>NC_135303.1:31036708-31652402 GCF_051311805.1 Agelaius phoeniceus | reverse complement strand
TAACTCCTGGGAAATAAATTCACCCTGGGCACTGATAATGACACAAATATACAGATTGAGTTTACATGAAGTTCAAGAAGGTTTGGTGAGTTAAGGGAGAATTGTACACCTGTTACCCCTTTCAGATGCTTATACTACAGTATTTTGAGAATAAGAACCTCTGTAGCATATTCAGGCAACTTGTCCATCTCATACTCTATAGATCACACACAGTAAAGATTCACAGAGCATGACAAATAACCCACACAGCACCATTCACTTAAATAAACTTTTAATTTCTATGTTACAGCTTTCAAGTCCTTCAATGGATGATTTGTGATCATTTGTTTTCTGTCATGTATCCTTTCTGTCAAAGTCCACTCTGAGGGGAGTCAGTTGTGTTTACTCAAAGGCTGAAAAGCCTTTCACATGATAGTGAGAGGAAATGAGTTAGAGTCCTGAGTAACTTTTCCTGCATCAAGCTCCACAGGCTGGGCTCACCCTCACTGGCACACTTGAGGGACAGCCCTGCTTTCTCTTTGGCACACATTTAGTTCTCTCTCTGGATAATGAAGGAATATATGGAGGAAAAGCCAGGGCAGGTGTTGCAGAAGCCTTCTGAAGACTGCCAGGGGGATCACTATCCAGCCCTGCATCACAGGGGATAAAAACTCTGGAGTAAGGGGGAGGAGGCCATTTATATGCCTCACACCAAGATGTCAAAGAAATCTAAAATTGTATCTAAAAGACAACTTCCACACAAGGAGACTGGCTGAGATTTGTTAGCCTCATTATTGGAATTCAGAGATTAAAAATTAAAAATTGCAAACTGTAGTAGAAGAATAAATACAGCCCAGTGATCAAGAAGCTTCATTGCATACTAGGAGCAGGCAAGGAAAGAAAGAATAAAAGGAACAGCTGTTAGAGTAGCTAACTGTACCTCAGAGTTACCATGACACAGGCTTGTATTCTTACTCAAATTTGGTTATTCCTCCACAGACTGGTAGAAAAAACTACCCTGCACTTCTCTCCTGTGTTTTCTAAACTGCAGCCATTATAGTGGCTAAATGAGGCAAACATGATTGCACAAAAATCAAGGAAGACCACCAGTCACAGTGAATACCATTAGGGAAGTAGTTTTCCTGGCTCTTAACATCTTTATTCTGCTTTTTTCCAATAACTCTGAACACAAAACCTAAATGGCAGTTGTAATGTTGTCAGGAGCAGCATTAGTAAAACTGAATTTTATTTTTCCAGAAAAAAAGATGAGAAATTACCTGTGGATATAACAGTGCCTAGAAAAGCAGAGTCTGGATGTCAAATGCCTAAATAAATTAATTTCAAAGCTACTTCAGAGATATCCACTGTTGGGAGTTATATCAGAATATAATGGTGAAAGCCTAAGAAAATGGGAAATACTTCAATAAGTGGGTCCTACTGGAATGAAGACTCCTGACATACACTATGCCAAAGGAATAAATTGGCTTCAGGGCATTAATGTCAAGTATGCAGGAACCAGCAGAGTTTCTACACTGCTCCAGATAATGTTTTGGCTTTGCAGATCCCCAGCAAGTGAGGAATACTCTGTCCTGCTGTACTGCTCCTGCGGAGATTAGCCGTTTCATCACTCTCACAGCACAAAATGCCATAGGATCTTCACAGCATCCCTATCTGGGGGGCTCACAAGAAACTCAGGTTTTTCTTGCTATGTCCCCAGGCTTCCTCAGAACTGGTTTTGTGATTGAGAGCAGAAGAACAGAAATTTTAGAACATGATCCTCAGCAGTAACCCCCAATATTAGTCTATGACTTGATGTGAGTGTCAGTGACAAGCTGAGGAACTTTCTGAGGTGAGACTACAGCCCCAAACAGGGATCTGAAGGACTCTGTACCTATGGGGGGGCAATGCAAAGTGGCAATACTCTTGATGTGCAGGAGTTGCAAAGAGCTAGGTACTCAGTCTGAGATTTTCTCAGAAATCTAATTAACATTGAACTCAGTAGCACTGAAACAAGGCAGGACAAACGTTTCAGAATTGAATGGTGAACAGGTGAAGGATAATCTCACACAGCTGCCAACATAGTCACAATAAATCCAACCAAAAGACAAGGCATAAGTGAAATTCTGCAAACAGATTACATACCTTGTAGTTCCTGCAAGAAGGGTTGAATGCATTTGTTCCACAGATAAACAGTGTATCCTCGTTTCTTTTTAGGAGAACTTTAATAAAGTTATGACATTCATCCTGAAGAAAAATAATAAAAACTATTTCAACTACTGCATTTTGAGTATCTGTTTTCATTTTTAAGCAGTGATATTTCACAGGTTTAAAATTAAATTGGCTGGTACCCACTGTGATACTCTGGCCTTGTTTTGACTATGTTTAACTAACAATGAGCAATTTGTAATTAATTTATATTCTAGTGGCTTAAAAATTACAAAGAGCTGAAGACAAAGCATTCATATTGTAGCTCCTAGTTTGCTGATGTTGACAAAGGTAAATTTTGTTTGAAAACTGTTGCTTTCCTGAAGAGTGAAAAATCTGATTTTGTCACCTGTGCCACAGTCAACTAGTGACATCACTACTACAATATACTGGCATAAAGCTTCTTTAACTAGAAGGGGAAGTAGATGTAAAGAATTAAAGAATCTGCATCTAATTATGATACTAATGCCAATCATAGGTTCCAGGATGAAACTGGTGTGAGAAACAGTCCTTCTACAGCCCCACATTCCTCTTTTCTGATACTTTACCTGAACTTCTCAGCAAATTCCCACAGGGGGATGGACAGCAGCACTTGGCTTTTGAAACAATGGTAAATAAAACTGGTACACTAAGCATTGTGACCTGTTCCATGCCTTAAATATTTCGGGATATTGCTGTGGCTTCTGTCCTAATATTTTATCACTTTCGAAGTGAACTGGTTTTGCAAATTAAAGCCTTCAGTAAGTTGATGGAAAAAGCAATTACTGGTAAGAAGTGAATGGCACGATCCATTCCACATCACAGACAGCAGCCTGAGATAATAGTGATGCAACTAAACTGAAGTGGCAGTTGCAGAAGAAATGAAAATTGCGTACCTTATGTTTTCCCTTCATTCTGCATGTGTCTACATCAGCTTGTCTAGATTTCCATGTCAATTTCTGCAAGAATGACGAAAGAAATCAATTAGAACTCAGAGGTTTTTCACATTTGATTTCAGAAGTAGAAGTCCCATAGGGGAGACTAGCTTTTGAACATACATTTATTGAAAGTTTTCTGCACTCTTTCTCCATTATTAATTCACCACAATGAAACAATGGAAATTCAGTGATGCGGATCATTCATTTAACTTTGTTTTGCCTCCAATTTATGAGGCTAGAAATCCATCCCTCTTTCTTAAAAGCCTAAACGAACAGAATTCAACAATAGGTGAACTTCAGAAAATGTGTACTTTTCTAAGAAGTAGTAGATGTTCTCTTCTTTTAACTAATATTGCTCTACAAGTCAGAATTATAATTTATGGACTATGAACCTTCACTGGATTCTAAATGAAATATACATTCCCAAAGACAACATTTTAGATCTGGAAAAAAATAAAATTCAGGTACTTACAACTTCAATTCAGCTAACAAGCTCCAAGAGTTTTTCACCTGCCAAGAAACTGCTGACTTTATCTGCTAACTCTGTTTCTCCAGAAGATTTACAGCTAAATCCCAGCCAGTTTTTTTGTTTTTTGAGATGACTTTCAAAAATGGTCAAATGTGGAAGACTTATTAATTATAATGAAGCTTTGTTTAAAATCACATGGCCTAAGACGGCACCACCTTAGACATTATTGCCTTGATAGTTCTGACAGTGTTCCTGATCAGTACACTGAGGCACTGTGCATTCATGGAGGGGCCCAAGCTGAAAGAGTAACCATGAATGTTCATTTCCATTGTAAGCTTGTGCCCTCACTCTTTGATGAGTTAAAAAGCTCACTTTCACCATCATTCACAGTTATAATGAAACACTGTCGCTTCCTCCAGTGGAATTCATCCAGTGCCCAAATTTTTATGATCTTCTGTCAGACCAAGGCTGTGTTCAACATATATTACAAAACACGAATGAAATGCAAAGGAGCTGAAGGGAGATTATTTTCAGTATGTTCGTGTTAATGTACAATGCAGTAATGCAGACAAAGCTTTTCTTTGTTTGAATGTAACTTCCCATAGAGATAATGTGAATACATCTACAAAGTGATGTTATAGTAAGATTTTATTTAGTCAGTTCTAGCACAAGTGAAAAAAAATTTGTGCAAATGAAAATATGTAACTTGCTTCTTATTACAGAAGTTTCAGTAGACTTAATTGGGATAGTATAACTGTTATAGAAAACTGCTGCATATAAATGAATAGATGTTTGACAGATGTTCCATCGGGGACCTCACCATATTTCAGTACAGGTTGCTTATCAGCCCAGCTAAACCACTTATCAGAAATTCGCAGAGGACATGATTGCTATTCTAGCTCTCCACAAATATGATTAGCAATGCCATCTTACTTGCTTATTACAGTTTTACAGCAGTGCTGGCAAGTTCTTTAAAACAATGTTATCATCCTATTTATTTGAAGCTTGTTCTAGTGTCCTTGGTTTCTGGGCAATGATAAAGGTTACTTACCTTGCTAAAATAAATTTCTTCTGTATGTGATGTGTCCATATCAACAGTATAAATATGATCCCTGTGAACAAAAGCAAAGAATACAACGTCAAATGGAATAGTTGGACAGTTCATTTTCTATAAAAGAGCTATCTATCACAAGATAATCCATAATCCATTTTTAAAAAATCAGAGATCTTACCAGAAGACATTACTGGCACCATCTCCTGCTTCTCCCAGAAAAGCATTTTCACATATAAACTGTTTGTCTTCCCATTAAGAGGAAAAAAAGGAAAGTGCTACAAAACTTCAAAGTAAGATTCTTTCCCAAAAGCAATTATTTGAACAAATGAGATTTGGGAAAGTAGATAAGACTTGAGAGATTTCTGCTCTTTCAGTCCTACACCAGGATGCCACAATGTAGCATGCAGATGTGTTTCTGTTTCCTGAAATCAGCCACAATAGCTTTTAGGCACCATTTGCCAGATTCCTGGGCTAGATGTCACTGTGGCATATAGAGACATTTAAGGTTAAAAAGTCCTTCCCTTCCCTTCCCTTCCCTTCCCTTCCCTTCCCTTCCCTTCCCTTCCCTTCCCTTCCCTTCCCTTCCCTTCCCTTCCCTTCCCTTCCCTTCCCTTCCCTTCCCTTCCCTTCCCTTCCCTTCCCTTCCCTTCCCTTCCCTTCCCTTCCCTTCCCTTCCCTTCCCTTCCCTTCCCTTCCCTTCCCTTCCCTTCCCTTCCCTTCCCTGTTACAATTTGATTGACAATATGGTAGAAAAAAGGCACAAAACTATTCCCAGAAATTATTCTTTTCTTCACAAGCTGCAGGCCAAACTAAACTGTAAAATATTTCTCTGAAAAAAAGTTCACTCTTCTTTCCTTACAATTACTTTCCTATTTTCCCCGAGAACCCGTCCCCCTCGACAATTAGCTGCCAATCTGTTCTTAGGAGGAGGAAATAGAAACAGCTAATAGGTAAGGAGATATATTTAGACATTCTCTTCTGTGTAAACAGAGAAAAAGGACAGGTCTGTATAGAACCCAGAAGTTGAAAAAAACCACCAATCCACAAAGTTGTAGTAACCAGCACATTAAATTGGGACTGAGATCTCATTTTTCCTTGAAATAAAATTGAATATTTTCAAGATGCAGAAAGCTGTGCAGCTGAAGTTTGACCCACAGCATTGGAGGGTCTGCTGAATGCAGAACACAGGCTCTTTCCATTTTAGAAATCGCTGTTCTCAAGGTTAGCTTCATATTTATTGAGTTTTGGGAAACAGTGCTAGTCTTGCCTTTAACTAAGGAAAACACAGAATACTGCTACATGAGAAATAAACAACACTTCTCTCAGGTGAAGAAAAGACGCAGTGTTGTGGTAGGGAACCAGCTTTGAAAATTTTTCTCCTATGGAGCTTGAGGCTGTTTTCTTTGTAAGATGCCAAATTGAGGAGCTGATGGGTTTCTTCTCCTCCAGACTCTAAAACCAGAGCTGTCATTTACTTACAAGATTGGTTTAATACTTCGATTTATTATTTGCCTGACTTCAGTGACAGAGCAGTGGTCAGGGTTGGTTGTGGAATAAAATGACCTATTAGCACAGTATCAGCTAAATAGATTACGTCATGGTTCCCTTTTTATGTGCATTACTCTTTATTGCTGTCGCTCCTGCTATATAAAAGTGGGGGATAAAAATCTCTTGAATTGCAAATGAGGTGCGGGTGGACCTCTAAAACCCTTCTTCCAGCACAGCTCTTGATTTTATTCATCAGCCTCATTTTCCAGAGGTTACAATTTTTTCATTTTCAACAAGACAATTAGAAAATACAGCAGTGGTACTCAGAAAGAGCTGAGTTGTTTAGTTCCACCTCAATAAAACAGTCTTTAGAGGACTTACTATCTGATTCAAGGAACAGTTCAAATGAAACTCCAATGCTAAGTTATGAAATTGTTGGAAAGAAGGTTAGCATCAGGAAAATTACATATCTTTTTCTCAAGCCACAAATGAAGCACAGTTGCTGACAGTGTCAGTAGACAGCAAAAGAGCTGTCAAATTTGGGGGAGGGCTCCCTAATCACAGAAAACGTGGGATTTTCCTCATTCTCCTTTTCCCACTGCTGCCCAACTCCTACTTTCTACTAGCTGTGGTATGTGTACAGTTTACTGCTAATTAAGTTATTCTAACACAAATTTACTTAATCCTAGAGCTTCCGTTTTTCCCACCTCCAGTCAGCAGAACTGAGTTCTGTTGCCATGGCATAATCTTGTTGAGGAAGGGAATTTAAATAATGCCACTGGCTGTGCACGACCCTTGGCACTCGGAGCATGGTTTGGAAACACGTAACTGCAAAGGAGGAGGGAGCCATCCCATACCCTGCTCCATGCCTGTTTGGTTCACACACACACACAGGAGGAGTGGCAGATAATGTGAACAAAAGCTGCCACTGCATGAGACAATGGGAGGAGGAGACACAGCAAACTTAGAAAAGGATGTGTGTGCCTGGGTGTGGGCCAGTGAGAGAGAGATGAGGAGGGACTACCCTTCCCACGAGAAAAAAGATGACAGAGCCAGTCCTTAGCAAGCCTGTTCAGAGAGTAAAGCTTAATGGCCTTTGACTGAGTTATTCTAATTTATGTTGGCTGTGTATTTCTGTCTGATAACATGAAATAATGCCTTTGTGAAGTGACACAAAACTTTATTTGGTAATAGCTAATACAGGAGTTGTGTATCCCATACGACAAAATAAGCAGTGGGACTGACAGAAATTTTGTTCTATGCCAGTTGATCATTAATAAAATGTAAGCAGTTCTCAAATCTGAGTTAGCCTTTCTGGTGGGCTGCAACTGTCCGCAAAAGTCAACACAGGATTTTTCCAAAGCAAGCAAACAAAAAAACTCCCCAACCTAAACAAAACAGTGCTAAAATAAAAATGCTCACTATTTAACCATTTGTTTTGATTGTTTTTCAGATAATTGGATAAAATATAAACTTAGGATTGCTGTATTTCAATGCATAAAAAAAGCATGAAAGCAATATCTCATATAATAGTTCAAAGATTTATTTAGCTACAGTTTTCAATGAATCTTGTTACAAAACTCTTTGGCAAACACATTTGCTTGTGTACAAATTTGCTTCCAATCTCTAGATTTACTACTGCCTTTGAAGGAAATGCAGTATTTGAATTACAAACTTTCATCCACACTAGATACTGAAGGATGACTCATTTTCTGAAGTTTGTTACTTGAAGATAAAAATTATCTCTGAATTTCAACTTGTATCACATAGTCTTGTCAGCCCAGGAAGGACTTTATTCGGTAACATGGAGGGGGGGAAGAATATTCAAAGAGCTTTTGAGTTACCAAAGGAAAAAAAGTGTAAGAAGATTTTTTTCATGCCTGTGCAAGTACAAAGCAGATCAGGTCTTTATTCTTTTTATAGGTCACAAGATCCTAGGACTATATAAGCACTCTCATTGTAGCAAGTTGTTTAATACAAATGAGGAAGAATGCCTATTCACATACTAGTACATGTTATCTCCCAAATATTAGCATTCTTCATATAATTTGTGCACACATCTCAAAACTGTTTCATATCCCAAAAGTTTTCTCCAGGTTTTCCTGCTCTAAAGCCAGTTACTTGGGCACTGAAACAGTCTAACTGCGTCAATCTCAGTCTGGGAACAAACTATGAAAACAGCAAAGCAAAATCTGCAAAGAGGATTTACCACCACCTCACTGCAAATAATTTCCTAATTTAAAGGAAAACAAATGAGGAAAGCAAAGGGAGCTCAGTCATGAAAAGGAGGAAATCCTGCCACCACCTTTCAAACCTATTCAACCCTCAGTCCTGCCCCACTCTATATCCCACTAAAAACAGCAAAAATACCAATCTCAGAACTCAGACAAAGCACAGGGCTTTGCCACTTGCCACGGGGCTGATCTCTCCTTGTGCCCTGTGACCACCATCACAGCAGCTCCTGTGGAAGGATACGTGCTCTCTGCCTGGACTTGATGCAAGGTCTTGCTGTGAGAGCCCTGAGTTCTGCCACCTGGACCCCATGCAGCAAGGGGTATGCAAGGAGCCTGGGAAGCTGCAATTAGCCAGAGCAGCTGCTATGGCTGGGTAATGGAACAAGTGTGTTCTTCCAGCAGCCAGGGACATGACTCTGAAAGTGTCACTCAGTGACCGTGCTGGTGTAATGCAATTACCAATTTTGTGGTGCTGCACAGAGATGGACAGGCAGCTTTCCCCACAGGACACATCCGACCACCCAGGAGATGGGGAGTGGCTGTTTGAGAAGAAAGGCAGGCAGCTCCCAGAGGCTGCCAAGGGCTTTGCAGACAGGGCTGGTGGTGAGAGGCTGCCTGTTCAGCAGCTGTTCCCCTTCACTCTTGGCCATCCCACCCACCACTTCTCCCATCTGCAACAACAGCCTGGTTTTATGTGACACATGCAGAAAGGTGTGTGTTTTTGCAATGGAGGACCAGAAAACAGGAAGGAAACAAGTACTACTTGAGAGGCAACTTGCAGGGAGGTCCCAAACAGCATCTGGCTCCAAGAGCTCCTAAACTGGACTACCCACCCTTGCAAATCTGGACCACCCAGCCTTGCTAATCTGGACCCATCTTGCACTCATTGTGCATCTCTCGTGTAATTCCCACTCTAAGATCGTCAATCTTCTTTGCTAACAACAGGTAGGGATGTGAAGTATTAATATTGTATCTCTGTAAGGTTGGCAACTGTCTGATGAGTGTAGGCCCACTGAGGCTGACAGTGCAAGCTGAGCTAGGCAAACTAAATAGGCAGCTCATGTGCAACTTTTATAAAAAACGTGCTCATGTCTGCACGGTATAGCTCTCCAAAAAAAAGTCAAGACACTTAATTCAATTAAGTGCTTGAGGGAGCATGTTCAGTTCTTTTTCTTTGTCTTAAGATACCAAAAACATGCCTAAATCAGCAAAATTTCATTCTAATAATTCTTATCAAAAAATACACCTGTGCACAGAAGAAATATTCTCTAAAATTTGTCATTATTGGTGAGCACAACTGGAATAAAATAATGAGGGTGGAATTGCTTCTCCATGGAACTAAATTATATTTCTGGCAACTTCCCTCTTGCAGGTCTCAGAGGAAGGCAGAGGCATGTAGCCCTAAAACACAGGTGTAACACATTGCAAAACTTTAGTTGATCATCTAGCAACGATTCTAATATGTCTTACTAACAGGCTGCAAAGCTCTCTCTGAGTGCAAGACAATCCTAAAAATAATGTGTCTGTCAGAGAAGAGCTCAGAATATTCCTTGTGTTCTCCTTGCTCCTCTTAAAGCAGAGAGGAGTGCTGAAGCAGGAGGCTACTGACCTAGCAGCAACGTAGAGTGTCCTGTTCATGACCATGACAAGCTGGATGTCCAGCCGGTGCCTCTGCGTGGTGTTCCGCCCTGGTTTGTGACCCACAAACACCGGATACTGTCTTGTGTCTGTGGAAAGGAGAAAAATCAACAAGATCAGAAGAGAATAACAAACTGAAATGGTGCTAACATGAATCATCATGGGGCCCAGCTATAGCCAAAACCCATGGTTTCTGTTCTGCCCTGGAAGCACAGACAGGGGCTGGAAGGCATGAGCACAGAGAGCTGGAGAGTTCTTCAAGGTTACAGTGTCTGCAACTGCAAAGGAGAAAGTCACCACCTTTGTAGAAGACAAAAACTGTGAATTGTTTTAAGCATAAAGCTGTTCTGGAGCTCTTGGCACACAGGTACATGGCACTTTCTTGCAGTTTTTCTTTCATTGTTTGCAGAGCTTAAATGCTTGCTCCTGGCTGCTAAAGCATGTCTATCAGGATGAAGCTGTTCCACAGTGGCCAATCAATCAACTCAATGACTGGACTGGTAGTGGCTAAAGCAAAAGGCTTGGCTCTTGTTGGTTCAAACTGCCAGTTCCCTGGGTTTTCTACAGGACTTGACTGCTGTCACAGAACAGCTGCAGGGTTTTCTGAGAAATGGTGAGAAATCACCACTTGAACTTTATGAAGTGAAAGTCACTGCACATTATTTTGGCAACCAATCTGATATTCCAATCCTTCTGGCAACTGGGCAGCAATACTAATTGGAATCCCCATGCTGAGCTTCTGCTATCAACAGGTCAGCTTCCCCCCCTCCAGTTCTATGAGTCAGCAAGAGTATTTATTGTCCATTCCCATTTTTTTTTGGGTGAGAACTCAGCACACACAGGGTGTTCCACTGCTCCTCGGATGGGTGTACAAGCTAACAACAGCGAACACTTCTGATCAAGGGCCACTTCACATTCATGTGTATCATATAATCATGACATCTAGGTACAGAAACAAGGAGCTAATTAAGTAAATAAAATGACAGAAGACAGGAGAAGGATAATCCTCTGATGAGCACTATTACGGCAGACCTGCTGCAAGTGAATGTTATACTGAGCTGACTAGCATCTAGCTATGGTTTTTCCCCATTAAATGCCTTCCCAGAAACTGCAGCTCTTTGGGGGAGTCTATTTCTTCAGAAACTCATCTGCTGCTTTAGCATTTTCAGCTATTGTCTTCTAAAAGCGTTGTGCCTGTTAAGCTTGGTCAAAGTATTGGCTCACAGCACGGCTTCAGCAAAGGACCTCAAAGTGTCATGTGACACAAAGTCTGGTGATAAAACTGGATAGAAAAAGGAACTTCTCACCAAACCAGGTGCTGAGAACTCTTTAAGAAATAAATTAAGACACCAGGCAGGATTTACATTCAGAAGGTTAATCCTTCTGATCATGTCCTACATGCAAAATGCCCAGTTTTATTGTCAGGCTGTTTTCTACACAGTAGTGTTTCCTCTGTAACTCATGGATCTAGAACAAACTAAGGACATTCATGTCCACTTCAGCATGCCATGCTGCAGCGTAAAAATCCTCCCATGTTCTATTTCTCTAAAAACATCAAGTATGGCAAATATTTCTAGGAATGATTAGCACTGCCCTTCTGGAGGATGAAAATGTTGGTGCTGAAATGGCCACACTAGCTATGTTTCACCTGTGGTTGCTTCAGAGCAGTTCTTCCCTGTTGTTGTACCTCAGAAATCTATCAGCACTTGCAGCACATCAGGTGTGCCCTGGAGTCTTGTCTTTCAGAATAATGTTACACAGGACAGACAAGTTTTTGGGTACCAAGACCTTGCAAACCACAGTGAACATGGACAATTTAAAAACCAAATTCCTGAACAAAAAAAGAATTCAACACAAGCCTGCTCTTGGCTGACTTGCTACTCCCTGGCGTACTTTTAGGGGCCCAGATGCTAAAGGCTTCCTTATAAACATCTGAAACTTTGGGACTTTGAAGAATTTTCATTGCCATTATCACAATTGAGATGAGGCAAATGTGAAAGAATCAGATAATTCAAGCCTGATGTCCACTGTAAGATACACAGAAAGCTCTCCACCTGTTTAGCCAGCAGATCTCAGTTTGCAGCTGCTGGTGTTACACTAGATTTTGGAGAGTTTGCCAATCTCTACTGGTAAGAAAGGACCTTCTGTCATACAAGATTCTTTGTCTTGATTTAGTTTTTAGTTTCTTCAGTTCCGTCTTAGGAAAAAAATGCCTAATGCTCAAACAGAATCCATTTGAGCGTTAAGAAGTCCAATTATTTGTATTAGATTAACAAATAATAAGACCATGTGAAAAAGTCATATTCCTACGTTAGTACCTGAGGATGTAAATTGGCTGATATGGGAGAAATCAAGAAAAAACAACTTTATCCACTGCAACTGTATTTAAGTAGTGTTGATTTGAATTCCCCTGATCAGTACTGCATGTGGTCCTCTGGCCCCTTATACTTACAGTTGCCATGCGAAATACTGATAGGCTCAGAATCTTCTGGGAAACCAGCCCCAGCAAAGTGTAGCAGTGTGAAATATAGCAGCAAGGCTTCTGACCTCATAGTAGTTCAGCTGTGAGGCTTCACTTCTTCACTTCACCCTGTGGAAGACAAACAAGAGTTTAAGTACCTTCAGGTGGATCAGAGCTTTGAAGAGTCTGGGAAAGTAGAGGAAGCTTTTCTCCTCAGGCCTCTCACTCCACCTGAGGAGGCATGCCGTGTTTCTAAGCAGAAACTACCCTGCAAAGCCAATTATTCTTCAGCTCTTGCCCTAGCAGAGCCACATCTTGCTTGAGGATAGACTTATGGACCTGTGTGTTACAAAAAATTTTCTGCCTCTGAAGCTTATATGTAATAAAGATGCTTCATCTCCTGCACTGATGGACGGCTGACAAGAGTTTTCCAAGAAATATTTTATTTTCCCCTTCTCTGGTTTACATAATTAGATGTCGACATGATGACACACACCATAAATAAAAAAAAAACCCTCACACTACATTATTCTGGTTAAAAAGAGATTAAGAGTTATACTACAGGACTGATTCATACCCTGTAGAGTTGTGAATCAAGTGAAGAAACTGAAAGAGCTTGATGGAGCATTCAGAACATGTCATTGGGCTTTACCATAAAAATATGTACCCATAAATTTATGTGTCGTAAAACCAATACTCCAACTTGTGATAAAATAGGGAAGAAAAAAACTGTCTAAATCCAGCAAATTTTTTTCCCTGTGTTCCACTGATGCATTCATTCATTCGTTCAGATTTCATGTACAAAAATATCCCTAAATCTTTAAGATAAAAGGAACCACTGGGGCTTTTGGATACAGTGAAAAAAACCAGCACATAATACAGTAAATACTTCATAATTCCCAGGCAAATTTCACAGAGACATTGATCTGTACGGGAAATCAGTGCAAAAGTGGGGTTTTCTTTTCATCCCTTCCAGAGTTTCAAACCTTTGATGCTGCCTGCCAAAGATTCCTTTTGAACAAAGCTATTTTACAGTGGTCTGTCAGTCATTCAAGATTTATGGGCAGAAAGTCAAATTTCATAACCTACATAGTCTTTGAAACTTAATTTGGCAAACAAAGTGCTAACTTGCTCTTCTGCAGCACTATTTAATAGTAGATACCTGTGTCTCCTTTCTTGATGCCAAAAAAAGCATTAGCAAGTCTTAAACGTTGGATTCCTCATTTTTTAACCAATAGAAAAGTGTCATAATAATTAATTTGCCTCATCAGATATTTGCTTTCAAATAAAATTTCAGTTGCTATAAATGGTTTGGAGTGGGGGATCTGTTGCAGGGTAATACAGTCCATAAGGAGTGCTGATTTATTACACTCTCTGTGTTAGTCTATTTTTATTTCAACACAAAAATTGGAATTTTGGCTGATTCTCTATTTCTATTAACAAAATAACTGAGAGACCAAGTTAGGCCAGGAATAGGAAAAAAAAATAGTGTAAGGCTGTGACTGACAACTGAACAAAGTTTCAGATAGATGGTGAAGGATAAAAATAGGAAGAATAAATGCAATACAATGCAGACACTGTAGGTCTATTATAACTTATAAGAGAATATATACTAAAAGATGGTACATACAAGCCCCAATAGAAGTATTTCCATCTAGCACTGGTTAAGCCAATAGCTCTGTATGATTCCTGACGCAGATATATCTGCCTGCAGACACTTTGTTTATGCATTTCCTCCATTTGTCTTTCTAGTCACCTCTTACATTTTCTCTTGACTGTTAGCTCTCTGGGGTAGAACCTGTTTCTTTCTATTTGTTGTCATTTGGGGCCCTTTGGAATGCAGAAAGAGGAAAAAGCAGCAGAAGTAAATAGCAGGCTTGGAAAAACAGCTTCCCTCTAAAGGTTATAATTAAAAGCAATACATACACATTAAAGGGGCTAATTCCTTTATCTCTATGCAATTTTTCAACATGTCAGTTTGCTGAGTTAAGAATTTTGCCCTTGTAAGTACACAGCAAAATAGCAAAATGAAATTTCTTACTGCACAAATTGATTGAAATTATTTTCTCTTTGAAATTGTTACAATCCAATGTACAAATCTTTTCTGAAATGTACATGGGGAAAAACAGTTTAATGGGAAGAATTCTTCCACTTACACTGTATTAATCTACAGTATCAGGCTGCAGGCTAACAATCCAAACCACTTGGTTTACAGTGAGACTCTGGAGCATAAGAATAGCTGCATTCTGTTACTCCCTATCATCACAAAATCCTCTATCTAACAACGTGTGTGCTGTGAGGAAAGCACCACAGTACTGCAGACACAGCTCTGCCACTCCCCTTTAGAGCCTGAAAAACTTGTCCCATCGGTGATTCTGCACCATCAGCCTCTAATTCTCATTCAGGCTTGTGTACTGCTCCATGTACATCTGTGTGGGAGACAGCTTCCAGGAAAATGAACAAGGCCCAGCATGCATACTTTGTGATTTCATGCACATGCTATTGGGCCAGATCTGCTTTCTTTTACCTGGGAAAAAAACCAAACTGACAAATGAACTGACATAAATTGATAGGTTTATATGAAATTCTCCCTCCTTCTTAAGAGTATTTTCTGGGGAAGAAAAGAGGGAGAAGAGAGGAAAAAAGCTTAATTCTCTCTATGTTGCTCTGATGCCAACATAGTCGTTCAAATTCACAAAATGTGCATGCAAAATATCTGCTTTGACATGTCAATAATTCAAGTGTACTACACATGTATCAGTGTCTGTGCCAATAAATTAGCACTAAGGAGGACTAAATTGCATCCAAAGGCAGCTTTTTTCCAGAGGTAATTATTAAAACATATTGTCACTTTAGCAGTTCTTACAATGGCAGAAAAGCCATACTGTTTTAGTGGAATTTCAGAAAAGTGCTGATTCAAGAAGGTCACACCTATTTTTAGGACAATTTTCACTGTAGTTGGGCCCCTGGGATTGATGCAAATGTTCTCACTTGCAACTGTGCTGAAACTACTTTTGTTCAAAAGTGCTTGTGAACACAGTGTCTGATGAAGATGAGTAGCTAGACAGTGATGCCAAGTGAGTCCAGCACTGTTTCAAAATAAAAGTTTATTTAATTTATCAAAATAAATATCAATGAAGAGCTCTCCACATTTCATGCAGAGATCTGAACTGCAATTCAATCTGGCCTGCATTAAGCCATAGTGGTTGAGAGAGAACTGGGTCTGAGAACTCCAGTTCTCCTGGTTCAAAACACTGTAACTTGTTGAAGGGAGCTACTGATGACAAGAGTGAACCTTGGAGGTCTTTTCTTATCAAGTATGCTATTAAAATACAGCCCTACAAATATTTAAGGGAATGTTTTATCGCCTATGTCCAATCCAGTGACTTGCAGCCATTGAATTGGCAAGTAGATTAGGTTTCTTCCAAGCTTCTAAAAAACCCACAAATAATTTGCTTTGTGCTTTCCTAAACCAAAGAATATATGAATGTTTTGGAAGATACATTGGTGCTCTGATTATTCTTTCTGAAGCTGATGTTTCAAATACCTGTGTAAGACATCTTGTTGTGGCCACTTATGTGTTCCCTTCTTTTTATTGTAGTATATTATGTATAAACAAACCACATGATCTCTTAATATATATAGAAATCAAAGTTTTGCCTTCTGAAAGGGAATAGGTTTCGCTGTTTGTACATTTCAGCCAGGAGATGAATCACTTCTAAGTAGGATGTTTGAATACTAGTACAAGATAGTTGCTATTACTATTATTTTTACTTAGTCAAAGCCTATGTATACACATACATGTAAATATACATATACGTGTACATATACACAATCACCCACATATACAAGTTTGACAGAGAATCATTTACTTTTGTAAAATTCATGCTGTTGGCATGAAGGAGTTTCTGAAGCCAAGAAACTTTTTGCTGTCTGATATTTTTAGCATTTACAACAGTTTGCATGGAAATGCATGCAGAATATCTACTTGGCTAAGGAAAGAATTACGTGGCTCCTGCCACAATATCCTAGTAGGCAGTTATTTTATCTACAGCTTGCTTGTTCCAGAAGGGTTACACAATCCAATGAAAAATCTGAATGGAAAAGAGAACTTCCTGGTAAGCTCCATAAAAGTGTGAGAGCAGATTTGACCCTGAGAACGTATTCAACAGCAACAGCACTGACTGCAAAGGCACATCTCTAATGAAAGGGGTGCTCCTCCATGTTAGAAAACCTCCCATCTTGTTGCTTCAACCTCACTATTCATTCAGCTAATCCCAGCATAACTTCAAGAAAAATCGAAGTATGCAACCATGTCAGAATTTTCCCATGGCACAGTAAGACTGCTCTATAATGAATAGATCTTGTTATATTCATTTATTACAAAACTTCTTTCTACCATGATGGGTTGTGTTCATACACAACAGCTGCACTTCGATCCACAAATTGTTAAGATTAATGTGAGAATCACCGGACAAAATTCTTTGGTCTGTGTCATGCATGAAGCAAGGCCAGAAAACCTACTGGCCCTAAAAACCCGTGACTGTCTTCAACAAACTCTTTCATTTCTACAAATATGTAGAAATAATTTATTCTTCAAAAAGATAGCAAGAAGAAACAACATTTAACCAAACACTGAGGAAACTAAAAAGTAAAGCCAGATGAATTTGAATTACTGCATAAGGAAAAATGCACAACAGGGAAAGCAGCAGCCTACATGAACTGGTCCTGGAAGTACTCAGCAAATAGCCCTTAGAATCATAACCAGCAAAAGCAAAAGAACCATTAAAAAGCAGGGAAGAAACTGATTTGAGTTTCATAACAGAGGTTAAAAGATTGGAGATTCTTCTGTGGTAAGAACTTTAAAGGCACACAGGTGATTTAGGAGCCCAAGTCCTACTCCAGTATCTCATCAAAAGAGACTCACAGAGCGAGCTCTGCCTTCACATATAGGGCATGTATCAATCTACACAGCCATGCCTTGCCATGCTGAAGGCAGAGCACAGAAACCAGCTGACCAACCTGCCTGCTGCTGTCTGCTATGGTACAGATTTGCCATGAGATATTGGCAAACATCCTTCAAGACCCTTGGCTAAATTTAAATTCGGCTAATTTTCCTTTAGAAATCTCTGAGTGGAAAACACTGTCACTGCTATTTACCCTTTTAAATTCACAGTTTCTAGAAAGTGAGAGACAAGAGTTACGTGCAAGTCAGAGGAAGGAATTAGGAATAATGCAACAATAAAAACAAAAGAGAGGAATACAACCTGAAGGCTGCAGCTCCCAGAGAATGAGGAAAGTTAGGCTGGCACCAGCAGAGCCGTTCAGGAGAGCATCTTTTGTCTATGCCTGCCTGTGTGGTGTGTTAGCTGCTGCTCAGGCACCTCGCATGGCTGCACCAGGCAGCAGAAGGGCTCATGCAAAATGCCTGGTCTGAGTGGTGCCAAGGGGATCAGACAGATGTGAGTGAACAGAAGCTCAGCGGGTGCTTGGGAAGCCCAGGAGAGATGAGACACAAGTGGCTATCAGCAAGACACAGCATGGAGTGCCAGACACTGCAACTGAATTGGCAATGGCAGGGCAGTGCCTGGGATGGACAGTTTTTGCAGCATGCTGTCCTTTCTCTACCAATTGCTGCTCAGTCACCTGAATGTGGTGCAGGTGGCTACAGAGACTCAATGCCAGCTCCATGCCCATCATCACTACCAACTTCCAACATCTTTTTGTGACTGATGATGCAGCCACCATTCATCTTTCCTCTCCTGTTCTGCTCCTGTTGTCTCTACAGCTGGCCATACATTTCACGTGGCCAAAAAAGCACTCTTGCACTCCAGGTAGCTGGCACTTTTGCCAGAGAGACTGGAGCATGAAGACATTGGGGTAATCCCCTGTACTCCTTCAGATCTCATGGTAACAAGGGGTTGCTCCTGAACACTGGTGAGGGGAGAGAGGTAGTGCCCAAGGGACGCCTGCGCCTGTCTGGTAACACTGTGGAACCCTAAATTACATGTATGAAGCACCACTCTCTCTCATTTGTGTGTATCAAAAAGTTCTCCCTGACTATAAGAGGACTGCATGGGTGCCCTCTGTTATACATGCTTTACTAGCATTTTAATTGGATTCAGAACTGCTTACTCACTGCCCAGCTGCTGTGGGCCTCATGCCAGGCATGACAATCAGGCCCAAGGGAAAGACACCAATAAGAGCAATTTTGCCTCATATAGTAAGCAACAGTACCTACCTTCATTAAAAAGAATAATACGAACTTCATTACTAGTTTAATGAAACAAAGATACACGAGCCATGCAGATTTTCTCACAAAGACTTGCAAAAATGCATCTAAAATAAAATTTATGCCCAAACACTAAGTTTTCATGCAAGTTTCAGGGGTAATTGCTTTTTTTTGTTCAGGTTTATGCAAACCTGAGTCTATACCAACTTTTCTCTTCCCTCATATGCACCTTTACAAGGCCATACCTTGCACAATAATGTCACCAATGATACGTGGCATCACTGCCTCCTGCCTCAGTAAGCGATAAACTGAAAAGATCTGGACAACCCCCGGGCAGCAGTGATGAGCCTCAGCCTGTCAAATGGGAGTAGCAGGTGTCAAGTCAGTAGGCAAAACTCAGCATGCTTAATGCTGGCAACCTGTCCTGTCCAGATCCACATTGCTTCTCCCCCCATTGCAGCCCAAAAAGAAAACACAAAGAACAAATGGAGGCCTCACCAGAAGAAACCCTCTTCTGACCTGAGTGAGACATCTCTGATGACTGCAGTGTTAATGGGATGCTGCTGTTCAGAGGGGAAACAGTCAGAAGGAAGATGAACTTCTCCCAGATGGAATTAGAAGCATCTCAGGCCTATTGATTTTGGTTGTAACCTTTACTGTAAACAGTCCACAGGGGCCTCATCAGCCACCTGTTCAGTGATATTTGCATTGAAATATAGAGCCAACGCAAATGAGAAAATGTCCACAGCTCCTTGCTAAAGCATCTGCTCTAGCAAGATGCATCTATCTGTGCATCACAGGTACAGGTTTTAGAGGAAGGGGCAATGCAGTGGCATTAGCTCTCTCACATGGCTCTGAAATAACAAATGCTCCATTTGTCATGATGTTGATGGTGGTGGTAGTGATATTATATCATGCAATATTTCACTTTCTAATAATTGCTCAGTTTTATACCAAATTCAGGCTTGCCAAAACTGGGAGGAAAGCCATCTGTGCCTGGAGGATGACTGCCAGAAACATTTGCAATTTTATTTTGGGGCTATAAACCTGCAGAATGGAACAAAGGTAATGCCTAAATAACTTCTTTCACTCAACACCCCCAATCATATAGAGCAATAGTCCTAACTCTGCAACAGCTTGGTCAGTCATTACAAAGATGTCTTTCTTATTTTTAAAAGTCTCACTCATTTAAGAGATAAAAATAGTTCTATTGATTATTTGCGGGACTTCAGCAAAACTCTGTCAAATTCTGAATTGATTTGAGAGCTAAATGTAGCAATCACTGCCTTTTGAAAGGAGAGAACACCATCTCTAATATATACTTTGCTGTTTCATCTCGGCATGCTTAATAGAAAACAGCTACACTACCAGCAACACCATTACTCTCTCCAACATTCATTTTGCCTGGGAAATATCAGTGCCAGTCAACTGACCTTCTCTTCCCTCATCTGATAAATGGAATAAAAATTTTCTGGCTGCAGGTGACCTGAAGACGTAATGGGAGAAAAATGTGTCCTTCCTTTGTTTTCTTCTCATTTTGGACAGCAAAGGTAAAACACCAAGTTTGGTACATTTTCGCAACAACATTTACAAATGTCACTGATTAGAAGTTAGACATGGCCCAGCAGGCATTGTCTCAACTGCCACATGAACATTGCAAGGGCATGCAGAGATAGGACAAGGGGAAACAGCTTCAGACTAGGAGGGTGCTGGAATAAGTTGCCCAAAGAAATTGTGGAGGTTTCATTGCTGGAACTGCTCAGTGTCAGGCTGGATGTTCCTTTCAGCAACCTGGTCTAGCAGAAGGTGTCCTTGCAAGGGTGTTGAAAGTAGACAATCCTTAAGGCTCCTTCCAACTTAAACTTTCATGATATCCCCACGTTTAAAGCTTGGTGTAATCACAAATAAACTCTCCTTTGTTTTTTGTTAATGCAAGAAGCATCAAGCACTTAAATATGAGCCCCAGCCGTATTCTTCAGGACATTTGTCCAATTCACTTGAAATTGAAGTGTCCATGTTTTTATGTGATGAAACAGTAGAAAATGCAAATCATCCCATTTAAGTCAGCTGTTAACCAGAGCACATTGCTTAGCTGTTGTGCAATTTGGCCAGTTCTGCCCCTAAATCCATTTACACAAAAATCAACTCATTAACCTGCCTTGGAGAGAAATAGCAAATCTTGTCAGCTTGTTTTTTCAAATGGCAATCAATCAGCTTTGTCATGAAGTGGTTTTACACCACATTAAACTAAATACCTACCAAAAACATGAATGAAATCTATTGTAGCACTTCAAATGCTTCAAAAACATTACCATTTATAATAACTCCAGCAGTGGACAACACACTGCCTGAAAGTGACAGCCACCACTGCAGAGTGCACCAATTGCTCCACACTGCAACAGTTTAGTCATGGCAGGAGAACTCAGGCCAAACCTCAGCATCATATTCTGGGAAGGGATGTTCAGCACAAGGACACAGTGTGGACAAGCAATTTGAGTTATGACAGGCAGAAAAAAGGGAAAGGTTTTTCCTCTGGAAACCTGGTAACGTCTTCGAGAAAAATTATTTTTGAGCCTCATAGATAAAAAAAAAAAAATTCAGATAAGAAAAGAATTTTCTATACGTATTTCTAATTTTAGCCCCTAATTTGTTTATGAATTAGTTATGTCAAGTTTTTCTATACCTTACAGAAAAGTATGAGAGAAAAGCATGAAATAGACTAGTACAAAAATGCAAAATGTTCAAAAATGAAGGATGTCCACAAAACAAATGTAGTCCCTAAGGGAAAATATTAAAAGAGCTGTGGATAGACACAGGTAGAAGGAAAAAACAGAAGACTCTGAGTACTAGAGAAAACAAAAAAATTAACTGAGAACATTGCCTCTCAGCACCACCTCTGAAATGTCTCTCCTTCAGACAAGCATCCACTTCTGTGTGTCCATACAGTGACAGATATTCACCCAAAGTTCAAAAGTTCACATCACAGAAAAGGTTTTCCTGTTAAAACTTTAGACCTATTTCATAGATCTCTATATTTCATGATTAGTTTTCATTGCCAATGTTTTTCGCTGGTACTTTCAGAAGCTTTAAAAGAATAAAATAAATCTGAGACAGAAAATCTATGTAGTTTGCTTTTCCTCTGAGATGAGCACAATGCTTACAACAATTGTTCACTGTAGCACCTGCAGCTTGCTAATAATTGCTAGTTGCAAGTGGAGGACTCTGAGCTTTGTTCTGTCTAGATTCATGTCCAGTAAATTCCCAAATTTTATATCACATAAAATCCAGGCATCTTTATGGAAAAGTTAATACTAGAAAGTACCCTATCTTCAAAAATGCCCTTTGAGTAAAGAGATCACCTCAATATGCCAACATGATATGTTTTCCACTTTCGTCTTCATTCTACCACTTCACAGTTATGAAGAAGATAGAAGACATAGCAAGAAGTCAACAGATCCTAAGAAATATACTATTTCCAGGATAGTGCTGAGACAAATGTACTGTATGTTAACCTGGGCATAAGGTTAATTACTGTAATTCACTGTATTTTAAGGGAAAATTCTAAATGCAGATATAATCAATAAACCTCTGAATATAAAAATCACAATTCCTGTAACTAATAGAATAGTTTGAGATAATTTTAATTACTGAGGGTCTATTATTCAGAGGAAACCTCAAATATCTGATGTGATTGCATGGGCAAACTTGAAATTGAGGTGGCATGCGTCAGGAAAAGCAAGAAAAGAGATTATAGTTAGAGTAAGCTGAGTCCCTGCACCACAGAAATACACTACTGACACATATTCACCCACATACTGAAGAATACAAGCATCCTTACACATTTGTTCACACCTGCTTCTTAGCGCAGCGTGAGGGAATTAGAGCAGCATAGAAAAGGAAGTCAAAGCAGCATTGACAAATGCCTGTAGTACAAGTTACAAAAGCAGTAGCTCTGTTATTATTTGCTTTGCTTCTTTGGACAAGCTATGGAGAAAAAGGTTCAGTGTAGCAAGAGAGAACAAGCCCACTGAGTATGACTGCCTGAATGGGGCATGATGGATGAGCTTCCTTGCAGATAGGAGAAGCCTCTAATCCATTCTTCGGCTCACTGCTAGAGCGAGGCAAAGTCATTCTCTTCTTCTCCGGGAAATAACCTCTGCCTTTTCGGTACCACGTGCAGGGTTTTGCAAAGGACAATCCAGACTGTCAGACACAGATGAGACTGCAGGCTGTTTCCAGGTCCCACACTAGGGCAGGCTCAGCTATGCAGCCCAAAGCCCTGAAGCAAGACAAAGATGTTTCTATATTGCTTGTGCTTCCTATGGCTATTTTAGGAATGATTGCATGCATTCAGGTTCCAACAACGAATAATGAGAGATACAGGAAGAGAAGTCATTTTCACTGCACCAGCGCTCGGCTAATGACTGAAACTGAAACTGCAACACTTCTAATAATCCAGATAATTTTCTGGAGCTGAAAAAACCTACTGTCTGTGTAACAGACAGATTTCTAGGATCACCCCAGCAATGAAATAACATCCATCAGTATCAGGATGGGAGGACCCTTGCTCTGGCATTGACTGATGAAAGTTTGACTCTAACCAAAATACCAAGGCTTTCTCAGACAACCAAGGACCTGTTCCCAAACCTCCTCCTCCCCCACACCCTGCACCTTCAGCCTGTAATGGTGGGTGACACAGGAAAAGCAATGATTCATTAGCTGACTGCATCTAAGTGAATTTAGAAAAACTGCTTCATGAGTAGTAACACACAGTTAAGGTTTTTAACAAGTCTGCCAGGTGGTTTTTTAACCCAAAGGAATCCTTCCTGGCTTGATCAACAGAACCGAAATTCCTGTGCAGAAACAAGGAGGATGACTGCATAGCTGATGAACCATTGCTGTTATTTCTTACTCTGCAGTTCTGCTGCTTATGTGATTTATATCAAATACTGCAGAGAGGGTTTCCACTGACTGTAGGCTGGCCTCCATAATGTGGACATTGAACTGATCAGCTGCCAGGAGCTGATCTACAGCCAAGACCCAAGTTCCTGCCAGCATTTAGAAGGAAAAAATGCACAAAAAACATTAGCCCACAGAATCAAATTACCTTTGAATGAGACTTAAGGCTGTATGCACGGGCTGTGCTGAAGTCACTAGAAAAAGTCTAAGGAGATCCTGGTAGGCATTGAGGTGCAATGTTCTCAGCTGGACTCAAAATTGTCTTCCCCCCCATGCCCACAAGCATGACCTATGCCTTTCAGGCTGTGCTCCCCTGCACAGTCACAGAGCAGTGGCTCTCCAGCTCGCAGCACAGTCACACAGCACTTACAACTAAAGGGCATTGCCTTGTTTTTGTTTATGCCAGTGAAAGTGCTGACACTGACATCTGCTAGATTGTGGAGCACTGACTCCCACTGGACTTCAGAATGACCTGTAGCTGCTTTACAGCTTGTACCATCTGCATCAGTTCACGCATGTGGTTGCTTTACCTATTTATAAGCCTTCCAGTTATAGAGAATTACATATATTTAACACTTTTGCTTTCACATAAAGGTACACATACTTGCATGAGGACTCAGTTAAATTCTGCTAACTTTACATGGGTTTTGGGCAAAGTCTCCCATCTAATGTTAGGAAATGGAAATAATGACATCCAAATTCCCTGTGGAACTTGAGGTTATATTTAATCTTTTAAAATAAGAAATTTTTCTTTTGGTTTGCATTCTTGCTCTCTTAAAGAAAGCAAAGGAGATAGTCTTGATCATGTTCTACTGTATTTCTTTTTGTTAACATTTTCCTGTGAGTAATCCAAAATATAATTATTTTTCTGTGGTGAACATCACTACACCAGCTTGAAGTATAAGAGATTCTTTGCACAAGTGCCCCTCTATTCAACATACACTTATGAAAAAGTCAATTTTGCAGTGTCTATGACCATACATATTCATAACTTCTTGTATCCTGAACATCATCAATAATGCCAAAAAGTTGTACTATGATAGCTCAATAATAATAGATTTTTGGGAAGTCTTCTCTCAACGACTTGCTGCAACAAAGAGATCTGAAGAATACATTTTCAGGCACTTCCCCTCTTCTGATGGAAAAATGTATCTTTGAAAAAAAGCACTTAACCTACAAAATCTTTTCTGGAAGCTCTGAAGGACCCTGTTAGCTTACACCTCAGATTTGTAAGCATCAGCTTTTCCAAGGCATCAGCCATAGAGGTACCTTGATGTGTCAGACCAGAGCTTCTAAATGCTTTGACAAAACTTTGAGAAAGGAGAAAGACCTTTACTTAGTTCACTTACCAGCAAGCTATACTTTCTGCATGGGAAGTCAGAAAAAGTCCTGCCACAGAACAAACTCTGAGAACATGCCAAAGAAAAGATATTTTAAAGACCCCAACACATGAATATTGAGTGTGTTCTCACATGTTCAATGCACAGAGGAAAAAAGATGTGAGTTTATTGACAATTTACTTCATTATATAGCAATGCCTACCATAACATCACGCCCCCTGTAGAGCAAGAAAACAATTTTTTTCTGTCAGAAAACTACCATGCCTTTTTTCCCCTGGGATCCTAAAAGTATTACTTACAGTCCCAGGCAGGCAGAAACAAGCTGCACAGATCTGCTTGGAGGAGCACATAGACAGGAGGGGCAACACAAACCTCTTGACTAGCAAGATGAAGTCACAAACTGCCAATGCTCCACAATAAAGTACTTTTACAATGAATGGGACTGGTTTGTGAGACTGAAAACTATGATGCCTCCACGATAAAGTCTGTGAAGAATGCTTGTATGCTTCCTTTCTGAATCTCAAGGAGCTCCCCACAATCTCTTCCCTTCTCAGCACTGACATGTGGGGTGTCTCTCTTTCTCGTAGAAGGACTTGGCTTTCCTCACACAGGAGCAGATTTGGCTTTCCTAATACAGGAACAGATTACTCTCCTTCTTCACACACACCCTTACATTCCCCAAAAGCTGAGAGCATTATTTCTGTTGCAGGCTCATGGGGACAGATTGTATCTTCCCTCCTTTTTTGGACAGCTTAAAGTAGATTGCTTGTGCTTCCCATAAATAAAAAACTAGCACTTTATGTTCAAAGGATGACTAAATTTGGAATATATCTTTTAATGTACATTTTAATTAAGCTGACTTGTGACTTAGTTTCTCTTAGCTGAATATTGGTAAGCACTGAAGGCAGGTATTATATTAAAAAAAAAACAAACAAAAAAAACCCCAACAGGATAGAGAGATGTGGTTGCTTTCTCACAGGTGCTGGACAATGAAGAAGATGGAGAGCAAACTCCTTCTTCCTGGAGTCTATCAGGCATATTCTTTCTTTTTCTTTCATGAAGGCAGATAAACTCCCATGCTCTTTCTCAGTCAGCAGAGCTGGGCACCCTCCTTTCCCTCCTGCCAAAGATAACTGTTCTACTCAACCTGGAACAAAGTGCCTTGCCCTGCTGTGTGTTCCCCAGGGGCAGGACACTGTCATCCAGAAGAATTTTGCCTGACTGGAAATGAAAATGAGGACAGAAATCTTTTCAGCACAACTTATACTTCAATCTCTTCTCTTGCTCTGCAGGCACAGAAATACACAAGGTCAAACATATTAGGACAAAAATTCTAAGCCATGCACCCCTTGTAGGGTCCTCCTGCCCAGTTCTCAAGTAGGATTAGACTGTGTGAACCCCCACATGCAAACTGAAAAAAACCTGTCATTTCCAATATGCTGCTTTCAAGGTATTTATAATGCAAACACAGACAAAAGGTATGCTGTCTTTTATGACAAGCCTGAAATAAAGCAGCTCTAATTAGCAAAACCAGATATGGCATCTGAGGTAGCACAGTTTGCAATGCAAGGATTAGAAAACTCTCCTTTGGGCTGTTTCACCAGCAAGCCAACTTATGCCTTTCCTTCTTAGATTTTTTTCTTTTTGACTCTGCAAATAGATCTGTCTATACAATTGATGGAGTAATTGATAATTTCCTACAATACCAATTTGATTATTGATTGCTACTTTGTCATTAACCCATCACACATCTACAGCCAAGCAATGTCCTGCATCAGCTGAACAAAACTGTGCACTAGATAGCCCGGTCAGTGTTGTAATTTCTATTGCTGGCTGGACCCTCCTATAAACTATAGGACTTTGAATTACTTTCTATCTGACCTTGTTGAAAAACTAAAGTTTTGGCTACAACCCATACAGCAAAATACGGCTTGGGACTAAAACAGTGCTACCAACAGAGAGAAAAAAGGAACACCATCAGCAGATATTACTGTACTGGAGCTCCTTTGTTATTCTTTCCTCAATTTGTGTTTTATTTAAGGAATGCTAGGTGCTGTGCAATTTTTATTAAAAAAGGCCTTGTCCTGAGAAGTTGTCCACATAGACAACACACATGTGTGTGGATAAAGGAGATTAAAAAAAAATTACAGAAAAGCTGTTCACAATTGCAATTCTCCTGATTCAAATTTCTTTGGCCCCATTTCTTCTCTAAGCAGTTACTAAACTGCAAAAATACTGACAGTGTTTCTACAGCATTACAGCATCCATAACTATCTTCCAACACCCCAAACTTCTCATATCAACAATTTGGGCTCAAATGAACGCATGCAAGTGCTGACCTCCAGCCCAGTACCAAGTCCTTAAAAACCAAATCATGCACACATGCACACAGATGGGATGCATTCCCCAAGATAGAGGAGCTGTTGCTTGCAGTTTTGGCGAGGACACAGCTCTGGAGCACAGTAGTGCACTTCAAGGGGCACAAACATGGTGATTCATCTCACTGAAAATATTCAATTCAAAATCATGAATATTTTTTTTTTAGTTTTTCCATCATTACCAACTGGTCTGTAAAAGAGACATTTTTTCTAGTTATATCTACAAAAGTCACACAAATAACAAAAGAGTTGTTGCTGAATCTTTTTCCTAATCAGCAAATTTTAGAAATACTGTTGGGAAACCTTGTGCAGGATCTGGGAACAGACTACAGAATTAACCCTTCAGTCCTGCTTCAATACCAAGAAGAATGATGCCCCACATATTTAAATTCTCTTATGAAATACTTCCATCATTCTGTCTAATCAATCAAGTTAAATTATGTTTGATTTCTAGACTCAAACATCTGGGTTTAAACAGAATAATCTAATCATCACAACAAATTCACATTTAAAAGGAAACTTCAATCACAACCTCTTGGACAAATGGAAGGTTTATTGTCCAGTTACCAGATTATACAACTAAAAGAATACAGTTTCACTCAACAGCAATTAAGTTTAAATTCCAGTGTAATGAGAAGGATGATAGCAAACATTACTTCTCAGAAAGAAAGGGAGAAAGAGAGAGAAAGAGAGTGAGAAAGAAGAAAGAAAGAGAAGGAAGGAAGGAAGGAAGGAAGGAAGGAAGGAAGGAAGGAAGGAAGGAAGGAAGGAAGGAAGGAAGGAAGGAAGGAAGGAAGGAAGGAAGGAAGGAAGGAAGGAAGGAAGGAAGGAAGGAAGGAAGGAAGGAAGGAAGGAAGGAAGGAAGGAAGGAAGGAAGGAAGGAAGGAAGGAAGGAAGGAAGGAAGGAAGGAAGGAAGGAAGGAAGGAAGGAAGGAAGGAAGGAAGGAAGGAAGGAAGGAAGGAAGGAAGGAAGGAAGGAAGGAAGGAAGGAAGGAAGGAAGGAAGGAAACGAAAAAGAAAGAGAGAAAGAGAGAGAGGAAAGAAAGAAAGAAAGAAAGAAAGAAAGAAAGAAAGAAAGAAAGAAAGAAAGAAAGAAAGAAAGAAAGAAAGAAAGAAAGAAAGAAAGAAAGAAAGAAAGAAAGAAAGAAAGAAAGAAAGAAAGAAAGAAAGAAAGAAAGAAAGAAAGAAAGAAAGAAAGAAAGAAAGAAAGAAAGAAAGAAAGAAAGAAAGAAAGAAAGAAAGAAAGAAAGAAAGAGAAAGAAAGAAAGAAAGAAAGAAAGAAAGAAAGAAAGAAAGAAAGAAAGAAAGAAAGAAAGAAAGAAAGAAAGAAAGAAAGAAAGAAAGAAAGAAAGAAAGAAAGAAAGAAAGAAAGAAAGAAAGAAAGAAAGAAAGAGAAAGAAAGACAAAAAATCAGTACTGAAGGAAGAGAGTGTAATAAACACCAGGGACAAAACAGAAGAACAAGAACAGCCATCTCAGCACATTACAGCTTTCTACTAAAGCCACAGCCAGATCCGGCACAATATAAATGGCAGCAGCAAATCCCTGGGGACTGCAGTGTTGTGTGAAGCTTCACGCAAAACACTTCACTGATGTCTCTTGGGGACCAGAGAAGGCTAAAGGTCCTTTTTTAGCTAACTACTCTCATCACCTCCTCCCAAACCAACACTTACCTTACTTCTTCTTCAAAAACAGCAGCAAATAAAAGCCTAACTATGCACTGCTTCAAGGATCTCGCACTTGGTAAAGCTCTGGAAGTTTCATTTCTAGGTAGGAGTTACTAAAATTAAACTTTATAAAGCCTACTAGTCTGTATTTTTGGTATCTGAAAGCAATGAAGGCTCCTGAGAGACTAGCAGGTATCTGAAAAAAGGAAGAAACACCACCAGACCTCAGGCTTGCATTGCTTGTTGCTTACTCCTCCCCCTCCCCTTATTTTGCTGACAGCAAGATGGACAATACATGAAAATTTGATTCTCGGTAAGGCGAGTAATGCAAATTAGCTTAATGAAATAGATGACTTTGTGTATGTCCCTTTGATACTGATTAAGCTCAAGTATCCACTCAGCTAATGACTAAAGCAATACCATGAGAGCTCTTGTGGAGGTGTCATAGCTATACTTCTTTTTTTTCAGTAGCTCTTTACTCAGCATTTATTTCCACCCTAGATCCCCTTGTCCAGACCAGCCCCCAAAGTGCAGGCAGAAGCAGTAACAGCTTAAGACATGAGTGATGCAACATAAAAATCTGCAGTTACTTTACACAGCTTGGGCCTCAACATAAAAAGGAGATATGCCTTTGTGACTCCAGTTTTCAAGGCAGATTACCAGAGTGCTGCAAGGGGCTGCTTTGACTCTGTAATTATAGGCGTCTTAATAATGATCTGTTCAATGGCTTCCTACTGCTGGTGCCCAGACAGTTTAATCACTACGCATTCAGCTGTAGAGAACTAGCTATCCTTCCTGTCATTTGAAACATGGGACATGTTGTGTGAAGGAGGTGTAAATGAGCTCCCCCTGAACTAGCTGGCTAATATACTTTCACCATTTAAAGCCCAAATTATAAAATGCACCAGTAAAAGGGAGCATTTTGTAGCATTGCCTCTTGGTACAAAAAGATGCTTTACCTCTGCTGCACTAGATGAACAGTCACTCCTATCAAGCCCATACATATATTATTCATTGAGCACCAGCTGTGTGCTTGGCACTGTACAGACACAGAGAGATGTGCTCCTTACTCCTGGGAAGCTTTTACAGTCCAAAGTAGTGGAGTTTGGCATTCATTCTGCCTGTAGAAATCCCATTGACTTCACTATGGGGAGCAGTTGCAGAAGCAGGTATTACGGCATTTGTAAGAGCCAGTGTAGTATCAACTGATAGGTACGGTGAGAGATAACATTCAAGCTGTGCTCCTACAGGAGCTGTGTTTTAGGCCCTGAGGAAACTGACTGTGAAGACTGACACAGAGGGCTTGGAATGTACTCGAACACATTATGTAAATGCAAAAAGATGATGCAGTGTCCCAAAACTCCTTTGTACTGATGCTGGCTGTGTCTCCTCACACCCTGCTGCTGTGTGGTTGCTGCCTTAGTATTTTCTCATATTATAATGCCTTCAAGGCAATCCTGATCCAGTAACATCCAAGGGTGGAAGAAACAATACCCTATATCTCCAGTGCCAGGGATTTGTAAGGACTCCTAGCCAAACATTAGAAGCAGGCCCAGTGTGAGTGAGAATGAGGCATGAATCACTACAACAACATCCAAAACATATTTTACACTTGAGATGAAATCCTACTCTCAGTTTTGTACAAAGATTCCCCACACTGAAGAATAGAAGTGGCTGAAAGTACAGTTCTGTTTACATGTGGTGGATAAAAGAACACAAAAAAGGAAAGGAGGAGAGCAAGAGCAAAGTGGGGGGAAAAAGGAAGCAGATCTGAGTACAGGCACTGAGAAGAAGAGAACAAAGACTGAGAGAATTAGAATCAGGAAGTTCAGGCAGGTGGAGCAGGTTAAGGAGGAAGAGCTGTTATGGAATCTGGGCATGGAGGGAGATAAATGATTAGCAAGTGGAAGAAAGCAAAAAAATATGAAGATGAGAAGCATCTTTCAAAATTAATATAGCTATAAAAAGATTGTGAGGTAAAAGGACCTCATTCATGTCCCTGTAAAGGGATCTCTGGAAATGAAAGCATGCAATTATTGGCAAAGGGAGAAAAAAAGAAGATTCAGAGGATTCCTAAGCAAATGGAAATAAAAGGACAACAGCTGGATGGAAGGAATAAAAGAAGTAAGAAAACACATTGTTAAGGCTGTTGCTGCATTTCACACTCCTTTTCATTTGCAGTCTGTGCTTGGAAATTTAGTCTCTAAGGTGTGTAATATTTTTGTTTCTTTATTAACACAACCTTTAAACTCATTAAAGTATTCAGAAAGAGAAAAGGACAGAAGGAAGTCTCTTCTGTATCAACTGATGCCATGTGGCATAGGAGGGGATGATATTGCCCTCCCAGTAGTTGGCCCAGAGGAAGGAGGCAGATATGGATACGGTGGCTACATCAAAACACAGGTTCATGGTTTGCATTTTGTATCTCACTACAGGAAAAAAGACAACTCCTCAATGCTTCTGTCGGCATCTCACTGAACACAAGCCATCTAAATACATTAAAACACATTAAAAACTTTCTTAAATGCACTCTTGAGTCCAGCTTATCTGACATTCAGGGTCAGTAATCACTGTATTTGTCTCAGAGATGCAATTTAATTGCAAAGGAAAGGGAAAGTAGTATTTAGTTCGTGGGTGAGAAGACATCATCCACCAAACAACAATATCAGTCTTGTGAGATCTGCACTGGAAAACCTGGAAACTTACTGAGCCAAGGGAATTTTGCTTATGCATAAGAACTGTCCTTATGCTTCAGAGATGAAGGATTTGGTGTCTGGGCCCAGCTCCCTGTGCATATCCATGTGTGCCTTGATTTATATAGTAATCCTGTCTGTTGCCTGTAGCACTGGCACTTGTTATAAAAACACAGGAAAACATCCTCTTCTAGAGCACTATCATATTCCTCAGTCAGCAGCTTCCTTGGAGTGGACTGACAAATGGCCCACAAGGAGAAGAAAAGAATTCTCAAGGTACAATAAGCCTCAAGGTCCAATAGAAGAACAAAATGTGAAGAACAGAAGTAGGGGAGAAGGACAGGCAGAGTGAAGGGAACTCACAAGAAATAAGAGAGACTGGATATATATAGAGAGCCCAACACAATATGTACCTAACCTGCCTCATGAGAATGGGATAGATGGATCTAACTGGAAGTGAGCTCTATTTTCATACAGCTGCAAAGAAGCATGCTTCCCATGAAACCATTATAAACCCCTCATCTTCAGGGTTGATTTAAAAATTGTAACTCAGCTGTTGCAATTTGTATCGGATTTGAATTTGGCAATCTCAGACATTAAATCAGTTCCAACTGAGAAGGGGACTTACAATGCTCCATTTTACAGCCTGAAATTGTACTTTCAAGGGTTTAAAATATTTTCTACACTGCTACAGACTGATAAAAAATATGAAGGTTATTTTTAAAATGAGAGTTCAGTTTAGTTGTCAATAGAGTCCCTAGAAAGATTAAAAATATCCATATGGAAATACAGAAAATTCAAAATTTTTATTCTCAAAAACAAAATAACTCCTTGACCCCCCTGGTCAGGCTGTTAAGAATTTGAGTCCTGATCCTTATGTCTTTAAAAGGCCAGTTAGCCACATGCCCTTTGACTCACTGAAACCACTCTTTCACCTGCTTGCCTGATTTCAGGAGAGGCCTTAGAAAATTACTATCTTGCAGACTGAGCTAAGTCAATCCAAAATTCACAAGTTACTGGGAGATGATAACCACCTATACACAGACAATGTGATCACACAAGCTTTGTTTCTTTAGGATGTCAGGCTAAAAATACAGCCTTTTGCATTAATTACTAAGAATTTTAGCTCTGCACTACAGTGGGAATTGTACCCTTAGCTACACAGTTAGCTACACAGAGACAAATTTAGGGATGAAGGACGAATGAGGCTGAGCTTATCTCTGACCCCATCTCTTGTGGATTTCAGTTCCTTGACCCTGTCTTGACACAGTTGTTTGTGCTTAATTTGAAACAGTTGAATTTCCTGTAACTCATAAGTAAACAGAGCACCCTCTCCACTAGCATGTCGATCCCAGCTTGGCTGCCTTTAAATAGATGAGGCTGACCAGATACTGGCCATCAGCTCAGCAAAGAAAGAGCCTTTGTGTGAGAGAGCCACACACCCTGCCAGTGAGAACATCTTGCTGTTCTGCCAGTGAGCCAGACAGTACATTGCCCATTTCTGCCTCACTGCCAGCTTTGAAGAGGTGGTTTTGGAAGGCAAGAAATATGGACCTTCATCATGTTGGGAAAAGAATCATAATGCAAGAATCACAGAAGAGATGCTGGTGAGTAGACAAAAATTTGTTATGTATTTATGTGTATTGTAATGGGAAAGGTACAGGCAGAGAAAATATCTCAGCACTCCACACAGGGATCTGGCAGATCCCCAAGCCCAGTTTCTCCTGAAAAGCTCAATGTGTCAGTGTTTCCTGCAGGTACTACTTCAGTGTCGACAGCAAGATGTTCTCAGCAGCAGAATAACAGCTGCACAATAGGAGCAGCAACTGAATGGTTGAACAGCTCTTTTTACAGGCATGGTGTGATAAAAACCTGGTGTTCTTTTGTGCTTCACAAAGCCCCTACTTTGCTGACTCCAAGTTCAAATCTCACGGGCTATTAGGAGAAGGAAGAAGGACAATGCATTAACATGCATGGTAGAAAAGAATGTGCTCTATTCTGGAAGACAAGCCTGCACTAGAAGCTGTGTTGTGTCCTAAATACCGAGGCAGAAGCTGCTTTCATGTCAATTAAAAGGTATATATTTTGGCATGCAAGATTTAGTCGCAGTGTAACTCAAGCCTGATTTTCATAATGGGGTGCTAAGTGGCATGTTTTACCAGTGCTCCCCAATAGGACATGCAAAGCTGTCACCAACTGATGGTCTTGCAGCTTATTTATTAAAGGCTGGGAAATGTGTGATTTATATCTGTTCCAAATTTTTTCTCCCCAAAGAATAAATCATAGCCAAATAACTGATAGGTGAAATTCTCTTAAAATTGCTGAATTGAACCCTGTGTTAGCAGACAGATAAGCCACTGCTGACTAATTAGAACTGCCCTTGAGGAACAAGAAGCAGAACAAAATAAAGTATCAGAAGAAAAAAGCAGAACAGGAACTGGAGAGGCTCTTCTAAGTGGAGAGTTAGTACCAAAAAGAGATACCAAATCTCCAAAGTTTCAAAGTTTTTGTGGGGTTTATTTTGTTGTTTGTTTTTTGACTGTTTTGTTGTTGTTTGGTTGGTTTTTGTTTTTCTTTTGTTTTATTTGTTTTGTTTTGTTTTGTGGGGTATTTTTTTGGCTGGTGGGAAGGGAGTTTTTTAACATTCTCCTCTTAACATTCAAAGCCAACTTTTACCAGGAGAGAGATGCCAGACAGACGTGCCGAGTTAAGGCTGAGCAATACATGGGAGATTCACTGGTAGCCGCCAGACCACCAGTATATTAGCTCATCTTTGGCTCCCCCTTCCCAATCTCACTTAAGAATATTTACAACTTCACTGAGAATTCCAGGATTGCACAAGACCTCTGTTTATATATTTGCAAATCAGTGTTGCAATGTAGTACCTGCTTCACAAGGAAGTTATGAGCTCCATTAATTCCTGTAATGTACTTCAAGATAATCAAATAAAGGATGCTAGGCAAGAGTATGATAATGTTATTGCGCCTTGGGAATCCTCTCTTTTCCTAGTTGGCACAATTCTACATTTTGCCTGCTTAATTTTAATCTCTCTTAGCCCTTGGGCCACAGTTTAGTACTCTGCCTCTAAATTGAGGCCAAAAACCACTTTGCAAATATATTTCTACTCGCAAAGTTGAGTCAGTGTCAAAGTTTTGAGTGTAAACTACAGGAATTGAAATATGCCATACTGACAGTAACATAAAAATTCAGTTCCCTCATCTCTGCTGCAAAAACTCTTTACAGCACTCTCTAAAAGATGACAAAGTGCTTGAAGGTCAAGAATTGCTTTTGTGCCATATGGACTGAAGGCTGAACATCCCTGTGAACACTTGCAGAGATCTGGGGGTGGGGGCAGCTGCAGGTGGAGGCTGTAGTGAGAAAAATCCCAGCAGTAAAGGAAAGCTTGAATTACATGCCAGCCCTGGTGAAGCAAACTACTAATAACTGAAATTACCTGAGTTTAACAATCATGAAGCTGTTGGAAGTGAAACCAAACGATGCAGTCCTTTTGTCTATCAGTCTTACAAAAGGAGGTGTCCATTTTGAGAAGAAAAAAAACGATTGTAGAGAGATTTAATTTGAATGCTAAATGATCTGAGTAGTCATTTGTATGATCATATATAGTATGTTCACTTAAATCATGCAACACATATACTATACAAATACATATACTAAAAATATAGTTTAAGTAACTGCCAGAAAGGAGATTGTCATGGACACAGGAAAGGGTTAATTATTATAGACTGAAAATGATAATCCACTCACATAACTTTAGTCTTCCACTTAACAAATTATTGTTGTTACAAGTTCAAACACTAGTAATTCTAACACACTTGCTACCATCTTACACGTGGCTGGATATCTAGGACAGGAAAAGCTCTAAATTCTGTAAGCCTAAAGAAGATTGAATTATTGACAGGGGAATTCTCCTGTGTAGCTGTGTCACACCCTTGTTTACATGGTGGGTTTTTTGGTTTTGGGGGGGGTTGTTGGGTTTTTCTTTGTTTGTTTGGCATTCTTTTTGTTTGTTTGTTTGTTTTTCTTTTTGTGACCCCTTTTACAAAATTACTGGTCTCTTATTTCAGGAGTTATTTCACTTTTCCAGGTTTCATAAAATCCCTGCACTCTCAAAGAGAGCATTCAAAAATATGTAACAAACCCTACTCTGGTAGAATGCAGGAAAATGCCACCTGCTTTTGGTGGCCCAGAGACTCAAAGGACAATCTCAGTCCTCACTGACATTTATTCACTGACACGGTGCTCCTTTCTGAAACAAAGGACTTTAAGCTTCAGTTTACCAAAAACAGAGCAGCCTACAAGTCCCAGCAAAGGATACCATGCCAGCAATAGTGAAAACTGTGTAGGAATTCTCTCTGTTTAATTTTGCTCCTCTGCAGCAAAATTCTGCATTAGGTTCTTCCCACTGAAGCAAAAGATTCTTTCCCGACTGCCACCAGATTGATTCGTACTAAACAATGGTATTGGCTTCAGTGGTATAATTCCTGACTTCCTCTGCTGTGAGAATGAAACAAGTAACATGCCTTTTACTAGAATTCAATGGATAGCTCAGCTCCATGGTTCCCATTAGAAACCATATATTTTTAGCCTTTTCAGTGCTTAACAACATGGTGTTTTGCTAAGCCAGCTGTGGCCTTTACCCCTGAAATAATAAATAATATATTTAATGCATATTGTCTATTAGCCTGCACATTCCAATTTATTTATGTTTTTTCTCTTTGCCTAATGAATTGAAATGCCTGATTTTAAAATGGCTAAGGAGAACATGTAAGCTCAAGAACGAGGAATTCTTTTTTTCAAGAGTCACATTCATGAAGGTTTTGACATTTCCCATATCAAAAAACTTTCAGAATACCTTAATTTCACTGTGTTTTTTTTCCTGACAGGATTTGTGCTTCATTCTTTGTTTCTTAAAAAGCTCAGTTGTCCAGTTAGAAGGCTCCCTTCTCAAGACTTTCTGCACTCACATTTGTTGACTCAACTTGTGATGAATAATCAACATGTTAAAACAAGCTGATAAATCTGAGTTTCCATAGATCCCAGCACTGTGACTAGAGACTTGTTCAAGCCAATGTGACACTTTTATTTATTTGAAGATTATAAAACGTTGTGCAGTTGAAATAAGGGGAAAAACATATGCCTTCACCTTTTAGCAAAAAGTTCTTTTGAAGGCAATGAAGGTGATGACAGGTTTGAAAGAGTGCCAGCTGTGACTGGCGCAACTTTAGAGTATGAGAGGGTCTGCTTGTTATTTTTTTCTGGCCAGACCTGAGCAACTGTATCTTGGAAACACTCCTTGTTAATGTACTGAAACAACCCCTGTCACTAGGGATTCCAGCTGGACTGTTTCTGGGATCCACCTGCAAGCTGAACCTGAGACATCAAAGGTCATCAGATTCTTCCAGTTTTTCTCGTCCTCCTTTTCTCCTCTCTTTTGAGAATTTGATTTCAATCAAAGGGTTACCTTCATCTCTGGTTTCACCTTTGTCCATCATTAAAATCAACAGAAGAAACTGCAGGCTATGTACATACCAGAGTTAATAGAGAAATGTTTAAACTACTGCCGGCTTTCCAAACCAGGAAATAGTACGTACTGCTCTTAGCTACACACAACTGATGTGAGCACTGGCACTTCTGAATTCCAGCTTTCAGAGCAGGGGAGAAGGCAGCCTTGATCCAGATGTGAGCAAGAAGAGATGGATCTGCATCAGAGGCAGTTCTGTCTGCTGCCAGTTGAGAGGTCTGAGAGCACAGACAGGGCACCCCTGCTGTTTCACCCCCAGATAAATCTACACATTCAGAACAGTCTGCCAAGAACCTGGAACAAAATCACAGTTAGTGAGAGTTTTTCCACTGACCTCACAAGAACAAGTGTTGGTGTCTTGCTGTGAGGCTCACACTCACACTGACGCCAACAGGAAAGCACCCATTTTTCGTTAAGATGGAGAACAGTAAAGCACCCATTCTTTTAAGATGAGGATATGCTGGTGGATATTTCTGCCTATTTTGTACATTGAGTTCATAACCTAAACAAAAGCTGAGAAAGATGCAAGTTTTGCAGCTAATCATGTAGTCAGATCTACAGATGACTTGTTCCTCTGACACTCATTTCCAAGCACACACCATAGCTAACATTTCTGTTGCTGCGAGAATAGGCATTATTAAAAACCGTTCAACTACCAAAACAGCTCTGCTAGTGATGATTATTTTCATATTAGCAGGTTAATTATAAAATTATTTTCAGTGATACAGAAAAATGAACACAAGTCTTTTCCTTCAATGTGACAGTAATTTCTTGGTTTAGTGGTAGTTGCTGGTGTCGGGAAAAACTAAGAACAAGCTGCAACAGGAACTTCAGCTGAAATCCTGAACCCCATTTACATCTTATTCATATTTACATAAATAACGCTTCATTTCTATGCTGAGCTTATTACTTTCAAAGAAAGTATTTTTATTAATGTAATGTAGGGATCAGCAAATATATTCTCTTCTTCTCAGGTATCTCCTAAACTCAGGGTCTCAGGTTTTCCTCAAAGATTCATTCTTCAGGCTCTCAAAGGGCCTTAAGATCAGACCTGCAAAGATATTATCACATACTAGAAGACAAGGGCAAATAATCAAGAGGTAAAATGTCAGAAAGGCACCACTGCAATCAAGATGTAGAGAGAAAGGCAGTTGAAAATACAGAGGGGAAAGGAGAAGGCTTGAAATATGAAACTTTTAGAGGAAGAAAGGATTTAGTTGAACAGCAGTAAATATTAGGACCTTGTACTGAGATACTGAGAAAAGTCAAGGCAATTGAAGCAGGATGCAAATTTAAAGATAATTCTTAAAGCATACTAATCTTCCAAAGCATGCAGAGTTAAGATGTGGTAAGACTCCTTCAGAATAAGATCATTCATGCAGGGGTCAAGGCATTTGACAAAACCTAGTTGTACATAATGAATCTTACTTATCTATGTCCTGGAGGAAAAGCACATGGTGACACACAGACGTGGAGATATAAGAAAATAAGATACAGGGAAAATAAGAGATATGAAAAAGCCTGTTTGGCAAAATAATGGTGAGACTCCATCCTAACCAATGAAATCCTCATCCCCTTACAACCCGTACTCAGTTTCTCCAAAACCTGCATATGTGTTGATGGTAAACTGTAAAGGTTTGTTCTGCAGATTCAGGAAGAGATTACATCCTAGAAGGTTCCTGTGGATGTGAAGATCACATAGCCTGCTGTGACTAATCAGCTGGATATCCTGCGCATTACTACAGGAAATAATGAAAGCAGCAAAGGCATTTCAAGTAAGAGCACAGGATATTTCACCTCCCCTGTTCCTGTTATTTTTAAAATTTAGCTGAGGAGGTAAGAGCACAGAACTCTGACACAGAGTGAACTGTTCCTTCACACACAAACCCACTTCCCACCTCAATCCTGACAGCAGAAGTTTGCAAGTACTATTAATTCCATTCCAGCTACCCGTGTGACACCTGGACACACAAGTTGTTTGTTTCTCTTGCTCCTTTGAGACAAAATTTTTATTATTTTTCTACTGTATACTATAAGACCTCACTGAATAAATAAAACAAAAGTTCCTTCTCTCAAGTAACTTGTGGAATTCTCTGATAAGGATACAGCCAGTACAAACAACTGCCTGATGTGGGATAACTCTTTCCACTATTTCCAGCCAGTCATGTCTGGATCTCTATTTACCCTGATAGAAGACGGCTCCAGACCTACCAGTAGAGAATTCAGTCTTATGGAGTGCAAGTGTTGTACTCCATAGGGCATACAAAAATGCTGAAGTCTACTGTAATTAGTTTCCAAATTCAATCTCATAGTTTAGTATGACTTATGTGCAATGAGTAACAAAAATAAAAAATGTGTTCTAAAATTAAAGGGAGTTGAAAAAGAGAACAAAGCTAAGAAATATTTCCTTATCCCTTCTTGTTTCACCATGAAGAACTATTTCTTATTTTGAACTACAAATCATCAACAGCACTTTTTTGTCCAGCTCACAGTGGTTTTTTGGCTCAGGCGCTTTCAGTGTTGTCATCTGGGCTCTGAGGGTAAACTGGACTCAGATCTCTGCAGCTGTGCTGCAACGAGATTTTCAGAAAGAGAACTGTCTGATGTTGGCACAGAGCTGCCAGGTTGTGTCCTTAACTATTGCTTCCCAAAACACCACTGTATGGAAAATAAACACAGGAGGGAGGCTGTGACAATGCCTCTTTGTGTCCTACCGATTTGCAGGAACAGTACGGCCGGCCCCAGGCTGTGACACTGTTTTCACACACGTCTCCCCAGCACTCCCCCGAGCCAGGCTTTCATAACCAAGGGCTGCTCTAAGGGGTCCTCATGCCATGTGCCAGGCTTCTGCAGGATTCTGCCACTCTTGGGAATCTTACAATCCATTATGGGCAATGGGAACTTTCTTCTGTAGAGGTCTGCAGTCAAGCTCTATATCTTCCCCTGCTCCTTTCAAACCTTGAAAATTACAGCATTGTTACATCTCTAAGGAAGAAGTTTCAGAGCACTGAAAATTTGCTGTGTGAGACTAAGTTGAATAGTACTTTCTAACCATGGTGAATTCCAGTAGGAAATTAATTCCCACTAACTGGCTTTATTTCAAAAGAGTTCATACACTACAATGGTAGGCTGCAAAAATGGTTTCTACATGAACTGAAAAGATAAGCTTTTTTCAATGACAAGTAATTATCAAATTTTTGGTCTTCTTGTAAGAAACAAATATTAAGCATCATATTAATGTATCTACTTTACCTGGAGACTATATCTTGTTGTTGAAAACATGAGCAAAATCTTAATGTCCCTAACATTCATAAATCTATCTGTTTCATTTCTGAACATTACCAGGAAATACCTATGTTTGGAGTTTTTGTACTCCTTTTTCAACTTCTCTACAGAAATACTCAAGTCAATGAGTTCATTTCCTGAGATATTCCATAGGACCAACAAGCATGGCTTTGTGTAAGCTTCATATTTAAGGTAAAACAACTGTGCCTACTTTAAACAAGGAAGTGTATTACAAGACTCTGAAAAGCAGTTTTTGGACTCTGGCAGAGCATTGTGCTGACAGAGCCATAAAGGTTCTGCACAAAATCACCAAGAAACTACTGGTAAAACCCCATGCACACTAGGCTGTGATGATGTTCCTCCTACATCCACACCTAGTGGGGCAAAAAAACTGTTCCTGGTCAGCTTGCACTACAGGAGCACTTTGCTGCTGGGCATGGGGCTGCTGCAAATTCATTCATCAGACAAATTTACTATACCAATGTCCAGCTCTTTAGCAGTTTGTTTTAGTGTACAGCTGTGCTGGTGACTGTGGAATACCCTCAGTCTAATCCCTAGCTCTATTTTTTTCCTTAGTCAGCCCTAATTCAGTACCTTTGGTTACTACAGTTCAAACACAATAGGACTGATTATAAGATAGAGAAGTCCTGAAAACGACTTTTTTTTAAAGTGTAACCTGCAGATTATACTTCTTTTCCAAGTGGCAGTATGACTCTGACGACAAATTTCTTGTAAAAATTTCAAGAATCTAACTGCAATGTTGCTGGTCTCATATTCTATATGAGCGCCAAAAAAACAATTTCATGAGAACTCAGTGTTCCCAGTTTCCCTCTAGAGCTGCCCTAGCACTCCTGAATTTTTAAAGTTATCTAAGAGTTTCTTCTCAGAAGTACAGACTCAACTACAAGACCCCCAGAACTTAAGCTGCTTTTTTTCTTGTTTTATTTTTCATTTAAATATGCAAAGCAGATGCAAATATCTACTTGCATTTTTCAGCAGTCTGCTTTAATAACTAGCTACAGGATGGACTCTACACTGACCTTGTTTTCCAGTCTCTGAGTACATGGATAAAGCTGTTTAAAACATTTCTTAAATTCAAGGATTGACTTGCAAAAAACCAGTCATTGAGTCTGAAGGCACACTAATATTTTCACACACTGTCTGCTCAGAGGGATTGTCTCCTTTTTTACTGACATACCTGATGATGAGTGAACAGTAACATCAAAGTTTATAAAGTCTTTGTTTCTTTATTCACCAAGGCAGCTTTGAGTGTAAGAGGCAGTCGACAAAGACATACAGTTTTTTGAAGATAACCTAAGAATCACTAGATTACTTGCCAGCTGATGCAATGTGTATTTTTATCTTTAAAGAAAAATTTTCCTGTGTGCCAGTGTTTCTAAACCCCGTAATTTTTCATTACAAGGCTATATAACATTGGGTATTTTCTTCGATGCTCTGGCTTCTGAAACTAAGATATCAAATGAATTTTTCAAGAATAAGAGAACTCTTTGGTCCCTCAGGAACACGTTGCAAGCTCATCTATTTCATCATCTGAATATCTGCTCAGGAAAGCTTGGTAGCACTATGTCTCTTCACATTTCCAGAAAAACAACACTCCTATGAATATTAGGAAAGACTTTGTGACATATTTTATCACCACTCATCAGAGACCCAGGTCAAGGAATTCAAACCACGGATAGATATAAGCCTTCCAAGCACCACTTCTTGCAGACAGAAGTGAGCTTGTTCTGGCCTAGGGTAGAGCCCAGTGCAACCCAGCAGAGCCCAGCAAGGGTGGAGCTGGTCGGGACGGCAGCACCAGGTGGGCTGAATCCATCTGATGACAGCGGTTCGTGGGGATTCTGCATCCACACGGAAGCTGCAGAATCCATTTAAAGAAAAGACTTTTGCTGCCTATTCTCGTGAGCAAAAAGTACAGGTCTGTCCGCGCCCTGCCCTGCCCTTCAAAAGTATCCTACACCTTACAGTACCATCAGGACTCCTTGAATATTCAGCAGTTCTGAAAGTCATGACACCTCCCTTAAGCCTCCACAAATGCAAATGAAGCTAAACCATAAGAGCAGACCCCTGGAGAAAATAAAACTCTTTATTTGTAAGAGAGGAAAAACTATCAAATACATCCCAGGAAGACATTCCCTTCAGCATTTACCTTTACGATTAAGCAAAATAATAAAACCTACAGCTCCCTAGTATTTCCATTAAGAATATAGAACAAGTAAATAATTGTGCTCATGTTCTATGTAGAAAAAAATATTTTTGTGTGTTTTGAAAAAACTGGACTGTATTTTTAGTGGTCAGCAACAAACCATGGTCACTGAATGGATCAGAATGAAAATAACTGTAGGCACAGTGCCTTCCCTGTGCTTCCAGTTTTCCAATGTACAGGTAGAAAATAGTTCTGAGATAATTAACTCCTCTTCTGCATAGTTGTACAAAGAAAAATTATTTAGCCACATTTCCACTTTACTTTACAAAGTCTAGATCAGTCCTAATGCACACTGAATATTAATGAGTTATCAAGTAGAAAGCTCATCTTATGGAACATACACATACCCTTCAACACCTTTTACAAATTCTAATGTCTTCAGATTTTCATAATCTCAATGCAATTTATTCCTAATGCCAATTTCCAAATTTGAAACTTTCTCACAGGGAAGACATAAAGGTAAGCAGCACCTGCTTCCATTTGATCTCTGGAAATGCACCATTGAGCCAGATGGCTGCCACACACTCCGCAGCACTTACCAGGACTGACAAAAGGTTACAAATGGATCTACTCTCTCGGGTGTTATTGGACACTGCTAACCAGCAGTCCAATTCTAAGTCTTGAAATTAGCATCATGAAGTTAACTGTGGGAAGCCAGAATCATAAAGCTATATGGAATGTCCATGGAAATTACTGTCTTACAAATTTGGCTGATGGTAACCTCAAATTTCCCTTTATTATTTTGTTGCTTGTTTCCAGCAAAGAGCCAGAGTGGTAACACTGTATTTTTTTTCATTCAGTCTGCATACAGAACTCCACCAGTAAATCTTTCGCTGAACAGCAGACAAACACACCCGTCCAACTTTCTGTATAACATCAGAACACTGGAATGGGGGCACTGGCCATTATGACCAGTTCACCTACCCTGCTATCCCATCTTTAGCAACAGCCAAGAACAGACCTCCAGAAAAGAGCCAAGAACAGAAGCATTACTGAATACTTCTAGCATTTCACAAGTTAAAATGTCTTATGGCTTTGTGCCATTTTCTACATATTTGTGAACATACAAATTTAGTGCTTTAGCTACCTTGCCTCTGTTTACAAAGGTAGATGAAGAGGGGAAAAAAGGAAAAATCTGTTACTAATTAAATGTTCTAAGCCTCAAAATGACCCTGTCTGGGGGTTCTTTTAGGCACATTAATGCTATACTTCTGGTACTTCTGTAAGTCACATGGCTAGGAGGCAAACAGCACGTTTCTCCTTGGAGAAATGGAAATCTCTGTCGCTGCATACTGCAGAGCACTGATGCTTGATAGGGAGCAGTGAGTGAGCAGATACAAATCACCTGGGGGTCCAGCCATCTGCCTCTCACCCTACCAGATCAGAGGATCTCAGCTTTAAACCTATTTCCTGTCTCAGCAAAAAAATGTGTTTTACCCTTGGCAAATGTACATCCGGATGGGACACTCTTCATTTGCTGGGTTTTCATTTGTAAAAAGCCAACCTTCCTATCCCAGACTGGGCTGTTTGTTTGTTTGATGCTTTTTCTCCTTGTAAGAAAATGCCATCTGCCTAAAGCTGTTCAAAAAGGCTGAAATCGTCAAAAGTAATCTAGAAGAAGAATTAGCAAGTATGTGTAAGGTGGTCAAAAGTGTGTAATAAATGCTATTTAACTTCTGACTGTCATTAATCATGGACATCGCTGAGCACATATGGCATACAAAAAACATTTAAAAAGGCCCTTCCCACATGATTTTTTAAAAAATTCTTCTGAATTCTAAGTGTGGTCTGGGTTAAGCTTTACTTTTTACTTTTTTCCTCCCTTCCTAATTTTTTAAAAAATGATATTGCATTATCTGGCTTAGAAGGAACAAAACAGTATTTCACAAACTTTATTTCAATGTTGATAAAACATAGTACAAACTCAGCAATTGAGTTTGCTTACCACATCTTTTCCCTCAAGACCACCCTGAAATCCTAAACAAGTCAAAAGGGCCATACTAAGAATAAATATCAAAGACACCGCCAAATACACCTTTCTATTTAATTAGCAGACCAGCTCATTAGCAGAAGAGCTGTATAGGAGAGTTTGCCTGCAGCCCTTGCTGACATCAAGGACTGCAGAGAAGTAGGTTGCAGTCACATATGCAGAAAGCCAGCCAGTGCTGGCAGCAGTACATGGCAGAGCTGGGTACAGGGATGCCTGTCCTCTAATGCAGGTGTAACTCTGCAGCACACTATGATGAGAAGTGAGATTTGGCTTCTTTGGGGGGCACTCAAGCAATGGATTCAGCAGCACAGAGCACAGGCGGCAGAGCACATCCCTGCTCCACCAGCTGGGAATATTTTCTGCATGCAGGAGGAATGGGTGGGAAAGACAGCCCTTGTCTACAGCGTGCGGACGCTGCCTTGTCCCACAGAGCCCCACACGGTGCCTAAACCAACACAGTCACGAGTGGTAAACAAACCATCAGAAAACATATGCAATACCCATGTGTGTAGGAGGGGATGACTGTCTGCACCTAGTCTGCGTGGTGAAAGGGAATAGCTCACAACGCAGCCTCAGCAGCCTGCTTCTGGGTCAAACAGCCTGTCACTGAGCAGCACCATTTATTACTTGGTTAGATTTTAGTACTTGCTCAGCACAAAGCAGCTAATACTCACAGAGTGCTCCAGGAACTGAAAAGACTATTTGTCTGAACCAAAGGCAGTTAATTGCAATCTCTCCAAGGAGCATGTTCACGTTATTATTGATGGGTTGTTGTTGAGGATATCTTACCTTAAAATACCAACAAAATCTTAATTTACAATAATTTGATGATTTCTTCAACCCTTTTCTATTGAGAAAATAAAATTTGGGGTACTTATGTAGTCACAGCTGTTACTAATCAAATTTATTTAAGAGAGTAATGTGAAACAGCATGTTTGTGCAAGTTCATAATCACAGCAGAATTAAATCATTTTTACAGAGCATTTATTTGAACGTTCTGCACACAAACTTTGAATATGGCAAAGAATATTTCCCTTGCATTTAGGTTTGATTTCATTCCTGGAAACCACTATAAAAATCCTGCTCACTTGCGGTAGGGTTCTTTATTTATGCTCAGTTTTAGTTTTAAGACCTGTGACAAACACCAGATTGCTCACGTTCGTCACGACACAGGCAGAGTCACTACACATCCTGCCCTGCCTCCTGGTATACTACCCAGCCAGTATAACACACTCCTGGCTTGCTCTAAAGTGGCCTGCTCAGCAGGCTTCCCCCTGTAGGCATCCAGGTCTGGAGCTCGAAAAGGGGCTTTGAACTTCACATGGCTCCTGGCACATCTGCAGTTACAGCCACAGTGTCACAGTCACTTCTTAAAATGATGGTCCTTGCATCCACGTTACTCTTCCCGCACTGCAAAGATCAGCCCTGTGCTGGTTGTCTGTACAAAGACAAGCCCTGCTCATCTTGGCTAGAATTTTGGATCCAGCAGAGACCTGGAAGCTGCCTGCTTCCAGAGTCACCAGCTTCTCCCCTTCCCTTCCCCATCCACAAATCCTCTCTTTTAAAAAACACATGCTGCTATTTTTTTTAAAAAGGTACAACATACCAAAATCTAACTTTTAGGGCTTTTAATGCCTGTGTTCACCAGCCTTCTTCTTCTCCAATAAGTCTACCAACTATTTTCCTCAAAAGTGCCAGGTGCAGAGATTTTTTTAAAGGAGGCTTTACTAGTTCAGTGGAAACTGGCCAAAAGCCATGAACTTGTTCCAGGCAGCTGACCAGCCAGCTGCAACGGGTGATGCCAATGCCCTTTCCTCATGGCTGAAACATGTCAGCTCACCACAGGCCTGGCAAGAAGATCACATAGCCCATTAACAACTTCCCTTGAAACACAAATTCTGAAGCCTCCTTCCATCTCTTTGCCCAAGTCTTAGTACAACTAAATTGCTTACTGTCCTTGTTTTTAATGTCAACCTCTTTTCCCCACAGAAAAAAACACTTCTCCGAGCCAATCTCTCAATATCTTTGGCAGTGATGGAAACCTTCTTTACCAATACTTTGTGAGAGAAGTTGGGAGTCTCGTGAGATTTCTGAGAGCAAGGAGAAACAAGTGGGGATGGAGAAGATTCACATCCAGACATTTTTTCTCCCCCACCTACCAAATTCTATGTGAGGCGTAGAGAAATAAGGCAGAGAGACAAATGATTCCACTTCATCTCCCGTATGCCATCTGTTTTTTTCACTCCAAGCTTCCTATACACTTTAGATGATGACAGCTCATCAGAAAGGAGTCATCCCACAGCATACTGCTGTTTTGTAAGGCAGAGAGCATTTTCACCCTGCCCTCCTCTCCTCTGGCACTTCAGCTGTCCCTCTGTACCAGTCTAACTATATACCTACACCTATTCCCTTAGAATCTCCTTTGAGAAATCTTCCACTTCTCACCTTTGACCTTACAGCTACTTTCCTTGCCTCCTATAACAATTTTTTCCTTAAAAATTACTCAAACATCTGTGTTTGTCCCATCACTCATGGGGGAAGCTGGGAGCTAGCAAGAGTAGTATGGTAGCACAGCTGCATCCACTCATAGTTTCAATGTTTTTGGTTTTCTTGTTGACTTAGTCTTTATGTAATTTTTTCAAAGATAATGTTTTTGAGAGGTTACACGTAACAATAGCACTAATATGACTCCATAAATTTAACTTCAATTTAATTCACTGGAAGCATCTGTCAGAAACAACTTTCTCATTATTAAAATACTTTGACTGAATATTCAGTCAAAAAAAAAAAAAGTCATCAAGTTAAAGTGACACCTCAACTGAGACCATCTTAGTGGTTTTACTATGGAGGAAAAAAAAATCTGCAAATTATTCATTGCTTGTAATCTCTTGCAAGCTCACAGAGCAGGCGTTAACCTGACATATAAACTTTTACAAATATTATTAGCACTTCAAAGACACCACAAATATTGAAGTAGATAAATTCTCTATTACTTATTCTCCTCCAATATATCCTTAAGCAGGACAACACAGATTGTCATCTTTTGCCTGCTGAGTTAAGGCTGAGAATATGCATTAGGCATAATGCATTCAGTTCTAGGAAAGGGCTTCATTTGAACTGATAAAAAGTGAGAATTTTTCCTGCAGTTAAGGGAGACATTTTGTCCTTAGTTTTCCATTTAGACCGGTAGGTTCCAGAAATAAGTTTCATACTTTTGTATCTCGCAGTATAAGATAAAGTTGAAATGGAGTTTTAAGCAGGATGATGTGAGTGACTCTAAGATGTCCCAGTGTTTTTTAAGTCTACAACATGGCCAAAGACGCTGACTCTGTTTCACTCAGTTTCACCTGTTGATGTTGATTGGAAATACTCTGTATACTCTTGGGAGATCACAGTTTCCATCATGAGTGTATTATAAAATTTCACTAACCATCCCATTTATTTCTTAAAGGAGAATCAGTCTAACTAGTTAGTATGAGCCACCTTGTCACTCAGTGGCACTTGTGTTTCATTCTAGCGGTTTCACCACATTGCTGCAGAAAGCACTTTTCCATGTCGGAATCAGTGAGACCTAAGCTGGAACTGGCAGTGTGCTGCTGACAGAGCCAGGGCTGCTGATGCACCACTCTCAGAAGGATGACTGGTGCTACAACACATTCTTTATCAGTTGTGTTTGCTGTCCCCAAAATCCAACACACTCTCCAACCTCCCTACTTTCCAGGCTATTCAGTGAATATTTAGATCGTCTTGGGGCAGATGGCTTGAGTTTGTGGTTTGTATTGAAAAGAACTGGCTCCTGGACTTGCCTTCTTCAGACCTGAAGTTATGAGCCTGCACAAAGTAGACATCTAAATAAACAAATGCAAAGTTTGGTTTATCATCAGGTAACAAGTGTGAGTAAAGATATCAGGAAATATCTTAAGTTGCAGGTAAATTTCCATGCATCACCAATGGATTTCCCATGCAACATCTTCATGACATACTCAGGAAGGGAAAGCTAGAGTATTTTATGATTCATTTGGCAAATCTGATTTATTTGTGTATGCATTTGAGCTGTATCTGTAAAATGTCTCTAGACATTTTAGTCATGACATATTGAAACATGAAAAACTAGCTATATTTTTTTAAAGTGAGACCTGATCAGATGAGGCTGAAGAACTAAGAGCTTTCTTTGTGAACACATTGCCTTCCTTCTACACACAATGCCAGCTGCTTGACAACAGCTGTCCTCTCCAGGCTCTGTCTAAAAACACCTGCAGGTGTGCAAATCTAGGACTTGAGGTGTGAGTTGAGCACCTGAAGTTGACAAGTGGACAAAGTTGTGAACTCAGGTCAGAAGCAAGCAGCTGTCCATAGAGCAATTGCAGGGTGCAAGTACAAACACACCACGTTTCCGAAAGGTCTTCTCCAGATACAAATCCATGGTACCCTGGCAAAATGGATTTGGGGAAGGACACAACACACACAGGTTTAAAGCCAGAAGAGTCCTAAAATCAATGTATGTGACCATAGGCATCTTGATCAGCCAGCTGTGTCCTTCTGCTGATTTCTCAGCCGGTGGGGACCTGAAGAGATCAGCAGGCCTGGGGGCCCAATTAGTCCAAACATAAAACCTTTTCCATGTGTATTTTGCTTTGAAGTAAAAAACAACCAACCAACCAAATAAAGAAACAAACCCAGAACATGCTAACCTCCTTTTTTGTTAAGACTTGAACACCTGGGCTTGAGTCCTTAACGCGTAAGTAACTCTTGGATGTCTAAATAAAAAACCTTCCAAAATCCACATTTTTATCCTCCCTGGATCCATAATGACTATTGTTAAGAAAATGAAGACTTAAAGATGTTATGTGTCAAGGAAGACACCAATGAAATTATTTGAAATAACCCCTGAGTTCACATGGGACTGACATGAGGTAAAATTTCTTATATAAATGCACAATATTTCTCAAGAAAATAATAATAATTTAAAAAATTAATCCGATGATTGAAAGTTAAAGGTACCCTTGTTTTATGGATCAAGCCCATTTTTAACTGTTTTTAAAACTGCTTTTAAAATAATTACTTGAATTACGACGTCTTTTTTTTTTTTCCTAAATACTGTAACAACATACAGCTGCTGCAATCTATTTTTCTGCATCTTGCAAAGACTTCAGATAATTCTGGAAGCTCTTTAAACATGAGAGAGTATTTAAATACTCTTTTGAGCTAGAGAAAATATACTTCATATGAACAAGAGGATGTGGTAGAATTACTGCCAGAAACTACTAAATGGCTTGCAGCAATATCTATGCTTCTGTTTCAAGAGGAGACAAAAATATATGTTTAAATGACATGAAATCTCTTCCTCTCCTCTCCTCTCCCAACTAATTTGCCTTAACTTAATCTGTGCTTTTAGCCTCCCTTCCCTATGAGTATTGAACAATAAAGCACTAAGAGAAAAGACACTTGAGATAAACCAAGCAAATGTTAATCTGGGACACTGTTTTGCTTATAAGCACAGCCCTTGTTCTACTCAGTGCAAATTGTATTATTTTGTGTTCAATTGGTTGCATTTGTTTGAGTGTCTTATCTATCCTGTAGGGCTGAGCAAAACGGCACACCCACTGAAACAAACATGAATTTATTTTCTGTAAAAGCGGGGCTGAGACATGAAAGCTGTGAAAGAATCTTGTTAGCGATTCTCTGTGTAGGCAGCATGTTTCACTTTAATCATATGCATTACAGCCTCTACCCATCAGAGGCTTCAGATTCACTCCTAGAGCTTTTTTGCACATCAGTTTGGCTAACCCACTTTCTGATGTTCCTGCCTCTGTATACAGAAAGAAAGCAGAAGACGATTCTGCTTTTTATGCTGCAAACGAAGCAGCAAGACTGCGCACACGCACACGGGCAGAGGCAAAAGGAGCGCCTCTGGAGAGCGCGGCTCGCTGAGTCTATCGCTGGCTCCCGCCGCCGCCGCGCCTTTTCCGCCGCTCGCTCCCGGTTTTTTTCCGCCGCTCGCTCCCGGTGTACCCCGGCCGCCTGCGGCGCCTGCACGGAGCTGTTCAGACACAAGAGGGCAGGCGGCATGCGGAGGAAAGCTCCCGCAGACAGCGCCGAGCAGGCTCCCGGCGAACTTCGGGAATTAGACAAGCGCCTCTCACACTCAGCGTAACAATGTATGTGACCAAGCTCTCCGCCGGTTCCTCCAGCCTCCACTATTAGTTACAGCTGTACTCCTGCATTAAAAACTATGTCAAAAAGGGAATGTTCTTATTCTCTTGAAACCTGTAGCAATTTACAAGGCCACTCTGTAACAGGAAGAAAAGTTACTGCGCCTTCTTTCCAAGATTTGACGCACAGTCTAATGAAAATGCGGCACATTCTCTCTCAGTGTATTCCACCCGCTGGAATATTTAAGGCTCTCCCCACCATAAATGTATTTCGGTAAATGTGTTGTGTTCATTCTTACACAACCCTGCTATTTAAATGTGGGTAGTTGTTAGAGCAGGCTGTCATACGACGACTATCTAGAAGCAGGCAGTGCAGCAGCAAAGTAGCACACCAGCCCCCCTACTAACACATTCTCTGGTTTGCTGCTGAAAAATTTCCAGTACTTGAATCTTTGAAGATAAAATGCTAATTCACTGTACAGATACATTGCAGTCCCGTGCCTTCTTGATTGTTTTGATATTTTTATTAATTGTTATTGGTATTTTGAGCTTGTGACTTAGGTTCTTAAAAAAAAAAAATCAGCAATTTATAACTCCTAATGAAGTCAGGAAGATTTATGCCACCAATACTAACAAGTCAGAGGTTAGCTCTTCTAGACAAACTCCATGCCTAATAAAATAAGCATGGAGATGCAACCTGAAGCAAAACTGTGCTCTCAATTTTCTGTTTGGTGCCAACAGACCAAAAGTTAGATCCTGCTAACCTGTATTTTCTTGTCTCCACCCAACTCTATTTCATTTATACACAGAAGCAATGCAATTGGTTCTGATGACATGTCCATCTAAACTAGGGGCACTCGTTTGAGTAGATAGTTGGATATTTGGAGCCTGGCACAAAGGAGGAGGTGAGGAGTAGTCCTTCTAAAAATGAGGTGGTTAAGCATCTGTGTAAATGTTCCAGGTTTTGAAAAGTTCTTGAAGTTCTTTGGCTGTGACAACAATGAATTCTTTTATTTGCTTCAATCTAAAAAAATTACTGACCATTTATAGAAAAAAATTTAAAAGTATGATGAATTGATTTGCTATTGAATGTAATTCAATGAAAGTGTTCTTACAGACCACTTCAGACATCAGCAGGCATGATATAGTCTACATTTTCCATCCCTTTGCAGAACATCAACAGCATTTAATCATATCAACATGCTATCAGGAAGGACCTGGCTGAATTGCCTCTCTCACATAAACGACACTTGAGTTGTGTGTTATTTCTTTAGGGTTTTTTTGTTTTTTTCTTTTTTTTTTTTTTGGCAAATGATGCTATCGCCAGGATTTCAGCTATACAAGAGAGATTATGACAAAGATGAACGCAAACAAAAACAAACAGTTAAAATGGTAAAAGGCATTGAAAAGGAAATAAAATTAATGTGTCAGAGAACTTCCTCCATTGCACAAGTTGCCTTATATTTTCAAAGTTTTTTTCTGATAGTCACTTTAACACATGTAAGTAGTACTCTTAATAATGTTTTGACAAATCAAAACTGCATTTTTCTCACAATCATCCAGTCACCAGCCTTCATTCCACACCTTCAGGCCATTAGCTCAGTGTTGGCTAAATTTGCCTTTTGGACTACATGTGTTGTTGAACGAGAACAGGATCTCTCTTCTTTTTTTTTATCTTGGGAAAGGAAGTGTTCTGGCAGCATGTCTAGGTCTTACGCATAGAACAGGATAAAGCAAAAAAGATGACACCACCCTGAAATACACGCATCTGATATAATTAATCAGTTTCTGAACATGATGAACTTCCCTACAACAGAATTAAAAGGAAACACCTTGCAGATAATAATGAAAAAGTGTAGTCGCTCATGCAAAAATCTTTCCTTTTCCCAGAGCAGATCTTTAAGGATTTAGTTCTTAATTTCTTTTTAAAGAAAAACAGATTCCTATTCCAAATCAAGAATAATTTCACTGGATGGAAAAAAAAAAAAGGCATCCTAAAGCACCACTACTTTAAAGTTTGTCTTCTCACTTCTCCATAAAACCTCATATAACTCTCCACTTGAATTTGTTCCCAAAAACAAACAAAAAAATCCAACCAAACCAAACTCCAAAACAAAAAATTCTGAACAATGTATTTCTAGAAAACAAAGTTCTACTACAGGGACACAGTTCTTACAAGATATGTTACATAATCATCCTCATATAACAGAGTACAGGAAATTTTTAAAAATCAATTTAACTGCGATCATTTCTGATTTAATATGGTTTGGATCAGTAAGTTGGAATTGCAAAAGCTGTGCATTTGTAATTAATGAGTACAAATTATTCAGAAGTGGAATGGGTTGAATGCCATTAGAAGTTTATACACATAGTACCAAGTTCTGTTCATACAGAAAATTAAATTCAAAAGTTGATTTTAATGCACGATGCCCCTCTTTCATTAGAGAGCTCTGATGAAAAGCCAGTAATATAAAGACTATGACCCGAAGTTCAAGATTGGAGTTGAACAGCCTCTAATCCTCCCTATATAATAAAAAAGGTATTTTTGACTCAAATACGAGGCTGCATTTAGCCGTGCTCATGGCGTGAAGTACCACTCAAGAAAGATAATCCTGTGGGACTCTTGCCCACAGGCAAGAGACACCAGGCTGTGCCCCACGTGTGGAGCATCTGTCGGAAAAGGCATGTCATCCCTTCCTTTTCCTTGCCGTGGTGTATTGAGGCAGAATTCCCACACCAACTCAGGCATGCGGGCCAGAGCTCCAGCTGCCCTCCAATCATTCCTCCCCATCCACCCTCTCCAAAGGACCGCTGGGATGGGTGCACTCCGCCTGCACCTGCTACCAGCTGCAGGCACTGGGGAACTTTGAGGCTGAACAGGGACAGTCCCCCTCTCCTCCGTTTGCTCATGAGCACTCAGCCCAAGACAAGCTTCAACCTCCCAGGAACATTCAGGTAGTAAGATGCTATTGAGCAAATATGAGATTTGCAAAGCAAATGCTGTGACATCGCTTAAAAGACAAAAACACAACAATTATTTTCACAGGAATTATTGTTTTCTTTTCTTGATAAGTTTAGTATATTTGATGCTAAAATGAATCTTTTTGGGGATGCAGAAGAATATTTATTATCAACCATAAACAAACTGAAAGGAAAATATTCCCAGTGAAGTGTCTGAGTCACCAACTCAGGTATTTAAAAGATACACAGAGGTATATAAAAGATGTGTAGATGTAGGCTTTAGGTACATGGTTTAGTAGTGGACTCAGCAGTGTTAGATTAAGGGTTGGACTCCATGATCTTCAAAGACCTTTCCAACCTAAATAATTCTATAGTTTTGTACTGAAGTCTAAACGGTGTAAGGGCTTGTTGATAGGTGCTGAGTAGAAAGGCATTTTTACCCTCCAACAGACAGGCTCTTTATACTGAGTATTGACTTATCACTCACTTCTCTGTTTCTTGAAGGCAAAAAAAAAAAAAATAGCAAGGAAAATAACGAACAAACAACCACCAGTGTTAAAGAAGGTACAAATGTTCCTTACAGAACTGCTTAATTAAATCTCTATGCAGGGGGATCCTATACCTAACCTGAAACTAAATGGAATACAATAAAGTCTGAGGAAAGAAAGCACAAGAGAATTTGTACATCTACAGTTTTGACCCAAGATATTTCCTCGCTGTTACAATTGCTACCTCCCTTTCAAAGGGAAATAAAAAATGATGGAGGCATATCATTCTGTCAGTCTAATAGACACATGCGCATTCTGAGTTTATCAGGAAAAATACTGGGATTAATTTTACACAAAATATGTGTTTTCAACACAGATCTGGAAGATTATAAACCAGAAGATTCCATATTATGTGAAAGTATAAAATTCCAAATACAGATTTTGTGTGCATCTACCAACAAATGAAATTTAAAATTAATGTCAAATTTTTGGACTTCATTAGTTCAATTCATAGGGCTCCTGAGGATTACATGTAACAGGCTCATGTTCTCAACCTGCTTGTTGATCTCACTTGAAAAATTGACAAGACTGGGTTGTAAAGTCCCAAGCTGAAGATTTAGAACTAATCTTTTAGTGCAAACATATGAAAGCAAAAAAGATGCTGTTTTTCTGATTAATTCAAATTATACAGAATTCTTTAATCTCAACTGTACACAGTTTTGATATAGTACTTTGCTTTGATTAGTCAAGACTGGTTTTTTGTTGTTGTAAACAGAAGATAGTCAGTCTTTCAGCTACTTTCCTGTTAGACGTATTTCCTACTTTACCATTTCTCTCACTCATCAAAAAAGCTATTTCTAACATCTCACAGCTCTATATTTCTGAAAGCATGTATGTTTTAATGCTGAGTTTATGAACAAATATTGAAACATCATTGAAAAAATACTACCAATGCCAACACAGCACTGAAAGAGCTTTAGTTCTGTCTGAAAAAAGTTAATTTCCTCTTTTCTACTTGGTAATGCAAGCTGCTCCGCAGCTAACAAAAAGGTTCTTATTGTCTTATTAAATTTAAAGTAGCAATAAACATTAACTCAGTCTCAAACATGATATGATACTGTATGTAGCTAGGTTAAAAGGGAATGTAAAAGAAATTACCCGGATTGCTTAGGGAATCCTAAATGCCTTAATTTACCCAACCATTTATCAGAAAAACTAAGAAAAGCCTTTTTTGTTCTAGCTATTAGTCTCTGAAGTGTGTGATTTTACCAGCAAGACAAAACAAAAAGCAAATCTTGGGAGCAAGTATCAGTTGGACATTCACATAACAAGGTCCAGAGAGACATATCCAGAAGTTTCTGCTTTTAATCCAACTCTGAATAATGTTGGATGCTGTTCTCTTGATCCTTCCGAGCTCTTCTACTGCCAAAATAACTGCAAGGCTTGCAAGTCCGAATGTATCGTAAGCCTTTCCCAAGGCACCCCAACACTATCTGAGGCACTGAAACTATGGCAACCGAATAAGAAAGCAGCCTCCATGATTAATAGATGAAGATCCCAGCGACAGTGCCTTGCAAGGCCATAATTCAGGCATGCAGTAGGAATTAGCATAGAATCCATCTCAATCTACCAATAAAAAGTAGATTTTGAAAGGCATCAACAAAAACACAGTTTTTTTCTGCAGAAAAATGAGAAAAACCCACAAAACAACCCAAACAAAAAACCCCTATGGAACTATAAACTGTTCAAAATCTCATTAACATTTCAATGAATGGCTGCCTCAAGAGCAAGTAATGGATAAATGTTCATGAACAATGGTGAAGGAAGCAACATATGAAATTTTCTATTCAAGTATAAAAGCCATATGAAGAATACTCAATACATAGAACATCTAAGTGAAACTGAGCAGACATAGATAGGAAAGTAGAAATAATGTTTGCTGCAGTAAAGAATATAGTTGGATGCAGTTTTTCCCATTGTGTTGGGAATTCCTACGGGAGAGTATTTTTTCCATCTGCTGAACTGGAATGCCTCACTATAGCTATTATATAGTCCACACATTTTCACAGTTAGAAGGTCCCTGGGTCTATCAGGGTCATTACAAAATCAATGACAGTTAGGAATACCTTTTCTTTTTAAGCACATAATGAAACTTCTGCTATTATCACCAGTAAAAGTACTATTAGAGAAGTCTTCATACAACTAGGTATTCTCAGACTGATATGAAAGGGCATTACAAAACTATTGGGGCTTTTTTTCCACTTTTATAAGCTCTAAGTTTTCACTAAAGACAAGGGTTACAGAAATCACAAAAACATAGGAATGGGGGTTTTTTTGCCTGCTTCTTGGAAAGGGTGTAATTCTGCTGTCAAGGCATGGCTCTACCTGGGAAGGATGAGGGAGATGATCCAAAGGCTTCCCATCCTGAAGACAGGACCCATGCTGTCCTGTTAGAGTGGTGCAGCAATGTTGTGCACCTGCCCCTGAAAAGACTTTCACTTCAGAACTGGAGGCATTTTGACCAAGTGTACTGCTGTGGAAAGTTCCTCAGTGGCAATTTTGTCAGTAGCTAAAAAAAACCCCAAAACAAACCGAAAACCTGCCACTAGCAAAAATGGCACAGAGTAGTCCATGATACATGAATTTCAAGTATGTTATATAAATACTTTACATAGAAGTGCCTATTATTAACAATATTTTTAAAGGAAAGGTCATCACTGAATGTAGTGAATTTACCATATGTCTTCACTCTCGAGATACAGCAACTGGCAGTTCTGTTAATAGCTTGTTTATCTGCTTTATTTTACATCTCTATTTCAGCCACTAAAGAAACACTCTGGGGCTTGGGGAAAAATTTCTTTCATACAAAAATGACTTTGAATTCACATCAAGCATTATTACGGCCCTCCTTTGGGCTGATAAATAACAACAGTTCTATACTAGAAAAGACTTCATGAGATTTTTCAGCAAATTACGGGAGAATTCATCCAGGGTTTTTCTCGTCTTCTTCCTTTTCTGAAATCTGTTTTTTATTGTTGTTGTTGTGGGTTTTTTTTTGTTTTGTCTTTTTAAGTTTTTAAAAATTAAACTATAGCCAGAGTTAAACTTTATATTTCAAAGGTCATAAACCTGGTAGTCTCATTTATGTTCATCTGGTGCATGAAAGTTGAGAACATTATTATTTTATGGAGGGGAAGCATAGATCTCTCTTATCCCCTTCCCTGTTTCCAGCAATAGCAGTGTTTATAAGAAATGCCAAAAACTGCAAATGTTTCTATGTAAGCCTGTCCTTCAAAGAGCCCCTCCTAAGACTTCCAGAACACCCTAATTTTTTTGCCTATTTTCTATTTTTTTTCTCTCCCTCCATTCCCATGCTACATTTAATTTTGAATCCTTTCACATCTTCCAGAGGCTAGAACAAAATAGGCAAATGAGAAGCTTGGGAACTCCACAAGACACACAGGAGCTGCAATACCTAAAATTATAACACAGTAGGTGGCACTCTTCCCTTTAAAACCTAAAGCTATGTCTTGGGCATGTGCTGCCATATTGACATGTTGCAATCAAGATCCAAAAACCAAAGCAAACCTCACCATGGAAAATTAGAGATCTCTTAACACTGCAGAAACATAAATTATAAACACTCAATTATTATAAACACTCAATTATTTCCATGGCCATGGGTAACGTAGTACATAAAGAAAACAGAGGCATACAAACTCTGCTCTGCCAGGTTTGCGCTTGAACTGGAGTAGTCCACTTTTACCTCCACAGACCCTATGCACATTTAAGCTGTTCCTTACTCAGAGAACTGGTGCAACAGGCCAAAACTGAAAATATTCCTATAGAGATCTGTCAGGCTCAGGTCCAGGCTCTCCCTCAGCTGATTACTTCTGTGTTAGACCACTGTTCATGGTTACTGCATGCTGTTGATCATCAGTTGGACTCTGTACTACTGACTTTATCTTGCTGTCAAAGTGTCTTGCCCACCTAAGAATAATCCTGATACACAGAATTTATGAATATGAAATTCTCAAATGGTCTCCAGTAAAAAGCATTGCTTATCACTCTTATTTTTCTGTTACCCTGTCAAACAAAGCTTGTCACAATTTGTTGGATGTGACTTGCTCCATGACACACAGATCTAGGTCTGACTTATAACATTAAGGATCAGTCCAGACCAAATGTACTCAGAGGATAGCTTCAGGTTCTTAACAAGTATTGATTCCCAGCAGAGAACAGTATTTCAGTTTGCGGCTTAAATACAAAAAAAGTCCACATTTAAGTAATATTTCAGCAACTGCGTTTACTCTTAGAAAATTACTCTGGCAGGCAAGGCGTTCCTGGGTCAGCAAAGCTTACTTAGATGAATGAGACTGCAAAAGGTGAGGGCTAAAGATTTACTTCATCAATAAATGAATAGTAGCAGGCCAAATACTGCAGCATCTGTATCGAATAGCGATAGCAAAAACTTCTGGTTTAGTACAGTTCAACTGCTCTAGCATATGCTGCATCTAATATAATTTCAATGTTGTTTTCCAGAATTTCAGGATTTACTGGCTTGTTTGTTTTCAGCATTCTGCTACAGCATATGGGAATCAGGTACTATACACAAAACATTTGTTTCAGTAGTATAACAATGTGTTCTTGCAAAGAAGCTGGATGTAAGACATGTATTAGCTCAGGTCAATTTAATCCTAAAACATTTTATGTCTCCCCTGCTGTAAACCATGTGAGCTCCTTTCATGTGTATTTATGTATGGCTCTTCAAAACAAGATGACAAATTTCCCCTTCCCTTCACAAAACATGCACAAGCAAGTTCACAATCACCTACTTCCTTTCTAATGCAAACAATTCTAGTCTGGATTTTTCACAGGTCATTAGCTTGATCTCTGTCTTTCCCTTTTTCTTTTTCTTTTTTTTAATTCCTTTCAAAAATGTAATGAAGGCAACTCTTCATTCTCAGCCCAATCCACCTCCTTCTTCAGTCTTAAACACCAGTAACTGCAATCTTCTATTTGCAAACATAAAGGGACTATGTCTGATACTCACTTTCATCTTCAAGCAGCTAGAAATGTTAACTAGCCATCTTCCTCATAGATGTCAGTGCCCAATTATTTTTTGGCTCAAGTAGTATGAGTTCAGCTGATAAGGCTGGTTTGCCATTAAGCAAGAATATACAGTTTTCAAGTAGACTAATTGAGAACACACAGAACATCTGTGACTGCCTTGTTTGTAGTCTCTGAAAGCATTCACCTGTGCTTCAAGCCTTTGGTGCCTAGTAAATGTTGCAAATACACATTACTAGTAAATGACTAGCAAATGTTGCAAATACACATTACAATATTACTTAGTATTTTAAATTTTCTTTAGCATTTAGGCAGAAATCTCATCTGGGCATGCTACTCCTAAGCTAAGCTTCCTTGAATGCTAGAGATTTTCTTCAGTGAAGAGTGGTGGAGAATGGAAATCAACTTTTTTATGCATATGAAATTATTCGGCTTTAGAGCGAGTCAGTTCTCTCTGTCTTATAACTTACGAGAAGCTACCATATTAAAACCAGGCTCCTATTAGATAAAAGGATGTCCTAGACAGTGAAACACCTTGGGAACTCTACTTCTTTAATAGTGACAAACCTTCCCAATCCTACTGTAGCACTTGCTTTCAACCACGTTCAAAGCGATTCCATGAAGAAAGAGATTTGCTGGAGCAGACCTGAATTTCCTCACAATACACTAGAACAGTCTCATTAAAAAAAAATTAAAGAAAAAAAAAGAAAAAAAAGAGAAGCTAACAACAGCAAGATCATTTTGTGTTTCTAATCTGAAAAAAATGGCAGAGGAAACCCTGAGCATGATAACAGCTGCATAAATCTTACCATGAGAGAAAGCTACAAAATCTCAATGAATTTTGAGAATTGAATTTTAAATCAAAAGAGCCTGACTGCACTGGACTTTGTCATCCTGATGTCAAAGGATTTAATCACCAAGTAAAGATAACTTGGATGAGAATGGTTTACTGGATGACGCTTAAATTTAATGAATGCACACCAAAAGCATGAATTAATTGTTGCAAAGACAGTGGGGCAAATCACACCTTTAGCTGCTATCTTTGAGGTCAACTTAGTAATTATATCTAGTTGCTGGATGACACAAAACAAGTCAGAAGAATCTATATCAAATAATAAGCAACTTCGCGCAGCCCTGTGACAGAAAATGGTTGTGGACACTTAGCACTTCGTTATTTACAACACCTGCATGCTGTGTGTGCGCCTTTAGAAAATGAAGCATTCACCTTGCTTGCGGCGCCAGGAATAAGTATGTTTTACAGTTTATCACAGACCTAACTAAAGCCTTTATCTTCCGCTGTTCCATCAGTGAAATAATTCTCTGCAGCAGCTAAACCTCCGTGCTGCACAGACGCTGGCACAAACGTGCATGTTTACAAACTTCAAAAGCAGCAATTATCTCGGGAGAGGAACAGGAGAACAAATTATCTCCTCAACAAGCGGCCAAGGCTAGAAAAAGACAGAGCCGTTTGTCTAAGGGAAACCCAGCAGTTACTGCCTTGAGACTCACCCTCGGATGAGCCAGGCAGGACAGAGGCTGTGGCGACAAGCAGAAGGGCATCTCCACTGCAACTGACCGGGCTGCAGCCTCAGCCCCGCTTCCCCCTCCAGCCCTCTACGCGCACGCCGTCCGGTCCACCCCCGGGAACGCCTCCCTTGGACGGCCAGGCAGTCAGGCACGAAGGAAGGGGCGGTGGGACGGCCGAGCCCTCGCAAGAAGCAGGTACTTTCCTCACGCGTGATGGAAACCCAAACTTTCCACCGCCTTCCCTGGTGGCGGAGCGAGGGGCGGTGCTGACCCTCGGCCGCCCCAGGGGCTGCCCGAGCCCCCGCCGCCGCCCCGGTGCCTCGCCGCCGTGTCGCCAGCGCACCGCAAGACGGAGGCACGGGAGCCTTCCCTGCCCGCGCAGAGAAGGGGACAGGGTGTGTGAGTGCAGGGTGAAATCCCTTCCCTGCTCAGCATCATCCTGTTCCATGCTCAGCATCCTTTCCTCACCTCAGCATCATGCTGTCCCCTCCTCGGCATTCCTCCCAACCTCGGCATCCACAGCACGAAGGAGCCCCGCTCCCGGTCCCCGCCCGGCGTCCCCGGCCCCAGCGCTCCGCCACGGCGTGCGGCGTTTGCGGGGCGCCGCGTCGCCAGCCTGAGCCCCTCCTGGAGGGCCAGCCCTGTTACTTGCCATTAAGAAAACTTTCTCTTTTCCGCCGTTTCTCCCATTTGGCCCGGAGCCCGAGGGCGGAGAGGGGCTGAAGCAGCTACAGGGCGAGTGCTGGGCGGAGGGAGAAGAGTTGCGCTGCCTTGCACGGCTTCCCGCCCGCCGGGCGGCCACGGAGGGGTCTGGCCTTGGCCAGCCCGTCTGCCTGCGCTCCCCGGCCAAGGAGAAGCGGCTCGGCAGTGCCGCCGGCCCGCGGGGGAAGAGCCTTGAGGCGCCCGGCAGAAAGGGGCGGGGAGCATCCCTACCCCAGAGCCACCCTTCGCGGGGCTGAGGGAGGCCAGCCGGCAGCCCACCTTCACCGGGGCCGGGGCGGAGGGGAGGGCGGCCACTGCCCGTGGGGAGCGGGCGGGGAGGTGAGCCCGCGGCCCCAGCCCACGATCGCGAACAAAGCCCGCGGCTGCGCCTAGGGCTGCTCCGCAGAAGTTGCCTCGATTCCCAGCCACTTCCCCCAAAAAGCAGCGCCAGCCTCGGAAAAAAACAATAAAAAAATACATCGGCCGCGACCCAGCTACACCGCGGGAACGGCAGAGACGGCGGGGTTACGCCTCTACACGGAGCGCACACATAGTTCTTGTAACAAAGACCCCAGCACCCAGCCCCACACGATGCCCGGAGGCCCCGGGGTACGCGCCCGGCGGCCCCGGCGGCGGCGTCCCGCGGCCGCCCAGCTCCCCACGGTGCCCGGGCGGGCGCGACCCCCTGCCAGTAAGGGTTCGGGGATGGGAGGCGAGGAGCCCCAGCCCAGCGCATGCAAGCTGCGCCAAGGGTTAGGGGAGGGAGGATAACATGTTAGGCAATTGGAGTCGGGGGGGGGGGGGGGAAGGGAAGAAAAATATGGGGGTCAAATAAAAAAGGGAAAAAAAGATGAAGCCACGAGATGCCGGTAAAGTGACAACACCAAGCGCAGCGTGTACACTTGCGGGAGGCTCTCCTCCTCCCTAGGCGCTGCAAACGATGTCGAGACAGAAGGCAGAAGCAACCCGCCTCAAACCACACACCACCCTCGCTCCTTCCGAGCCGGCCGGGCGATCCGTGAGCTTCCCCTTCCGAGCAATCCCAAAACATAAGGTAGGGGTACGGACAGGGGGGTACTGTACCTTTTCGGTGCATGTATCTGGGCAGCTAGAGAACAACTAGCTGATGTAGTGTCCCATTTAGTAATCCATTTTAGGGGATCTCTCTGGGAAACTGGAGCCACTCTCTCCTTTGCAATCCTTTGTCATTACTACATGTGTGCTTCCCGGGGGATGGTATATTTAATATTTCTACTTTCTGAATTGCAAACGCAATTTGTTCATTTCCAATGATGGACGAAGAAGGGAGTGATCGGAGAGAAGAATAAAAAACAAAAAAATAAGCAAAAAAAAAGCGTTAGCAACTCCTCTCCAAACCCAAATTCCACTACGGTTCCACTCCAGTAAGTCCCCTTCAGTCGAGCCTCGGGAGGTAAGTCATTTCGGGGTCTCCTGGTCCCTTTCTACCAGAAGTGCTCCCGGTGTGACGGCTGCTTCAGGAAAACTCCGAGGCTGGAGGTACACGCTGTGCCACGGCAGGAAAGCGTAGTCGCTGCTCGCCTCGAGCTGCCGGGCATCGGACTGAGCGCGGCGAGGACGTGGGAGCCGCTGTCTCTCTCTCCCTGTCCCTGTCTCCCGCCGCTGCCGCTCCGTCTCCCGCCGCCCTCCCGCTGTCCCCTCCGTCCGGAGGCGGAGACAAAGCCCGGACTGGAGCGCGACGGGCGGGCGCGCCCCCCGCCCCGCCCACCGCCGCGGGCGGGGCAAGAGGGCGGCTGCCCCGCCCCTGAGGGGGCGGGGCTGAGGGCGGGGCCGGGCGAGGCGTGAGAGAATCCGGGCGAGGCGTGAGGGAGCGCGGGCAGTGCGGAGCGGGGCGGCTGCGTGTCGGTCTGGGGCTCGCTGTGGGCGGCGCTGCTCTGCTGCTGCCACGGTACCTTGGGGTGGTGCCGGCCGTCACCGGGGCTTACGTCGAGCAGGTGTCTGCGGAAGGGACTCGCCGCCCCCTGCCATCGCCCGTTTTCTCGGAGCTGTCGCCGCCTCCAACAATCACGGTCGTTCCGCGCCGGCAGGGCGCGGAGAGGCGGCGAGGGGCGGGGAGACGCCCGCGGTCGCGGCGAGAGCACGGGGCGGGACGGGGGCAGCCGGCTGCAGCTCCCCGAAGGACTCGCCGCTTCTCCGCGGGATCTGGGGCTGCTGCGGAGCCCGGGGCGGAAGCGAAGCCCCACGCACGGGGCCGGGGCGGGCCGTTCCCCCTTGGGCGCATCCCCGCGTCCCCCGGGGAAAGTGGGGACGGGGGCTGCAGCTGGCGGCTGGCCGTCCGCTTGTTGCCTTTTTCCCCTTCCCACCGTCTCAGTCCCGCCTCGGTGGTCGCTGGCTGCGCTAATCCCTGTCTCGGAGCCGATCCAGCCGGGAGCAGAAGCAAGTGGCGCTAATACGCTAATCCCCCTCTCCCGTCCCTGCGCCGAGGCCCCCCGCCGCTGCCGCCGGCGGTAATCCTCCCGGCCCGGCCCGGCCGCGGGGCGGTGCGGGGGCTGCGCTGGGCACCGCTCCCCGCCCGCCGCCAAGGGGTCCCGCGCCGCCCCCGGCACGCGGTGTCCCCGCGGCGGGAGGCGCGGAGGCTCCGCCGCGCCCCCAGACCCCGCCGGGGCGCTCGGCCCCTGCCTGCGGGCGTCCCGCCGGGGGCCCGAGCCACTGGCCCCTGATTCCGGCCCTCCGCGCCCTCGTGCGTTCCGCTCTTCCCGGCCCCTTCTCCTCCCGCGCCCCGCGGGATCCCCCCGCGGGATCCCAGCCCTGATGCTCTGACCTCTCAGAGCATCAGGCCTGGGACGAACAGACTGCGGGAGCGGGCTACGCTGTAAATCCAGCAAAATAGCTCAAAGTCAGTGAGGTGAAAATCCGCGTGTTTCTTTCTTCGACGGCGGCATGTGATTCCTCATGAGTTTTAACAGTGATTTTCACCCTCTAGATCTCCCCGGAGTTAAGGCTGCGAGGAGAGCCTCTAGTTGTTTCAGCGTGAAGGTATCTTGTTTCCAGGGGATTCATTTACATGTGCAATTACTTTAACATGATTTATACTTTTTTCCCCCCCCTAACCAGATAAGTGAAAGGACAGAGTTCCACTAGGAGAATTGCTGTCAGGTCACGAAGTATGGCATTAAAATTAAAATAATTACATATTTATGACAGCTGGTTTTTTCTGCCTTTTATTTTCAGATAATGAAAGGACTGTAAGACATTGGTTTGGGATCTGTATTTGATTTGGGTCTGAAATTAACTACACATCCATTCAGTTTCTAGGTGTTAGATTATAAGGGAAAACATTCATCTGTATCAAGAAACAGTTTCTTCTTTCCTTTCTGACAGTTTAAACTGAATGTATACTTAGGGTAATTTTATGACCAAATGAACCAAGACCTAATATATATTTTCGTTCTTTCTTTCCCCGAAAATCTAAAATAGAAGTGATTTCTGCACCAAACAGGGTTACTGCTGGAGACAGATAAATTTTAGTGAAACAAACTTCTTCTAGATCTGAAAGCAATTAGAGAAACTCAACTGGTACAAATGATCTCCAAGTGTGTGTCAGAGGGGTAAACCAGATGAATGTACCTTGATTTGCCAAGACCCCTAACCCTATTTCCACAAAGAGGTCCTTGATCATATCATGGTTCTTCTTCCTCTGTCAGGAAATGAGAACAGAGACTGAACATAGTCAGGACTTGTGGGGAATACCCATTTCACAATAGCTAAGGCTGACATTTGATCATTATATTATGTTCAATCACTGCACACATTTTGAGGTGTTCAAAACTGCCACCAACTTTGTTGTGGGTTTGAACTGGAAGCAGATATAGGTTTGGTCTTTACTATGTGCTTCAGCTATTTCACAAGTATTTCCACAATACTGAATGGTTTATTTTACCATTGCATTTCTTTACTAATCAAAAAAGGCTCTCTGACAGAGAATATTTTCCCCTCCTATATTTAGGCTTTTGAAAAATACAGACCAGATTTTTATACAATGAAATTTCTGGAAGAAGCAACACTAAAAAATCCAGTTTTCCAGTGGTACTAGCTAAGGCATCAGTTACTAGAAGTTTTATATTCTGGGGTTTTTTACAAAATTGTTTTTCATTCATCCATTTTCCCCCTGTCTTTACTTTCCAAGCCTTTGCTGCCTAACTTCAGTTAAATCATGCACTGCAACCATTTTTCATTTAGCCCTCTGCCAAAATGACACCCAGCTCTTCTGTCCTTCATTATCTCTTGGTTTGCTCTACAAACTCTTAAGTGTCTTCATGGCTTGAAAACCCACCCCCATTTTTTACCTGACTCCCTGTTTCCTTTCTCACTCAGTACTCAATTCAATGAACTATTCTCGTATTTTCTCTCTCACCAAGCTTTTTAGTCTATTTTTGTGGAACTTTAATGTCAATCTCAATTCTTCATGCTGTCAGATTTTCTGAAAACAGAGACACAACCTTACTTGTTTTGCCTAGACTAGTTAACAATTGTGGGCTACTCACATGGGTTTAGGGAAGGGAATTATTACTCTTATTTATGGGAAAAGACATATTTTTTTTTCACTGTCTGCTTTTTGGCAGCCACAGCAATAGAGTGCGGTGGGTTTTCCAGTCAGGAATTCTTGGTGAGGTCTCCATGGAGCTGTGCATTTTAAAATCCTGATCTGAACAATTCACCCAGGCTATAGAGAACTTCTCAAACTCCTTCCAGCCCCTCTTCAAAGTAGGTCTTTATCAAAAATTTTATCTTGGTTTGTGTGAAAATGTTACCTCTACTCCTCCTTAATCACATGTGAAATATGTTTGTGAGACAGCTGGCCTGTATGGAAGAAGGACATTTGTATCTCCTTCGCTGGCAGCACCTGCCTCTTTCAGTCGGGATGTGCAGAGTTCAATGCTAATTTGTGTGCTAAGTCCCACATTGTATAACACATATTTTCTACTGTACTATCTTCCCAGATCCATGTGATTGTTAGATGCAGCTCTCAGGAGCTGGGATACTGCAGAGGTGCAATGGCACCTTGTTGATCTCATCCCCATTCATTGCCTTCCTACACCAGAACATTCAACACATATGCAAAATATGCAATATTCCCCGATTCCAGTTATTACTGTTAGATTCAGTTCAGCTTCTTCTTGCCACTATTTCAAAAGCTCAAAATGCAGCAGGGTTTTACATTGTTGAGAAACAACAGGAATGGCAGAGCTGCAGACTTCGACAGCTGTCTGGGAGATACAAGGGGGTTTTGCCCCAAGGAAGGTATGAGGTAGTTTTGATGTCCACGAGGGACTTAAATTAACGCTGTAATCTTAGGAAGGCTTGTACTCCCTTTTCCTCTTTCCTACTTGGGCATCAGCATCAGAGGAAATGCTTTTACCCATGGAGATATGTTTCACCACAAATAAAAACAAAATGTTGAATGCAGCACATCTTAATATAAAATAAGTGTTGACTTCTTTAATCTTATAGCAATACTGAAATCTCATCAAACTGCAAATATGATTTGTGTCAAGACAAGATTATTGAATGCCTGGCAAAGTAATTACTCCTACACAGAGAAAAATAAGATCATTCTTTTAACCACTTCAGGGAAATTCATTCAAACTCAGCTGTTCTCTGAAAATGTGGTTGAAAGTGGGGAGATTTTTTATCAGCTTGTAGCTGTGCTTTGTGCAACTGAAGGAAACAAGACTTTTAAAAATCAACAGAGACCCAATTCTCAGCCTCTTAGTGTAAAGTGGCAATAGGTCTTTTGCCCAATTAACTTGTGCAGAGTGAGGGTCATAGTTTAAAGGTATGAATGCTAGACATTTTACAGCTCTTTCTGAACATGTAGAATGAGATGAGATTAAGAATAATGGGTTTCCTCCATGGACATGATTTTTAATGGTTGGTGAATCCTTGCAAAATTCTTTCTGTAAATAAGGATCTTACCAGAAATGCCACATTTTTAGGTTGCTGGATGGCATATATGGATTTGCTTCTCTTAAACACTTTCTTCAGACATCTTCCGAGTGGATACTCAGATGACTACAAGTTGACATGGGATGTGCTTAACAAGAAGCACCCAGAGTATTCAAAGTTCAGCAAAGTAGTTTGTAATACTCATTGGAAACACCAGTGAAGGTTTTGCCTCTGCTGGGAACCCAGAGTGTCTCTGTGCCAATTCTGTGCAGGTTGGTCTTTACAACTATTGAGGATTTTGGAAGGCAAACAAGGCTGCAGAGCAGATGTTTTATGCTGGAGGCTGCCCTGGTCAGCTCCCACTGTACTGTGCCAGAAATCAGCAGAAATTTGTGTTGCACTGTGAGCAACATTCGCATGTCACTGTGTCATCTAGTTCCCAGAAGAGGAGAGTGTTACATGATGGTGAAATAAGCAGAGAAAACTGTGGATAGCGGCTGGACCATATGGTGAAGGGAGCGGCTCCCTGTTAAAAAACAGAGAAAACAACAGAGCATGTAAGATCAATATGGGAAAGTGATGTAGAATTTAACAGTTGTTAAAACCAACAGAAATTTGCAGTGATTCATTATCAAATTACTCTAAACATACATGGGCCAAATCTTCCTGTTTAACATAATCTTATTAATGGTAGTGCATCCATAACAATTTCACCTGCTAATGATTTGCGTTGTAAAATTTCACTAGGAAGGGATTTTATGGTAATTTTTAACTAGCCTGAAGAGCTCCGCAGCAGGAATATAACTGATCTGTTGTATTCCATAGGCACTTAAGTTCAAGTCACTAGAAAAATTATTTGCTATTGAACTCTATTGGATTTTCCATAAAAGGAAACTTAATTTCTTCACACATTGGCTGTTGATGATCTTACATTAGTCTCTTCTAGTTAGAGTCTCTGAGAGGAAAATTAATGAGAAACTATAGAGAGAGCATCTGAAGAGAGTTTTCAAGGTTTCTTTCTCCTCAGTTTTGCAATGGGAGAAGATGGCACACTCCTCTGTTATTTCATGGTGATTTTATTTCAAGTATTGTGCCCTATGTTTTTAGTTTACTCTTTCAGAAGATCCACACCCCCAGCTATTCCAGCATTGTTTTTAGGTATATTGGACCTTTTTTGAGTACAGTGAAGAACTGAACAGAATAAAATGTTTCTCTCAGCTGCTGTTTCTCTCTGTATGATTAAATTTTGATGCTAACTACTGAGTTGTCTGGGGAGTAAGTGAAGATGTCTCTCTGAAAGACTCTCTGAAAACTTGTAGAATGCATTTTGATTGCAAAGTTATGTTAAATTCATAATTTTCTTTAGGTAAATCCTCAGTTCTCATCAGGACTCATTAAAATAGGGCTTGATCAAGAACTTAAGGGAAACAGTGGAGAGATTTATTTTTGGCTTTGCCTATGTTCTTGCAGTAAGTAAATGGGTTCAAAGTGAAACATTGCAGTGGCTCCCCAAAAAAACACTGAACATTTCACATCTGCATGGTGTAACTAAGTGTAAAATCATAATTGAAAAGACAGCACTGAAACAAGTAAATACAATAATAAAAATGTTTTAAGTACAATTACAGGAGCAAACTGAGAGCAAACCGAATTTCAAGTAAAAAGAAGTAGTTAGTTTAGTAAATCAGAATAATTACTTTCAGTGTCCCTTTGGTGGAACTGAGCCCTTAGGAACATTCAGTAAATGGAATTGCCAGGCAATACAATATTATCAAATAGAAACCGTTAATGGTTTCAGTATCGGAAATAAAGAGCCTTTATTCCATCCTCCTACCCAACACACATACACACACACAGACACACAATTAATAACAATAATGGTTATCCAGCTGACTTTTTTGTTTTCTTTTTTTTAACTCTTGAATTGATGGCAGTGGGTAGAAGAAGGGATTTGTAACTGACAAACTAAAAACAGGAGAAGGACAGAGGGGAAAAGAGGAGCCAGGACAAAATTAAAGAGTCTGGATGATGGCTCCAGCTGAGAGGATTTGTAAGTGTGCAGTAGGCAAGAAGGAGGGAAACCAGAGAGGAGTGATGGGGGAAGGAAATATGTAGAAAGAGGACCAAAGAGAATGAGAGGCAAATAATCTCTATGTGCAGCAAAAGATTAGTGAGATAAGATAAAATAAAGCAAGGAAAAAAGAATGGGATTGGTTAGACCTTGACCATTGAGCAGCTGATCAAAAATTATCTCTTTACTCAGGTTTTATTTTTCAATCCTGAAAGATTACTGACTTAAAACAACAAGAAATGAGAGACTGAGTAGCTCTAGGTTTACACTTGCTTTTAAACAATATGAATATTTTTACATACTAAAGGAGGAATTGATGTCAAGAACATTATGGCCTGCTAAGATACAGAAGAGTGACTGAAAATGTGTTGAAAGACAGAGACTTTGGAAAAAGCTGTGTCCTGCTTTATGCAGAGCAGTTTTCATCAGTGTCAGTCACCTCCTAACACAGCCTGATTAGTTATTTGGACCCAATTCTGTGTGGAAAAAGTGACACAGGATAACCAGGAAATAACAGTGCTCCAGAACATGGGATCAGTCTAGAAAGGCAGCAGCTTGACACTCATCATCTCTGTTGGGTGGGCTGGATGGAGTTTGGCTCCTCTTGGCTCACAGCTGTGAGCAAGGTGAAATTAGCAGGTGAAAGGCAGCAAGTCTCTCACATCCTCCTTGTGCACCTTCCCTCACCAACTTAATGGCTGACTTAATGTCCCTGCTCTCTCACACAGAAGAGCAGAAATTTATTTGTCTGAAATGGAAAACGTGGTGTTATAAATGAGTAATGTGATGGTCAGCTCTCACAATTAAGAGATGTATATTAGGTGTATGTACAGTGATGTCATTATAATATGTCCTCCCATAGTCCTCTTTCCCCTCCCCCTTATAATAATCAGGGCATTTGGGAAGGGCTGGCTTATTACTAGGAGGCATGGCAAAGCAACACCTGACCTCCAATCAAGATGTAAGAAAGCAATCTCCCCCAATAGATGGCAAAGAAGGAGTTGACTGATAAAACTTTAGGAGGGAGTTAAGGATATAAAAGGCAGAGCATCCATTTTGTAGCTGAGTATGTGGGTAGTGTTTCAAGGATGCTCGGTGCTGTAATTTTTCCTTATTCATTCCTTTGTTGTATTTTTGTTAAGATTTAATAAACCTTTGAAATTTTCAAAGTGAGCTTCGTTTCTCACAATGGGATGAGCCATAAGTTTGTAGCACAGTGTCGTTTTTATGGGTTACAGTGGGGAGTTGATGGGGTCTCTTGAGTGATTTCTTGAATGCTGTCTAGCAAAGGTATTATCACTCAGAAATGTATATTTTCCTTTGTTTGCTTAATCCCTTTTCCTAAGAGGTGTTTCTAGCTCTAGTTTCATTAACTGGTGTAGAAGGGGCTCTCGTCTGAATATTATTCTCTTCATAAAGAATTCTGGAGACACCTATTTGGTAGTCTGGATTTTTCCAGATAATTATCTGAACTCTGCCAATGGTACTTGTGTTCAGAAGAGTTTGACTCAGTAAGAAGTTGAACTGAAGCTCATGCAGGTAGGTGAGGATTAGGTGTTACTGTGTGCAGATGTGATAGCCTCTGGCCCATCTGATGAGGATGATGAGAGGTTCAACCCCTCCCTTCCTCCCTCCTTCTAGGCTCCTAGTAGTCTGGAGTTTCCTGGTGATTGTTAGAGCTGAAAAGCATTTGCTAATGAAGCCTGCACTATTAACAGGGAACAAGGGAAGGAGAGCAGAGACTTCCTGTGTTTGCTCATTCCTGGCAATCATTACCTAGCTGCTGCTCCCAACTGTGACTCTCTCAGGTAAATCACAGCCTAGACATTCCAGTCCTGCCTAACAGAGTTTCAGTCACTCTGCTGCCCTGATATTAGTGCAGCAAAATTGAGAGGAAGTGAGTGAAAACCATTTGGAAGATTAGTCACTGTTTCAACATAAAGGACAAGAGACCACACAGAAACCGACTGCTGGGAGAAATCTGATTAACTCACCGTGAAAAGAGTGTTTCCACTGTTTGAAGATGCATATTTGATTTCTGACTCAAACCGTTGTCCTTTCTGTAAGCCATCATACTAAACTTTTTACCTGTCTTTTAGAGTGTACTTACCAGTGCATGTGTGGAAGTTTAGTAGGTGAAGAGGAATGCCTCAGAGTTGGAGAAGTGCAAGACTATGCAGAAAAAGAAGAAATGTGGAGGAAAACATCAACTTGCATGCAATAAGCCACAGGCATCCTCATTTATGTGCCATGAGTAATGAAACTCCCACTAGTTGGAAAACAAATTAACATGTTATTGCCCAGGGTATCATTTATAGCAATATTCTTGGTGACTTTTTATTTGGTCTGTCCCAAAGACAACATTGTTCCTCACTTTTGGCAAGAACTTCCTGTGGATGTTTCTTGGATTGTACTTTCAGCTCTGTGTGGAATATGCATTACAGTTCACAGAAAATCAGCAGAAAACATATGTGCATTTTAATATCTACTTATACACTATGTCAAAGACAGAAATAAAGATTGATGTTAGAGTATTAAATTTTTGTTTGGGCCTGTGTTCAACTGACGTATTAAATTTGGGTGTTCAGTTAAATAAAAATCAAAGTTTATTTATAAACATGCTGTGTTTGACGTGAGTTAAAGTGTTAGGGGAAAAGAAGTGGACTTAGAGGAGTCTATGGGAGTTTTGTCACTGACTTTCACGGGACCTGAACATCACTCAAAAGGCAAAATGGGTAACACTAACCAGTTAATAACCATGCCTCCTAACTGTGAAAACAGGAAACTAGGAAAACCATAAATGTAAAAGAGAATTAAAGAGACCCCTAGGCATTAAACTGTAAAGTCTGGTTCAAGTCTTGGTCTTGCTTGAATCAGTGGCCAAACTGTAGCTGGCTTCAGCATAGCGAGACAGCAATTTTCAAGCTCAAATCCTGATTTTGGTGTTCTCTTTGTGTATGTCAGATTAGACATAAACCCCACCTTTCCCACAATCTACTTCATGCTAATTAAATGAATTTATCATTCGTGCCTCTTAGAAACTGTTTTCACATTGACTTTGCCTGTACTAATTGCTGTCAGGCAAGTGTCTGACACCAACAGGTATTATAGATTTTGTTTGTTTGGGTTTTTGTTTGGTTGGTTGGTTTGGTTTGGTTTTGTTTGGCATTTATGTCGTTCTTCTTTTGTTGGGCCTGTCCAGAATTTAAGAGGGCAAGACTACAGCAAAAAGTACTGCTTGGTTATCCTTAAATTTTCCATCAGAGTTATAAAACCTTCTAACCAGAGGGCTTGTAATGAGAACTCTACAGTGACCTTAGTGATGGTGGCAGATTATAATATGCATGTTGCTAAGAGGTCTGGTTAATGAGTGCCAGTAGGATTAGAAAATGATGAGTGTACTTTTTAAGGCTGCCATGCTGTGATAGATTTTTATCACTAAGAACAATGAAAGGTGAACAGTAATCTATGGACACTGCCTCTTTCTTTCCTCCAGAAATCTGCACCGTCTCTTATTAATTAAATTGAATACAGAACAATATAAATCTCTCAGTGCTTATTCCGCTCATTTCATACATACTAATGAGGATGAGTTTCTGAAGCTGGTGGTTGGGATCATTTATTCAGTGGTGGGAAAAATAACATCAGGATTCAGACCCCCTGCTGACTTTGCACACTGTTGTGCTAGATTTATATTGGCCTACTAATAAGTAACTGAATACATTAAATGAGACGCTCATCACTGCAAGAGTTACAAGGGACTCCTTGTTTTTCTTCCTTGTGTATTCTTTGGTGAGGAGATTAGGGGAGATGGGCCCATTATGTAAGTCCCTCCTCTTGGTATTTTATCCACCAGTTCAAAGCCCTCTTTTCCAAACAGAAACTATGCCAAAGCTCTCATCAATCATTAAAAGTCCCAGCAGTTACAAACTCACTGATTTTGATGTGAAGCGCAACAGTCCTGCTTTTTTTTCACATAAGAAAGTGAATCACACTATGCTTAGCAGTTCAAACTCTACATTGCACAGTATGCATGATTAGTGAAGAGAGAAAATACAGGGCATTCAGCAGCCAAAAAATGCCTCTTTAGAGCTCCTCTTTGGGAGGAACTATAATGAAACAAGCATGCTGGGTATTCCAGTACTGCATATGTAGCTGAAAAACAAAGAAAGAGAAAAAAAAAAAAAAATTCAAAATCTGGGTGAGTCCTGGATATCTGCATCTAGTTTCTAACCAATAGACCCAAATTCTCAGTCTTCAAAAGTAGGATGGGAAATCAGTATGTACTGTGCTGCCAAACAAGAGTTTCTGTTACAAACCTAAATTACAACAATATGACCATGCTCTATAGGAAATGCCCTGTGTTCATGTCATGAAGTTTGGTAGGGAAGCATTGAGAAAAATAGTGTATGGCAGTATTTTGAGGATATGAGGACTTAAAAAAATCTGTGACTGCTGTATTTATTATGTCCATCCGTTGCTAGAAGACAGGCAAAACTTACCAGATATTTAGATAAGTAGACTGATCCCTTCTTAGAAAACTCAATTAGCCTTATTAGCTTAGCTTTTGTAACTTCACAGGTAATTAAGTAAGGGTGAGCACTTCTTTGAAAAGCCCCATCTGCACTTTGTGGCTATATACAAGAATGGGAGGCACTTTTAATGTTTTGCGAGGAAGTTAACAGGAGGAGACAACAATTTCTGAATAAGAGGTAATATATTGGATGCAGATTGGTGCAAGTGGGGCTTCTATGTAACCATTATCCCCAAACTGGCAAAACAATTAACTTTTTTTGTATGAATGGAAGAGAGGGTTCCAGTACATAACTAGTGGCATTTAAGATATGTGACTGGAATACCATGACAGAATTAGTGTAGGGGTGAATGAGGGAATAAAAAAAAATATAGTGGAGACTAAATACAGTCTTTTCCTTGTTTGTATTTTGTGTGGCAATATATAGGTGAAACTCTGGAAAAAATTCTAATATATGTTCCAATTGACTTTGCAGTGTACATATCACCTTCTGAAAAAAAATATTTTCCATTTTGCCATACTTCTTGGTTGCTATGTTTTCTTCCATCTGACCGGTCTTGTAGGTGACCTGTTTGGTGAATGGGGCTACTCTTGCCTTTGAAATTGTAATTTGTTTTGGAAGAATTACATGGGAAGTGTACTTTTATTGTTAGATCTTGGATCAGGGCGAGACTTGTTAGTGACCTCTGAATATGTTGCTAATAGTATCAAATAGTATCTTCTATCTCAGGAACTCAAGTTTTATATTATAACTTTTTTTTTTTTTTGTAGAGGGATGATGTTCTTGCACACACTTCATTGTTTATAGAACTGAACATATCAACAACAGCACTAAGTGTGATTTATTTAGAACATATAGCCTGCTTAATGCTAGGGTCTGTAAACAGGAACTATGAAGTAAACCAGCATTTGGAAGAATTTGATGAAATATAGACAGCAGTCAAAATAATTTTGCTATAGTAATAGGAGAAAGTGTACAGATTTTATACAGTATGCCTTAGCTCATTGAATTTACCTCCCTTATCTCACAGAATTAAAAAAAATCTTGATTTTTTTTCCCATTTTTATTACTATGTCTTAGAATCACAAGTTTTATGTATGTTTAACTATATAGAGGAGGCACTTGGTAAGAAATGACTCGTCAAACTCAGGACCTCATTGTTTTGGCTTCAGTAACTGCAGGACAGTCTCTGTAACACATCAGTTTAGGCCCACAAGAAAAGAAATAAAAATTCAATAAAACTCTGTCACTTACAGTCTGATTACTAAATACGGATATAGAGCCCTAAGATCTTTTAGTTTACCAATTCTTTGCAGGGGTCAGGTGCCCTATGTATTTAGTGGAAATATCTGCCCAAAGTCCATCCCCAAAGTTTGGGCAGAAGGAAAGAGTCAGCTTTATCGATGAGGTAGAGATGGAAGTTGCTATGGTAAGACTCTAAGAAGTTGTTGGAGCCTGACGATCTTCTCTGGATGATATCCAACACTGGGATGCAAATTTGCCTTGCTGCAGTTTACAGCATTCAGAGTCTAAAATTATGGTAGATACGTAGTGCTTTAAGCTACTTCCTACTCAAATGTCTGATTCCTGGACTTCTAGACCATATCTAAAATTACACCATTGCTTGCTGAAGATTATCATCCATTCTCTGTTAGAAGAGTGTTCATTAAAACTACGTGTGTTATTATTAATCACTTATCTTGCAGATCTTCTACATCTATGCACTGTTTACCTTTTGCATTGCAATACCTCAAAAGATAATGAGGAAAAATAATGTGTAGGAATTTGTTCAGCAAGATATCTTGTGTGAATGGCAGAGAGTACACAGAGGAAAGTTAGGTGGAGTCAGATCCTGAAAGGGGTGCTGGTATCTAGCATGTAATTAAGATATCATATCCACATTGTAGCCTCTATTTGTGACTCTTCTTCTAAAGCAGGGAACTTAAGTAGCCACAGTGAAATGGGCATTTAAATAACAATGTTTTGTTGAACAAAGAGATCACACTCGAGAGGGGTCACACATAAAGAGACAAACTTAAAAATTCAGGAATTCTGTCCTTTAGATCAGGAGCACTGTAAAAGAAGGACTGAATAGCAAAGCTGGGCCCAGACCCAATGCAAGTTTCCATAAAAGAATAAATCTGTTCAAATAAACAGCTTTGATCAATTTCTGAAACTCAAATATGTTGTAATCATTATGAGGCCAATCTTTATATGGATTTGAATCCATTAAATACTTTGGCATTATTCCTTTTTTCCACTTCTAGTGATACACATTGTATTATTAGAGTCTCTCAGTGGAGAAATGCTCAATTCTGTCTGCCTCTTTCTATTTTATGTATGTACAAATACTATATGATATCCAGGAGATGTGTTCTTTTTTGCATCTGATAGAAATTCTTAATGCATTACAGTGTGATTGAATTCACCTGTTTATTCAAGCAGTGCACAAATGCCACTTGGTTGGTTTATGTCTCCCCCTTGGCAGCTGATTTCTGCCCTCATACAACTCCTAGAAGGATGAGAGGCAGCTCTTCACACGGCCCTCATTCATTTGTCCTTTCATCAGGGAGCAGTAGGAACACACCTGTGTGAATGGTCAATAGGCCTCACAGAGGGTGAGGCGTTTAACCTGCCTGAGGTGGGTTCTTCCAAGCAGCCCTAGGAGCTAGCATGCTGGGGCTGTTCCTAACTGTGGTCATTTGGCTATGACCACAGAGTAAGCACACTGGACTGATCTCCAGAAAATAATTTTTAGCTGCAGATAGTAGCAAAACACTGTCAAAGTTTCAAAGGATTTAGCAATGTTTCTGAAGGAAACATTTAAAGGGCCTTGTTAAATCAAACATTCCCATCTAGCTCTAGAGGCATTCCTGTCCCAGGTCTGCAATGTTTGGTTACTCTTCTATTGTTTGATGTAGAGCCTTAGATCTTCAATTAATATGCAATTCAGTGTTCACTGAGACAATGGCAGGATCTACTCAGCATTCTGGCAGCCTGTGAAACAGATAAACTCTAACCTTTGCCAAATACAAAGGATGATAAAAGCAGAAGTCACTTTTTTTCAGCTGAATTAAAATACACTCCCAATGCCTTTGTAGTCATCTTTTTTCCTGCTTTATTGTGGTAACCTTCAGTTGGCATTGTATGGCACCTATAAAATACATACTGCAGGACTTAAATTAAATAGAGTTGCAGCAGCAAGCAGAAAAATGGAGACATTGAGTTTGCTCTTAAACAGTTTTCATCCATTAGATTCAAAGTGTAACATATGTTGATAGATTAATCTAGGCTGTCCCTGGAAATAGGTAAGGACTCCAATGCCATAGCAATGTACCTCAAAATACCATTAAGTTCAATGGGGCAGGATTTCACTGAGGTTGTTAAATGGAAGTAGTTTGAGATAGCATCATGGGGATCTTTTCATGTGCCTGTATCAGGGCTGAGATGTTGAAAAATCAATTATAAAAGCTGTATGAAAATGTATATTCCTCTTAAATTATTTGAAAATTAAGAGATAGCTGTTTCCTGCAAAGAATAAAAATTGTAAGGTTATTTTTATATGGGAATCAGTAGACAGAGGCAGAAAAAAACCCCCACACCCAAAAGCAAAACCAAAGACCTAAAATACATTTGAGAGTTGAGGTTTGCATCTTATGAAAGCCTCTGTGATTTGACAGTTCATGACCATATCTCAGGGTTGAGATATAGTCCTGTGTAAAACAGAGCAGCACATTTATGATTACTTTTCTCTCTTTTCACCAGACTTGGGGAAAAAAAGAAGTTCTCATGACATGCTATTTTTAGTCACTCACAAAGTCACTGCAGTTCTACATTTCTCCTGCTTTGTGCAAGTGTTTTGTCTCCGAAATATTTTCAGAAAGAATAGGTGTGAAAGATCCCCATGTGCGTGTTCAAACAGTGCTTATCTGCTTTAGACAAATCAAGTTTTAGGGCTTTGCGAGCCTGACATGTCTATATTGGAACGTATTAGAGTGAGAATCACAGAAACAGCTCCCCTGGAAGATCGAAGAGGGTGATAATCCCAGTGAACTGCAGAAAGCTGACTTTGGAGGCCTGGGGTTGGCACTGGGTGATGGATGGAGTACTTAAAAAGTCAAGTGATTAACCACAGCTATTTGAGACTGCATCCAAAGGATAACACAGTGTGTGATACAGCCTGGGTAGGGAGGTCTGTAGGCTCAGGGGTGAAGAGAGGAAAACTTCACATGCTCTGTTTCAAATTGAGTGGAGTCTAGTTTTGTTGGGAGGAATTTTAACATTGATGTAATTGCAGTGGCAGCTCATTTATCCAGTAGTCTGGGGACTGGTCTGCTCGATGTCTGAGATGAGGTGTGGGTTCAATCCTTTCTTGTCTCTGAGAAGAATCAGAGCTTGGAGTGGCCAGGGGAGTGCTGCTGCCTCAGACACATGGCCAGACCTGTGAGGCAGAGCTGCTCCCAGCCTTGTTTGTGACACTGCTCTGCTGTACCCGACCAAACTGAAGCCACTGTGCTGGGACAGCAGTAAGGCTGACAAGACACGAACAGGGAGGTGGATCACATTGGAATGCTCACAGAAGCAGTGTGCTGTGAGAGATGCCATGTGACGTGCTCATCAGGGGGACGGGAGAGGTGATCTCAGGTGGACACCTGTATCACCAACGCATGAAATGAAAAAGAGCATAGGTACCACCAGTATTTCTTCCTTGAGTTTTTGAAGCCTGCTTTGAAGATTGCATGTTTGGCTTTAGGTTTGAGGACTTTTTAAAGTCAAAAATGATTTATCAAGTTTTTAATTAGTTTCAGGACTATGAAACCAGGGCTATGGCTTAAATACATGGGCTCTTAACTGCTTTCAAGGAAAAAAAAATATACCTGGACATAGTTCTGTTATTATCTACTTGTTGTTAGGTGATCACATCAGAAATAATGTTACATGGAAATTTCTTTAAAGATATAGCTTATATTCAGTTACTTCACTACAGTGATATGAAGACATATTAAAAAATGTTAAGTTTATTTTTAGTTCTAATATGTGTATTTAAGTGCTATTATATCTCTAGTGGTCTTATAGAAGTACCTCCAGTAAGGGGAGTGAAGTTCGCATCAAGTATCCATGATCACAGATGCTATCACTTACATCACTGACCATTTAATTTTGTTCACCTTTCCTCTGCTGATTTGCTTCTCTAATTTCCTAAATTTGATTTCTCCAGTGATTTTAAAGTAGCTCCTCTACAACTTAAAAAAAGGGCTAGATTGTCAAGTTTTCGAGAGAGTTTTCTGACCAGAAGAATCTCTTAAGAGGTTCACAGTAAATCCAGTGGCACAGTACGTTTTGTTTAAGTGCTTGTCATTAAAGGTTGGAGTGCATAGTAGAACTTGAAAAGAGTTTGAAAGACTGATTCAAGCAGTAGCATTATTTTACACATGAGTGCATCAAGAAAGAGCATAGAAGTGATAAGAGAAAATTGCAACCATGGAAAAACTATCAATTCACATTTTTGTCTCTTTTTAATTAACTTGACTTCTTTTAGTCTCTGTCATTTACACATAGTTAGTAAGTCATACCTTGGGTCCCACTGCTTTGATTAATAGAATGAGCAATTAATTTATAATGGCTGATTTTACTTATTATTTAATTATTTTACTTACATCACTGCAGCTGGAAAAAAACCCCCAAAACCTGGTTGACTGATATGAACATATTTGACATTCACTGAGTATCTTTTCCCCTTCTCTTGGTTTGCGGTTTCTGAAATTAGTTACTGAGCACTATATTTTTACCTTCTCCCTTAAGAAATGTTTATGATAAAGCTGTGAAATTTCCTGTATAAAGCTTTACTCACAGAACTAACACAAATCCTCCAATCCAACATCACGCATTTTCACTGATGCTGACAATTTCTGGCACAGGCCTGTGTACTCAAGACACTCTAAATCCCTGCACAGCACACCACAGCACACCACATTATTGCTTGGAGGAGCTTAAGCTGTTGTTCTGGTGATTTAAACAATGAATTGCTAGTGGGACAGGCTTGACATATCCTCACAGGCAAAAATTTCCTTTCCCTCTCAGCTCAGTCCATTGGCTCTGTTTACTGTTTTTTTTACACCTACCCAGTGCTACTGCAAAGCTTGCCTTCTCCTCCAGGCTTGTGGGAGTGATGTGAGCAGCACAAGCAGCCACAGCAGCAGACACAGACAGAACCACATCAAAACTGACACCACAGCCAATGGTTTTCACAGTAATGCCTTGAAGCTGCACTTTCTGTTCCCCCAGTGGAGTGTCTCAGAGCTGTCTGCTGCTAATAAGTTGCTCTTTTCTCCCCTCAACCACTGTTTCTCCTGCCCTTTGAATGACCATTGTATTCTTTTTTCCTCTACTCTCTCACTTATTCTCTCTGGTTTGGTCTCTCTTTCTCCTGGTACATTTCCACATGTGTGAATACAAAATTTTCCATTACAACACCTCTTACCCACCTTTCTCTGATGGTGTGTTACTGCTGCTGCTCTCCTTTAGCCTGGCAGCAACCATAGGGGTTAAATGAAAGACATTCTATTTAATAAGAAATGCATTAAATATTTCCTCATTAGTCCAACACTTCTCCCAGAGGAGCCCTACACTTGATAGGAAACACCTAAGAAATTGATGACTGATGCCATATATTTATGTATGTGTTTTATATAGTGGCAATTATGGAATTAAAAGAGCTTTGCTGTGTATCTAGACATATATGCAGATTGATGCTTCGGAGTATGAACTTTTACTACATGAAAAAAATGTGAAGAGCTTAAAGACTGCAAAATGGGTGGAATTATACACCAGAAAGAAATAAAAATAAATTTCCCTCAACAGGTTCACTATCCTGTTTTTTGAATAAAGCAGTACAGGGTAATACACTTGTCTGTATTGCATTTATAACTGAATTATTGTTCATCATTTCCGTGTGACACAATTCCCTGCTTTGCAGCATTTGTTTCATCCAGTGAGTCAGTAAGTAACCAAATTATTCAGTTGGACAGACCCTCACCAAAAAAAAAAAAACCCGCTTTTGCCATGATGCCCCATTCTTTCGTGCTATCCAATGTGGATATACAACATACTTTATGTGTCTGTCTAATGGATACTTTGCACAACCTGAAACAATTTTCAAAAGGCTCTTTCTTTGTGTGTTCTAGAGGGGTGATGTTACATCAGGGGTTATAGTGATAACTAGGAGTCCTTATCAGAGATTTTGTCATCCTAAAAGAGCCTTAAAAAGAGAGTTACACTGTTATGGGATACTAAAAATGGCTAGGTGCTTGGGAAGGGTTTATGGAGGGTAAGCTAGAGCTGGGAAATCACTGAATAGATGCAGACTTTCAAAAGCCTCTATCACGAACTGGTTTCATAGACAATGGTACACCTATTATAAATCTTTTGAAAGAGCCCCTATCCAGATAAGGCAAGTGTAGAAGGTGTTGAATAAGAGTAAACCTTGCACAAATAGCTCCAGTAATGAATAAGAATATCTGCTGAAGCTTAATCTTTGGTTTATGGAAATTAGCTATGAAAGTTAAGTACAGAATCTTCTATTGTGATCTTCTGTTCTTAGATCTAAAGAGTAACTTTGTTGTGTTTTAGTTATTGACAAGGGCAATTGCCTGAAAGAGACAAACAGAATGGAGATAGTCTGCTACAGAATGGATTACGAAGAGAGAAGGTGTGTTTCTACATTTGAAATTATATGTTTCTACATTTTGATTTAAAAAGTTCATAATAATGAGAAAACCTAATAGTTCAAGATCCAAAAATTAGTCATCTATATTGTCTTCAAGGATCTAAATATGTCTTAAGAAATATCTGAAGTTTTAGCTTCAGACATTATCTTAAAAAGATATGTATTTATATATATGTATATATATATATATATATATATATATAAATATAACTTTAAATGTTATATATTTAGAAATATATATTTATATATTTATCTATGCTTTTTCATAGAAATGGATATTTGGATATTTTGAGAACTAGAAAAGCATACCATAAAATAACTTGCTTTTATGTCTGAGGTGTCCTGAATTTTAATAATCACTATCACAACTTCAGTTCACTGAATACCAATCATATGCATTTCCCATTCTTTATTCAGTTTTACTTAAAACATCATCAGTCAGAATTAAAATAATTGGGGTTTTTTAGCTCCTTGAGCTAAGATGACAAAAATGGCATAGCTGTCAACTATGAAAGGAAAAAAATGAGGGGCAGGTGCTTGGGGGACAGGTGTGAAGACAGGAGTGAGATGAAACAGCTCACCCAGAACTCACAAAGTGTCCTGAAATGCTTTAAACTTACGCTGTGGCTTTCATGGTACGAGCACCTACAATTAGCTAAGGCATTTGGTTGTAGTTCTGACTCCTTTATTTCAATTTCCTCTATTGAAAGTGCAGGAGATTCACAAATTTTTGTGTAGAAATGAGGGACAGTACTGCATTTGTGGCATGAAACCTGTCTCTCCCAGTCAAGTGGCACAAAGAGGCTGCTGCTGCTGTGCTGCACGTCCCAGTGCGAGCTGGGCTGACAGAAGTTTTGGGTTGCACTGATGCAGTAATGCCAGCATAACTCGGTAAGGCTGTCCCCCAGAACCTGCCCAGGCTCCACACAGATATGGCATTGCTTTTTTTATGAGTCTGTGCTGGCTGATGACTTGGGAGGACAACACAGACACAGTCTTTGAAACAGAGACCTTTACAGAGCACAGCTTGTTGAAGGATCCTCCCTAATTCTGGGCACAGCTCTGTCAGCAAGCCCTGGCTGCATTCTCAGAGCATGCATGCCTATACAATAAAAAACCCCATGTTGTAACAGTTGTTTTAGATGATTACTGGAGAAACTGGGCAGAAAGACAATTTAGAAGGAATATAGATCTTAGAAACCATTCTAAAGGATGGTCTTTAAGATGGTCTTGTATTTGCTGTTCTGCAGACCCCAGGTGTGGTATCAGCAAATTTAATAAGACAGGTGGTTTTTACAGTTAGAGAATCTCCCGATAAGAAAGGTCAAAATTACAGGGTTCATAATCTTTGAGTTTTAGAAGATTAGAGATCTAGTTCTCCTGACAGTTCCAGAAAGCATTCTCACTCTCTGCCTAACACCACAGATGGTCTTATTTCCATGTAAGCCTTCCACTGATTCAGACAGAGAGCTGAACAATGCCATGGGATTAGGAAGATTGCTTCAACAATGAAGAAGAAAGGTATTCCCTCAAGAATTTTGGCAGGAGGCAGTTGCAAGAGGTCCAGGTATTTTGCAAGGAACTTTGTGCTTCACACAAAAGATCTGAAAGCGTTGGTACTTCCATTTCTGTAAATCAGCTAGTCAGACATTTTGAAGTTATCCATCTCCATAACAGCTATTTTCTTTTTCTGGGAGGGTGCTGTGGTGGGGAAGAGGAGGGTCTAAAATAGTGTTTCCTTTTAAATTTGAGGAATGAGATAGTTTGCATGATATTCTGTGAAATGTATGGGCAAAGTGATTGATATTCCTTCAGGAAAATAAATAGATTAGGTGCAACTGCCCAACACAATATATATTACCAATTAACAGCAGCGTTAGACCATGCCAAACAAAGTCATTAATCTCTCTTTAATTTGCAGCATTAGTTTGGTGTCCTTATTGTTTAGAGACTGTGAGGCCCATAAATTTCTGGACATACAACGTTTTGCTATCCAATCCGATGCACATAAGGTAAAATATAAATACAAGGCACTGAGATCAATAGGCAAAGAAATTTCACCAAGAGGAAGCAAAACAGTGGCAATTTTTTTTGGCAGAGTTTGTACAAAGCTAGCTGGCAAACCCAGTGTGGTTTGACATCTGCAGCAGTAGCGGAGCTGGTGACAGGAAATGACCAGGTGCTTGACAGTTTCTGTTGGCTGCATCAGGTTGTTTTCCTGTAGGATGCAGCTGTTCACGTATTCTTTAGTGAAAGCAGATGGAAAATTCATGTAGCTAATTGGTACTACTGACATGGGAGTCAAAGAAATGTTATTACTTTTTTTTTTTCACTTTGACTTCCTTTTCTTCATGCCGAGTATTAACATTCCAGATGGGGAATATTCAATTAAGATAGCATTTCAAACAGAAAGTGTTTGTAAGTTGACGAAAAATGTCCATAAAATAAATAAAGGCTGCTGAAGCAAAGACACATGTTATCTATTTATTCAATTAGTAATAAAGCACTTGTGGTATTCTTAAACAACCGTGGGAGCTCTGACCAATACACTCATTATTTTTGAGGATACTGCTGTTGGATGAAGGGAAAATAAAATTCCCAAACTGAGTTGTGAAGCAATGCTCCTTTGTAGATGCAGAGGTGCTGCTAGCAAAGCTTTGTGTAAATATGCATGATGAAGTATTTGTACAATTCTTTCTTGGTAGGACCCTAAGAGATTATTTTAATCTGCTGAGTTGAAAGTAAGGCAGATTTCTTGATTATACTTTCTGAGAAAATATGAATTTATAAAAAATTGAACTTAGTAAGTATATTGTGTCTAGGACTAATTTATAATGCCTTCCTCAGCTTCAATAAACAGGATTATTTAGAATAGTTCTAGAGCTTAAATGATGTTTACCTTTCCATATAATTTAATTATGAAAAAATGTTAATACTTTTTGTTTTCTCAAAATATTTTGAGTTTTGATTTCCTATAAATTCCTACAAGCAGAAAGAGAAATATGTGGAAAGCTTGGGACCCAAGAAAGGCTGCTAATAACAATAAAAATAACAGATTTTAGTGTAAATGCCACCTTAGCTAAAAATGCTGGCATTTGACAGACATATGAGACTTCCTTTCTTTAACAAACACTTTTAGAGATTACTTTTTAGTCATTATTCAAAAAAGCACTTGATTAAAATATTAACTTTACTTACATGATGTGTATTTCTTCTAATTACTGGGAATCATCATTGCTTTATCTTAGAAAACATAATTCATTTACAGTGGGGGGTTTTGCATTGTTCCCCTGAGAAGCTGGCAGTCAAGCAACCTGAGTTTTTTTGATGTTAGTGAAAGTGTACCTCAGTGACCTCTTCCTGCTTTCCCCCACCAAATATGTTGGCTGTCTCTGCAAGAGAGGTGTGTAATAACAAAACAGGACATGAGTAGCAATTGCAGCCTTTTTTCCTAGAGTTTTCTTGGACTGCAGCTGTTCCTCCAACACCTCTGCACAGCATACATTACTTACATTACTTTGATGTGCTCCTGGGTATAAAGGAGAAATTCCAACGTTATACTTCCCAGGAATGAGGGAATGGGTGCAATAAATGACTAGACAAATGTATATCTTATTGGAGACCTCTGCAGATGTTACAGAGAGATTTAGTGATCATTTTCTGCAGATGAGAAAACCCTGGTGAGATGTGGAAACCCTGGTGAGCCAGCAGAACCACAGGGACAATTAGCTGGTGTAAAGTCAGAGTGAAGTCCTCTGACAGGTTAGGACAATACTGATATTATTGAAAGTGCCGGTGGCTTGGCACAGAGTTTAGCAGGTTTTCATGCTACATTTCAAAGATTATTCATACTTGCCTTCTCATCTTTGGATGTGAAACGGACCTGTAAATTTCTGGAAATGTAATTCCACTTAAGACTTTTATTTATCTTTTGCAATATGTTTTAGTTTACTTTGGATAAAATTATAAAAAATATCTCAAACAAAGTAGGACAGATACAGAAAGGGAAAAAAGAAAGGTAACTAAAGCAGGGAATGCTGTAACAAACATACTTTGTAGAAACAGAAAGAGTGATCTGATTTCAGCAAAACCAAACACACCCCACCCTCTCACAATGGATGGACTTCTAATCAGAGACAGGAATCATCAGTTGTCAAAGAAGGACTAGTTTTTGACTAAACATACATTAAACTGCATTAAAAACTGAAAGCTGTCTGGGAGGGCAGACAGCCCAAGAACACAATATCTTCCTGTGCTACAAGAGCAGTAGTAAGTCTGCTAGCCTGTGCAGGACCACAGTAATTCTGTGATGATGTAACGGGAATCTAACTGAGACTTTCACAAACTGGGGATGAAAAGCAAAAAAAAAAAACATGTGAAAAGCAGCCTTCCTTCCTTCCTTCCTTCCTTCCTTCCTTCCTTCCTTCCTTCCTTCCTTCCTTCCTTCCTTCCTTCCTTCCTTCCTTCCTTCCTTCCTTCCTTCCTTCCTTCCTTCCTTCCTTCCTTCCTTCCTTCCTTCCTTCCTTCCTTCCTTCCTTCCTTCCTTCCTTCCTTCCTTCCTTCCTTCCTTCCTTCCTTCCTTCCTTCCTTCCTTCCTTCCTTCCTTCCTTCCTTCCTTCCTTCCTTCCTTCCTTCCTTCCTTCCTTCCTTCCTTCCTTCCTTCCTTCCTTCCTTCCTTCCTTCCTTCCTTCCTTCCTTCCTTCCTTCCTTCCTTCCTTCCTTCCTTCCTTCCTTCCTTCCTTCCTTCCTTCCTTCCTTCCTTCCTTCCTTCCTTCCTTCCTTCCTTCCTTCCTTCCTTCCTTCCTTCCTTCCTTCCTCCCTCCCTCCCTCCCTCCCTCCCTCCCTCCCTCCCTCCCTCCCCTCCCCTCCCCTCCCCTCCCCTCCCCTCCCCTCCCCTCCCCTCCCCTCTTCCCACCTTCTTTCCTTCTTTTTTCCCAGGAGAAGCACTTTGGAAGTGCAGTACCTTACCAACTGCCTCATTGACTGGCATGCTGGAAAGCAACATATGGCACCAGACATCCTGCAGTGCAGTTTTGGACTGATGTAATTGAATGAACAGTCTGAATATAGGTCACTGTAATCAAATTCCTTTAAGTTATTCATACCTTGGAAACCTGCAATTGGAATTTGGAGCAGACAGTCTGCCTTGTTCTTCCCACAAGGTGTATTTTATATTAAATAGTCATTTGATAAAATGTCTGATGTCAATACACAGGGAGTAGTTTTAGTATGACAGATGGACACATTCACACTCACTATCTGTCCCTACTTTGCTTTGATCTATCCAATAGCAAGTGGATCCACAGCAGAAAAACCCAAGAATAAAGAAATCCCTCTCTTACCAGGGCAGGGGACAGAAGAGGAGGGAGGGATCTGGGATCAGATGTACAGTTTAGGACCTTCTCAAGTAGGGATGAAAACTGAAAGAGATTTTCCATAAGCAGCAGGAGCAGTGGTGCATCCTCTCCATCATCTGGCACATCTAGGGCCAATGCAATGGCCATGGCTTCCGCAGCAACCCATCTGGAAGATGTGTTCTCAACTTGGATTGTATTAAGACCCTGGGTTAAGATCTGGACACTTGAAATCAGTGGGGCTTGCACATGAGACTGACAATGCTGTGTTGTACTGTCAGGGCTTCCCAGTTGTTTTAGGAATGACCAAAGGTTAGCCGTAAGGCCAGGGCAATGCCGTAAACTTAAGTTCTTTCCAGATTTAAGCAAGTGCTGACTGACGTTTTTGAGGACTGCAATTTATGTTTACACAGCTAAAGATTATCTTATATCTCTAAAGGCTATCCTGGATCCCAGCATGTGGTCTGTGAGACAGGAAGTATTTTTTACAGTAGGATTTTACACAGCAGAACACCAATCTGACCACGATACTAGGAGGTACTTAGGCAACTTGACAGAATTTCCTCAGTGCATGCAGTCAACAGCATGACTTGCAGACTATTCTTTTAATCTATTTTTTCAAAGATGAGTAGATCATTTTGTATTGTTATTAGATCTCAAGGAGAAGTAAGACTACATCTGAAAAGCATTGCTTTGGAAAATCACATCTGTTTTCAGGGCAGTAATGGCTCGACTGTTTGAGATCTTCTGTGGACTAGTTATAAATGAAGCTCAGTCATAAAACTTAATATGCTCCATCGCAAAGGAAGGTATGCTTACACAGAAATCTGAAATGATTTTCATCCAGCTTTTAGTGCTAGGGGAAGGTATTACAGAGTGGATTACTGCTGTAATAAGGTTTTCTTATGGAGATTTAGAAATGAATGTACTTTATTAAAATATTTGTTAATGGTTTTCTCACATAGAATGTTGTGTATGACATTAATAATTTTAATTTTTATGCTACACATATATTTTGAAATCTTAAATTTTAATTAACACTCAATCTCAAAGGTCAGTTTAATCTGAAACTGAACTTTCAGGACCAGCTTCTATGCCATTACTATTGAATAATATGAGATTAGTGTGAAAAAATGCACACCTTTCTTCATGTTCAAGTGTAATGTTTCCAGGACTCACCTCACAACAACCATTAACAATCTAGAAAGCACGAGCCCACTGTGTGAAAAGAGAACTTCCAAGCAGTTGAGGGATAAATAATTTCACCCAGACCTTGCACTACGTCTGCACTTCCTGAAATGAAGAAACTTCAAGATTGTTTGAAGAGAGTCTTACAAGGGCGTCAGTTTGAAGTATGTGGGTGAACTTGAAGTAATTTCTGTTTCATAGATCTTCATGGTATCTAATGCATGTACACAGTAATACAGTGAGAAAAGCCATTGCACAATGCTGGTAATTCCAAAGGTGATGTAATCAATTGCCCCATAGCTATGACATTTCTAGCACATTCCTCTCACACTCTGCGTAGATACATGAATACCTCCACATTTGATGGATTACTAGGGGCTTTACTTTGAAAAATATTGTTAATGCCTCCCATCTCTTAATTAAGGAATTATCATCATGAAACATGACAGAGTTTCCTGTCTTGTAGTTTTCTATAGCTAAGAATACTTCAGCATTTATTTTGGAGTTAGGGACAGATGCTGTCTTTGCTAAGATAACTGTTCTTGAATCTTCCTAAACACATGTTGCTGAGCAAATGGAGTTTATGGATTCTAGAGCAGCATATAGTAGTAGTAATGGTAATTTCACATATTCCCACCCTATGGTCAACCCCATTTTTCATCTGCTGTACTGAATGTTCTCCATTTTAAAGAGGAAAGAGTTTTTTCTTTGGTGCGTGCTGTGCAGTACTAGGTGAAGCAGAGATCCTGTGGATCTATGTGATTTAAAAATCTCTTGCACTCTTATCTATACTTGACAATGAAAATGGACCTTTCTAGGTTTTCAAATGTGATCCTCTTTGATACCCTAAGGAGGGAAATCCTAAGTTCCTCCCTGCTCATGTAATGAGGCCTGTATCTGCTGTTTGACATGCTTATCATGAAATCATCATCTTGCGGGGCAAGGGAGAGCTGCATGAAAGCTTAAATCAAACTAGAACAGTCTGGATCCTCTTCTGTGTGGCAGCTTTCTCTCTTAACTTCAAACCTTTGTCTGACTTCAGTCTGAACTCCTGAACAGAATATTTCTCCTAAACTTCTGAAGATGTTCATGCTCCTTCCCCATTCCCATCTTTGGCCTAATTCATGAAGACTTTGTTTTTTCCTCACGTCACAGCAGGCCTAATCTATTTGGAAAGATGAAACAAAAATATTGCACACCATCACCTCTTTTCTTTTGTTTTTCAGGATTTGCCCATTTAATATTTGAATTTTACAAAGGAAAAGACAAAAGTATACACCAAGTAACATGAACTGACATTAAGACCTGTGACAATGCATTGCAGCTGTATTCAGCCACACAACCAAACTTGCAAATGTTTGCCCGAGGAGAAATCTTCATTGTGAGGTCCTCATTCAATATTTTATTCCTTTGCTCATCTGCAGAGAGGGTGCCCAGAACTAACTGTAGACCTGTTGGTCTACAGACCAGAAGACCCTACAGAAGACACTGTGGCATCTTCTCAACAAGCCACGGACCTACTTAAAAATTAAACCATTTCCGAGAGAAAATTATAGTCCATATCATTTTACTAACATTTTACTAGCAAGTTACTAACACAGAAACCCTCATGAAAAAAATCTGAACTCTGTATTCACTTTTAGAATTAAAGCCTATATTTAAAACTAGAAAGTGATTAGTCATCAGAAACAGTATGCCAATACATAGTCTGATTTGCTTTCTTATAGTGTTTGACAGCTTTTCTTAAAAGTCTTTCAGATTAGTTATCCTTTTCATTCTGGAAAAACACAGCTGCTTTCCCACCTTTGAACACACCAGTATTTGACAGGCAGTAGGAATCTACATTTTTGAAAAGGCTTTTACAGTCCTTGTCTGATGCAAAGGTAAATGTCAATTCCTCTGCAGACTTGTTCTTTATGCTAGTCAGATTGTCCCTTTTTCCCCAAGAGTGTCTTGCAGTTGCCTGCTGTGCCTACCTTTACTTCAAGACCTTTAAGATCACCTAAAGAGAGGGCATTTACAGGCCTGTCGCTGGGAAGGGCCAGCATTACTGAGGTATTAGTAAATGCTGATGTGCCAGCTGCCTTCTTGGTCATCCCTAGCAGACTGGTGCTTGACTGGCTACAAACTAGCAATTTTCCTTCTGGTTCAGGCTTCACAAACACTGGTTCTTTTAAAGACAACCTGTCTTCTGAAGACTGCCATCACATGCTTGACATTGATGTTGGCCAAGCAAAGAATAAGACTCTAAAGTAAGTTCAGTTATTTGTAGGGTCCAGTTACATCTCTATATCAAAAAATAATAAGTTTTTTATGTCTGGAAGTCAAAAGACATTAAAATTAGAATCCATGAACAGGGAGAGATGGATGGTTGCACCTGGACATGTAGCATAACACCTTTTGCATCTCTGTTTTCCTTGGTTTAAACTGGGCAGATTTTACTTGACCATGCAACTGAACCCTAAAAATGCTGTTTGTTTGTTTTCAAGCAGTGGAGAAGGCATCTTCATAGAACTGGCACTCAGTACAGAGCTGCTGTTCCATTTTGGGATAATGCATTCCCTATTAATTCTTATTGTTCTGCATTTTTTCTATTGCCTGGTACTGTAATACACTGCTCTCAGTATGCTAATGGGATTTCATGGGGCTGCCATCACCAGCTTGATTTGTTACAGGAAGCCAGAACAATAAAGGCTTTGAGAAGAATAATGTGAGAAATGCATGCCTCTGCAGAGGAGCATCAATGCAAAATGAAAAACAGCACTGTCTTCCACTGCTTGTTACTGCCATCTCATTTTCACCAGTAAATAACTAGTGCATTTCTCTCCACAATGAACACCAACAAAAGGAAGACAGCCATTATCAACAATGGGCATACTATAGGAGGGGACAGAGAGGGCAGCATTCCACTCAAGCATTCAGTATAGTCACCTGTGATTCCTCACTGCTCCCAAGACCACTGTGTTTAAAGAGGGTCCCTCAAATTTTACTTCATCGACAACCCACAACTTTCCATCACAAAATTCACAATGGGTTAACAAGATTCTGGCAGTTTAGAAATAGGTTCTGATTAATGAACTCATGAACAGCTTTTAGTGAAGATGTTTTGTCTGCTGACATAGTTCAAATGATAATCTGCATTTGGTAGCAGAGTGCACAACTGTGCTGTTAACTTCAGAACATACAGCCAGCAGCAAAGTAAGGTGGCCTTAGGAAATGGTTTCTTAACTTTCAGTGGGAATGCATTACCATGATATGAGTTGGTCCAAAGTACTAGCTGTTTTCTAAGTCGGATGGTGTTTTTGCATTTATTTGGAAATTCAAAGAACTAAAAGAAGATAGGTATTTTTACTAATTTCTGTCTCATCTATTTGCATTTCAATTATGTTGTTATTTCAGTGCTAAAAACTACGGCAGGGGATGGAGAGAAAAAACTGGGAGAATGATTAATATGAGGTTATTTCCCTTGTCAAAGCTGAGCTTAACGTTTAGGAGCATTTGGCAGGCCACACATCAAGTGCCACCTGAAATACCAAAACAGAACCAGCTGGTATGGCATGCATGCAGAGGCAGTGCTGGATGTATCATATAGCCCACAGGCTGCCAGGAAAGGGTTGCATTAATATGCAGAAACCAAGAGTATCCCAGGACAGTTCTTCAAAAATTTAAACAGCTTTGGATTCTTTTACTCTCCCTTCCTCTTTGGAGTGGCACAGCTTTGGGGTGATGCAAAAAATGGCCGTGGTACAAACCAATTGTTTTGAATCACAACTACTCTTGCTTATGTCCCTCCCCAGCAATTCTCATGCTCTGTTATCTGCAGGTTGTGTGCTAGGCACTGCTCCAAAAAGCACTTTTGCAGCACTATTTTTGTGATAGTACTTTTATATAGCTTGGAAATTTCTTAGCTCATGTACCTTCTATGCCATCCTTCTATGTGCTGACTTTTGGAAGCTCAAGGAGCCAGGCATTAGCAAGAGGCAGCAGCTGTATCTGGTACAATCCTCCTCATGTCCATATGTCCAGCAGCATCAGAATTTATTGACCCAAGACACAAAGCTCCCAGGCTAGCTCTGGTTTGCTAGAAGGAGGGTCTGACTGTGGTAAGTACAACAGCATTTCTGAGCAGTGCCTGTGTGTTAGCATATTAGCATGTAAATAAATAAAAAGTAATGAATAATTGTGAGAACATTTCTGCCTCCTGTCACAATGAAGCATACTGAAAGACTGCTGTGGGTCTACATGCTCTTTCTGGTGACAGTGCAGTATGTTGAGGTGTCTCATTCCTTATGTACTCTAGACAAGTGTGCATGGTAGCAATAAATACCTGTAATCTGCTGTAGTATTTCTGCTGTGAAAGTAACAACAAAGTAGCTACTTTGTGATGTATTTCATCACTTAAGTCTGCTAGAGGGGTCCTAAATTGATTTAAGTGTGACTTGGTTAAACTGTATTAAAATCTAAACCAATTAAAATATGATCAACTGATATGCCTTGCAGGAATTTTACTTCATGAACAAAATCATGGCTTAGAGATGACTTTTTCCAAAAGAGTGACTCTATCACATCTTCCCCTTGTCAGTCTCCTAGAATCTAGACTCCAATGAATGCATGAACAAATAATTCAAATCTGTGACTGTTTCATTGTTCTCCTCCATAGCTCTGCTATCTCTGTGCTTTTTCTCCCTTTTCTGCATGACTGCACAGTTGTTCTTGACAGCTGACTGCCCCAGACTTAGGAAACTTCTCTGATTTGGCAAGGGTGTATAGAGAGGTGACAAATTTTGATGGCAAAACCAAGGGCCATGGGATAGTAATGATGGAGTTACTTTGCAGAACTGCAGAAGAACTCTGTGGGACTATGTACTTGGGGATTAAAATTACAGATGAAATTTAACAAGGTAAATACAGACTGATGCATAAAGGACACGACCTTGCTCTCCTTGCCCCCATGAGTTCATAGGGAAAATATAAAATAAATGGTCTGAGCTGACAGTAATGAGTCAGGATTTGGATTCCAGTTTATAACAGAAATTTTCATGACAAAACTTACTTAGTGATCAAAAAAACACTAACTTTTGGAAAGTATTAGGAAAGGATACAGAGAAAAGATATATAATGTATATACATTATAAATACATTACAAATATACAGATTTATAATGTAAATCTCTAGTGGATCTATTTTATTTTGCTTTCAGAAAGTTTATCATAGATTTAGAAAATACCCAGAAAAGGACAAGTCAGGACAGAGGAGGTGGATCTTGCATACACTATAGGTAATTACATGGTGGAAATTCTTCACCACAGGTTCCTGTGAAACCTGACATTTCCCACCTAATGTTTACTTTCATTTCTTAATGAAAACTAAACTAGCTAATGGAAGGTAAATAACTGAAGCCTTCTAAATCGTGAAAAATCAATTCTGACTCAGGAACCCTACAAGCTGCAAATTCTGAGAACCTGGAAAAGATTTAGGGGAAGACTGACTGTATCCTTGCTTTGCTCTGAAGGCACCTCTCTAGGAGATAACTTTTGGCTCATTTAAGCAAAAACAAGCATTCTGACTGACTCAGGCATTTTTTATAACCATATGATATAGAATATATAAATAAACTATCTAAAGCACCTCCAGAGAAGGGGGACACAAAGTTGACAGAAAGGCTTATCTTTCTGCTTCTCTGGTTGCAGTAAAGTTTTGAAAGCTTATAGAAACACACATAAGACCAAGATTCAAGCTGGACATAAACCACTGATAGTGTTTGAGGTTCTTTAAACAATAATTGCTCTAAGTGACAAAAGTTGATTGAATATTGCAGTTCTAGATTGGAATTATGAATCTTGTGTGTAATCTAAGTGTTTCTCTTTGAAAAATATGAATTAGTTCCAAACTATTTAGCTGATAAAGTGTTTTCAAATGCTTGTCTTTAAGTGGGGGGGGGGGAAAGTACACAATGAAGAAAGAATAAACATATTGAAAGAAGGAGTTTTGTGTTGGATTTTCTTTCTTTTTTTTTTTTTCTAACTATTCACAGCTAAAATGAACTCAAGGTTGTGTTAATTTTGTTGTCTCTTACTTGCACTTGCAGGGAGTTTTGGTTTTCTGCCAATTTGTTTCCAAGTGTTTTTTGGCCAGAAAATATTAATAAATAGAGCTCTAATAATTGCATGTCCTTTTTTTTTTTTACCCATGCATTCATGGGTAACTTATTTTTAATCTACTAATAATTAGTTATGTATCTTCTATTTTCCACTGTATATAACATTTGGCTTCTAGCCTGCAAAAATTTTAATACTGAGATCCTGAAAATAACAATAATTTGCATAAAACTGAAGAGGCAGTTTAAGAATTCTGTCAATGAAGAACACTTTTTTGCTCCCTTCTATTCCTTTTTAAGGAACAAAGAATGTTTCCATGTATAAGCCTATTTTGACATAGACTCTTTCTTCAGAGAGTATCTGTTAATGGGCATCCTGCATTTTGGAAGGACAGTGGCTACAACATCACCAGCACATCAGAGATTAGTTTTGTTCCAGAGTTCCTGATATGTTTGAGTATGCATATAAAACATATGCATGATCAAAATGTGTCATATTCTTTTTTAAAAATCTTACTTTTACAAGATCAAATATCAGAAAAAATTAGTGGTTCTATATATTAATTCATCCTAACTGAAAGATCCAATTATCTGTGTCAATATGAAAGCACAAACTGTGGCAAATAAAGGCCTTTCATAGCTAAAGTAGAACTAGAGAGGAGCTACACCATGAAAATGTAAGACTGAGGTCCATAGATACTGTCTTTCAGTTTTATCTCTGGGCATGTACTTCTTTGACTGAAAAGTCTTAAAAGAGCTACAATTCCTTTTGCAGCTCTCCGTACTGAGCTCTGAGTCTCTGACTGATATGATGCATGACTCCACCTATGTGCTACCCTCCAAATATTGTTGTCAGGATCAGATTCTCATCTAAATGCTGATGTGGTCAATTTGTTTGTCTCAAAAGAGAAAGAAGCAGCCACCACTCACTGGATAACAAAAGCATTCAGTCAACTTGTGGGAGACTAGGGTTCAGTCCTTCTCACAGCCTGAGAAAGTTCGCATGTAATTTCCCACTCCTGTTTATCCAAAGCAAGAAAGAATGATGATTGTCCTCATTGTCCTCCAGACTTTTAGTTAAGAGAAAGGAGGCTGCAAGTTGCAACAGCAGTCTCCTTTCTGCTTGGAAAAAACACAGGGTTTTTTCTGTGCTTGGTGAAAGCACAGGGTCCCTGTCTCTGCACAGCACCACGTCACCTTTTTGATAGCCAAGGCATTCAGCACTGGAATGACACTGTTGTGCTGTGGTCAGAAAGATTCTGTGCTGTTACAAGGAGTAGGAAACAAGAAGTACAGGGAGGGACAGGACGTCTTCATCCCTCATTGCTTCCCAACAAAACACAAGTGCAGTTTCACCTGCTCACTAAAGCCAGGCTCAGAGCTGGAGAACGGGAAGGGCCCTGCCTGCAGCCCTGACATGGGGGGTCATGGTGACTCCCTATCAATGCTGGACAGCCCCCAGCCAGGGAATAATGTGCTCTGACTCTATGATTCAGAAGGCTGAACAAATGCTTTTTTAAGTTATATTATATTATATTATATTATATTATATTATATTATATTATATTATATTATATTATATTATATTATATTATATTATATTATATTATATTATATTATATTATATTATATTATATTATATTATATTATATTATATTATATTATATTATATTATATTATATTATATTATATTATATTATATAACACTAAGCTATACTACTAAAGAGAAACTTGTGACCCTTTCAGACAGTCACCACACAGCTTTGACCTAATTGGTGAATCAATCCAAACAACCATTACCAGTGGCCAATTAACAAATCACTTTTGTTAAACAACCTCCATGACACATTCCACATGTGCCAAACAACAAGAACAGCAAATAGAGATAGGAATTGTTTTCTCTTCTTTCTCTGAGCTTTCTCACTGTCTTCCCCAGGAGAAATCCTGGGAAGGTTGTGCCTGCTGCTCTCTGTGAAGAGAGCTATGGTCACAACTCCCTAATCACTTGCCCAATTTACAAGATGTCCAGATTATACATCCAATGGATTTTGATTCCCTTGGCAACATGTGTGGGGCAGAAAGCACCTAATTCAAAACTGTGGATCCCACCCCAGATGCCTGCATGTTTCATACCATTGGTCTCATACTTATTACTGCCCCATATGTTACTCTACATGTTGGATAAACTTGTGTTTTCTGAAAGCTCTCATAAGAAAAGCAGTTTTATAGCTGAAGTGCCCTGCTCTGCTGTGTGGTCAGTGTGTTATCATTGTTGGATATGCATCACCAATGCATTATTTTTTTTTAATTATTATTATCAAAACTGCTTTACATGGAAATTTTAATGAAAATTAACTAAAAATAGAAAGATACACCTAGTGGGCTGTGTGCCATAATCAACCAAACAGTTAATTTACACCACAGGTGTTTGGTGAAATTGTTCTACCTCACTAAATCTGAAACTTATTGTGTTACTGCATTTTACTGCAAGGTTGAGCCAGTGTATGAGTTTGTATGTGATCAGTTTTCCCCATATGAATTTTACGTGGTTCAGTGTGTTAAGTGAGGGTGACGTGGGCTGCAGCCATCTAGGAGGTGCTTCACACGAGTGCTAGGATAGTTTGCAGGGAAGCTGGGTGCACTTTGCACAAACTTCAGAGCATGTTCTCTTCAGTGCCACTTGCATCATGCAAGAATGATGCCCAATATAATTATTACCTACACCTCCTTCTGTGCAGCTCTCCTTACAGAGGAATATACTGAAGGCATATTAAAGGCTGGGAGAGGTAAGTACAAGGGATGACTGGAAAGCCATTTTCTCTTCATATCTTGAGTATCAGAAAGTGTCACAGGTTACAGACAAAAGGAAACTCCAGGCTACCTCTTTGTGCTAGGTTGGAGTTGAAGGGCTATACTTGGTAAATAGACAGTCTTTGATCCACCTAAAGTAAGCTGGAATTAAAGCTTTAAACTCTGCAGATATGTCATTGTCAATATGTCCCTCTTAATTTCAGGGACATGGGAAGTACCACTATAAGCGATAATGCCCAGTAATTTAGCACTCTTCCCAATATTTCTCTCTTTAAATAATAAAAGGCCTGAAGAGGAACTGTATGTTCCACACTGGTGTAACAATCAGATATTGGTTTTGGCTGTAAATGCTTTCATCCTTATGAAATGCCCAGCAAATAACTATTTCTGGATGTAATATGTCTGGAAAATGTCCACTCCATTGATTCAGTGCATGTGTGTATCTGCACAATCAGCACAAAGCACTGGTGCATCACTGTTCTGGGAACAGTCTCCCACAGCGTGTCCTGATACTGCTGTGCTGTACTTCAGCTTTTTTTTTGTTTTGTTTTTTTTGGTATGAATCTGTATTCTTTCTTCTAATAATGCTAAATATATTGATACAGAAGATTAGAGAGAATCTTGTGATTTGGATATATGATGACAAAACTATATATCTTATAACAGAATGAAGTCATCACTTTGATGCTTGTGCTTTGAAAAAGTTGGCTCTGAAAAGCTGGTGACTCTGGCAGAGGAAGGTTCTTCTTTACAGAGGTAACTGTGTAGGGTCTTTTGCTTATGTCACACTTGAGTGGCATTTTACTATTTGAGATAGCTGTTAATGCAAGAGAAGGTAAAATCATGTGAGAATGTCCTTTGACACTGCTCTCTCTGTGCTGAGTTCATCTTGACTGGCTTGTCAGCTGTCCAACAGTGTTCTAGTCTGCTCTATCATTCTCTCTCCATCAAGGAGAGAGAATGGGGGAGAAAATATGGTGAAAGGCTCATGAGTCAAGCTCCTTCTTTGCTGACCTTGATGTCTGCAGGACTTAACTCTCACATTTTCTTACTCTTCTCTCTCAGATGCTGTTGTGCAGCTTTTTTTACCACTCCCTAAATATATTATTACAGAGGTGAGACCAACATCATGGACAGGCTTAGCTGCCCACCCTGGAGTCATCTGGAAGTCCTTCTGTCCAACATGGGGACATCTTCTGGTGTCTTCTCATAGAACATAACCTGTTACAACCCATCCCTGAAGGCAAGAGTACCTGCGGTTCTTGTTAATAGATCCCCTGGGTAGATAATATTTTCATGTGTGTATATATATATATATATATATATATATATATATATATATATACATGAAAATATTGTCCATATACATTTGTGTATATATATATATATATATATACACACAATATGATGTGTGTATATATAGTATGTATTTATATATATACACATACATGTACATACACACACACACATATATATTTATACTGATGCTAGAACAATTTTGTTAGCAATGGAAAGGAGGTATGTAGCCATTTTGGTTATTATATCTAGAAATCTAGCAATAGGAAAGTATGAAAGTAACACTTAAGAAAATAAATAAGGAAAAGAAACAGAAAGAAAGGATTAGAGTTGAAAGATGCACAGTCACCACCCATGAATCCAGTCACAAGACTTTGTTGTTTCAGTTTTGATATCCATTGGGTGATGTGATGGTCTTAGTCCTGATCTATCTGGGGTGGGGGAAGTGCCTGAAACACAGAATTCAATGTGTTAATTAGTATGTTCAGGTGGGAATGCCCAGGCACCTCCCTTAGGGGAGTTTAACACTGTTGCAACATTGTCTATCTGTTGCAACACTGTGGATCACAGTCCTCTGGTGGAAGGCCTGAGAAATGTATCTGGGGGTGCCTGGGGGCTCTTTGATGGTTTAGGACAGCTCCTAAGACACAGCAGCTGCCTCTCAGGACAGTGTGGCTGAGCCAGTTGTGCCCCATCAGAAGAGATGAAGGCCCTCAGGCCTGTGTGTGAATGTTAACATCCTGATAAATCTCCCAGGACGTAGATTTGCATCTGAGCCTGTTTGTGTAAAGGAGGACACTGGCATGGTAAAAGGGCTATTCTATCTCCACAGGTTCTATTTATTTTCGCTCCTCTGGCTCACAACCCTTGTTGCTAAGCAAAGATTGGTTTGTCATGGCCATCCACTGCTGGTGGGTGCCCACCCTTGCACCTGGACTGTCCTTGTGCACATCAGAGGCTTCTCTGCACCTCCAAAACCTCTCCTCCTCCCTTTTGGCTGGGGGTTGGAAACCTGGCTTCAGCAAAGCACCCACTGTGTGAGTCACTGACCCTTAACATTCCAGTCTCTCACATCCCTGTGGTCCACTTGCTGCCAACACCTCTCTGGGTAACCCCAATAGACTCTAATAGATAAATACATCATGGAACTGAAAAGGAAGTACATCAGCATAGTCATGCATTACCACTGAAGGATGGCCATTTTTTCTGTAACAGTGGCTGTCATTTGTTATTTGACTGTGATGATCCAACCTCAACAGAAAGCTTTTTCTACACTGAAATTCAGATTTCACATTTTCTTCAGAGGAGAGAAGATTATGCCCAACATATTTTGCCACTTTGTGTCACACAGCTGATTATGTTATGGCATATATTTGCAATCAATATTCTAAATCATGCCAAAAGAAATGGTCTGTAATTTATTATCCATTCCAAGAGCAATGCTGTCCCTCCATCATGAAGAATTTCCTCATAGGCCACATTCTATGCTTATATTCAGCATATAATGTATATTTCATATTAGATTTTAGGTCTATCTACCAATGTATGTGCAAGGCTCATGTTTTCTCTTGCTCCGTTTTAAAACAGTGAATACATTATATATGTGTTCCAAGTCTCAAATCAAGCCCCTACAAGAACTACAGAAAAACTTGTTTGCCAACTATCACACTTTAGTGTCATACTTTCCACCTTCCTAAAGTCATCTAATTGTCATGAATTACCAAATGAGCACATAATGAAGAAATCCTAGCAATTGACTGTTTGCTCAATTAATCTGAATTTTTGATTCAGATTCCTTCCTGCTCTCCAGTTCCTGAATTTTTAATGCACCATTTTTTGTGTGAACAGAAAGGTTTAATACCTCTTACACAAGACTCTGTGTGGCCTTTTACCATTCGTGTGTTTCCCTCCTACCCCACACACTTTTCCTGTGTGCAGTTTGGGTAATTTTTTTACCCAGTCTGGGTAATTTTTTTCCCAAGTGGAGTGATTTGAAACATGTGTTCAGTTATACTTCTAACAGCAGTAATGGTACTCTATTACTTCAAGCCTGGTTTCTGCACAGTATTTTCCCTGACTTCATTGCATCAAGTGGTGCTACACTGGTGTTTTCTCCTACAGGTAATGTCATACTAAGGTATAAAGATACTTTATATACCTTTGGCTTACTGCTGTTCTCTTGCAGGGCCAAATTCTGTGGGTTTGCATACTTTTATATCAAACTGACTGCATCTGTGCTTGAGGGCTTTGTGGCACTCTAATGGTATGGTTAAATACAACAACTTTTGTTTGTAGACAAACCCTCAGGGCTCAGACAGATGCTAAGTTTACTGCAGCTCAACGAGTTAGTGCACATCAGCAGAGCCGCAGTAACCAATCATATACATGCACTTTGTCTGTCCCAAATGTGAGGTAAAATATAAGTGCTTACAACTCTCTTGCTGAGTCTCTCTTTTTTCTTACTTTAGCCAATACTTAACATGTGATAAACTTCTGTACAAGTGAAAAACCAAGTCAGACTTGAATCTAAAATATATAGGACATCACTTCAAAAAAATCTGAGAAGGACAGGAGTTCCATGGTACAGAACCGATCCTTTTAAAAACCAATGCTGGAGAAAAATAACTGAAAGTTTCCTTTAAAATTAATTTACTGACATTTTCCCTCCTGCAATTGACTTAAAGTGCTGGGTATGGGATGCACAACAGTTGAAGCATGAGAATGCTGTGACTCTGACCTATACTTTTGGTGAGGGTGAGGACATCTCATTTGGTGCTTGGGCATAAATGGAGAGACAAATACTTTTCCCTCAGTTTGTCGGTGCCCCCGCCACCTCCCCCCCCCACCCCCCACCCCTTCCCAAAATGTGGGTCATCAAAGCAATTTTAAAATCAATGAAAACTCTGAAAATGAGCCAACACCCAGTCTGTCAAGATTACTCTGATGTTCTGAGACTGCTCACTCTGAGTTAAGACTGACAGCACCAGCACTGTGCACACTCTAGAGTTTAGTCATCTTAATGCAGGAGCCATAAAGTAAAGCAGTACAATTGTCTTGCGGATCTCCGCTAGTGTACAGCAGCCATCTGTGATGATAGATTTGGCTAAACCCCGTCTGGGTGCAGGGGGTAACACACCAGACAGACAGGTCAGGTGTAACCTTGCAGACAGAAGAGGTAATCTGCCCTAATCTGCCCTCACACAGCACATTGGCGATGGACCTCCTTTTGTAGCATGGAGCAGGATAAGTGAGCAGCAGTTGTAGCACTGATGGCCTCTGAAACTTAGAATGGTCCTAATGGACCTATGATTTGGATGAATAAACTCCCGTGCTGCTGGAAACCTGCCCTTAGGCTGGTGTCAGGCCAATTCTACCATTGCAGAACCTGAACACACCTTCTCTACTTGGCCGAGTGTTGTATCAGCCTTTCTTAAAATTAACCAGAAATGTGCTAAGAACAAAAGACACCCCCACAAAAGTATTGTTTTTACATTGTTGCACTCTGTCTCATATTCAGGTTTCTGCTTAAAGCCTTCTTCCCCAGCTCTCATTGTCCTGCCCTGTGACTGAGCTTAAAGCAAACAGTGAAGATAATTACTATCACTTGCAGTGAAGCCAGAACTGTGAGCTACAGGTTTTTCTTGGGTTTTTTGTGTCTCTGCTCACCAAGCCTGTTCTACATATTCTAGGAGGATCCTTTGATAGTGCATATTAAGAGCTGCTGACAGTTTCAAACTGAGATTACATGGCTAAAAAGTAATGGCACATCTTCAATGTCCTGGGCTAGCTGCTACTGTGCATTCCCAGTTTATAATGCAGAAATTTCTAGCCAGAGTTTTCAATCAGCTAAGTCTATTTTTAGAGCATTTTAATTTTTCTCCTGTGTTCTTCTTCATACTTATACATTCAGACATTCTGAGGTACTAAAGCTTTATGACACATATTCATACAACAACTCCAAACATTATGATATCTTGTTTAGAAATTGAAAAATGCCATTTTGAGGCTGAATTATCAGTATTACTCAGAAAATTACTTGATGATGTTATCTGAGGCTGACACATCATAGTTGTTATTTTTGCAGAGATGTAAGTTTGCTTAATAGTGACATTCAGTACTTCCTTTTTTCTTAAATATCAAGGAGCAGTTTCTTGCAATGTAACAGTGGAAATAAAGACAGTATGTAAACATGAAAGAGATATCTATTTGTTGTGTGTACAAGCCTGCACAGTTGGAACCAAATATCAAAATAATTTCTAGCCTATCAGACATATTTTGTGATGGAGAACTTAGTCTCACATGAAATTAGGCCCTTACACAGACCACTTGATGTCTTGACAATTATTTTGTGTCAGCCTCAGTGTTGCAGCTGAAATGCATTGGTATCAAAAGCATAGAAGACTCTACAGTTTGTACAAGAATAAAATCTGATCATTCTCATATGAGCCTAAATGACTTCAGGCAGGATTGTCACAGATATGGGAATAGGAATGAATTAATATTCAGAATTACATAGGGGCATGTGGAGATTATTTTGCAATAAAAATCATTTCAATTTATTTAAAAATTATAAGCATGAGAAACATTCCAGGCTAATGATGATCATTACCGGGAAAAAAATGTCACTGTTGATTTAGAATGAAATAATTTATGTGAAGTATATATTTACTCAGTCTTAATCAACATCACAGTAATATAAATCATTATTAAATATTTAGGTGAAAGCTTGAGGTCATGGAGGGCTCTGTTCTATTCCCTTTCAAGAACTCAAGGGACAAACAGGGCAAATTATGGCAGATATAGTCATGTGCTACTTCTCTTCTCCCCTCCCCTTCCCACATGTCAATATGTCCCCTGGGGACTCTTCCCACAGAAAAACAGCATAGCAGGTGCTCTCTGCATCCCTCCTGCGATGGCTGCTGCAGCTCCGAGGCAGCAAGCACCAGGCAGGCCAGGTGGCAGCGCTGAATCGAGCAGCCCCTGCCCCACTTCAGGGGCCTTTTGCTTCTGGGGCTGCTGGGGAAGGAAGGGAGAGTTCACCTGAGGTTTAAGAAAAGAAGAAAAAACCGGTATTTGTGAAAGGAAAACTGGAAAGGTTTTCCCTGATATCAAAGGCAGGGAAAGTCTTTTTTTGCTAGTTTGGTCCTTCAGTGATAATAGAAAGCACAAGCCTGAGGGTGGTAGGAGGAAGAAAACATCCCGCTGTGGAATTACATAGGATAAAAATAAGGACTTGAATCTGAAACCGCGGCTCCTTTTGCCTCTTCCCATACCTCCCACAGAGAAATGGCCAAGTGCAGTAAGCAGAGTGAGTGTATCAGCTATTGCCACCAGAGAGCTGCCAGATGTCTGCTTCACTATTGGAAAACAAGGGGAAAAAAAAACAACCCAGCCCAGAGACGGGGGTGGGGTGGTGGAATCTGATAGTTAGTATCAGAACCCAGGGAAAATTAGCTAATGTGTATGTCGGAACAAGAAATCCTCCCTTCCTTGCAATTACTCAAAATCTTGGCTTGCCATTGAGAATGCATTTTAGAGCCTGGCATAATTAAATGGAAAGCAGGAGCCAAAATGGAAAAAGCAAACCGTTGAAAATAGCTAAAAGACTAAAACCATTCCTCATTTACATACTTTGCTGTAATTTCAGCAAGATTAGCCAAACTACATCAGACCAAATTGATACTGATATTAAGCAGCAGCAACTCTTTTGACTTAAGAAGTAATTCTGGACATGTCCTATAAAACTGAGCTCAGAATTTGGCCTGGTCTATGAGGAGTACTTTGATTATGCCTAAGTTTCCTGGTATTACAGAAGTGGGATTTGCTGAATTGCTTGTGACTGACCACCTTTTGGACTGCTGTCCTGTAGGGAGGAGCTATTCAGCAAGCACAGCTGGACTCCACCCCAGTTTTCCTCTTGTCTGGTGGCTGTCAGACCAGCACCAGAAGTACAGAAACAGATCACTCACGTCGACATTGTGCTGACTTTTAATTTTATCTCGCTGACTCCCAAGTTAGTGCAGGAACTTGGAAGGCGGTGCAGTGCATCTGCATCCAATCCTGACACTTTGGCTGAAGAGAGAGGAAGAAGGCTGGGCTCCCTCCTCTATCTACCAGCCAAGAACTCCCCAGGGCTGCAAGAAGCCTCCAGTCTGTTTTGAGTTCTGCATTTAGCAAAGGGAGCTTGGCAGAGAGGAAACTCAGAGAAACTGCAGGTTTTCAGTGGGTCTGACCCCAGTTTTGGTTTCATAAATCTGATGCCAAAGCCAGTCAGAGAGCAGCACTTTTATCAGTGCTGGGCCATGAGATTTAGAGGTTCCTATGAAACTCCAACAAATATTAAAAAAAAAAAAAAGAATAAAAAGCCTACCACCTCCTGCAAGATAGAAGCCTAATATTTCACATGGATATATTTAAAAGTCTCACTGGACTGAATTAAAGAGCTACTACGAAGAACAGTACTCTTTAGATCCCAGTGCCAAAAAGGTTAAAAAAAATCTTAACCAAGTTCTTTGCAAAGTGAAAGATTTGCTCTTCACCCACTGATGGTTATAGCAGCTGAGAGTTAAAATTGAAGTTTACTACTGACATTTTTTCAGCACTAGAATGTGATTTCTTTCTGGTTTAGCAGCCTTTCATATTTGTTTAGAGAAATCAGAAGGGAAGTAACTTTTGAAATATTATAAATGGTTGACTTGTTGCATAACATATATTTTCCAGGCCCTCTGCTTGTTGTTGAGAGTTGAAGAGATATTACAACTGACAGAATTGTCTCTCCTTCCAGAACTGAAATGAATTAGTAAATGTGAAGTAAAAATGGTCCATTTTGTGGAAATTTCAGAAGGAGAGGGGAAGAGATAGACAAATGGTTTCACCAAGAACTGAGTATAAGCAGAAAGAATAAGATGTATTTTCACATCATACAATGAAAGCTCTTCAGTCCCACAGAGTATTTATTATTTGTGTTACTACTGGTTAAATGGACTTCTATTTTTTTCTTCTTTTGGTCTGTATCCACTGAATTGTTATTTTTGTTCAGCTGCAGCTTCAGAACATTTAGCAATTAAATGTCCCCTAAGGATTTGTTTTTGCAAAGCATAGAAGTCTAAGTCATTTTTCTTTATATCTTTGGTATAATTTGGCTGTTGCTAGGCTAATGGGAGGGTTGCTTTCATATTATTATTGTGCACATTAAAGAACAGGTATAGGATCTCTAGTATGGGCAATTAGTAGGTGAACTATTTTAGTCAAGATTCAGCTATTATCGGAACAAGCTCTGCAGATGATCATCTGTGTCTAAAGGAGCTGCAGTGAGGGAAAGCTAGGAAAATAGAGAGGTTGGAATGTGCTCCAGCACACTTCAGAGATAGCACCCATGTATGGAGGGCCTCCATCCAAACACACATAAAGCATCATCAGGCCTTTGCCCTTATGGCTGGAGGAGAGGGAGACCATGCCTCAAGTCTGAAGGTCCCAAAATTATTCCCTCACTGCAGGGCCCTCCAGCTAATTACAGAGAGAGCTGGAGAGTAAATGGGCAAAGGCGAAGATGTGGTAAAATGCTGTCTGCATTGTCATTCGTGAAAGTAATTTATAAATATTCAGAGGGCACAATTGTTTGCTATTTGTTGTGTATTCAAGCACCCCAGAGTCCCTCTGGCTTGCAGGACTGTCACAGCTGAGAAGTCTTGATAGTTTCTCCTTATGCAGTCACAAATATCACCTGATGCTGGTCAAGGAGAAAAAAGAAGTTCTGGGAAGTAGATCCCTACACCTTCCTGTCCCATTATTGCCCTTACCTCTGAGAAATGAAGGGAGCTCCAGCATCATTCAGATTCTTTCAAGGACCTTCTTTATTATTCCATTATACTGCATTGTGCAAACATGTAAATCAAATGAAACTATTTCATTTTAATGTGTAAAATTTGTCAAGTAATAGTTGGGATGAAGCAGAATCACTTTTAGGGTAATAACTGAAAACAGCATTAGCTATGGGACTTTTCTTGGCTCCTTTAACTGATGTCTGTAGTACCAGTACTGTTCATGAGATGGGATACCTGGGTATAGAGAAGTATTCCTGTGCAGCCTTCTCTACCATCCTACTTCTCAGGATGGTTGTGCAACATGCTTTTTACAATCAGATTTTCCACAGAGGTTGTAACTGCACCATGTAGGAAGACCCTCTTCATTCAGATTACATGGAAATAAAGTGTCACCACACAGAACCAGGCCTTTATGAATCATTAAATAAATCTCTTTCAGGATCTGTTCCAAACTGTTGGATTATCATTAGTTTAGGTAACCCAGAGAAGATAATCTTGGTTTTTATACCAAATTTTTAAACTGACTGTGAGGTACTTCTCATCTTTGAGTTTATTGATCCATTGAGCTTTCTATGGCTCCCATCTGAGATTTAGAACTAGTTTCCTTTCCTATAGAAGCACAGCTAGAAGTTTTGGGGTCGAAGACAACATATACCTGAAATAATATTATGGGTGTTGTAGTTTTTAAGTTCTACTGGAGCCCACATTTAGACCCAGACTTGCCTTCTCTCAAGTAAGAGGCAGATCCTTCCAAGGAGTGCTCTACAAGTGTTCTGAACTGCCCTTCTGAAGAGCTGTCTCATTACAAACAAACTAAAGACTTTTTTGCTGAATGTGTAAAATCATGTGCTGATTTCCACCTTCAGAGCTGCCAAGTACACAGATATGTAGAATCAGCTAAGTGAAATTGCAAAGAGAAGAGTAGCTCAGGTCCTCTGCCACACTCAGCAGACAACCATTCACACCTGCCAAAAGTTTTGGTATGCTTCTGAGTGGAATGTGGCTGAACAGGATGGTCAGAAACACTATGGGTGTGTGCTGGGCCAAGCTGGAAGCTGTTTTATTACCCCAGCAATGAGGGAAAGGCGTATCTGCATCAGAAGAAGACATCATTCCACACCAACTTCTTTTAATTGCTGCCCCAGCTCTCTGGTCAAGAGCAGCTGAGCCTGGCTCCAGTGAAACATACTCAGCCTAGTGCTGGCCATGGGCAGACTGTGCACATAGTGCAGTTGGGACACCCCCTGGGGGACAGCTCTGGGGACAGAGACTGCCATTCTGAGCACAGGCAATGGCTTTGGCGCAAGGGTTGCTCCCTACAGCTGAACACGCTTCCTTCTCCAGCAGCCATTCTTTTCCCCTTTTAGGGGAGCATTTAGCAGTGGCAGGACTGGAGGGAGCCAAGCACCAGGCTGCCAAGCCTTCAAAGATGGGGCCCCATGGAGGAGGAAAGAGGTAGTGATAACTTTCCCATCTGCCATTCCTGCTGAATCCTTCTCAAGTTCACAGCTCAGGGATAGGTAAAGTTAATCTACTCTGGTAGAGGACTTCTCTCAGTTCCCTCAGAGGAATAAGGGCTCCATTAAATCTGGACAAATTGAGGATCTGTCCAAGAAAGTTATTTGCTTTCCAACTTCATGTCAGCAAAATTTTCTAAGCCCACACTGTTGAGGAGACTTGACAAACTAACAATTCCATGCCTCATGGTGGGCTGGGAGAAGTTCAGGTTCTGTGGACCAAGCCCCCAGCCATTCCTATTGAGTTCTGTAGCCTTCTGGAGAGATGAAGCACCACAGGTGACATCTCCTTGAACTTGTACATGGAAGGTGCTTCTTCCCTTTACCTATCTGCCTTCAGGCCAACAGGCACAAAGCTGGAAGGTCAGGCATTACTGGGAAGGCATTACTGGGAAGCTGCAACCCAACACTGCTTTTGTACCCTGGACTTTGCTTCACTGGAGTTTGATATGAGCTATCTGGCTGTGGTGGCTGCTGGTGTGACATCCCAGTGGCTTTAAGTGTGGGGAAAGGGCTAGTGGACCAGCAAGGCTGGGCAGAACAATGCCTCCTCAGAAGTGACAGTACTGAGATCACTTCAAGTGTGATGGGGAGCTATAATCAGAACCATTTGTGGTGATTAAAATCCTCTTGCAATACATGTGTATTCTATTTAGGGTATACTTATGGAATCATTGTGAGTTTTGCATTCAGCTAGGACTGGTCTCAAGGGCAGCATGCACTAGTCCATGGAGGGTATGTTCTAAACCCTGTTCCTTCCAGTGCTTTTAGATGAGGCTATAAGAAATTTTCAACCTCTGTAGGCAAGAAGGCAAGAAAACCATATTGCATTAATTTCACAGAAATTTCTCAATATGGAATTTGTCTACAGTAGGACAAAAGTCCTTCCTTTTGTGGAAAAATCTACAGGACCACCAATGAACTCTATTTTACTACTCATGAAAAAATTTAGCACTGCTGTGCCAACCACAGTACTACAGCTGCCCTAGGCAAACAAGCACATCCATGTTTACAACTGGACAATCTTCTCTCACAAGCTTGTACACTGCTCTGGAAATTCTGAGAATCAACATCTATCTCCCATACAAGGAGGAAGAATCATCGTTCAGTTTATGTCTATATGATTCATCTCTATGGATACCTACAAAAGCTGCTGGGATGTGAAAAAAAAAATCAAGCATTTATAATAGAAGAAAAGGACAAAAATATTTAGTTTGCTACCTAAGAAGAAAAACAAAAAACACACGCATCCCTTGCAATGCTAAGCACACCATAAAATATAACACTAAGAGACTGATAAGACTGCAAGGTTATTGTTAATGGGGTTAGATACCAGAAATTTGTGCAATATCAAGGAAGAAGATGATGGAAGTTTTTACTGCATGAGGTACCTGTTTTCTAGGATGTTAACAGTATTAGAGAAGACCATGCACAGTCACTGTAACAAAAAAGTGCTTGCCCAAAGCCAGTGGCTTGTCCAAAGGAAATGGAGGCTTGTTTGATCTCTACATGGGTAGAGACCACGTAGACCATGGGCCCATGGGTGATGTCTGCATGCAGCTGCACTGAGGTGTAACTGAGATACTGAATGGGCAAGCAGGTCTTCTAATATGGGTGAAGTTGTGGAACTGGGATCCAAGTGGACAGAAAAGGTCATGAGAACAAAAATAAAATGAACATCTGCCTACATGTTTTATTAGCCTGACTTCCAAAGGAAATAGGACTTGCATAGTAGTATTACTTGCCCATTTTCTTTTTCTGTCCTGCCCTCCTATAACTTCTGATTCTGTTGGCTTATTTCAACTCAATTTATCAGAGAGGTATCAGCCTTAGATATATTCTGTTCCCCCAGGTTTCATGAAAACTGGCAGCTAGACAGGGAAAAGAGCTAAATAAGTACTCCAAATGAGGGGAGAGTTTCAGCATGATTTAAATAATTACCTGCTGTGTTTTGTCTGCCAGCTGGCCAGCAAACATGGTCAAATAACTTCAAGCCCATCAGCAAATCAGTGAATCAGATTTTTTTTCACTTTGTGTAGAAAAGAACTGGAAAGGAGATAAGAGGTAAGTGTATAGTGCCTCAGGGGAGGTGTAGAAGAAAGAAATTTTAAGGAGGGAATGGGGCAGGGGATACCTGGAGGAAGAGGTGGAAGCGTGGGCTGAGGCAGCTCTAGGAACAGAGCAGGGGAAACTGAGGTTACAGAGGTGAGAGAAGGCCATGGTGGAAGGACTGGGAGTTTTTGCAGGGCAGGCAGGGCAAGTGTGAACAGAGTCTTCCTGAAATGAGGCCTAATTAGTGCTGCCGCTCACAGGCTGGCTTGTATCTACAAAGTTTGTCATGAATACATTACAAGCCTACTTTCAGAAATGATGAGTGGCCTGACCTTGTATGGATTTCAGAGAGAGCCGTGGGTGCTCAAAATCAATAACTCTCAGGTGCTGTCCATATAATTTTAGTTAAATTTGCAATAGCTATACCTAACTGCCTTGCAGCATGAGAATTATTAGATCATTACACCTTCTTACATCCATCACAGTAAAAGCAAATCTGCAGAGGGTATTAATTTACATACACTGGTAAAAACAGAGAAAGAAATGGACCACATAAACTGTCATCCCAATTACCAGAGGTCTACAGACTGTATTGTTCTGCTAGATACTCAATTCTTATTTCCTCAATTGCTGTAAAACATATCTATAGCTCAAATCAATTAAAAAGAAATGTTTGGGCAAAATCAATAGTGCGTCAGCCACAGCAAGATTTACCAGCCACAACTGAGTTGAAAACATTGCAGAATCTTAAGAGCTGATTCACACCTTACTCAAGTTTTATGTTGGAATAACTTTAGTGAAGCATAAACTAGAGCAAGATAGAGCTCTGGTTTATATATAGTTTTATATAGTTTTTTTAAATAAGGCCAACAGAATGAATGAGCCTGGCAATAAACCTCCAGAAAGGACTATATCCTGTGTGCTGTTGTTGAAATCTATTATCCCTCTAGGCAGCTGATCAGGCATACACATCAAGGCTTACACACTTAATTTTTGTATCTTCTTTAGGAGATCTGCAATACCTGTAACTAACTTCAAAATTCTAAAATGTAATTCTGCTGGAAAAAAATTGCTCAGAACTTGGAGGCACTCACTACAATTTTGCCATCAACTAAGTTTGGACTATCCCTGAGTTGTATATCTCCATCTCTTGCAGAGTTCATCTTTCTTACATCTAGAAGTTTCTTGACAGAGAGGATTTCTCCCAGGCACTTAGATTCTTGCTGTCATGTCACACACATTATCACTTATTTCACAGGTATAATATTTCTGTCTTAGAATATTGACACTCAAACCTGCCTTTACCTTATGTGTAGAATGCTAGGCAGTATAGTTTAGTATATTTTAAGGAACAATATGTCATCATTTTCAGAAAATCCTGCTAGGGCTATATTTTTCAAAGGGCTGTGAGGGATGAAAAATTGAGTTATGAACAGCTCTCTGTACACCTATTTCTCTAATTATTTTAATTGGGCCTTCAATTACACACGCAGAAGAGCAATTTTTCTGATTTACCCTAGTATTTTAATCGTGGTTGCAAATTCCTCCCGTGAATTTAGGTCTTTCCATATTGCTTGATATGCTTGCATTACTCTCACAAGTAAGAAGCTTCTGCCTTCAGAAATGTTACTCATTTAACAAGCTGTGGTGTCTGCTTTTTAGTAGAGAAAAAGTGTTTTGGGTTTGGTTTTTTTTTTCCATTGAGTAAATTTCTCAGTGATATAGTTAAACACACAGTATATACAGCCAGCTAAGTATGGGAGTGCATGGGAGCTTTCTTTGGAAGTATTCATCAACACATCATTGTTTAAAAGTTTCTTCTGCTAAGACACGTATGTTACCAGATACCAAATACAGTACAGTAATTTATGCTGTAGATTGTTTTGCAGATAACATAGGGATGCATAGTTTTGTCAACATTTTAAGCAGCCTAATTGAACCACTCTGTGCCACAATGTTTATCAGCAAGCATGCCCCTCTGGTAAATTTTCTTACTATATAATCTAACATGCTGAGGCAACAGTGGTCATACTGGATTGTTTGTTGGTTCTCATGTGTCTCAGAGAGTTGTAAGTATGCAGGACTTCTCAAGGGAGATAAATATTAATGCATACCCTTAATGTATGAGTAAGCTCTAAAAGGTGAAGTATCATCCCTCAAATGGCAGACCTGTTGATGGACAAGTACGGTAAGAGAACCAGTGACTCAGTCCACACTATCTTGTGTGATCTGCCTTGGTGTGCTGACTCCATTAAGGGAAAAAAAAGCAGACCGCAAGAGTGCAGCTCACTAAAGCTGCACTATCATCGTTTTCAAAGTGACTAATGCCCTGGCAGAGCACAGGCCAATCTGGACGCCTATTAAGTTTTCTCAAAAGAGATTATGATCTTTATCTATACCCAGTTTACACTTCTGAAATTCGGAGGCATTCTTAGCAGTTCCTGCTTGAGAGCAAGCAAAGTCAGAATCAGGTGAGGAGAGTGCAGCTGCCCCAACCTCTTTGACGCAATTAGGGGCTTGAGCAAGAGGTGTATCTTGGTGTGGATGCCCCACAAAGTGCCCTTAAAAAATTTAAATCAATTGTGTCTACCCTGAAGCAGTGTTCCAAGCTGGCTACAGCTGGGCTAAGAGCTAGAACTAAGATACCTGGGAGTAGCTTTAATTATTAATTTATTATGTTAGTGGGAAGACTGTCACAGAGATGCATGTGGATCTGCTTTCTGTGCAGCCCACCATCCATTTAAACATGCAGTGCACTCCTTATAGCACTTTGAGGAAGATGCAAATACAAGCTGACTCAATTTACATAGCTCTGAAAATTGAAGTTAAAGATATGGGCCAGAATTTCAGCTCTCACAGAAGTTCTCAGACTTGCAACAGCCAAGGAGGTGGACATAAAGACATGTTCATATGGGTACATGAGCCCCTTACTGCACACATAACTCTCAGCAAGTTCCTAATGGCATTTGTATTTACAAATGTGTGATTTTACACTCAGAATGCATTCTGAGAATCTTCCTGTTGCAGTTTAGTCATCTGAATCAGCTATTCAGGTAAAAATAAATAGTATCATGTAATTTATTTAACTAAATGATAGATCTTCATTTCTGAATATTTGCAGTGAACTGTTTCTGAATGAGCCATAGATTAAGAGATGATTCCTGGAACACATCAGCAAATGTATTTGCCTGCTTTTGAGAACATAACTCCTGGTAGACAACATCTGAGCAGACAATAAGGAATATTATTAAAATAACTAGAAGTTTTTTATCATTCATCCTTGTCTGCTGAATACATGCTTGCAGAAGACTTTGAAGAATGTACCCACTATAGGTCAAAAGAGCTTTAGAGCCACATTTTAAAATAGTTTTAAACTTCTAAGTAACCTGCAGATAAGAGGTTTCTTCCTGTTTTCAAAAATATCTACTTTCCTGTTTTCTGCAGAAGTTGAAGGCTTCTGAGTGTTGAAGATGTCCTGTGATTTTTATATGCTGTTTTTACCAGTCAGTGAACTGGTTACTGAGGCCCTTGTGTTCTCCCAAATGCTCTTGCAGGCATTTTATTATGCTGGTAAATCCTGATTTGTTTGTTCATGGGAACCTGTTTGTGTATTTGAGATCATATTTTAATTTCTGAAACAATGTATTTGACATTTCTGAAAATATTACCTCATGGCCAGGATTTTCAAAATAGACCAACATTCACAAAATAATTTCCTCATCACATTAAATGCTGAAATCTTGTGAAAACACAGACAGAGGTATCATGGAGGAACTCTACTAAGCACTGAATACTCCTGAAAAATTCATCTTTCATTTTGATGTCTGGCTTTTCTGAGAATGTTTGCCTTACTAGGGAAGCTGAGTTCCTGCAAATTTAATCATGTAAAGGCTTGTGACTTAAAATTAGTGGGAGACATAATGGCAGTCTTCCTTCTGGCTAACAAAAATGTAATTTTTCTAGTGTCATGAAGTCATAATGTTCATGATACAATGAACTATGTGTGGCTATACTAGTCTAAGAGTGGTGGAAGTTGGTCTTACCACTTTCTTATTGTTTAATTATTTGTGTAATTGAACCAAAGAGCATCTTCAGTTTAATCTGAAGGCCTATTGTAGTGGAGTTACTCAGTAGTTTTTACATGGATCTCAATGGGATGACTCACATAGTAAGTTACTCCCAGCTGTTGTGGCATGAGACATAAGAAGAATTGTACCTAGAGGGATTATCTTGTTAATTGTGGTCTGTATCAGATATAAACCCCACCTTCTGCAAACTACAGATTGCATGGAATTTACATAGAATTAAACTGATCCCAAGAAAATTCACAATTAATTTCAAAGGACTTGCATATATGACAGCTCCTGTTTGGTTAAAGAGTAAGGGCAACTGCCTATCACGCTGTACTGCATCTCACAGTTTCATTCAAGTTCACTGATATGCTGTTGGACTTGTTTTCCATGCTATCTTCTTCTCCTTTTTGAATCTTTTCAGAAAGTTTTACAATAAATTTTTACAGTCAGCAGATTTCCAGCACATGAGGGAAGGAAGAAGAAGGGCTCAGGTGTGGTGAGAGAGATTCCCACGCACATACCTAAACATTAATCTGAATTTTCAGCCAGTTTAGAATGAAATGAAAATAATTTCCCAATAAATTAAAATTCCAATTTATGTGGTTACAAAAGGAAATTAGGCAGAGTGCAAAAAGTCGCATCTAATCAGGTCTTAAATAGATAATAGCTGCTGGACATATTTTGTGCTACTCTTTTCAGCCCCAGGGAGCTAATAATTGTGGGGTGTTTCAGACACCAAAAAGTGAATGACTCGTAGGTGTGAAACCAGGGTGCCTAATCAATGTCTCAATCTTCACCCTGCTCGCTGGGCCTCCAGTGATGTCCCTGACTCTCCCTGCAGCTGGGTGTGTCTGTGCAGCTTCTGCCCTGCGCCCTGGCTGCAGCAGGGACTCAGCAGTTCACAATCTGTGAGTGGTGGAACACATCTCCCTTGCCAAGAAGGCTGTTTTTGTCTGAGGCTGCCAAAGGATACTACTGGCTGGAGAGTCACTGTCTCTGAGCCAGAGGCAAATATTCACTTGAACAATGAAATAAACAAATGACTATAAAATGTGTGTCTGTTATATTGGAGTATGTTTTAACATTTCACAGTCAAATTTTCTTTTGCATACCAGTAATGTATGGGATATTAACTCATACTCATGTAGTCATGAGGTACAGGACTACAGTGCTACAGAAGCAGAAGCACAAGAAAAAAAGGCATGTTTTAAGCTCATGAAATGATGAAATGCCTGTGTTGTTTATGCCCTAAACAATGCCCTCATTTTTTCCCCCATTACATTATATGTCCTAGTATATATAAGTACATTTTATGTCTTAGTACATAGTCTGTCTTTAATTTGTTTTTTTTTTTTTTCAAATGGAAGTAAGTATTGTTAATATTGGAATTCCATAAAATAAACTATAGATTAAATAACACACAATTACCAGCTCTAGAACAAGCCGGTGGCAATCAAGCCAGTCAGCCCACCCCACAGCAAAATACTCTGGTGTTTGCTAGAGTATGCCTGAAGAAGGCCACTGACATCTAAGTACTGAGCTTTTTGATTCAAGGTAAAAAAATTATAGCAAAACACATTTTTACATTGTCAAACAGATGTCATGCTAACACTATCCTCTGAATACTTTCAAAATCTAGTACTACAATTTTAAGGTGAAATACTAAAATAAGAGAGGAATGCAGAAATACAAACAGAGCGAGATGAAAAGATTTTTTCATCTAAGTTTTGAATTTAGGCCTCTTAAGAATGCAAGCATATAAAGGGCATGTTGTCTCATGCATGCCTGCTGCAGGTTCCAGTGAGAAACACACGAACTTCAAGCTGTATTAAATTACTCCTAAACTCCAGTAAAGGTGGTGCTCCTCATAAGCACTACCTAAATTGTACAGTGCAGTTCCTCCTAACAAGAACTGTCTTTTTAGTAGTATTTGTGCAGAGGGCAGCACACAATTTATGAGTGGGTCCTCAGGCTCAATAATTTGCAGGGCAACATCAGTAACAGTCAGAAGTTCTTTCTAGGCCAAAGGAGATATAGAAGAGAAATTTCTCTTTGACTGCTGGAAACTGCTGAACACATTGTAGATTAACAAAAGGAAAAGGCAATAACAAATACGTTTGAAATCAGGAAAGATGCATGAAAAACTTGTGTAGGGTTAGCAGTGCTGGCTAACTAGCTTGAAAATTTCACTAGCAGAGATTCTGGTATTTTGGAGCTGAATGAGTAGAAACAGTAGAGGAACACAAGGTAAAATATTTTCAGCAACTAAGGTTTTATACTAGATGTAATATAGTAAAGTCTTAGTTTCTTGCCTCAATATCTTAAAGTGTAAATAATGGGACTTGCCCTCACCTCATGTGCAGTGCTTGGAAGTTATTTTCAAGATGAAAAAATGGTTATGTTAGAACTGAGGATGAAGATTATGTACTCCTACTACTACTACTACTGCTACTAGTAGTTTCAGAAGGTATTATAATCTAGCTTAATAAACATTAAAAAGGGAGTCTTTCCATGAGCTGTGACTTTCAAAAGCCTGAAATCTTTACATTAAAGAAGCAAAGTTAATGGAATCAGTTTGAATGCATAGTACTTAGATATGCAAAATTCTACCTGCATAAAAATGCTTGGTTCCATAATTAAATCATTACACAAAAATAAGGCTTCAGATAGTCATACTATGAGAAGCAGAGGTTAGCTAGAAAGCCAAATTCTCTTGCCTTCATGTGTTGAAACCTGCTTCCCACCTGAGCCACACTGCAGTTAAAACAAAAAACATATGTTGGCTTTTACTTAGGAGCAGCTCTTTAGAAACTCTTATCCAGCTCTGCAACCTATGGTGTCCAGAAGCCTTTAAAGTTCTCCTGATTGCAGGGAAGCCTGGTTTGCTGTGTGCTGAGTGTTTTGCAAGCCTGAAAGAACTCTGATGCAAAATAATTCGACAAGAGCAACTGGAGCAAGTAGTTTCAACAGCTCAGGTGGGAATAGAATTTTTCCCCTCCCCCTGCCTCATCTCCTGAAGTTTTGCCTCTGGGTCTTTTATTATGCTATGACATCTCACACAGAGATATGAAACTGATGTGAAAGCTTCTAGGTTTGAGCACAAAAGCTTAAGCAGAAGTAGTAACAGAAGTTAAGTAACTAATTACGTGAGAAAACCTGCAGATTTGTTTGGTTTTCTGAGGTCAGGGCTCATTGTTTTTAGTTTGTTTCTGTTGTGTTTTGTTGGTTTTTTCTTTCCACAGTGAAGGAGAGAAAATCAGGATTGAATTTAATTATTCAATGACCCCAGGTGGCCTACACTTCTCCATGCCTGTTAGCCATTGAATGCTATCAGAACTGCTTAGCTGAAAGCTGCCTTTTGCATGTTGATGGGCATTGCAAATCCTCCTGCAGAGTTGTCTTTCATGTCAAGACAATATCAAGCACAGCAAAACATCACCATATGTCCTTCTCCCCACTTCTCCCTGTGTTTTGCAGGTTGTATTCTCTTTCTCTGCCACTCGACAAATTTGCTTCCCTGGTGATGAGTGTGTGTGTGTGTTTGTGTGTGTGTTCACAATGTCATATTCTGAGGGGGTGGGGGGTGGGGTGGAGGAGAAGCACAGTGCCTTTGCTCAAGATCCTCTTTTTTTAGCTAAAAAGAATAGCCACATCTGCTACTTTGTCCACAGACTGTCTACTCTAATTGTCAATTCCAGTTTTGATTTATTAATATTCACATCCTTAGCTACAGAAATCCTTCTTTCAGAGCAGATGAGTGACTATTTCCCACCTTTTTCCCTTCTGATTAGCAAGTGTCATAGCATTCTTGTTTCTTGCCAGCAAGAATTAATCATGCCACAGAGCCTGATTCTTTGGGGAAGTAAGTTTTTAAAAGCTCCAAGGAAAAAATGGAGAGAAACAACCTTGGATTTCTTTAGAATCCTATTATTAACCTGATCTAATTTTGGACTTGAAAATCTCCTACAAATTCTAATTTAGTATTACTACCAAAATTACAGATTAGAAGGAGGTGAAAAGCAACCCCACTAGGGAGCCTTTAAATGCTTCTATTGAAGTTGCGGTAAATTTTTTTATTTCTCTCTGTTTGACTGAAAATTTAAGTAATTTTACCTTTTCTAATTTTGGTTGCCACATAAGATATAGAATTTGTGCAGTTTATGGCCACAATGCATGCTGTCTTTAACAGAAAGGTAGTAAAAATGAAATTAAGGGAAAAAGATAAATGTCAAAAATCCTACGATGGCACATCTTGTAATTATCACATCTGCTGCAAAGCTCCTGGAAAATAGCTTTGGAAGCTTGCCATGCTGCAAACAACTCACACAATGAAGGGGAGCAGCACAGTAAAGGACAATTGATAATAAGATTTTTAAGTGGACTTTTAATGTTGTAGTAGGAGGTCTTACCATTTTATCTTTTGTTGTGACTCCTTTTTGATTTTTATCTAAAAGAATATTTTCCCGTTTCCTGATGCACTCTTGAATGAGTGGACACTTCATAATGTCCTACTTGGAAATATGGCATGGCAACAAATTCATCAGTGACAAGAAGAATGTTAGAAAGGAGTGAGGGCTAAAGAGGGAATTTATTCTTGAAGTTGCTGCCTTGGGAAAGCATCAGCTTTTACTACTGATGGCCTTTGTCTTTTCATTCCTCTTTGTCCCAGGGTTTATAAACACATTTTCAAGGTTTATTAATGTAGGGGAGTGTGACTCTAGAAGCAATTTTGCCTTTTCTTATATGCTGTTAACAGTGTGTCTTGCTGCTAGTAGCACTATTTTGTGCTTAGTAATATGTGGTGTAGTTATGTGCTGAAAAGCATAGTTGAAACAAATTAAATGCAACCTTGAAGAAAATTTGTGATCACAGCCCTTGATCCTCAGATTAATTGTCTGTGGGGAAGTATGTATATTTGCACATAATTGCATGTTCAGAGAATCACTGCAAAGCATCTTTGTTCACAAATGACTCATCAGTGCTTTGGCCTTATGCTTATAATTTCTTTCAAAGGCAAAAGATTGACAAGATAGTAAAAATAATAATTCACTCCAATAAAAATAGTAATTCACTCCCCCAAAATAATCACTTGTTGTCAGTAAATTTTTCTACACAGGAACTTTACTTCGCCTTTTCTACTGCCACCATTTTGACACCATGAAGCAGAGAATCATAGAGTAGTTTGTTTTGAAGGGGACTCCAAAATCATCTAATTCCAGCTCTCAGCCTTGAATGGGGATGCCTTCTGCAAGGCCAGATTACTCAAAGCCCATCCAACCTGGCCTTAACACTTCCAGAGATGGGGCATTCACAATTTATCAGGAAAATCTTTTCCACTACTTCACCACCTTCACAGTAAGGAATTTCTTGCTTATATCTATCTAAACCTACCCTCTTTCAGTCTGAAGCCACCACCCTTTTTTTCTGTCACTACATGGCAGTCCCTCTCCAGCTTTCCTGTAGCCCCTCTGGATGCTGGAAGGCTGCTGTATGTTCTCCCTGGAGTCTTCTCTTCTTGTGCTGCACAACCATCCCTCTTAGCTGCTCTTCAGAGGAGAAGTGCTCTACAAGCACGTCCTGTGGCCTTCCTCCTGCATGCCCATGTCCTTCTTATGCTCTGCGCCCCAGAGCTGGACACAGTATTCCAGATGGGATCTCACAAGAATGGAGTAGAGGGGAAGAATCACCCTCCTTGCCTGGCTGTTCCTGTTTTGATGCAACCCAGGATGCAGCTGGCTTTCTCTGCTGTAAGCACACAACTGCCAAGACATGTTGAGCTTCTCATCACCCGGGCTGTCATGCAGGACAGTGTGAAATGCTTTGCACAGGTCTGGGTAAACGATGCTGCTTGCTCTTCCCTTATCTACCAATGCTGTAACCCTGTAGTGAAAGGGTTACTAAATTTGTCAGGCATAGTTTGTCATTAGTGAAGCCATGTTGGCTGTTACCAATAACCTGCTTATGCTTTCATCTGCCTTAGCATAATTTCTGCTCCATTATCTTGTTGGGCACTGAGGTTGGACTGACTGGCCTGAAGTTCCCCATATCTTAAAAATCATGGTTACATTTCCCCTTTTCCAGTCATAGGACTGCCAAACCATCTCAAATTCATACTGGCTTAACCTGAGCTTGTCTTATCAGATCCCACAGACCTGTGCACCTTGTTCAGGTTCCTTAGATGTTGTTGTATCTGATCATCTCCTACAGTGGGCTCAGGGTGTTCATTCTTCCAATCCCTGCCTTTACCTTCTGCAACTTAAGTGGTGCGACTGGAGAACTTACTCGTGAATCTTGAGGCAAAAAAGTCACTGAGTACAAATAAAGCCTCTTATCTGGCCTTATTCTCAAGCAGTGCAAGATAGCTCAAGGAGCCCAGTCCTCAGGGGGACAGGGTGCCCGGAACCAAGCTAGCTCAATTGCCATGGGCCAACCCCCATAGCAAGCTTGGTGATTGCCAGCTCTATAGTGACCACAAGCTCTCTTAGGATTTCAGCTCTTGCTTGCTAGGTAGGTTGCCCTTAGCTGAGGCTGCAGCAGATGGAGAGAGAGGGGAGGGAGAGGTGCTGGCGGTTCCACAGAGATGGCTTTATTGGGGAAGTCTGTGAACTTCCCAGCGACAGCTCTTCTTCTGTCGAATGGGCTAAAGTATGCCTCTTTTATAGGGTTCGGGGGGATCCAGATTTGACCAATACTAAGGGTTAAGTAACATAGTCTATAGGGTAACAGAGATAAGCTTTGGGGCAGGGGTCAGGGAGATAGGAACTTCTGTTGCTGTCTCAGCATTCCTATTGTTCAGATTCTCCATGGAGCTTTACCTAAGTTCATGGGGTTTACTACAGCGTACCTCAGGCATGGTCTGGCTAACCAGATCTCCTCTTTCCTTCTGGAGAAGGCCCACATTTTTCCTAGTCTTCCTTTATCACCAATGTACCTATGGAAGGTTTTCCTCCTGGCCTTGATGTCCCTGGTCAGGTTTAATTGTATCAGTGATTTAGTTTTCCTAATCTAATCCCTGGGTATCTCTCCATATTCCTCCCAGGCTACTTGTCCTTGCTCCAAGCTTCTGTAGGCTTGAATGTGTCCAGCAGCTCCATATTCATCTGCGCACACCTCCTAAGGCTTCCTGTTCATTGGGAGGCTCCTGAGCCTGAAGGAGGTGATCCTTGAACATTACCCTGCTCTCCTGGGGTCTTCTTGCCTCCAGGGCTTTATCCCATGGCACTCTACCAAGCAGATCTCTCTAGGCCGAGACAGCTGCTCTGAAGTCCAGGGCTTGCTTTGCCCCTCCTCACTGCCCTAAGGATCTCAAACACCACCATTTCATGGTCACAGCAGCCCAGGCTGTCCTTGAGCTTCACACCCCGCACCAGCCCCTCCTTCTTGGTGAGAACAAGGTCCAGCACAGCACCTCTCCTTGTTGGCTTCTCTATCACTTGGAGAAGGAAGTTACCATTGAGGCATTCCAGGAAACTCCATGCTTAATGCCCTGCTGTATTGTCCTCCCAACAGATAATTGGGTGGTTGAAGTCCCCCAGGAGGACCAGGCTTGTGAACATGAGGTAGTTCCTATATGGCCTGTAGATGACTCATGTCCCCTGTCCCTGCCATTCCTTTAATTCTGGCCCATCATCCATCCCCAGGCAGAACTCCATGCACTCTAGCCAGTCATGGACATAGAGGGTGACACCCTCTCCTCATGTCCCCTGCTTGTTCTTCCCAGAGAGCCTGTACCTTTCCATCCCACACTCCAGGCACAGGAGGCACTGTGCCACATCTCTGTGGATACATGAGGAACTAAAGTACTTCTTTTTCACCAAGACTAGAAAAATTAAGCTGCTGCAAGTGGAAGGGCTGGGAAGGAGGAAGGTTGTGGAATGTGTCAGCAGAAGGGGAGCCAAGGTTTATTAATGATATTTTCAAACTCCAATTGTGAACATTTGTCTTTAGACACTTTTTGTCACATATTTTTAATTAATTCGCCATGAACTGGGAAAAGAATGTCTTTCCCAACTCAGAAAAAACTAGTAAACCTTCTGGGACAATTCTTTTTACTCCTGGAGGAGGACAAGAAATGGACCATGCATGTTTTCCTTCTACTCCTACTGCTTCCAGTAAAAAGTTGGGAGCATCACCTCCTTCTCTTCTATTAGTGATTACATTCTGAAAGAAAGGAGTGAACCCTGCTCCTTTATCCACAGCAAGAAGAATGGTCCACAAGTCCTGGAAGGTGTAGAGTCTCTCTATAGTGAAAATATCACCGCCCCTTATTCACTAGGGCATTCTATTCCCCACAGAGAAGCAGGACTTCCTTTTTCTACCATTGGTTCAGCTTAGATACCTCTTGTTCGTGGGGTGGATTCTGCATGTTTCTGTGCTTGTCCTTGTGGATTGCCTCTTGAAATGCCTGCCTCAACACATGCTATTCAGGAGACCTGGCCAACTAGCTCAGCATTTGGCAGGGCAGGCACACAGTTGTTTGAGATCAAAACACAAAATCCGTTTCTCTTTGCTTCTGGTGTGAAATTTTGATTTGTGCCTCAGAAAAGTCCAGGAAGAAGTAAACAACCCTAAGAACAGAGCAAGGCTTTTACACTGAAAGCACTGAATAGGGCCTGGGGCAAGGCATGAAGTAAAGGGAAGATAATGCAAAAGCAGCAGTAAAGGAAAGACAATGTGGAAAAGCTGGTACAGCTGAGTATTAGTCTATCTACAAGGAATACAGGGACCAAATGGAAAGTTCTGTATGAGTATACACCTAACAGATTTATTATAATGACCACACAGGTGGGAGACTGGTCATTCTGAATTTTGGGCCCTTGACCGTCCAACACAGAGTTCTCCTTCAACCTGGTCTTGGTGTGATATTGCATACACAGCAGTTGCATACATGATCACCCCTTTGCCTTTGAAAATGGGACAGGAAAAGGTAGCACTCAGTGAAACAAAGAAAACCAAGTTCCAGTGTACAACATGGGCAATAATTCTTCATGTGCTTCTCTTGGCCATCCCAATACACCATTGAGCCCAGGAATATCACTGCAAGAACAGTTCCTGTGATTCCTTCTTTGGGATCACAACAAATATAAAGGTTTCATACAAATTCACACAGGCACTGCCATTTTTCTTCAGAAACCCCTGTACAGACTTGTTACATTTCTGACCCAAATCTTTTAATATAGATTTGTTTTGTGGATTTCATCTGAGGCATCTGAAGCTATTACTATTTCATATGTTGCAGTAATCTGCAGTCAGTCTGTAGTAGAATTCTGTGAGGGAGATTTGGAAAACAACTTGCTTCTGTATTGCGTCGGTCTCTTTCTATTAATATCTTGGATAATTTTGACAATATTCTAAATATGAATAAAATATTAATCTGCAGATTTAATACTAAGACCTACTTTGAGCTCAGTTGTGCTACAATAAATCAGGTAGACCAAAGAACTGTTCATATCTATGCCATATAATTTAGATGAGAATCTGTCCAGTTCTTATACTCTTCTGTTGGAATTAAAGTTACTCTATTTTCTCTGACAGGATAACAATGCTGTTCATGATAAGCTGTCATACACAAGTTCAAAGACTTTTTTTTTCAAACCTTTGCTCTTCCTGCAAATAAAATAAAAATAGACTTCACTGCTTTTACAACTTACATACCTTAGGAATTCCTGCTTCTCAACACAATGAGCAGAATTTGAAGTCAACATGGAAGCAAACCGAGAACTATAGGAGAGCTCAAACACCTTCAAATGCAAGGCTTGTGTTCTTTTCTTGTCCATCATAGAAAGGTAGTAAGGGGGCTCATGGAATCCTCTCTTCTTACAGGCTTGTATGAAAGTGCATGTCAGGGTACCATGGCTTCAAATCTGTGAGTGCAGAAGAAATTTAACTATGAATTAACTGGGTTGATGCTGAGTTAAAGGAGACACACTAAAGCTTCTGTAGTTTCCCCTTATTTAATTATTAGTTACTATTTAGCTATTAGATGGAGCACAGATGTGACAACATAAGGAGAAAGCCTCAAGAGAAGTGGGAAAAGGTGTATTTGACCAAACTCTGAACTGTTAGACTTTTGAGGTCAGATTAGGGGCTGTCTTTATACTCCAGACTTATGCAGGGTTTAGCAAAAGAACTTTAGTCACTGACTGGGGCCTCCAGGCAGAACAGCAACATGAATAATAAATGGTAACAGCAGTCAAGAAACGTAGGGGTTAATTCATAGCTCCATCTAATAGAGCCAGAGTTGCAAAATAAAATCAGAAAGTTCCATAGCTGTTGGTGCAGGAGGATTATTTTCTGCTGTATTTGTTGTGGCGATCTTTATTTTTCCTCTTCTTCAGCTTTTTAATGGAAAATCCTAAAAGCTAATTTTTGAAGCCAGAGACTTAGCAGAAAGACAGTAGAAAATGTTGTCCCATTCCCATCGAGTGGTTTTTTAGGACACAGCTGTAGGAATGCTTTGAGCTCAATAAATGACTGAACTTACAACATTAGATTGGAAAGCAAAACTCCTGGAATAAAGTAGAGACAACTCTCTTGTTGCTTGTCTGCTGGAAACACTGAAGTCCTACATGCTAATAATGATGAATTGATGCTGCCAGACTACAGAGGAGAGGTGAAAACAAGGTCAGATCATTGATAGGATAGGAGATCCATCCTTCTGCTTGTCAAACAGATATCTTGTCTTAATTCTGAGGATGAAACTGTAGAAAATTTTCAGAAAATGCTCTTTTTTCTTCTTTTTTTTTCCCCACAAGAGAGTGTTGTTATCACATGGTGACATAACTGCTCCTAGGTAAACAGACAATGGTGGAGTACTAAAAACATGCTTGAAGTTATTTGCTAATAGGAGCGCTCAGGTGACTAAATCTCATCTCTTGTTCATTAATTACTGAAATGTTCTTTTTAATGGGCCCAATATAATGAGGAAGAGATGAGGAATAAAAGGCTGAGGCTGTGTTTGCTTTAAGAAAGCAATCACCATCCTCATCATCATCATCATCAAGAAAAACTGTTCACTCTAGTCAGGTGAGCCAAAAATTCAAATTAAGTCAGAAATATTCCTAAACCCAAGAAACAGAGAAGCTGACAAGTTCTGTAGAGCTCATGTTTTACACTGAAGTTATCTTTCCAGTGTGGTTAGCCCCTTTTGCACTCTGAGGATGCAAATCACAGATGCTGGCACCTAAGTATTTCTGAAAATGGTGTAATCTGCTAGAGATGTGTCAGTAAAAACTCCAGCTGTGGCTGCATCTGTGACACGGCTGGGCACTTTGTAATTCCTTCCAAGTATGCCCCAAACAATTCAGTTCTGCTGACCACCCTCTTCTCTCTGCCTTTCCCTTGGTCTCAAAGAGCAGGAAACAGCACAGGCCGTGCTGTACAGCAGCTGTGCAAGTACAATCTCACCTTCCCCTCTGTTACCACACCTACACTTTCTGCTGAGTATTTCTAGAAAGTTAGGGACAGCTAACAGCAACATAGTCAGTTAAGACAAGTTACCCTGGGCATATGTCACTGAGCATGAATGGGCTTGCTGCTCTTGCCATCCACTGCAAGGAAAAAGGGCCAGAGATAACACTCTCTGTCTCTGTGTTGCAGCTCCTGATGAAAGTTGTTGCTCAGTGATTAAAGTATCTCTCTGTATTTTTGCACACCAGCCAGGGCTGGCATTTCCCCCAGCCTCCTGCCCAGCCGTGGCAGGTGGGGAGACCTGGCTGGGAAGGGGAGCAGATGGGCAGGAGCACCGTGTCTGCCAGGAGAGCCCACAGGGTAGCATCAGCTCAGATCAGTCAACAGCAACCAAGTAGTCCTGCTCCCTAACCTTTATGAAAATGTGGCTGCCAGGCTGCATGCAATATCCTAAAGACTAACAGTGGTCTCTGCTCATTGCACCTTTGGGAAGTTCATGGGCATTTCAGGACCCCATTAGCCTAAGTTCGTGCTGTGTTCCCTAATGTGATGGTCAAAGCTTTACTAACAGGATAAAGAATTCATGCATTTTTCAGGAATTTAGGAGGTTGGATCTCTTCTGGGGCCCAAAGGACAGGTTAACCACTGAAGACATAAGCAAACAAACCCTTTTTCTGTTTTCTCAACCATAAAGCCATTAGATTTTAATGAAACAGTTTTTAGAAAAATTGCATTACTTTCTTACTCAGGGGAAAGCAAGAAAACTAAATTTTATTGTCCAGCTAGCAGACAGGGTTTTTTCTGTAATGATTTTCATCAAACACAGTAAATGTGTATTTATCTGTGTTTTCTGTGCACCCATCCACAATTTCACAGCTCTGTTTTAAAGATGTTCTAGATGACTGTCCAAGCTGAAATGTTGCTTCAGTACCAGACCTTTTGGCCTCTTCCTAGGGGGCAAAGCTGGCATTAAACTTCTCTGTACTTTAGACCAGGGTATTAGCCTTGCCAGATGAGGAACCTGAATGACTGATCTGCACTTCCTGTGACCTGTGACCTCATCAATCACATCTATGGTCATGAAATTCTACTTGTTTAGTCTGAGTTGTAGATGATTTTATGAGAGAATTCAGTAGTTTAATTTTAAATTTTTTAAGGATTATCAAAATATTTGCCTGACTTCAGCAAAACACCTAAGAGGTGGCAGGAAAATAAATCTAACAGTTATTTACATATTAAAAAATCCTCACTATTCCATAGCACTTTCTCCTCATCTAGGATTATTAAACTACCTTGCCTGTTACTATCAGTTATGGACATTCTGATCAACACCAATATTTAAGTGTCAAATGCTATTGAAAGATAGGTAGGAGATAGAAGCCCAATCTTATTTTCTGTGCCTCTGAATAAAAAAAAAAAACCAAATATTTTCCCTACTCTCATGTCTTTGCTAAAGAGTTTGTTACAAGCCTCTAAATATTTCTTTTTACAGCTTTTACTGAAACCTTCTGGTCATGTGATGGCAGAGCAGAGGAACCATTGATCTATGTTGCAAAAGTGTTGTATTTTTAACACCCAAGAGTCTCTACACAGAAGCTAAAATCCAAAGCTGTTTTCTCTTTCACTGAGGGTCCCCTCCCAGCACAGACATGAGTCACGTTAGCAGAAGGTCATGCAAAGTTTCCCTGAGTGGTTCCTGACTCAATTTGTACAAATGACTTTCGCAGCTTTAAACCACACCTGAAGTTACATGACCAGGAAGGGTTATAAAATTTGTGATATGAATGTGGTATCATGAGTGGTTACTCTTGTTGGAGAAGAGACAAACCCCAAAATCTCGGCTGCTTTGAGACGTAGCCTGGAAATGAGACCTCTTTGCAAATAGGAGCATTGTGCTGTACAGTTAGGAGAGATAGTCACCAAAATCCCTGCTGTCCTTGGACTGTTTAGTCCCTTCTAAACTTCTACAGCTGCCTCAGTAGATGAGGGCATGAGAGTCCTCACAAAGCACCTGACTTTGAGAGCAGCCAGGACACCTTCACACGGCATCAAGCACCTTAAGGACTGGGTGGCTGCAGGAACACCAAACGGCCACTTGTGCAGTGCTGAAAGGGTCCATGGAATCAGCCAAGGCAGCAAAAGTCACAGCCAAACCTTTCACTGGTCAGCACAGTGTCATTCAGCCTCAGAAAATACAGGTAAAGGGGAGAGTCAGAGAGGAATGAAATAAATCAGCAAATGAATAACTCCTTCTATTCTGAGGACAATAAGGACCTTCCCCTTCACCTGACCTAACAGGATTGGTTTGGGCCAAATCTTTTTTATGAAACCGAATAAATTTTTCATGATCATTTTATTACATCTCAGCAAAACAGAAATGTTTCCTTGCCCATTTTTATTTATAGAATGTCTTCTCCAAATTATTTATGTCAAAAGATGCATTTCATCTGTACACAACCAGAAATATTTTATGCCTTTCAAGGTACATATTTTGATATAAAAATTGTTTACATAGCAAGGTAAGCCTGCGATGTGAAATTGCTTGAGCCTGCAGATCCTAATTTTAAAAGTAATTCATTAAAAATCCCTTATTTTATGCAACACCCCATTTTCTGAAAAAACTTCCCTAGTATTGTCCCTCACTTTAGGGCTGTCAAGCTTGGTTTATTTTTAGACATTGAATAGCTTTTCATTAAAGCAAATTATTCACTAATATAAGGCAGAAAAAACCAGATTAAATGGATGTATGAATAATCTAAAGTAGATGTGGAGAAAGGCTTGAAAAATTACCCTATTCCTTATGCCAGCTTGGTCTGTGTGTGGTCTCTGTGATCTATTTCTTTCCTCCTGTTGGTGAGAGGCTCTGACAACCCTTTTAGTGATAAACACCCACATAAACCAGTGTGTCACCATCATGCATAGGCTCCAAACCCTTTCCCATATTGCTGCACTATGCACCCTGCACAGCAATTTAATTTCATGATTCTGTGCTGTATCTGACACATAATCCCTTTCTGAGAAAGTTTATCAGCATTTGCAGGCTGATTCCAGGACGTTTAGCAAGTTTTGGCCCTATGCTAGCTCTGATGACATGGTGACACTGTACAAAGCGCTTTTCTGGTATCTTCTGACCAGCCATAGCTAATTAACTACAAGCTGGAAAAGCATTACAGTGTTGAAATGTCTAATCCAAATGGCACAAAAACAAAACAAAGGAAAACTCTTTCTCACACAGTCTATCACTGCCACATTTCTTCAAGCAACTTGTTCAACGATTTGTATTTTATATGTATTTGTTCTCTTTATTTTACCCTAAATACAGAAATTTTTGCTTGGATTTTTCAACTGACCATGTTCATTCCCAAGTATATTTCTATATATACACAAGAAAAGATCAGTAGATGTTCTACTGGTTATACTCTCATTTTCATGTAAATGTAGCTCCTAACTGCCTAAATACATTAATTAAGCTGGAAGCAAACTCAAAAGCCAAAAGCTAGTTAATGAACGTCAGCTTCATTCAATACATGAGAATATCAGAAAAGCACTTATAGACATCACAGACTGTCAAAGCAGTGACAAAACAAAGCTTGGAATCTAGATAAAAAGTCTTTTTCATTAGCAAAAGATCTATTAGTGGATTCTATCCCCTCAATTTACACCATGAGGAAAAGGCTCTTTTTAAAGCATTTCCTGGTGTCAAATTAATACTTTTTCTTTCTCAAGCCTCACATAATTGTCTCAGGCAGTATTTTCTGCAGACTTTCATCTTGCCATGTCTAGCAGCTACGGAAGCTAGAAAGTCTTAACTTTTCTGACTCTGCTCCTATGCCTCCTTCTGCAAAGCTTTGGATAAAAGAAAGATTGAGCCCTCTCCTTACAGGGAATTGATTGACCACAGCTTTAATGAACAGCAGCATGCTGATGGCTCTAGAGAGGATTTGGTGGAACAGGCTAGCACAATGAACAAGGAAAGCTCAATAATGAACTGCATACATACCTGAAGATAATGCCTTTAGGATGATCTACTGTGACCATTCAGCGTCTCTTCCCACAGTCAAAACCATTTTAGTAACAGTGAGAAAATATTAAAAAAAACAGTTGTATTTTTTTGCAAGTTTACACAGTGGGTAGGTGTTTTGTAACAGTCCTCAGCAGTCATTTTCTTTCTCCACTTCTGTTTAGTACTGACATACAAAGAGTCTTTCCTGAAAAATAGAAAAAGATTCAGATTGCTAGAATAATTCAGTGATGATAAATTATATATTTAAGAATTTGCAGAGCCATGTAGCAAGGAATCAATGTCAGACTGCTTGTGGGTTTGTAGATTCTTGTGCTATTATAAAATGTTTGGTCCATGGGCTCACTGTACAGCTACCTTAAGTCCTAGAAGACCAATGAATTTCCTGTTAAAACAAGACTGAATTTCAATGAAAGAATGATCTGTGCTTTTGTAACCATCTAAAATAGTGAAAGGATCAAGAATAGGCCTGGAAGCTAGGAATTCCTCTATTCTATACTTGCCACCAGTTTAACAGAGAAGCCACAAAAGAGCATATTTTTAAAAAAAGACCCTCACTGGTCTGCATATTTTGGAAACCAGCCTGTGTAGCTCTTGATTTGTGGAAACAAGATACACGATGAAGTTGATGATAATTATGGGTTCTCAACAACTTTGATGATGAGGTATTTGTTTAGGTACCATAAATCTGATTACAGAAGTCTAAATATAGGTCTTCAGGTCCAGAAACTCTGGACTTTGTTTTCTTCTAAAGAATTGCTTTATAAAAGTAAAAGAGAAATGTGGGGGAAAAAAGCTACACAAAAAATCTAGCAGAAATAAAGAAGAAAGGAGAAAAAAGATTGTTGAATAGGAGTTAGAGATCACAGTTAAACACACCCTGTACATGAGATTTGTCAGGTAATGATTATACACATAATTGGAATAATATTAACATCAGTCCAATTCAAAATTCCCTGACCCAGCAATTTAGTGTCAGACACATTCCAGACATCTCTCAGTGCTGATCACAGCTCTGCATATTTGCATATGCAATTACTGAATTTACATTTATATATTACTAAGTACATATATAATTATATGCAAAATGATGTTTTATACTTGAATGTGTATTTTAAAGCGGCTCTTGTTTTTGTAACTCTTAGATGAAAATAAAATGCTAGATTTCAAATATTCAGACTGTTTTGGCCTTTGCAGTCCATAAGATAACAACAAAAAAGAGATGAAGACATTGTCACAAATGACTTGAAGAGGATTGTGAATCCCTGACCAAAGTCCCCACCAAACCAGAGGGTTCATTTTAGGAGCTGCATTCATCTGGTGACAGTAACTGGTCCACACTCTGCCCTACAGTGTAAATTAATTACATACATGGCATTGGAAAGACACACTGTCCCCTAAGTGCTTTCTGACTGATGATGATGATGTACCTTCACATCCCCGTGGATCAACTAGACAGAAAATTGGGTGCACACTCCATGATCCTGTCTGTTTTGCTGTTACAGCTGCTCAGGTACTGAGGAACGAACCTATTGCTCTTCCTAAATGGACTGGTGACGGCACCACGGTGTTGGCCAGGGCCCATTTTCTCAATAAAGGCAGTTTTTGCAGCCTGTGTGTGGTGGAGATGCAATGACACTGTGCCCAGTGAGCACACACAGTTCCCTGGCTCTGCTGCATGGCACATGCATGACACATGGCATTTGCACACCCAGGCCTGGCCTCCTGTCCATGCCACACACCCACACAATGCCATGTGTGCTGGAGGTGTGTCTGGGTCGTGTGTCTGCTCTTTGATGCCAAACAAAGCAACAACAGACTCAGGTCTCTGCTGCCTGATGTGAAAAGCACTGCAGTACATAATATCAAGCCTCTCATAGCTCTTTTAGCCCTTCTACCATACCACTAAATGTACTTGATAGCTTAAACAAAAGCAAACACTTAGCAGACAAAAAAAATGCAGATGGGACTTGGTTGATACTAATGGATTAAAGGTTTTACATATCCATATAACAGCCTGACTAAATAATTAAACAGAAACTGATACATATTTACCAGGAAACCTTTAAAGTTGGCTTGTGAAGATTTTCCTAATCTAGTCCATAGTCAGCTCAACAATATTTTATGAGAATGTGAACATCCTGATAAGGCTGAAACTTGTTCACTTCCCATTTTTCTTGAGAAACCTGATTCTCTTGGAGAGCACAAAAAGATTATCAAGCCAGTGTCTGAGCAAAGTCCAAGCTTCTCATGATGCCTACACAAAATCAGGATAGCAATCCTTAGCAAATGCACATCCCATGATAAACTTGCTTCTCAGGCCAGTCACGTGGAGGGGAGTTTTAAAAGACACCACAAAATAATTAAGAATGGTCATCATACAACAAAGTGATTGTAGATTAACAACTCAAGTTTTTGCAACCCTTATGGGAGCTTGTGTAGATCAGGCTTAGTCTCTCTCCTGGCTGAATTGAACTCAGTATCCTTGTGGAGACACAAATTGTGCTCAAACTCAAAGGTTTGGGCTGAATCAACAGAAAACAAAGAACTGGGATCACAGATCACAGAATATTCTGAGTTGGAAGGGACTCACAAGAATCACGAAGTGAAACTCCTAGGTTACTGACCCATACTGGGATCAAACTCACAACCTGGTTTTTATTAGCTCAATGCTCTGACCCACTGAGAAAATCTCAGGGTTATGAAAAATAACAATAAAACAGCATTATCAGTTTTGAGAACAATTTGACTGGAGGTATTGTGGTGTCAAGACTGGATGCCTGAGCTGAAAAAGGAGCTACAGGCTTGTTGAAAAATGAATGGACAGTTTATGTCATGGACACAGTGATGTCAGGAGAAGCCTGACTAGGTAATAATTTTGCTTCACATCAGCTTGAATTTGATTAATCTCTGAATTTCAATTGAAGTTAAGTAAATCAGAAAGGAATTGGAACCTCTTTAAATATCAGAGAAGTCAGGCTAACCCGGTTTCCAGGGCTCCAGTTGTGATTCTTAGAGTTTTCTTTTAAGTTTTTTGTGAACTCTCCACAAATGTCTCATGAAAAAATCCATTATGATCTATAGTTCCCTAAATACATCCAGAATCATATTCTGCTGTTCACAAAATTGTGCCAAATATTCCTCTCCTTTTTCCTCCTAAATATAACCAAAAAGAGGGTATAAACAGGCAGGAAGAATGGCAAGCAGCAATCCCTTGAACTAAAGATGCTGGAACCCACCCTACCCTTTTCCTTCCCTCTGCTAAATTATGCTTTCTGGCTTCTGAGGTTCAGTGCCAGAGCACACATCAGCAGCATATTTGTTCCTCTATACCCTTCTTGGATATATAAGCTGGACCAACCACAGAGAAAATGCTTGGATGTTGGAATTTTTGGAGCAACCCTGGCAGGCATCCTGCTTAAAAGGTGATTTGTATTTCAGTAATTAATTCATCAGTAGTAAATGTGATTTAATGTCAGAATTTTTGGATGAGGTTCAGAGTCTCATTAGCTTAATCATATTAACCTAATATAGTTATTTATATCAGGCAGAACAAAGTGCAACACTTCACCATGGGATGTTCTTCTTTAAAGATAATACCAGTGTCAGAATTAAAGGAACTTGTAATACTTCTTGCTGGTTGAGCCATATGGAATGATAATGTCAGACTAAGACAAATTCACTATCTCCATTCTATCTCCATTCCTTAAGGACTTCCCTGAAGAAAATTAACCATGCTGGTTAAATGATTTGTCCTTCCAATTTCTTAAAGTCAGAGAACATGGACATTGCATACTTACATAACAACTTGTACAAAACCTTACACATGATTGAAGACACCAAGCAGACAATGCATTTCATAATGTTACATTTCTTTGAGCTTGGATCACCTGATCTCCCAGATGTTTAAGTGATACTGTGATTTTGATTTCCTTGATACAAAAAGAAGGCTGGAGGGTGGATAAAATGAATAAGAGGAATGTAATTCCAGATGATAAAGAAGCAAAACTGAGAAACTGGGTTAAGGCTTAAGTTTTGTAAAAGATCATCTATAACTAGTAAATTGCAATTTACTCATTGATACATATCACAGACATAAACATATCATTTGTTCTGTATCTATACTTTGTCCAGAAGTTGTTTCTCAGTTAACCAAGGCTTATTTAATTGTTAACCCTTAATTATCAGAGATAGAGTACAAATAAGCACTTCAATTAGGATTACCTTTAAGAAGTAAATTGAAGCTTCAGGTAACCAACTTTGCAGTAATCCAGCACTTATCTACCATGCGGTATTTACTACCAAACTCATGAAATCCATGAAGTCCAAATGATCTGTAGTACAAGTGTCTTTTTATTGTCCATCATAATGGTCTCATTTTGTTGAGTGCTACCAGTAAGCCAGCAAGCTCCTAGTGATGGCTGCACTCCCTGGGATGTTTGCAGCTCCCACATTTGGCGTGCTGGAGGAGTGAGAACTATCTGTGTGACCTGCCTTTTATGTAGCAGCTGCCATGACACCAAAGAACACGTGTGTGTGTGGGGGTGAAAGTATGATGTACTCTTGAGAATCTCAGTTACAAATCCATCATTAACCTTCTAAATAAACACCTTGATTATGAAAAGAAAAATAGAAGTCAATAAGCTTACCATTATAATGGAATTTAACATAGTATGAGTGTCTAGCTTTATTAGGATAAGTCTTTTAATATTAGTAGGTCTTGAAGTAACCAAACTAGGTATTCAAATTCTTCCTGCCACTTTGAAAATCTCATCTCTAAGTTTGTAAGTCCCAGACTAACAGTTATGAAACACCCAGATGCCCAGAGGACAAACGTTGTTTGAAACCTTTGGAGTTCTAAAAATTAACTAACCAATTAGGAGTAGCACAAAGGTGAACCTTCATGTAATACAGTCTTCCTGGTTCCTCTTTCCTTGTTACACATGAATAAATTTTTCATTTTTCCAGTTGGAAAAAAACCCAAGTCTCTTAATTTTTTCTCAACCATAATCTATAATGTTCTGTCTATTTTGGAAGAAGGAAGAAGAGGCTGATTTTTCATGAGGAACACTAACTTCTAGTACAGAAAGTGTTTGATATACTTTTGAACGTGTTGAGTGACATTTTATGAAAGTTTTCCCTGTTGAATTTCCAGCAATGCCTAATGATTCACCATTTCATATTTTACATTTGTTAAACTTTTTTACATGTGTTCTGTATTTCATTTTAGCAGGTCAAGAAACAGAAAGATAAGTGACAAGGTAGAACTGACATAAAGCTTTGGGCAACATGATAAAACAGCAGAGCAAAATAATGGGCTAGTCAAACTGCATTCAAGTTTGCTACAACAGGTCTGTTCTTTGACCCACCACAAGAGTCAGATGTCTCATTATCATCAGAGTCTTTGCTCTTGAGCTAGATCTTCAAATAAATTTGCAGGGAGAATGTTTCTGAGCCTTGAACAAGAGAAGATTTTGAATATGTTAGTTCATCACTGACTCTTTAAATAATTTTCCACTCATCTTGTCCAAAGCTGCACTTATTCTAATGATGACATGCCATGGGAACAAAGTAATGGTGCCTACTGTGCCAGTTTTTAAACTGAAACAATGAAAGGTGTATTCATGAGGTATTCTAGAGACTGTGGTCTCTTGCTGCTTCTGTCTTCACCTTCAGAGTTCCCCTCACTCTTAAGGACCATGTTCAGCCTCTCCACATCTCTGTTTTTCCACATTTGGAAGGCCGGGGTGAAATGGGAGCAAATAATGGGAACCATATGTCAGGGTGAAAAGAGGGGAAGGGAGATTCCTACCCTGTGGTCAGACTTTGTAAATGGCCCAGAGCTTTAGTGAGGCCAGTGTCCTCATTGAAGGCTGGGAGAGAGCTGAAAGCTGAAAGTTCAGTGGCAAGGCTTCAGCAGCCAGGGCACACGGAGTAACAGCTTGTTGTCCTGCTCCCAGTTCCTGCAGGGGTCCTCAGCACATATAAATTACCTGTTTACTCCCTGTTCCACTCCTACAGTCCTTGCTGAGTTACAGTACCTCCTGCCCGACTGCTCCTGATTAGGGAGGGTGGCTAAGTGCAGTGCCATCTCTCTCCTGCAGTGCTCTGTGTGCTGCAGCTCACTGCAGCCTGCACACAGCATGGCCAGGCAGCCCTGGTTGTGCAGCCCTGGCTTTGCAGAGAGAACTGTTCAGTGGTTCAAGCAGCAGGCCCCAAAAGTGGGTTTATTTTTTTAGAAGTAATAATGCACAGGAAAAGTGTAAGTTGCACCTGAACATTAATCTACAGAATAATACCCTCAGAGAGTTACCTTTTGTACCCAGCCCTTCATTCCCTTGAGTACAAGACTGGATTTGTGTTTTGTATATTTGTTGTGCAAGAATTAGAAACTAAACAAATGCACTGTTGACCTTCACTGAGGTTTAAAAAAACAGCAGGAAGCTTAGAGACAATGGCAAGCAGCAGCTAAACTAAATTGCTCCAAGAGCCAAGATGTTCTGCAACAGCATTTAGAGCAATATCTGTCCAAGTGCTCAGAAAGGATAGTTAGGAGAAGGAAAAGTTATTCCACAGAAATATCTGTTCAAAATGCTGACGCTTACCTCTCACAAGCTTTTGCTTGACTATTATTTTTAATTGTTTTGGTCATAAAGTGAGGGAAAAGCTGTTGCTCAATTTTATGTAACAGTTTCTTAAAATTCTGGTTTATGGGACAGCACAGCAAGGAATATACAAGACAGCTCAGATACAGGCATTCAAGCGTGATTTACTTCCTTTCTATATGAAACTGTGATGTACCTTGCTATGCTGTGAATGTGGTTTCAATCATCAGGCTGCTGGTAGAGTGAAGTGTAATGGGAATTGGTCCAAGGAGGGAAGTTGTGTTGCTGCCTGCTTGGTGAGCTTGTATCCACCTGGTGAGTTCCAGCATCTCCAAGCTAAAAGGCAGACAGCTGTGACAAGCCTGAGTCCCAGATGATCTGAGTGTGTTTCATCATTCTTTGAATCCAGGCTTTGGTGGACAGTCATCAGCCAGATGATAACAGGGTTTCTAAAAGCACTCCTGCTTTATTCCCTCTCCCTCTGAGCTGGGTGGGTTGGTGACAGGGACAGCGGTTGTAGCAGCCTCCTGTGCATCACTCCACAATGTCCAAGTGCACAAAGCACTCTGAGCCAGCTCTGCACCTTCTGCTCCAGGCAAACCAGAACTGCCTCAAATGGATCTGGCAACAGGGACTTCCAAAAGGCAGTGATGCCAGGTTTTAGCTGCCTGTGAATTCCCCAGTGAGCCCCTGCAGGAACCCTGTTGTCCATCAGAGTAGCTGCTATGTCCTTCTTGTAGAGACATCTGTGCAATGTGGCATCAGTCAAGCAGAGTTTGCAGCCATTCTTTGTTCTTTTAGTTAAGTTTCTTTTTAATTTTACAAACATCCACTCACCTGTGTTTTATCTCTGCACCTTTCTGTTTTGCCATTGCACCTTTCCCAACAGAAGGTGGTCAAGGTGCCTCTGATCAAGCAATCCAGGGACATTTCTGCCCTTTACTCCTACTCATTTAGAAGGGAAAACCAAGAGCATGTCCTTTCTCAACCACAAAACCCTGACAATGGCAGACCTTTCAAAAACAAAGCTTGACAGTGACTGCTATATACAGAGATTGTGTTAGATAAGGATCTATGGTTAAAATACCCAGAAGGATTATGAAGCCAGACCTTTATCCTCTCTGGTAATAAAAGCTGAAATTCCCTGCTGGCTGGCTAACAGAGTTATATGGTGCTGGCTGTCAATCCCTGTCCTCTGGAATGTGCCCTACTGATATCTAATTGCAAGTTGTAACCTTTGTGAATCATTGCCACCAATCTCACCGAGGCTAGAGGCTTAGTAGTATTCAGAGAGTAATTAAACATTTATGTAGATAATTAGGCAATCCACAGCTACATTAGATAGGTCAAGATTGTAATTAGGGATAACTCTTCGTGCTTCAAGGTCTTCCAGCCTCAATCCATCTGATGGCATGTGTTTATGCAAGCAAACAGGTAAGATGTTTGAGTCCCTAGTTTGAAAAACAGTCCTCAGTGATTGTTTCACTCAGGCGCTCTCAGCTTAGTTTTCATGATGCGTTTCACAGCTTCTGGCTCCAAGATTGCTATCAATAGCCCAGATGCTGCCTTGAAGCTTAGAGGGAGCAGTAATGAGTCTTTCAGACAGATCATCCACAATAGACCAGGTTCAGATCTCAGGCTCACTGAAGCAAGTTGAAACAACTCATCAGGCTTTAAAATTCAGAATTATTTGGCTTTGAAGTGAGGTAGCTGAGACCTGACTCTGGCTGAATGGGTAGAGTCCTTGGGAGCGCTGAGAATGCAGAGGCTGAGGCTGAGGGGATCCTGTGCTGCCATGGGACTGCTGAATCTCTCTCCCACAGATGCCAGAAAAAGTTTTTTTTAGACCCACACTCCTTTGCCATCCTAATGGGCACATTCAGGCTGAATGATAAAGAGTTTTTCTTCATGGGAAAACAGCATTCAGTTTGTGAACTTAGAGGGAATTGTTTGCTACATTTTCTTGGAGGTGAACAGTTCACTGGAGCTTTCATGCTCACCCAAATTCACCCACATGGTATTACACGGATTACTAACAGCAAGTCTTATTTTTTTAATTGTGTATGCACAAACCAGACATTAGAAGTTCTGCTATAAATCCAAGACTGAGAAGAGAGGAGACATTTTTTAAATTCATGGTGGGAAAGGTCAGAAAAAGTTTAGGACTTTACACAGAGAGAATTCAGACTGACTGTAAAACAGAAAAGAAATAAAACTGTTTCCTTTTTCCCTCCCTCATCTCTGTGTGCTATAAAGCTAAGGAAATAGTATGATGGCTTTGGTTTTTCTTTTAATGGCTTTACAGATCAAGATGTAAGAATCCATTTGACTCTCAAATATGGGGGAAAAATAATTTCTAAACTTGTCATCATTGTTTCCTGTCTTTATTTTTTTGTTTGCAACTAAGGTACACTGCCTGTTTTGTGCCCACGGTTTTTGGCACTTTAAGAAAGATAAATATGCTAGATTTCTAGCATAGATTTCTATAAAAAGGAAGCATGACTTTTGCTCACACCTGTGTAAATCCAGTTATAATTTTGGAGAGATCAATAGGGGAACTCCAGCTTTTCATCTCTGTAAATGACACCAGAAACTATGTTGTGTGAACCTACTTGAGAGAGGTGATTTGTATAGAAGATCTTTTGATATCACCTTTCTTTTCCTCCTGCAACTTACATGTGTGCCTGTGGATTTATAAAGCCCTGATAGGAGGAGCAGAAACTGCAGGACAGCTTGTGAGGAGAGACCCTCTGCAGAGATGCATCCAGCTTGGCCAGTGAAATCTATCTGTGTGGCACCCGTTAGACACGCACAGCAGGACTGTCCATCATCCCTTGTAGCAGCTCTGCATTTCCATAGCACACTGCAGTGCAGGCAGAGGAGAAATTACTCTCTAACTATGAGACAGTGAATGAGAAATTTCTGTCCCTGTTTATGCTGTCAGACCACCACTTGGGATGCTGTACATCAGCCGGAGAGGGGGAAGGGAAGTCCATTTCACAGTCAGCTGACGAAGCTCTCAAGCATTTATCTTTGCTTTCTACCTTGTAAAATCCTGTAAAAATATTGCTACTGAATGTGAAATGTTGAAAGAGAAATGTGGAGTACCTCATGCCATTTAAAAGGGAAAATCTCCACATGGTGTAAAGAGAGCTTGTGGTAAAACAAAGAGTGTTTTACCATGTTTTACCAGTGTCTATCCATTTTGTGATCTGATGCCCGGATCACAAATGGATAGACAGCAATTGCCACTGCTGAACTGTAGCAAAATGTCCTTGGGAATGCTTGCATTGACTGCTCTTATGTGAAGAACAGAAGGAAAAAAAGTACATTGAACACATGGAAATATGACTGAAAAAAGCTGTCAGGTTGCTGTGGCATAGAGAATTATTCCTTAGTACCATAATTATCAAAAGGAAATTTGGAAGTAAGACTACATTTTTGTGTCTTTTTGCTTTTATTGAGTTTTTCAGAAAGAGATGGCAAGTCTTCTCCCAAAAACCTTCATCATGCCTCACCCTCAAGACCATCTGAACAACCCCAAAATTTTGCCCATCCTGCTGAACCATTCTCTCTTCTGTCTTAGATGGATCATCACAGACCCCTATAGCTCAGCCCCTCTGTACCATCTCACACCTTCCCTTGATGTGACAGTCACATCAGCTCCTGGCTTGACCAGAAACTCACTGTGCTATTGTGTCATCTCAGTATGAAGAACAGATGACTTGTTTGGTTTTCTGTGACAAGGGAATCATGGTTCCAGAGTCATTTACTTCCCTCTAATTGAGTGACAACTCCATAAAAATCTGAACCACTAATCCAGCACTTATTACTGGCAATATATGCTGCGATTCAAGTGAACAGTGCACTGTAAAGCTGGACCTCTGGCTGCTTGTCATGAAGGAAGAAACAGGTACAATGGGCAGCTGTGGCACTGTTTAGGGTAGAAGAATGAATCTGTCCCACATGCAGGACAAAGCACCTGTCATTTGAGGCACTGCCTTGTTATGTCTCTTTCATTTGCTCTCATGACTTTGTGAGGTAGCTGTGCACTGCTATTCTAGTAAATAATAAACTTCTCAGGGAAGTGCAATATTTCGATTTACCACTGCGAACTGAAGGTCAGAAAAAATTATAAAGCTAAGCAACATATATGCCCTTCTCTAGTCTTTACTTTTGACGCAAAATGAGAATCTGAAGGGGGTCTAGAATAGAAATCATGGAAGCTGTGGAGAATACTAGTGAGAAGGAAAATGTAACTTCAAAGCAGTCTTTCTATGTTTAGCTCTTAGCTAACCCATATGTCATGAGTCAATGCAAACACACTTTGCTCTGTTATTTGAAGGAAACTACATCTGTGTCACTGGGAATATTATCTGCCTTGAAATCTCTGATTTTCTGACAGATAATCAAATAAACAAAATGACTGAAAAGAAAGGGATTACAAAAGTGATCTTGCTACTGCTAACTGGTGATTGTTGATTGAAGTGTAGCAATTCTATTAATATCACACATAAAAGATAGCAAAAAGTAATACAATTTTTGAAATACAAAAAGCTCTTTTGGCAAAATTAAATGCTATGATCTTCTAAGCTATTTATTCTGTGACTGCTGAATAAGATGATGTGAAACTTTCAAGTATGAAAGGAAGCATGCAGCAGGAGTGAAAATGCTATAAATATCTACTCAGTGTGATCCTGATAGGAACTATCAAGTTTTAACCAAAATGTTCAGAAAAGCTACTCAAATTTGCAACTACCTTACATGTTCAAAGCATTGCTGGAGGAGTTTCAGCAACAAGATACCAAAAATGAAGGAGGCATGTGATATTACTTGCACAATGTTTATCCAAATGTAAATGTTTGTATCAGCTGATTTTGTTTTTTTCTTGATGTATTCTCATATAAATAGACTACACCTAGAATGTATCATTAGAAGGTCTGTGTGTCTTTTTGTATTTAGCTGTAAACTTGAGTCAAAACTATACCAGCTTTGTTCTTGTGGCTTATATTGTCACTAAAGTCCCTTGATCAAAATCCAAATTCCCATAATGCTGTTGTGCATGGTTTTTTTTGAGGAAGTCAACAACTAAACGAGTGACACGCTCATGAAAGTGCTTGTATGCTGTGGGTTAAAAAGCCTGATTTATCCATTGAAAAGGAATGATTGTTCTGATTGACCTTGTCCAAAGCTCTTAGTTTTATGGTATATACAGGCTTGGAGGACAGGTTAGAAAACAAAACAATAAACTTGCTTGAATGTTAGGAAAAGCTATATGCAAAATTAATTTGAAAAAATACTCTGAGTACTTCAAAAGCTTTTAGTTCTGCAAATAGTCCTTGGACCTTTATTTTTTGATTACTGATCCTTTTCATATGTATACCAGGTACAGAACAAAGACATGAATTCTCTCTCAATGGAATGCAATCTAAAATCCAAAAAGTATCAGATGATCACTGAGGGTGGAGGGCAGGTATTGGGCATTTGGCTGAAGTTGCAGAGTTGGGACTAATTTGGACCCTGCCAGATGCAACAGAGGGTAAAAGAAAAGAACAAAAATCCTTTCCTCTTCCCTTGTCTCTTCTATACAGGCATAGTAGGAAGAAGCCTAGGAGCAGCAGAGCATGAATGAAAACAAAAAACCAGATTACTTGGTCACTAAGGAGAGACTAGTGTCACGCAACAAAAAGAGCGTTGGCAAAAAGACAGCTTATAAACATTGCAACAAACAAGCAGCAATACAGAAGATATTTTGAACACAGAAAAAGAATCAGTGAGAGAATATTTAGTCAAATTGATAGGTAACATTTTTCACTTGCACTGGACCATGAATGAAGAACCATAATCCACTTACCAGGGAATTTTTTAAAAGCAATTACTCTTTAAAAATTGTTAAGACTTAGCAGGATTTTCACATGATGAAAACATTTGCCTAGTGAAAATGATCTGTTCTATTTGTGCTTAATGTGCACGAGGGACATATTTTTCTTTACAGTATATTTTCAATAATGAAATTAATGCCTAATTGCATATGATTGATTTTATCCTCCCAAGTTACACAAGGCACTAAGGACAGGCATGGTAGGTTGATCTCTATCAGCCTTCTCTGTGTCTATGGGCAGTCCTGTAATGATGCATGGATAACCAGCTGTAGTCAGTTACAGCTCAATTAGATGTCACCATTAATCTAAACTCAGAAAACAGGTTATCAGCTGTAGCAATTTTTAATGGCAAGCGTTAGTATAAAATCCTTTAATTATATTTTGTTCTGTCATATATACTAATTAGCAACCACATACAGGTATACAAGCACTTAGCATACAAAAATACAAAACACCAAGATGTTTCACAGTATGTCATTCATGCATATGAAAATACTAGGTTTCTGTCTTTGGTTCAAGTGTCACTGTGACTTCTTCTGGAAACAGTAAAATATACCCTCACCAAATGATATAAAAAACAAATGCCCCAATACCCCCTCCTTTCTCTTAGCTTTTACATCTGAGCAGATGTCATATGGTGTGGAATAGTCCTTTGATGAATTTGGGTCAGCTATCCTGGTTGTGCCTCCTTCCAAGGTTATGCCTATTCCCAGCCTACACCTGGCAGGCCAGAATGTTGAAGGGACAGGCTGGTGCTGCAGGAGCACTGCTCAACAGTAGCCAAAACACTGCTGTGTTATCAGGCACATCTTCCTGGGGCTGCTTGTGGGGAAAGCTATCTTCATCCCAGACCCAATTTTTATCTTGGATATCAAATCTGCCTTCTTCAAGATGGGCATTTTTGTACCCATTTTGCCTTAGCTCTTCTGTTTGCCCCAAATGCTGTTTCTCAGAGCTGACAGAAGCAATGCACCAGGCCAATGCCTGTATCCACACTCTTTGCAGCTACTGTGATACAGACCCAGAGAGCAAATATTTAACATCTGAACATCATCTAATAACACCTGTATTTTGGAACAGATGCTGACTTGGTGGTGTGGGGGCCCCTCTCTGTGTTACTTTTCACACATCATTGTTCTGTGGAACCTACCAGATTCTTCAATTGCACTCATAGACACATTACTGAATTTTTAAAATTCTGTTCACACCAGCCACTTAGAGTGTGTTTCTGTGGTACTGCCAAGGAGAGCAGTCTGGAGAAAACTCTGTGTGTCACTGAGGTTTGAGAGAGTTTGGCCAGAATTACCAGGAAACAATAAGGCTCTGTTAAAAAAGAGTTGGAGATGTGAATTTCACTCAGTTACACTTGTATACTCCATCTGAAAATAAGATGAAAAGTCTCTTCCTGAGCCTAATTAAATAAGCATAACATTAAACAACTCACCACATGCTTACAGTGAATGTAAATGTACACAAATGTATGGGTATATATAAATATATGTTATATATATAAAAGTGTATATATATATATATGTTCCATCATGACGTTGTTACAAAATATTTTTGAAACAGTGAAAAAACATATCAAACCCAACTCATTTGTTCTGACAAATATTTACTACTAAATTCAAAAGACAGATGAATTAGTGAAATTTTCTGTTCTGTGTCCCAATTGAGGTCAAATTATATGATAAAGAAGTCCCACTTAGTCTTAAAATATATGACTTGAGCTCAATAAGATTAGAGTGATTTAGATTATGTGAGGATTTGTCCCTCTGCCTTTGCTAGAACTAATTCACCACAAGGTATTTTTTTAAAATTTCTTCTCCCTCCTCCCTTCCTTCCATGCTTGTTACCACACAGAAGACAGCTTGTTATGTGCTCTGATTTATTCTGTACTCAGAAATATTCATCCTGTGAGTAACTCCTGGGCTGGCCCAGCCTTTGCTGCATGACAAGCATTTACTATTCAGAAGCAGACTGGAGTAGCTGGTCACTTAAATCACATGGTGAATGTATGCTAGAAGCCCTTGGGACACAAGGCATGCTCCAGAGAGACTTGTTAGGGCAGAGTAGCCATTCCTGAGAGCAGCAGCTCTGTGCTGTGCATGCCACAGCCCATGGCTACAGCCTGACACAGCTGAATTTCCTGCACCCTTCCTGCAGCTGTCCCTCAGGAGCCAAGGTGGTGGCAGGGTCTGTGTTTTGGAGTTGGAGAAATGTGTCTCCCATGCTATCCCTGCAAATGCCCAGACATGCATTGCTGCATCAGGGACATAAATGCCACACCAGCTGGCAGAACACTGGAGCAGTCTGGAGCAGACCTTCTTGGCATAGAGATTGGAATTAGCTGGAGTGTGGATTGGTTAGGGGCTGTAAGGTAACAGAGCACTGAAATTACAGAGTGCCTAAAGCTGGACAAACAATACCAGTCAGCTCTGGCAGAAGAAGAGCTCTGGCAGGAGGGAGAAAAGCTACAGCTGTCTGAACAGAGGGAGGGACTGGCTGGTTAGGGGCTGGGAGCATGAGAGGAGGACAGGCAATAGTCTGAGGTGGGAGGGTCTCGAAGTGATCACTTAAAGCAACTCAGATGACTGTATGCAGCTCTGGGAAAGATGATTGTCCATGGCTGCTGTTGCGGAATGACCAGAAACTAAAGGAAAAGCATCAACACAGGGAGCAAAGTGAAGAAAGTTGTTTGTTAGACTTGTACTCAACACAGGCAGGTATAAATGACCATGTAACAGCTCCCAACAGCAAGTAATTTACGCAGGATCATAAATAGATTAGAAGAACATGTCATTTCCTGTTTCAGTAAATTATGTCAATGTACTTTTCTTACTAGTGTCAGTAAAAACAAGTGCATTTTTTAATATATTGATATTCTGCTCAAACACTTTTTTTTTCCTGCTTTCTTGCCCTGACATTAATTCAGTATTTGTATTGCTCTTGCTATTTCAGCTGGAAGTCTGCAGCAGGCTTGACAAAAGAGGTTTGCTCTCTGTGCACACCCTTACAGGCACCCACAGAGATTGCCACTGCACACACACCCTGGGACACAATGGTTTTACGCACAGGATGCTCTGCCTGAGCAGGGCAGGTCACACAGCCCCGGCCTTGGCAGCAGCAGCTTCAGGGAACATTTTAAGGAATAGGTTAGCTGCTATCAGTCAAAGTCAAGTATCCTGGAAAAGGAAATCATAGTTCCTACTTTTGCATCAGGAAGGAATCTCCCATCCTGAGGAAGAAAGATTAGCTTAGCTCTGTGTGCAATTGCTCAGGAATAACTTCCCAAATTACAATGCATGAAAAGATCCCAATTTAGTACATTATGGAGTAAGAGGACAGGGCTGCATGCATATTAAAGCTCACATTCATTATTGTTATTAAGTAGTCTAATTTTAGAGAAAAATCCCCTATTTTACATGAATCAAAAGCACAACAATGTTAAAATACATAAGCAGAAATTTGAATAATAAAGGTCATATCTGTGTATGCCTCAGAAATAATAGTATCATGTAATGGCAATACCTGAGTAAATATGAAAGTGTCTTGTGTTGTCAGAGCCTGAAACTGGTTTTATTTTCTTTTATCTTATAATTGGATAAACACACACACATACATGCAAGATAACAGGCTATGTACACCAGACACCAGTTTAGAGAAAAAATTGTTGACTTGTAATTCTTGTAGTAATGGGTGATAAGGTGGGTAAGAATCAGGTACCCTAACTTTCCTTAAAAAGTTGAAAAATATTGAGAAAATTAACATGGAAAAATTTTGAAAGGACACAGAAGCAGTGGGTAGCATAAAAGAAAGTTTGCTGCATAAGGAAATTGCTGCTCAACAAAAATAGGAACACTGTAGAGTGAAAGAGGACACAAAACTTATTTTTATTTTAGTCCATTGAATCTTATCTTTGTGAGAACAATAATAAGGCTGTACTTCCCCTTCACCAAATCTCTCTCCATTCAAAGATGATTATTTATTTGGTTGAACTAAAAATGAAAAGACTGAAGAAAGACTAAAGGCATGAAATGTACCTCACAATGAACCTGTGCAGCAGGACTTCCATATACTTGTGCTCCCTTCCCATTGTGGATAATTCTTCAGAGAACAGCTGAAAGAGATCAGGCTGATGTGAATGGGCACACACCATCAGTCAAAGGGTGGGACTATTTCCTCACCTCCTCAACAGCTCTCTCTGTTTTTTTCTTTTTAAAATCAAGCTCTCTTTTCAGCTAAGATCCTATCTGAACTACAAGAGTCCAGAGCAGCCATTCTAGTTCAGACAGACTGGCAAAGTCTGGCATAATCAGGCACAGCCACGAACACATGGGACCATGGCACTGCCTGTAGGTATGGCCAGGCCTGAGGGTAGCTTCTTTCAGGAAAGCTGTCACTAGTCTGTATTAAAAATTTTACTTTGCCATTATCTACCAGAAAAGCAAGGAGCAGCATAAAAAATGGGTTATAATTCTTCCCACAGTGTGCATTTATATATAACCAATATATGCATTTATATAACCAATATCCTTGCTTCCAGGCTGAATGTTCTGATTCCTGGCCTTATTCTTCAGAGGACTAGACACTGGTCAAAGAAGCAGAGAACCAAACCAGACCAGGACCTGCCTGATATCTTGCTCTGTTTCTAGTGTGCATTTATTATGCTCCAGAATGTCAGCACAGTCCTGCTTTGGTTCAAGTCTGCAAAACATGAGCAATATTCATAAAGTGTCCTTCTTCCTACACTGTCCTCTTGCTACCAATCCCGGAGTAATCTCTGCCAAGCAGTTTCACATATCTTTAGAGAAACTAGTACAAAGAGTCCCTGACCTCAGGGAGGGCCAGAGGTGTTTTAACATAAGTCCCTGATCTGGCCAGAGCTGTTTTAACACAAGTAAAAATATTAGATTTGTAAAGGTGCTCCCTCGCATCTTTTCACATAAACACTATGGAAGCAACTTCCAAGGCATTCAAGGCCAGAAATACACTCTCCTTTTGCTGGATAAATGATTTTTTTTTCAATGTGAGTTCAAAATCTCCCATACAGTCTCCCTTTAATTTCAGAAATTGTATTTTCTTTCTTCTTAATTAGCAAATGTTAGGACAAGAACTTTAAGATGGAAGGTGTACACCTAATGCTTGTAACAGAGCCAATGGCCATTAGGGTTGTCTGATTAAAGAAGCCATAGTTCTTGATGATAAATTGCTACAAGTCTGAGACAAGGCAAAGGCACCTCCAAAGAAATTTTTCATGTCATGGAAGAAAAAGCAAATCTGAGAGTAGACATTAAAGATTGTTATTGGATGCTCTTTTTAACCAATGGTAAAGGAAATTTATCAATGGTTTTTCATCTGTATGCAGTCAGTTAAATAAGCTGGATCTGATAGGAAATAGATGCATGAGGATTTGGCTCAAAACTTCTAAAATTAAATAAAAACAAACAGTTATACAGGCATTATTTTTACTACAGATGATGCCACAGTATGCTACCTGCACAGGCTGTGTGAAAATTAAAAAAATAATATAGTGGCTAAACACTGCATTATTATTTCATGAAATGTCACTGGAAATATGCTTTCTGCTACATAGCATTTGGAAAAAACATGAATTTTGCATTTAAAAAAAATAAATCAAAACTGAATTAAAACTAGCCTGTAATTTCATATGGAAAGAGGGAACAGTCTGATGGACATGATGACGCTGCAAGTTGTAAGAAATTAAAAGCCCAATTCCTTTCATAAAACCTTAACATTTTGAATTTGCGCTGAACTGGATCAGAAATCCCTTAGAGAGATGGAGGGGGTAGAAAAGGGCATTTCTCAGAGACTATTTCTTATGATTTCATGCATCATTCATTTTCCCAAGAGACATGGTTAGGAAATACAGTCTCTTCTGTGAATAACTACATAGGGAGTTAGCTTCTCCTCTACATTGAATAACCATTTTTGTCTCGATAAAGTTTGTCCAGGTTTGTGCACACGATAAAAAAAAATCAAGATCTCTGCTCTTGCTAATGGGAAACTTTTATATATGCTTTACAAAGGTCCAAACAAAGCAAGGCAGAGCATAACCAGATTCTTGAAAACTTCAAGTGGTGAAAAGACATGTAGACATATTTAATTTCAACTGTGGAGAATGAAATGTTGCAGTAATGGCATTTCTCCTGCTGGCCCACTTGTGGTGCCTTCTACCATCTGCTGCCAGTGTTTGGGAGGGAGTGTTTCTCATGCTTATAATTTTTTAATAAATTAAAATTATTTTTATTGTATGATAATCTTTGCATGGGTGAGAAGGGACTTTTGGAAGTCTTACTGTCCTCTAATATCAGGGTCAACTTAAATACGGCTGTTCAAAGCCTTGTCTAGCATTCTGAATCTCTTGATATGGTGCATTGAGTGAAACAAAGGAAAAAATCAAGCAATATTTACAGGTAAAAAAGAAAACAGAATTAGAAAACAATTTTTTTTTTTTGGCTCATAGTCAGAGAGTGTATCTGCGTTAGTATGTACTTTGACCATTTCCATAGATAATGTTTTTATTTTCATATGCAGTCTGCTATTGTGTATTCACTAATTGTCTAAACTGATATGTTATTTACCTCTGTATGTCTACATCTTCTATAACAAACTAATTTTCTCTTTTTTGCTGTGTTTGTGGCTGCTCTTTAGCTAAGAGTTTCAAGAAGAGGCGAAAAAAAGGGAATTCCTGTCTGGAGTATCTCCTTCAAGTCGGTCATTTTTATAAGACAGAGGAGCATAAGCCCTGGTCAAGACTTCCACTAGAAAAATGGGGTACATTGTGAAGAATTTCAGTCTTTTCTCCGTATAAATCTGCCAAGTGAAATGCACACAGTGTGTCCCAAACAAAGGAAAGGTGATTTTTTTTTCTGCAAAATTCAGATGATATATGAATAAATCAGTGAATTTTTAAGGTTTTTGAAGAGAAGTCATTAAATAAATCAGAATAAAAGATGTTTCAGATGGAAACTTTTTGATTCAGATATAGCTTTGCTTTAGATGAGATTAAGAAGCCTAAATTCTAGTCTTTATTCATCAGAACCAATATTCATTATATTAGAACAATGCCTAAGCTGTAATATACAAAAACAGCACAATGCTTCTTAGGAGAACTCCTATAATAAGATACATTATTGATCTCCTTCAGCATTACATATGTGCTAATATAATGCACCTTAAAAAATAATTTTCTAGGTAGTTTGAGCTGTTCTGTTTTGAGAAAATTATCTCCTTTTCTGGGTAGCTGTGTAATGATTATTTCTAGGTGCATCTAGCACACCCTGGTAAGGCACATTGCTCGTACAGCCCTACCCTGTTTGTGACAATTAGAAATAGAACAAAGTAGCAGCAGGAATCCCAGCATCATCAAGCTCTATGAAAACGGATTTCTGTATCTGCAATTTGTTCTTACTTCTAGTGACAAGTGAGTGATCTCCTGTGTGTTCAACCTGTTACCAAGTGTCGCTCAACCAGAATGAAATGCTTGCCTGAGCAGAGAGCACGAGCAATAAAAATCCATCCCTCTTGAGCTGCACTTAACCCTCAACTAAAATTATGAGGGATTTAGGTGGCACATGGGTCTTGTGACCAGTGATGGACTGCAATGCTAAAGGAGCTGAAAAGGCCAGAGTTTTCTGAGGAAAAGTCTCCATGACAACTTTTTTGTTGTAGTTGTTGTTGTTTAGTTTTTATTTTAATGCTATTTTGTTCCCTGCTGCTTTCACCAGGGAAACAGGACCTATGTAACCACATTGCCTTTTTACTCTCCTGGCATTCCCTCACTACTTACTGGCAGCCCTGAACCCATTAGCCAATTTCTATCAAGCAGTCAGGCATTTGAGTTACAGCATGTAAATTACCACAAGTTTCCAGAAAGTCAGAGACAGAGTTTTCTTGGTTTGTTCTTGGTAGCTCATTCTTCTTTCTTCCTCTTTCTCATTTTCTTGCACTTTCAATTAGCAAAACAGCCAGACAACGTGCTTAATAGCACAAGTCAGCAAATGCAGATACCTGTAAATTAAGTGTGAGCCTTCCTGTCGATTTGGCAAGCAAGAAGGCAGGAGAGCTGTAGCTGGGTGTAATGTGATTTACATCAGGAAAGGGCACAGTAGGGACACTCTGCAGTGAAGAGCAGCTTCACTGGTTCAGAAAGAACAAGCAAAGATTGAATGAGGAAATTTTCACATTAAAGTGCGGCGTCTCCTAAAGGAATTGATTGCACCATAATATGTATTCAGAAAAGAGGTTCTTGTTATTGTGTGGGGATTTGGAGCACTTGTACAGAATCTGCTGTAATAACAGATATGACCTGTGACAGTAGAGTTATGGTATTGGCCTCAGGATGGGTCCTAGTTTTTGTTGCTCTCTGAGCATGATGACCCATGGGTGGCTCCCAAATTGCAAATGGGGCAAAGATTCCCAGTGCCAGCCACAGTACCATATACTTAATAGTCATGAGACACTGAGAAGCTGAGAATGAGTCACAGCATTGCCATTAGTAAAGAGATGAAGGGCACTGTGGTGAAAGCGCAGTTTTTTCTCTACATTCTCCACTGTAAAGAATAGATAATGAATTCTCCACAACGCTTGCTTGTGGGGGTTTTCACTCCTCAAAGTCCTTGTTCTGAAGATCGTGTCCCTTTGAACACACTTTTTTCCATCCTCAGTAGAGGGGTTGTTCTTATTTTTCAATAAGAAGCCGAGTAGACTCCAAGCAGAGCCTCCTGCTGCAGGTATGGATTTGTCCGTGCAGGTGTACTCTTCATGCCTGTGAATCAAACACTTGGTACCCTGAAGTAGTCCAAAAAACAAGTGGAGTATAATTAACCTACACTAAGCTCTCTTTTCCTCATGGGTCTGGTGAACTAGCACATGACTTTGCAGAAAATAATTACATATATATGATTAACATGTGTTTTTGTGATAAGGGCAACCAATTTTCTTTGTATCAGCTATTGATCTCTTTTAGTTGAATGTTCTATTTATGACAAACAAACCTGTACTGATGATGAACAGCAACTATATAAACTCTACAAAAATGAATATACTGTATAATTTTCCTTGTGATTTGATCAAAAGGGCTAAAATAATTCAATACCTCACCCACACCAAAAATTTATCAGAATTACTACTTTTTTCCTTTCCATTTAGACATTTTTACTGGCCTTTGCACTTTCCATTCAGTTCCCCACAAATTCAAAATGTAAATATAAATCTTATATAAATCTTATATAAATCTTTTTCAGCAGGTGATGTTCATAACTGCACTAAAGGCTTAAGCATATAGGGCCTTATAACCCTGGAAATATCCACCTGAAGGAGCTGAAAGTTGGCAGGCTAGCTACCTGCACAGGGAATGGGGTAATATTTGTATACCAGTGTGCCCCCATGGATTTATGTCATTGTGTGAGAACTGCATAAAGAGTAGGATGGACAGTGTCTAGAGAGACAAAGGAATCTAGTCCACAAGCACAGGAAAGATGCTGCATGTTTCAAAGACAGGTGGAAATTCTGATCCTACAGTATTCAGTAACTCTAAAAATATCCTCCACTCAGTACAAGAGCAGAGCTTCCTTTCTCTCAGATTAAAGAAAAGGTTTTAAGTTGCTCAGGTAAAAAGAATTATAGTAATGCTTTCCTAATCAGAGATAAATATCAGCTACTTCTGATCTCTTACATTGTCAGCTAAGTAATGACTCATTTTCTGCATTGTCCTCAGTATGTGAAGGACAAGAGGAGAGCAAACCTTATCCACAGGTTCTGGTTACACTTAGGCATTTCCTGCTATCAGAGGCAGGCATTATGAAACACAGTTAGTGCATTCACAAATTAAAAGCAGAAACACAGTCAGCAATTACAAAGGCTGTTGATACACTTGATTGTCCCATAGTATTTCAAGGCTGGATTGCCTTGATTGGCTAAGACAGGAAATAGATGTTATAAGCAGGTTTGCAGGTTGGTTTAGTGCCTGAAAACTAGCTTTTCTTTTAAGATGGTCTTCTTTTTCCTTTATTTATACACATGATTTGGAACTTTCCCAACAACAGGCAGGATGGGTTTTTCAGCAAACTTTTGTTGTCTCACCTGCTCTAACTGGACTGTCAGCAATTTCCCAGTGTGCTCATGACACGCATGCAACCCAGCTCATCCTAATTCAACTCAGATAAAGAAACAACTCAGGGTGTCTTCTTTGTCTTGGAACAGACAAAGAGAGAGAATTGGAGGGCCTGCATTCATTTTAGTGCTGGGAAAAGTAAAGAAAATAGATTTATTGGGCACCTGCTATAAGAATACTTACTCAGGGAGCTGTGCTACCCATAAAATGCCTTTATGCAGCACTTCTGGCACCTGAATACGAAATTAGATTTAGGGCTAAAGTCCAAGGAAAACCTCTCCATTACATATGAATGTAGCAGTAGATATTCATTATGGTTATTCTTAGAAAGATATCCTTAACTGTTTCTCACCTATCCTATGAGTGCTCCTTCTAAATGGCACAAGTTAAACCTAGTAGGACTATATAGCAATGCTTTGACATGTGTTAAAGGTTCTGGTTCCAATCCTTCTCACCTAGCTCACTGCCTGGCAAACCGTGTCCTCAACTGATATCCTTCCTACATGGGAAGAGAACAGCCCCCACAGGCCTACCTGACTGATCCTTTCACCTTTTGCTCTTGAAATTAGCATGGATATCATGTTGCCTCCTCAATTACACTATTTGATTTCAGTTTTCCCACTGTTTTGCTTCATTTAAACTCTGCACTGAGAACTACACATTACATGGATTTTAGTAATCTGGTATGTGCACTGTCATTCTTTTGTCCTATTGCATTTCACTCATTGGTTTTAATGCATACTCTGTATAAGATGACTTGTGCCATGGTGTGATTCATTTCAGAAATGCACAGCAATCTAAGCATACTGCTGGGTGTAAAAGCATGGATGGTTTAACATTGGGACTGAAAGTTCTCGCCTATGTTGTTAGAAACTGTTTTATACTGCAAAAAGTACCATTTTAAAAAGACACAATAATTTATGAGCCACTGAGCAAGTGGTGCTTTTTATACCACCAATTGAAATACATATTGCTAACAAGAAAATGGGTTATAATTACTTGTATGCAAATACCTATTTATTTTCATTTGGAATAGTAAACAATTATTCAGATAACCAATAGTGAGAGCAAGTAAATTTCCACCAAAATAGCTTTTGTTTTCACTTGAGAAGAAAAAGAAAGGAATTTTGATAATGGATGATGTTTGCTGAAGTAGTATCCCTGTACCTGTTTCTTTAAATGAGGACTTGCAATTAAATAACTTCAGAGGAAGTTATTAGGAAAAAAAAAGTAACAAACATAGTTGAACACTCATTTACTTTGGAAATGCCCAGAATGGTCAAATAAGAGGTAATTGCTTTGTCCTGAAAGCCTCTGACTGGTCTTTCTAAGACCTTTGCTACTTCAGGACTGAGCACTGAGAAGATACTTGAAGATGACCTTTTCTGACAGAAGCAATAGTGCATACTTCTAGATAATCTATTTTTCTTCCTCTGGAAGAGTCAGTTTTGCTACTCATGATCCTGGAAGCTGGCCATACAATTTGGTAGAATGACCAGGACAGACTGTGAATCCTGAACTACTGCATATTATTCATAAAGGCAAAAATCTATTTTACCCATTCTTGTTATGAAATTTAAACATGTGTTTTCTTTCTGTGAGGACAACGTACTTGATGGACGCCTAGCACAGGCCTTGTGCAGTATGGAAGGACATTGTTTGAGCTTAACTTGTGTTGGGAGATGAAATTTCATGCAATGTTACTCTCTTGCTGTGCAGGGCTGCAGGGTTGATTGCTGCTGGCCTTATAATGTGTCAGCTTACATTCAAGAAAAGCTGTAAACAACTGTATTCAAAAGAAGGAAAAGAAGCAGCAGCAAAATAAAATGCCACTTGCTTTTTGAAATTTGGTATTTTCTTAATATACATTGAAAGAAACATATCAATATCAATTCAGTGTCAGATCACATAAAATGAAGGATCGTATCACAGCAATGAAATAACAAGTTAGTAAAATATTTTCTTAAAATACATCTCTTTTTCAATGCTTTTCTTATTAAGGAAACAGCTTCCTTGGGAAAAAGGCCAATAATAATAAAAAAGGTATTTGTTAAACTTCTGGAAAAAAATACATCTAAACCTGACTTTGATGGCATATATAATTAAGAACAGCAAAGGCTGGGTATTGACAGGACACTCATTAGAAAAGAAATATGATTAAACCCAAGGTTTATTGAAAATGATTTAAAACTTCAGGAAGCTATCTTTAGTGTGTGCAAATTAAGGTCTGCTGTTCTGGTGAATTGACAGGACTGTACCATGCAGCAGAAAAACAGAAACAGAACTCAAAATAGTATCTACCAGTGCTCATTCTTACTCTCATTATAACATGGCCTGAAGCCTAGAGGACAACTTCTATATTTCTTGTATTTTATTTCTTCTCAGACCATAACGAGTTTGTAGATTTGTGCTGTAATGAAAGTGTTTGAAATTGATTTGACTGCTACTGTTACCAAAGTCCCAGATCAAAGAATTCAGCATCCACCCAAAATGGGCTTAAAATGCTTTTTTAAAATGCCTTTGAGTAAGAAATATAACCCCCATCAGGCCCATTGATCCCATCATGTTTATTGTGGCTAACTGTAAATCATTCACAAACTACCAAATGGTGCTGGATGAGTTTGAGAATCATTATTTTGAGGAGTATTCTGAGTTCTGATTTAATTTCAATCTCATTCCACAATATTTTTACATTTCTCCTATCACAGTCATGGGCACCCTCCCATGCTAATTTGCAAAATGAATTTTACTGAATACCATCTAATCTTATTGCCATAGTTACAACCAAGAAATCAAAGATTGCTACTCTGAGCTGAAAATAACTGACTTGATACAAAGAAAGGGACTGATTCTTATGCAAACCACTCAAATACAATTTCTTATTCAAAGCACAATGGAAAGTTTGATCTCTGGAAGCACTGACTTATATCGTATTTTCATTTTAGAAGTGATCTGCAAGAAAGATAGAATGAAATGCATAAAGATGATGGGACAAATAGAGCACTGGGTCCAAATTGTTGTCATACGTGTTATTTGCTGATAGGAAAAAGAAAATCAGTAGCAGAAGTTCTTATTTTGTTAAAGCCCACAGTTGTTAACAACAAAGCTCCTGCTGGCTGGAGCAACAGTCACAAAATCTTTCCCTCGAGTGTACTCCGGAACATACTTTAAAGAAGCAGCAGGAAGGGTCTGTTTGAAGCCAGGGCTTTTGGCATTTGAGCTCTTGCTGCTTTCTGTGATATCTCTTTATACTTTCAGATAGCACAGACATTTTTTTGGTTATGAATAGACGATGAGAAACTTCTATCACTTATTACTCCAAATACCCTTGACTCAAATGGGGGAGTTGTTAGAGATATATGGACAACATGGTCTGTATCTCTGGCATTTGTCCTCTGTGCAAAGACTTTCTGAAAAGACTTTCTGTGGTTATCCCAGGGTACAGAGAAAGAATCTTGTACTTGGGGGAGTAGCTTATGTGAGAGTAGCAGCTTCTGAATCCACCATGGACCCTATCACCCCAAATCTATAAGACACAGCAGCCATAAATGAGCCTTATTACTTTTTTCTATGCTAATAAAGTAAACATATGGTGGGGGGAAAATATATAATGAAAGAAAACAGAGGGGAAAATAGAGGATTTTTAAAAAGAAAAAGGCATAGAAGCTATCTCCAAGAAAAAAAGAGAGAAGAAGGGGGAGCCATCCTAAAGAGATACTAAAGTGATACAGAAAACCAAATAGTAACAAGCAGCTGAAGGCAATAAGCGTTTTCAGAAAAAGAGAGGGAGTGTGTAATAAACATACAGACAGAGTAATAATAAAAAAGAAACCTCAACTCACCCAACAGTTGGAAGAAGGAAAATAGACTTCAAATTGTCCCTACAGAGTTAGAACTTAAAATCTTTCAGCATTGCCATATATAGGAGGCTATGCTTTTTTTTTCCCCTGGGTGAAAGGAATCTCATTTTGTTGAATGAAATAATCTGAAAAATGTATAAAGTGTTATGAGTTCTAATATGCTGCTTTACTCATGAAAGGGAAAGAAAATTGTACACTTCATCACGAAAACAGGGAAAGCTGTAGGAATACAACCCTTCCAAAAGCGCATTACCTCACAAAGTCAAGCTCTACCTGTTGCAACTTCTTTGGTCTTCCACAGTACTTCTGGTCTCTCCAATACTCTTTTGTTCCACTCCTTTCTATTTTTTTCCTAGAGCAACACTAATTCTCTCAATGTGTCACAGACATGGCAGCTGAAAAAGAAGAAATATTTGTGTTTTTTAACATAGCTTAATGCCACCTATTTTAGCAGGGTGTGCACAGCTTATGCATTAATTTAAATCAATCTTTGAACAAAAAAGAGTTCATACAGCATCTCTCCCATGCAGAACTATCTAATAAACTTCTTGCTTCTGTTTCCTGTAACATGAGATGTTCAACAACTTGCTGTCCTCAGAGAATGAACAGTAATCATGACTGCAGTCATTCAGCATTTAGGTAGTTGCACATATTCCCAGTGCAGAAGGATACCATTCAACCAAATGTTGACCTCAACTACCCAGACCCATCCCCACAAGAAGAGTTAAGTCAAAATTTTCCGTTTGTTAAAAAACTTATTTTTGTGCATGGGTAACAGTCCTACTTGTTTAGAAGTAAAGGGGGAGCAATGTGTCTGTCTCAAACTCCAGCAGCCAGACAGCTGTGGAGCTGCACAAGGGTTATTGGTAATAACACTTCGTGAGAAAGAGCAGGATGTGGCTGGAGAAGGGGCTGTATGGAGGTAGAGCAGCATTTTTCTGGGACAAATATCCTTATTCTGGATCCTGGACAAAAGCAGAACACAGTATAGTACAAGTGCAGAAATGAAGTCAAAAAGTGAGAATGGGCTGTTGACCACAGTCTGACACACTTAGGGGGGATCAAGACCACTAAATACTCCCAAAGCCCTGCGAACTATTTCCATAGAGGTCTAGAAGGATGGACTGCTCATGGTCACTGATTTGCACGCAAAGCAAGAAACTTACCTCCAGGATGGGGAAAACTTGTCTATAACAAAGTACCCACATGAAGCCCAGGCATGTGTATAGCTTGGGACTCTGGACACTCCCTCAGGTGGATTGGTATTTCTTCCTTTCTTTCTCTTCCCCATCCTTAATTCATTTCCCTCCCATTTTGCCCTATCCCTTTATCCAAAACCCATTGTCATGTGCTTGTATAGGAGGCCAGGGTCTAAATTATACCAATTTCTATGATAAATGCATGACTTACAAATAAAACTTTGTAAGTTTTTGAAGACCCACTGACTTTTGTTGCTCCTTTTAACAACAAGCATCTCTGAATCTTGGGCACTCCCTTCCCCTTCAGGTGCGATGGAACTCAGAGACAATGATCAGAGTGTTTTGAGCAAATATTAAGAACTGTGAGAGCAAATATCTCCTCAAACATTTTTCTGGACCTACTGCTCTCTGGAAAAACTTAAAGCTGTGTAGATAATACCTGTATTAGCACAGAGAAGAAGAAGTACTAGTACCTTCTCAGTAGCATTGGTAGAAGTTATACTTTTATGTCCCGGAAGAAATACAAAATAGGTCTCCTGGCCCAGATGTCACTTTGCCCCCCTCTAATGTGTTTTGGCCTGGACAGTCTACTGCCATTTTCTCTGCCCCTCACCAGTAAGCCTTTCCTCTCTAGTAGTAGTTCTCTTTGCAGAAGTTTCTCAGGGGGCATTCATTGTCAAAGGAACAGATATGCCATGTCACAGGCTAGCTAGGATTGGGAAAGACCTCTGGAGGTCAATACCCCCTCCAAGTAGAAGCAACTTCAAAGATACATTAGATTGTGCTTGTAATTCTGTTGTTTCCATGAAATGTTTGGAGCCCCCTGACAGGTAGGGTAAGTGGAGCGGTGTGGCCGATGGAAAACACACCCAGGCTAGAATGACCAGCCCACCTCCAGCCGAAGGGGCGCTTCCCCAACACGAAGCCGGGTATTGTGCCTAAGGCACTAAACTGCCTTCCGGACGTTGGCCGCTGTAAAACTCAGAGCCACAGGAAGAAGAGGCGTCTCTCAGTCTCTTTAGTATGATCGGGTTTATTAGGTCCCAAGGGACCAAACACTCCCAATGGAACCAGGGGATACAAGCAGAGGGTTGAGAGCTGAGAGCCCCGAGGTGTGGAAAACCTCGGGTTTTAAAGGAGATGGGAGGGGTGAGGGGTAACAAATCAGGAGAGGGAAAGGAAGGATACATTGGGGATTGACATAACGATACAGCCAATCATGTACAACCAAGGGAGGGGTCCCGGCCCCTGAGCCAATCACCCGACACCCTGGCCAGAAGCTTCTGGAAAAGGAGGCAGGGGTGCCGAGTGACAGGCAGGCAACCGGGGGTGGGGAACAAAAATGATACATTTGATAACCATAGAAACTGGGGAGGGGTTTGGGGATTGACAGTTAACTGGGTTTGGGGCAGGACCTTTTAGCATGAGCAAAGGGGGTGAACAGAACAAACGCGAAACGAACTACAACAGGTATGGACTTTGTTCAAATGTTTGTTCAAGAGTTTTGTTGAAGTGTTTGAATTATTGAAAATTCTTTAGAATTCAGTATTACTGAATGCAATTCTTGCCTGTTGTCTGCTGTTCTGATACTTGTGTTTGCTTAAAGGAAAACCACTTCAGTGTTAGTTTTTGTGGCTTCCTGTGTAAACCAACTGGATATTTTTGACTAGGAAACCATTAACCTAAGAGGACCACTTCGTGGACTATGAGTAATAGCCAATATTTCCAATATTAGAGATGTTTAAGACACTCATGTAATTTTGTGTACATAAGTTTATGTGTAGGACTTTTCAGCACACTGACAATAAAAACTGTTAAAAAGTACTATGTGCCAAAAAACTCAAGACAACATTATATGTAATTGCAATTTTTCTCAAGGAGTTTCACTCAGCAGAAACATGTTTGTGGTACAAAATGAACAAATGATGACCATTTCACTGTTTTAGTAGCAATACTTGTGCTCCATTTAGCTTATCTGAAATTTCATCTCCATTTTTGCTAAGGCCCAATACAAACATGCATTTCTGTAAGGATACAAGAAACTTCAGGATGATTCTGGCAGCAAACACTGTGTCATACTACTTTTCTTTTGGTTTTTTAGGTGAACTGGACAAGAAACTCTGAGTTAATTTCAAACATCAATGCATTCTCCCTGGCTAATCTGCTGTGGTGCTAACTTAGTTGATGTACTGGTGAGATAGCTGTCATTTTATGTAAATAGATTTTGCATCCAGTCATTCTTCTTACTCATTTCAGGGAAGCACTATAGAAAGTGACACTGGGTTGTAACAATGTTCTTTTATTTTACTTTTTATATAATCAAATGTCAACTTGTTTTCAGTTCAAAAATTGTCAAAATTTCTACATGTATCAGAGATATTTTCTCTTACCTAACAAAGAAGTTCCTGGTAAATGCCAGAGTTTTGAAATAGGTATGTTCTTTCCTTACCTTCTGAAACTGAGGTTATTAAATGAGAAGAAAATATCAGAGGCTAGGTTGCTGACAAACTTAAGGTCAATTTCTGGTTGAATTTCAAGATAACATGACAGTCTCGGAAGAGAAGGAAGATAACAGTCATAAGATCTACAAGAACGGGAAATTATTTTGCATACAGAAATGCTGACAAATCAACAAGAACTTTTGGGAGATAGTTGTGGCTCCATAAATACCTGATGTTTGTTGGGTTTCTTTGAAAATTCTTTGCTATTATTATAAGAAATACTTTAGTATTTCAGAAGGAAGGATAAAAGTAAGATTCAGGGGACTTTTTCTCTCATTATGGGACACCTTAACTGGGGATACTTGTCTTTCTGTCTAACTCTCCTGAATCCCTTCAAAGTGCTCAGACTATCATGTGTTTGTTAATCATATAATGAAAATAGTGAACTTTGAGAAGTTTTTCAACTTTGAGAAGTTTTTCAACTAATCTTATTTTTCACCTATTTCTTCCTCATGTGTTTGCTGGATTTTTAATTTAAATAAATAAATAAACAAGGCTACTTCTATTCTGAAATAAGCACCTGTGGAAGGCTCTTCTATATGGCAGCACATCTTTTCAAGGAGTCACATACACAAAATGTTTTAAAGAGATGATATAACTGGTTTCCAATTAAATTTTAATATTTCTGTTCATACTACATTTTTCTGCCATCACAGTCTTAATGGATACTTAATGCTTACTTTTAAAGGAGTTTATTTAGTTGCCACTAGTCAAACATAGTAATCTTTTCCATCTTCTGTCAATCAAAACTTTCCAAATACTTTTCTTGTTGTGACTGAATTGTAGACATAAATCTATTTCAAAGATTCAGCTTCTTTGAATCTACAATAATCCTGCCAGTACACCTGTTGGAATGTCTGCAGATGGTAAATGCTAAAGTACCTCACATCAGGTTGACGTGCCTTTTTTTTTTTTTTTTTTTAATGAATATGAATATTTGCTGTCTGAAACGGTGTGAATAATCAGAAGTTTGCTGAACATCTTCTCTACCACCCATTCTGTTCAAGTCATGTCAAGTACACCATGGCACTCCTGTGGATATTAATGATGTAGCACTATAAAAAATGTTTCTAAGTACTTTCAATTCTCCATGATACAGTAATTAACAATTTTGAGAAAAGATGAACAGTTGTGTTGGGCACCTACCCAGATGCTTATTGATAACCAAAGAAGAAAAATTGCTTTTGATTTATATAGGTATTTGATTAGCCCTTTAATAAATGCCAATGGAAAATGAATACCAGATAAGTCTATTAAGATTTGCTTTGCCTTCTTTATATGATCAAAAGGGGATTTTCCTCTGCCAGCAACAGAAATCCAGGCTTATGCATAGAGTTAGGCACAGGCAGCTCAGACAGTGCTATGCTGCCACATATAGGGACTTCAACAGATGAATATAGCGTTGCCAAAAACGTACATCAGCCCAAACTGAGAAAACATGTAAAACAGAATGTATCCATAGCAGTGAAATGCTGGTTAGAAGGAATCTGTGTTGAAACAGCATTTCACAGGACAATGGAAAGTGAGAAGTAATTTCATGAAGCCACTTCTACTTGCAGTAACATATGCCAGCTCTGCTGCTGTATTACCTACCTCCTGTAAATATGTAATATTTACTGCAGTCCTTCCACAGTGAAAGAGAAAGGTCACACAAAGCACTGAACAGATTTTATCCTATTAGTTCTTCTGGGGAGATACAGCAAAGAAAACCAGATCAAAAGTACATAAGTGCAAGTGTTTGAAGGGAGCAAGGTGAACTTGGGAGCGAGCAGGTGTTGGCTGCATCAAGCACCTGAGAAACCTTGTCTTTGGGCAATTGACATCGCCCTGTAGTATGAAATACATGGACATTTTTCAGGATTTTGTATTACTTTACTCAAAAAAGACTATGAATTTTCTGAACTGTAGAGGGACTTCAAAGTGGTGACAAAACTTTCAGAGATCGCAATCCTCAAGATTTTAGTCAGTCTCTATTAAGAGAGATCAAGTTTATTCGACTTTGTCCTAAACTTTCTCTGGTGCATCTAACATTTATCATCACCAACAGGAGACACACACTGTTAGATGGACCTTGGGGCTGATTTGATATGACAAATGGTGTCCTTTTGCATATCTGTACCGAAAAAAGGAAGATACCATGTCTGTTAGAGAGCTAAATGAAAACCAACATTAAAAAAATCATTCTTTAATGACTCCTTTCCATTTCCCAAGGAATTTAACTCAAACAGATTTATAATTTTGTGTATCTCACACACATAATGAAATATTTGTGAGAAATATAAGTACATTTATTAAAAGAAAAAGTCAAGTATCATCTCTGCTCTGCTTTAAAATGTATTTATGCACAGGATTGAGACAATAAAATCACACTTTTTATACAGCAAACAAACTAATTTATGACAGAGAAATGAAGATAAGAAGGTATTCACTGGGTTAAATATTGAAATCCATATAGAGATTTACTGATACAATTAAATACAATTAAAGTGATAAAGGCTGCCATTTACTTTCAGTAAAAGTTCTTTTCAACAATTCTTCTGGATGCAGAAGAACTTTTTGCTTGAAAGTAGACATTCCAGATGGCTGTAATGTTCAAAAAAAAGATGTAAGACACTTGAGGTGTTCATATGCATATTCCCTATTTAGATAAAAGGAAGAGTGTTGATATTGACATGCCCTATCAGTCGACTGGAAATAAGAGGGTGTAAACTCAGTGCTGTTAGCTGTACAGAATCAGTACCCTTTGCCTTGTGGTGACTGTTTATAGGTTTGAGCACTGTGAAAGTAAGGCATGCAGGTAGTGAAATACACTGCAAGAGAATGTCACAAAGAGATTGCCACTAATAGATGAAAGTGGGTAAGGTCTTGTATAATGCTGGGACAGTAGTTAAAACAATCATTTGTTGTTTCTCTGATGACTTGATGGTTATGTTGAAGAAATGAAAGAAGCCATGTGCCACTTGGATAAGTGTTCTGGCTGGTAATTCACCCAAGGAAAAAAGCACTTTGTTGTCAGATGAGGGAAATATTTCACTGACCAGTGGAGGCACAAGCAGGCTATTGATGATAGCACTGAGGTGCTCCTGGGAAAGTTTGAGAGGCAAATAGTGGGGGTTTTTTTCTGTTACCATATGATTCAGGAGCTTGTCTCATTAGGAGGAAACTGGTTTAAGCTTCATAACAGTTGTCTTTTAGAAATCCTGCTGACTGATCCAAGTGTCAGAGGGTATCTTGTCTCTCTTAAGTATTACGATACCTTTGTAGCGTAGAGATTAGGAAATCAAGTCCTCTCTACTGCTCTAACATGGGTATTTAGTTCTGTATTTCTTAATACCAGGGTTTTTTTCACTGTGCTTTTTACAGTAAAAAATTTGATACTCCATGAGGTGAGGAATGACTCTTTTGTCCCTTCCCATTTTGTTCTTGGGCTGTGCTACTCAAATATGCTTTTGTATGTTGATGAGTTCATGGCTTTGATGACTTAAAGAAGGAAAAAAAGGAATGGGCTGATGAACAAGATTACAATGTAAAGTCAAGAGATACAATTTAATTTAAAGGTTCCATCACTACAGATTCTTGGGAAATACTGCTGTTCATAGTGAATTTGCTTAGTATTCATGGATGTGACATACATTTCCATAGATTATGCCCTGTGAGATATAGCCTCACTTAAATGTTGGCTATTCCTGCTGAGTGAATTTAAGTAAACAGTTTCATCAAATGGTGTATTCCATATATTGCCAAGTGTTCAGAGTACAGTTGTTATGCTTGACTAACCAGATATTTATCTCTTCTCTGCTACAGTAGTGACTGACCTCCTGCATAAACATGTGTAATTTATTTTGGGATTACAGCTAATCAGGAGGCTTCTGCATTCTGCTTCTCCTTTATTTTCATTCTTCCCCAAATGTTTTTCTTAGATATTTTCTATGTATTAAAAATTATGAGGAAACATAAGGCAAATGTTTATCATTAAATATTGTATTTACAAAGGTGTTTTCTCTCTGATTTCTACCCAATGCTACCAGGATTCTGTAGTACATTGCTGATTCATTTGAGAAACATTACCTGAAAAGCTCTTACAGCATCTTAGAGCAAGTCATGCTAAGGTAATTCTAACTGTTGCTTGAGAGATCTTGGGCCTTTCCTCTTCCTCTTCTTCCTCTTCCATTTCCCCTTCTCCCTTTCCTTTTCTCCCTTAAAAGTTATATGTTTGTAGGTGGCTCATACACTAAGGTTTAGCACATTCTTTCAGGAGTCAAAAGTCATATCATTTTTTCTCCCTTGATAAGTTTATCTTTTCTGGAAAGCTGTTGGTTCCCACAATATCATGAAGAACATTTCAGTGAGACACAGAGGTACACAAGAAGACTACTAGGAGAAAATGTGTAAAGTAACTATACATGGTCTAACTATGCATAAACCTGCTTTTGCTGTCCAAGGACTGGGGAATATTTGCTTCCAAAAGCAACCCAATGTTTTTATTTGCAGTGTACTTATAGACAGAGAAGTTTAAATATATAACTTCACGTCCTCATTCTCTGAGTGTTGCCATTCAGGAATTATTAAAAAAGAGCTCTTCTTCTGTGATTTAAGTCTCCTATTTGAACAATAATGGTGACAATGTTGTGTGTCAAGAACATATTTACTTGTCTATGTAGTTAAAATATGCAAAGAATCTATGTCTGGGCTCTGTCACCCACTGCTGCTGAGTTGCAGAGAGGGTGTGCATTCTGTTGACTGTCCTAGTGCTGTCAGAAAGAATGTTACTATTGCCAAAACATAAGCTAAAATAGGACCTGTTCCAGCTGCAGTTGGTGACATTGTCAACCTGCCTGAATTGCCAGTGTCCCAACAAGTTAGCCAAGTTTCAAATGATAAAGGGGAGAAGAGTGAAGTACATAAACCTTTGCCTTAGCAAAGGATAGTGAGAATAGCCTAGGCCTCACAATGGAGCTGTAGCTAAGGCATAGGCTACTGAAGCCCTGAAACCACAGTAATGCCCTTATGTTCCCTTCCCTGTCCATCATGCTGGAATTTCTTCATGGTTTATGTAAATGAGAAACATTTGCAGCTATCCCTGATATACTGTAAAGCACAACAGCTATTTTGGCTTTTTTTTTTGGCAATTTCACTGAATTCCCTTTCCTTTTTCTACATATGATTGGAGAGGACCATAATACACGCAAAGCATTTCATTAAGTTGGCTCAGTCTGCCAGCAAACATGGATTACTTAGGACAGATGTTCTCCAGAAGCATGATGTAAAAATTTTCATAGCAGTGGTAGCATCCTCTCACTCTCTCCTTTGAGGAGTTATCAGAGTGAGACATGAAGTGTGTTTCACTCAGTCGCCTCCAGCTGGACAAAATCAACTCTTCTACCTTTTTCACATTACTGCTGCAGAGGACCCTCTGAAAGCCAAATTTCAGACAGGCTGCTTGAAACCAGGACTCATCAGCCTACACTAAACTTTAACATATATCTTTCTCATCATGCTTGATTGATCTCAGCTGAATAGGGAGTTTCCTGAATATGGTGTAGGCAAGAAGACACTTGAGAGAGTATCTCCTGTTTTTTGCATATAAAAAATAGTTTTGTAGTCAAAACCAGCATTGCTGCAGCCATCCACAGCACTTGAATAATTCCCAGGCAGACTCTTCATTTCATAAGGAATGGGGTTTTGTGTGTGTGTGTGTGTGTGTGTGTGTGTGTGTGTGTGTGTGTGTGTGTGATTGAGAGGGATATCACAGATAGCCATTAAAAGCTGGATATTAAGGAAGCTCATGGCAATTTTTTAATACTGTTAGTTCACTTTGAACCCCTGCATGACTTCAGTTACTTGTGCCAGGAATCTCACACACAGAGGGCAGAATATTTGCGGGAAGTAATTCAGATTCCCAAATTCCCATGCTGACAATGTACACGCTAGAGGGATGTGGGGAAACGACTGAGAATAGAAACATATAAAGACACAGTTTGTTAGGAGCAGAAATATTTATATCTTCAAAAGAAACCTTAGAAGAATGAAATAGCACATTATCTACACAGGAATTAAAAAAATTTCCCAAAACTGTGCAAAAAAAAAACATTCACAGAGAAAAAACATATTAATCTACAGAACTCACATAAACAAGCTAGGATATACATGGGTGTATACTCTCTTCTAGGTCTTAAATATTGTCTGACAACCCAGAAATAATTCAAATTCAAATATGAGCTTTAATACCAAACCCTTAAATATTAGTCCCTTGGTGGGCTTGCACAGACAGACACGATCACTCCCATATCCTGAAGTCACTTTATTGGTGCCATTTATCTGCATGTATTTATGGATTAAGAATTAAAGAACTATATAATTCATTTTCAGAGATGTTATTTCTGATAAAAATCAGTAGATTACCTTCACTTTTTGCTATATTTTGTTTACGTATGGAGTTATGAAGCAAGAACTCAATGTTGTCAGCATTTACAACTGACTTTTAATTAACTTCCCTCCATGTTAATACAGTTCTTTTGCTGAACAATTTCTAATCCACAATAGCTGAAATTACAGCCAGTACAGCATAGAGGGAAAAAAATGGCCCTTCATTATCAAACCATTATATTTGCAACAGCTCACTGCCAAGAGACTTTTCAAAGCAGTTAAACAATAAATTCATTAGAATTCCAGAATAGGCCATGAGGGGCCAAACCTTGATCCCACTGAAATCGGTAGCTCATGTACTGAATAGTGCTAATGTTAGGCTCTTAAAAGTACTCAAATATCTTTGGTTCAAGCAAAATAACAGACTATTACTGCAAATCTAACCTTCATTACATTTTCTATGCACTTAAATCTTTGTATGAATTGGGAATAAGTTTTGTTTGAACTGAGTACTACTTATATTTGATTTTGAAAATGATTTTTAATGTTGTATGCTCTCCAGGTTGCTATTATTCTCTGGGAACATGAGTGCAGCACGTAAACTATATACACACATACATACATGCATATATATGTGTATATATATAAATCCACACATGTATGTATATGTATATGTATATACATACACACACACATAAACACACACAGTCATGGAGACCAGGTATCCAAGTGGATAACAGCCTCACCACTTATTTCAAAGGTTGCAGGTTCAACATGACTGAGCTCAGTTTTAATTAAACTTTCTATTTGCTTTTCCACAGGATATGTCATATAAAAGTCAATCATGGTTTAAAAAAAATGTCTATTTGCACTTACGGTTGTGTTGAGAATATTCCTCTGTGCATATCACAGAATAGAAGATCAGGAGGAGTTAGCAGAAATGTGTCTTTATCTAAGTGCAAAACCACATATTGTTTAGCAAAACTTGGGTAAGTTTCTGGCTCCTAATCTCTATACGTCTCAAAGAATCTGAGGCTGTGCTCTGCATTTCTGCTTCCCTGTACTGCTAAAAAGAATCTATGGGCCAGAAAGGCAGAAAGGAGCAATTCATTAATATCTGCCTTCTGGCCCTGTCTTGCTAAACACTGAAATTTCTAAGAACACCATCACTAAGAGGCAGAGTATTTGGGAATTTCTAGTGTTACACATACTTGAGAGCAGTTTCAATTGTCTTGTATTTCATGGGACATTGGAAAAATCATGCTTGTTCACTGGTGAATAGTGAAACTTTGTGCATCTTTTGAGTCTTTGGGAAACAGCTGAGTTCTGTGGCAGATTGCAGTAGACAAATTGTTATTTGATCCTGTGTTTAATGTGTCCAGTAGGGATAATACTGACAATGGTAGTGGGGGTGCCAAAAATTGTTTGACCTTCTGATACATATCTTGTCAGGGATGCTCAAAACTCATGTTAACTTTCATGCTTGCTGATACCTGAAGGAACGATTTATAGGAAAAAAGTAGTGCAGCTGAACATTTCCTGTGTGATATTTGAGGAATGCAAGGGAAGGAATTACTTGTGAAAAGAAAAACTGTTGTTGCTCATAGATTAATTTCTGTAGTCTGAGAGAATAGATATCATGTTACAAATAAGGTTTTAGAGAAGAAAATGCTCTGTATCGACATGGACCAGAAATTATAAGGCACCCACATATCTTGTTGCAGAGTATTCCTCAGCAGACAGATGTTTTCTGTGGTTTGGGACATGCTCTCTGTGGAAAAAGCAGCCTGTCAAAAATGATAAAGACTCAATGTATTTGCAACTGCACAGGAAATTTATGTGTCTCTATGCAGACTGGAGGTGAGGCAAATGAATATTACTCACCTGATAGAGAGAATGAGGTCTGATACAGGGTAGAATTAACCTAAGTTAACATTCAGACAGAGTCTCTCTAATATACCTACCATTTCTCTGATTGAAAGAAAACAATCTGACACAGAATTTATGTGCAAATAAGATTGAAATGATCAATTAAGCTGTCTTTCTAATAAGCTGCCTCTAAAAGGGTGACTGGTTAAATGGAGAAATCAAATATGCTAAGTTAAAATAAGAAACTTAAGCTATTGATTGATCTAAGGCCCACAGAGTGCAACTGCAGTTTTGAGAAGCCCTGAATAAGGTTTCCATGGCCAATTCCTCATGTTTCTAAAGGTCAAAGCCATTTCATTCATTTTTAAAGGGAGTTTTCTGAGGCTAAAAATTAATTAAACTAGTACCTTTGAATATGTTGCATTATGACTGCCTTTATTGTGATCTATATACCACATAAACCTGAATGTTTTAAATTACTTGATTTCTCTTCAAGTCAAGAACTTCTGTTTTGAAAGCAGTGGTGTTTTCAAAATATGTCTCATTTAAGAAGCAGCCAAGTATTACAATTTATATTTACCTTATTGGTTTGAATATTTTATTTTACTTCAGTGATGCATAAATCTTCCAACTATACAAAAGATTTTTTTTTGTCCTGTTAATGCTTAATGCCAATTCATCTTTCATAAAATCATTTTGAGACAAGCTGATTACATGGCTTGGTCTGTAAGTTGGGAGCAGAATGAGACCTAATCTCATGAAAAGGTTTAGGAAAAAGGACTAGAAAATGCCCTTGTGTGTGGAGGGGGCACTGTGTGCATCCTGACTACTCTGTGTTTCAGTAAAGTGAGAGCCAGGTACAAGTGGAAGGCTAGAGGATCAGGGTGTTGCCAACAAGCCATAAAGTGATCCACATGAAAAGCTCTTCTCTTGTAACCATGCACAACATAATAATTTGTGTATCATATGAAGCTAGAAATTTTTATTAGTTTGTTATCTCTATTTCTTGGATCATAAAATTTTACTCTTACAAGAAGTTTAGTTTTAGCTGTCTGTCTGATGCCTATTAAATTCAAGAGAAGAACATCCCATCTGTTTAAATGTTTGCTGGTTTTTAGAGTAGTTTTGGCTGTTAGAGAATACATCCTGAACTCCTACCCATTCTTTACTTCATTTTTTTTTCCAGAATAAATTAGGAACAGAAATATGTTGAACTGTTTTGAATCATGGAGACTCCAGCTGCTTCCAAGCACTTCTCAAATCACCCCATTCCAGGCAGCTCTGAAAAGAAGGGCTTTCAAACTGCAGCAAGAAACAACTTCTATCCCAGATATTGGACTCTGCAAACTTTTTATCTTTGTTACATCTGTTAAGATGTTGATGTTTGTTGAAAAGAAATTGAGTGTCCCCTTGTTTCCCAAGTCCTACTCTCATATTAATAATGTACCAAAATATCTTGGGTGCAGCTCACACACGCTGGAACAGATACCTGCCAGGTCTGGAGTCAGTTCAGAGTAATCTGTCCACTTGTTCCAGACAACCAGAAGTCCACAGATAATGTGTTAGACAGAGTCTTTGTATGACCCATGAGAATAAAATTTTCCAGATCTGGTGCTGCCAATCACAGTAGTTTGGATTTTATTTTTTCAAAAGATAGGTTACTTTGAAGGGACTTTTAATTTTTTTTTTCTATAGATGGGTCCTCCTGTCAATCTGAAATATGCACAGCAATGTATTTGTAGTGACTTTTGGCTTCAGCCCACTGCACCAAAACCCGAGGATTTATTGTTTGTTTCTTTGTTTAAACAAAAATCACCTACCTCTTTTTCTAGCATACAACCCCCAAATAGCAAGTTTGTTTCTGAACAGTGGGTATATGTGTACGTTCAAGGAAAAATAATTGCATTTAATTGACAGCATATAACAGTGTCCGCATTTTCTCCCATGCTAGTTGACTCACAGAGTGAGCAATTCTATGTCTAGCTTTGAACATATTTCCCTAAGATGTTAGCTTGCTCATATTTTAGAAACATTTAGAAAATTAGGGTTCCCTCTGCTCAGCTAAACAATAACCATTTATGAATGAGGTGCTTATATACATGTGTGAAAGACAAAAATAAGAAGTTTTGCCTAATGTTCAGGTCTGATCTAGACTGTCTGGGTTTCACAAAGGTTACACAGTGTTTGCCAGGTTACTGGGTTAGAAAGCAACTCATCAAATGTCTGCTGCTAGAGAGACTGCAGCATCTGCAGGATGATTCACGCTGCGGGCTGAGGGCAGCTGGGCTCTCACATCCTAAACCTCCCCAGAGATTCCCTCCCATTGCAGCCAAAGGATGTTTCTCCTGACACTTCCTTGCCACAGACAGCAGGAGCTGGGGGTCCAACCAGAGCTCTGGAGAGTGCAGAGATATGCTGATATGATTTGGGACCAGACAAATCTTTAAACTTTGAGATGAAATCATGTTTGTTTTTGTGCTTCAGGACCAAATGTGTGTGATGAGCAGGAAGCCCTAAAGCACCTCCCTCAAATATCCCTGCTATCTTTTAACTTAATAAACTGACGTGCCTGACACAATGATAAAAGGTTTTAAAGTTGCTTTGCAGAATGGACTTCAGCCCTTTAATGGGTCTTAGGCTGGAAATTAGAAGGTTTCCTTGCTAAGGACAGCCAGTGCTCAGTTGCTTTTTCTGACTCTACTTCAAGCACTTGGGAGACAAATGATGTGCTTTACATGAGTATAGCCATGGATTATTTTGTTCATTTCCTGAATAGAAGGGAAATTTAAACCATATTTGGCTTAGAAGCACAAAACTATTGGTACATCTGGAAACAAAAATGAAAACCACCTCAAAAAGCTCCAAAAAGAGTGTGAAGGAAATGAACTTTATCCTACGATGATCAGAAAGGATATCACAGGACACACTGAAGAATTAATGAAACACACTTCAAGAACCAAGGCTGTGTGGCAAGAGGCTGGTTATAACCAGCTTTGCTCAGTAAAATATTAAAGGCCATTTCTCCCTACCCATTTACATTGACTTACTACAGAGCACTTTAGAAAGGGTAGGAGACTAATAGGTACTGAAGAGATTTTGACTGCAGAGTGCGATAGAAGGTAATAGCATGAAAGTTCTGCAGAGAAAATCTATTCAGAGAGTGTAAATCAAACAGGGTTGCCCCAGAAACAGGCATTTCAGTAAAGTTGACATCTTTCAAATAACATTTCATATATCAGTATTTGTTTTAGAAACAGAATTGTTTTAAAAATATCAAAATGGCATGTTGCAGTATTTTATTTATTTTTACTTTCAAAGGGCTTTCAATAACACTAAAATATTGCAATGTTTATTCAAATATTTTGTGGGTTGGAATGTGACCCCAGCTTTTTTTTACCAAAAGGTCTTTCCCTCACAAATGGACCTCATGGATCATTTCTGAATGTCAACTTTTTCTTTCCTCTCTGCATTAAGAATGACAAAGGGGGGAAAAAAGAAGAGGTTAAGTAGAAATTAATTCTCTAACAATTTCTTCTGTGTGATTCAGTTGCTGGCCTTAAACTTGTACCCGGCTGTATTTTACAAATATATCCCACTTGTACCGTACTTGCTACTTATTGCTACTTATTTTCCTTATCATCTACCCGGACAGAAACAGAGAAAGCACCCAGAGCAGCAGCAGGGCTTAGTCATGCTCCTCCAGGTCTTAGGTGACCTTAAAGTGGGGCTGAGTCACCAAAACGCTCAGCTGAACACACTGGAGCAAACAGCCATGGCATTGCTCCCCATCCTTTGAGTCGAGTTGTGCATGGGCACTGTCCTTGCTGCTCAGAAGATCAGGCAAACCTGAGATGAGTCAGTTGATCACCATCCCTGCCAGAGGGCTGTGAATTGCCTGTGAAGGCAGAACACTCAAAATTTAACTGGTCTTGCCTGAGCAACTTGTCTCAAAGCAGTCGTTATTAGCCCCACATTTAATGATCAGTATATATAATATTGAAATAGGTCACAGCCTTAAGTGAGGTAAAATCTCATGGAAATGTAAAATAGGTTTCTAAAAAAGCAATAAAGATAATAGAGCACAGCACCTGGGTTGTTCACTTTTATAGCTCAGAAACAAGAATATTTTTATAATATTTTTTTTTAACAGACTAGATTAAGTCTGGGAAAGAGGTGGGTGTTCAAACACAGGGTTGTGGTATGATTTTTTAAAAAGTACTTACTGTTTTGAGAACCATCAATTAGAAAATAACTCACAAATCACTGAATTTCTCTGTCATTCAGGCTGACACAAGCACTTATTTTCCATTCCAGTTAGCAGATTTTCAGATTTTTCTAAGTCCTAAGTTGTACTGAAACATTGATAATATTTGATGAAACATTGGATAATGTTTTTGGTAATTTTGCTCTATCAAAGCTTGTGGACTTATCTGAGGGTTGATTAAATTATCTTTTAATGGGTGATGGGTGAACTGTGACAGATTTAGAGATCTGAGTGACTCAAAAGAGATCTGCAATGGTAATATGCCTTCAGAGGAATTTCGTTGACTGCAAGATATGCATCAGAGCACTCAATAGGGTGAATTCAATAAGGTGACGTTCACAAAAAGCAACCCTGTGAAAGACCCATAAATGTATAATCCTACATTTTACTGATTAATTCTGTTAAATATTACCACAGTAAGGCTACTTTGCATTAAATTTCTGTAAATGTTTGAGATTTTAGTCCTTAGTTGGTAAACCAGTGTTTTAGAGAACTGTAGAAGGGAGAAAAAGACATAGAAGAAAATTATAGAAATAGAATTTTGACATGAATAAAAACTTGAATAAAATGTTAACAATAAAAGTGATGTACTTTAAAACAAACTATTTCCATGCTTGACCTGAACTAGAAACTAATCTTCCTAAACTGAGCCTCAGCTCCCCAATAGAATAATTAAATGGATGTTTCTAGCTAGAATGCTGTACATTTTACCACAACATTTTAATAGTTCAGGATGTCTAGGAACAACTCTGTTCCTAATTTGTCTTGAAGGAGGTGTGTGGGGCTTTTTTTGGTTTTTTTTTTTTGTTTTTTTGTTTTTTTTGTTTTGTTTTTTTTAAAGTATTCGCACAAGCAGGAATGTTGGGAGCCACGCAGGAGGTGTAAGATTTTAGAAGCAGTCTTGCTATCAGCCCAAGGTGTGGTGCAGACTCAGATGCTGTGGAGCAGGCCGGTCACGGTGCGCATGGAGCGCTTGGTGCCGCCGTGCTGGGCTGGGCTCCGCAGAGCCAGCGCAGCACTGGGCTGGGCTAAAATCCTTTAGAGAACTTTGCCTTTTTCATTTTCTGCTCCCACTCTCAGCTCCCAGCTTTTCTAAAATCAACTATAAATTATTTCTTCCCTGAGTGTGCAAGTTACTCCTTCACTGCTGCCTTAGTCTTGCAGCTTCTACGATTGCGCAGTGCTCCACAGTTCTGAGAAGACAGACCACTTCTTGTGCAGGATGTGAAGCCCACCACAAAGGGTCTTAGAAAGGAATTGTTTTCATTTAAGTGAAAACTTTCATAAGTGGGTTAAGAGTCTAATGAATAAACAGAGGTCCTGGTCCTAGAGATGCTTTTTAAGATCTTTGAGAAGTCTGTTTATCAGAGCTTGAAATAAATCTCATGGTGGTCTTACAGTAAATAAAACAATCCCTTTCCCTGTCCTCTCATCTGTGGTTTTAATCAGTTACAATGAGCTTGTTTTCAGAGGTGTTTGGGGTTTGGTGAATAAAAGTCAAAGCTCTTTTATGATTGCAACTTCAGACAAAATATGGTAAAAGGACTGTGACTGACCTGCACTTGAAAATATGATATAAAACCAGAAGGTGCAATCCAAGCTGCTTGTAACCAGCTTGGTCTGATATTGAATAGTCTTCATTTGCAAAAATGCAAAAAGGTACAAAAAATTGCAAATGGTGGCCCACAATATTGACCATATTGCAGCAGTTTCATGTGGATGGACATATTGATGTGGGAACCATAAATCATCTGCAAAATCAAATCCTCAGGTGATGCTGGCCTTACACACTGCCTCATAGAACAACTTTCAGCAAACTGGAAGGCCAAGGAAAGATAAATTTGGATTGCTTAAGTGTCCTTAGGAGACCTCTGGACACTGAGACAAAGCAAAGACACTGTGCATCTTCTGTGCTCCGCTCCTGGCTGTGATCAAGCAGCCAGGAGCAGATTCTGCCAAGAGACAGTGAGCACAGCCTGGACTCTGACCAGAATCAATTCCACAAAGTGATTTTTCCTTCGTACAAGGTATTTGCAATCACTCACTACTATCAACTCAGGAATGTGAGAGTACAAACAACCAGCTGTGTCCCAGCTCTATGGGAGAATTACTTTAAAGGAACTAGTAGCAATGATAATGCTCTGTGTCTTCTCTGACCCAGAAAAACGAGCGCACCTCTTTCAGTGGTTTTCTATATGAGATGCTGGTTCAGTAGTTTGTTGCTGCAGTGTTCACTCACATCACTGATAGCCTTGAAAATGAATCTTAATTATGAAACCTTCTCAAACCATACTATGGACAAGTACTTGTTTTCGAACCTAAGTACTAAGTGACATGCCTTTAGCAAAGACATTGGAAAATACAAGCAATATGCTTTTCAGTGGTCTCAGGCTCGAGTTAAGTTTCGAGCTGCATAACAAAGGTTGACACATATGATCCAGCAAAAATAGTGTAGGATATGAAAAAAAGCATTTATAATGCATGAAGCCTTCTAAGTTCAATGCAGTGTTTATTTGTAAAAGTAGTTCATCCTCAAGAACAAACAGCATGAAACAAGAAATATCATATCATCCATTGAACAGCATTTTCACATGTGCATGCCATTATAAGAAAAGCCTGCACAAAAGATTCAGAGGAATATTTTCCTTCCCAACACACATTAAGTTGCTGATAAAGGAATTTAAGCTTGAAGGCTGGTTTTGACTTGATCTAGAGAAGCATGCAAGGGCACAAACCCTCAGGTCTGAGTGTACAGGACAAGCACATGATAATGTATCTGCAGACTACATCCCAGAGCAAGCAGATGGCTGCCACAGACAGGGAACAAATGTAAACTCAGTTCAGTTGACCTCCGTGAGCAACTGTGGCAAATCGCTTTAATGCTGGTGCTGGTGCTACTGCACATTATTTTTCCCAAGCCACCAGCAGGACTCTCATATTGACTGGTGTGTTAGGGCCAGATGTCTCCCTTAAAATACCCCTTGCCAAAGCCTCAGTCCACCCCTGAAAACAGATGTAAAGAGGGAATGCCTGACTGGGAGAAGCGCTGAATCTGCACCAGAGGGGCTGCTTGGTGTGGGCTGGATCCTGGGAGCTGCATAAGCCAAGAGGCACACTGCTATGCAGAGCACAAAGCTCATTACATCTCTGGCCCATGTAGCAGATGTCATAAAGCCTACACTGTTTTGAAACATTTAAAACTGAAGTTTTTAAAAGCTTTGGTTAGTATTTTGCACTATTTGAAATAAAGTGTTCAGCAGAGCTGAAATTTATTAATTTTGAAAACTAAGCCATCTGGAGCATTAGCTGCTTAATTATAGCATAAAGAGTCATGAATGAGCACTTTCTATTTTCTAGTGCAGGATTCAGAGTGTGTTTGAACCTTTTATTCCTTGATTAAAAAAAAAAAGGAGACACAGAAGCAGTCATGTTATGCTATTCTTTAAGATTTTTCTTCCCTTCACAAAGTAAAAAACACCCAAAAAATAAGAAACAAACCCTTGAACCTAAACCAACAGAACACAAAACCTAACTAGTGATAGAATTTAGTGTCTTTCTTTACAAAGCAGAGATGACAACAATGACCACATACAGATGAATATGGAAGAAAAATAAAGATATTTTGCTTCTTGGTCTATTATTGCATTTAATGTAATTTTTCCCCACAGGGTTGTAAATCACTTGTCTTTTTGTGCTTTTGGTCATTCTAAGAAATTTTGATCCCAGGGTAAACCCCAGCTTGAAACAATGTGGGCTTGATGAGTTTACTCTGCTTTAAACAAGGAGGCCTTTGTCCTGTATGCCCTAGGCAACTTAAAACACAATACCCCTATCCTGCTTTGCCATGAGACCTTCAGTCAACATTCCCCTTGGTTTATGACAACTGAGCCAACAATTAGGCCAGAGGCACTCAAACATGACTTTTGAAATAGAGGGTGCATTGACGTGTATGAGCCCTGTACTGTGTTACTCTTGTCTCCTGCAATGTAAAGGTGCAAAGTTAAATTTAGAAGTTGCTGCTACAACCCATGGTTTGTCGCAGCTGTGTTTTCACTCCCCCTCTTTTGTGGAAGGATGTGAGATTTAGAAGATGCACTATTTAGCTCGAGTTTTTTCTGCACTTTTGAGAGGAGAGTTTTACCAAACATTTCTACAGAAATCTCCCTCCTCATACAATGGCAGGGCACTGCTTAAAACACTCTTCTACAGCATCCCAGGATATGTCTCAGCCCTGAAGCTATTCCCAGTTGCATACTGATAAAGAACAAATGCTGCCTAACAGGTTTGTCCCGAAGAAAAACTGTCAGATACTGCAGATTCCCACAGCCTGCAGTGCCTGCTCCACCGAAATTCAGGAGCTCCAGGTGCTGGTGTGACTAGTTAGAGTGCTTACGTTCTGCATCCATGCCAACCCTCAATTCATGTCTGTGCCAGGGCGAGGGAAGGCTGAATCCAGGCAGAACCAGCTGGTTAAAGAGGAGCTACAAAGCAGGATAAACCACTGTTTCTGCACATCAGGATCTCTGCCATACCTGACGGGTCACCCAACAGGCCCTGTGGGAAGGAGGTGGTGGTGCTGCTGCCAGCTTCCCCCTGGTCATTTCTGCCATGTAGTGGTGAGGGCTGGCAGTGGGCAAAAGAAGTCTCTGCTGGGAAGGCCACACCTGGATAAACAGCTTAATGTACGTTATCAGCAATATCATTTGAGTGGTTATTTCCAGAAACAATAGCTTTCGGTGTGCCAAAAAAGCATTTGTGATATTCCAAGACCAGATGGACCACAAATAATCAGTATTAACACAGGATGGGGGGAAGAAGCCAACTGCAGCCTGCAGTTTTTATCAACTGACTGACTGACAAGAGGTCAACATTTTAGGGGAAACTGAGGTAAAAAAACCCAAACAATAAAAGTTGTTTCAGTGCAGATAGATGATCGGTGATAGAGGAGAACTAAATTCTTCAATCCTTATTTTCAAACTGTTAGGTCACAGTGTCTTGCATCATCAGGTAATAAATACCTTGGAGATCTCTGCTTCCTGCCCATCTGGTAATAGGCCCTGAGTAGTTTTGAAACGCAAATAATGTGACATGTGTTATATAGGATTCTTCAAAGGCTCAACCTTACCTCATTCCAGCAGAATGGCTGAAAGTAACTTAATTTTGATAGCTCAAATAGGCTAGTTTTCTGTATTTTTCATATTGCAATAAGCCTAAAGATTCAGATACAAATTGTGTTCTATAAAGTTAGCGCAAAATTTAATTTGCTCTTGCCCCTCTGATTCAAGGGGAGTGTGAAATATACTTGTCGCACCATTTTCACATGTTATAGTGGCTTGCTCAGTGTGACTTCCTGGAATTGAGCCAAGTGGCTAATAACAATGACTAGCACTCAGGACTCCTACCACAGCAGCCAGTAACAAAAAAAAAACCCAACAAAACAACCAAAAGCCCCCCAACCAACCTCCTCCCTAGAAACACTGGAAAAAAATAAAACACAAAGAAAACCAGATTATATAGAAGACAAGTTTTTCTTTACTTTTCATTAGCTCCTCTTTAACATGTCCCCAGAAGAAAGCAATAGCTGAATCATGGGGAGCTGTACTGCAGAAACATCTGACAGATAAATACTTCAGCAAAGAGATATCTCTATATGATTTGGATTTTGTCATATTTTTTCCATGGGGTATTCCATGAGATACTGGCAAAATGCGTGACTGCTGCAAAAATCAACATCACAAGGTTTCATTCTCATTATGCTTCAGTTTAGTGTTTTATTTACTAAAGCAAATGAAATGGTCTCACTAAAATGACGTGCCATTTTAGCTCTGTAAACGGGGTAGCTGAGAACACATCTTGCTAAAATGCGCGTCACGTGGCAAAGCATACAGACATATGCTTATCTTTCAGAAGGTGAATTATTCCAGTAAAGTAATCTGTGCTGAAACTGAGTGTCTGAATTAAAGCTCAGACTTTTTCACTTGGAAGGACCAAATTGCCACTATGTATTTTTCCCTTTTTTTTCTCCCATATGAGTCCCTTGCTTAAACCATGTGCTCTGTTGGTACACCAATATTGAATAGGTGAAATATGCACTGCAGTCACTGACAGTACCTCAGCTCTTCAGGGTACTGAAATAAGTTTTGTTCTTCTGGAATCATTGCTACTTCATGAGATGACAAAGAAAAGCAAAACAATCCCTTTGTGATGCTCAAAACTCTACTCTCTTTGGCTTCTTAGGCTGGCAAACAACTGCTTTAAGCCTTTTTCTCAGCACACGTCATCTTGCTGGATGTGCCCCAAGTGTGAGTGGAAATAGCAAGAACAGCAATTTATCTACAACAGGAATGCCAGATTTCTTACAATAGCTCTTGGAGGTGGATCATTCCATTGTACTCTGCTCTAAGGTACCTGCTCAAGAGGAGGAAGTCCCCCCTACAACTTGAGATTTTTCCTACTGTGTTGCACTGGCTGCTGTCTCTGTTTTCTAACCTACTCTGCCCTCACCTGCCTCTTTTCTCATTCTGGCACTGGCGTGGGACCTGCTCAATATTCTGGACTGCTGTGTCAAAATGCTTCACCCTTCCTTCTTCCCACCCACAAGTCTGTGGCCACAGAGTTACAGTTTTATTCCTGCAATACCTCAGAACAATTTCTTATGACCTCCTGATTTTCCTCTTCCCCATCTTCTTAACGCATGAATTCAAGGGATTTTTATTAATGAGAAAATATTCTGTCTTTATGGTGAGACATTGTGAGGGATAAGTATGGCAAAGCAAAATCAGTATTTTAGTAAGAAAACAGGATTTAAGAAGTGTTTTCACAAGAGAGAGTGCATAATGTCCTTAAAACCTTATACTCTCATCTCAGCTTTTCCATACTCCCCTGAGACCATCACTGCAGTAACCTGGGCTCCCTTAATTCTGGTTTTCCAGCACATGGTCCTCCCTTCTCACAGTCCTCCTGCCTTCTTGGCATGTCAGCTGAGCGAGAAACAGCACTGGTGGTGCTTCACCCTAAGTTGCTTTGGAGCTGACAAGTGCATATGGCTGTTTTTCCCTCTTTTGTCCCCAAAACTGGTCCCATCCTAGGGTTACAAGTCTTTGCTTAGCTGTCAAAAACATTAAATATATGGGAACTTCATTTCCTTAAGATCCCTTTTGTCTGTCAAATTCAGTGAAAACTGACCAAAAAGAAATGTTATTGTGAATAGAGGGGATGATGAGGAGCAAAGCAATCATATATGTCTTCTTTTCCGTATCAAACAGACAAACAAACAAACAAGACAACCCACAGGGACATAAACACACACTTCTCTAAACTCTAAAATAGTTTGACCTCAAAGGTCTTTTTGGACTTGGTAACTCCTTCTTCTGTAAATCAAAATTACAGTCCAGGCTGTCTGAGTATCAGAGATGACATTTTATGTGTAAACATAATTTAACTGTTTGACATCTAGATGAAAAAAAAATGACATGCAATATACTAATATAAATAAAATAACTGATGTGCAAGTCATGGCAGTGAGCTTTGACTCAACTAATACCATTTACGGTGCAATTTTATCTACTAGACAGCAGCATTTTGGCATTTTAAATTTAAAATTAAGCATCGGAAAGAAAAGGAGTTCAACTGTACTTTAATTTCCCAGCAAAACAAAACACTACAGAATAATATGAATTTAGGTAAAGTACAACAGGAGGTCTGAACCCTGCCTTGTATTTAGCTTTACTGACCTTTCACTTAGAACTGTGCATTCCCACTCCACTCACTATATCTATTTGTGCAGATTTTTTAGTTTTTTTCTAAAGTTACTGCTTTTACAAATAATCTCTGGACCAAGGATGTTTGCCTCAAGAGTTTACTTGCTTACAATGCTAATGCAGAATAGCAATATGTTCTGAGGAAGATGCAAAATTAATTAACATCTTCCTTATCACTGCATTTTTCACATTTTAATCCTATTGTCAAGGATGTTCCCATTCAAGAATACCTCAGGCAAGTGAGTTTTCCCCACTCAAAACCACAACTTTTATTGTCTGGAACTTGTGAGTTATTCTGACTTTGTAAGAAGCTTCACTTTAATGTGATGTTGTGTGCCTTAATAGGTACTTTGATGTTTCTCTTAAAATACAGCAGTCACCTAGACAGATTTAGTGTTTCTACTGCCATTGTATAGGCCAGTAAGGTAAGTCTAGGGGAAATTCACTGCCTCTATGTTACTTTTTGTTGTAGGGATTTGCATTATTGATATTACTCTCTCTCCCTAAGTCACAAATCACTTATTTCATTCAAATTTGCGAATGGGTTGCTGAGATTAATCAGTCCCAAATCACCAATTCTGTCACTGATACTGAGATAAACTCATTGCCCTCACATGCTGAGCCAAAAAGTTTCCCAGCTTGCGCAAGATAGAGGTATCCTAAAGTGTCTATAAATTTGAAAATGTAACATTTTCATTTCTTATATTATAAAGTAACATAGTATCAAACATACTTCCTAACTCTTTAATTATTTTGCATTTAATTTCAATGAAAGTATCCTAGAAAAACACCTAGCCTCAGATGGAGAGTGCCTTCCTCATACTCTGAAAATTCTGTACAACAGGCTCCAGCCAAATAAAATGTTAGTCAGGCTGCTATGATGAACAGGAATGCAGATCTTTTTCTTCCCAGCATCTTCCTGCCCCCTTTCTCTATGTCTGAAAAATAAAGTTGAACTCAATGTCTGTGCTGGGCAGGGCATGTGCTCTCGTTGCTCCAGTCATTTATGGGAGGGAAGAGTTTAATTACACTCTGTTCTGTGCAACTGTGTCTCCCTGAAGGAAGGGGTTTCATGTTCACATGGAGGCAGACAAAATCCCTTTGCAAAAGGGGTGGTAAAGGCACCCATTGTAGTCAGGTATGAATGCATTCTATGCAAATATTATGCAAATAAATTCCATCTGCCTGTGGTACTGATGAAGATTGTGATCTCTGGAGGAGCAATCTAGAGAAAACTCATGAAAGAAACCCTTTTGGCATATTCCATCATCAAAGTTTTGATCTTCCATATGGAAATTAGTATTTCTGAAAGTAGGTTCCAAATAGATAAAACATTTTGATTACTTATGCTAAGTCATGGCAGAAAAGTGACAGCCAAAGACCTCAGGTGAAGAAAGCCATATATGCAGTGCTAAGTGAGAAGTGATGGATTTCACTAATTCATACTTTTAATTTTCCTAGAATATCTCATGACAAGCTCTTAATTTTCTTATTTAGCATTTCTTATATCTCAATGCCCATGGATAATATTTGATGACACTGGCACATGAAGATACAACAGCTTTAATGAAGACTTGAGAGGGAAGGAGATTGACAGGATTGTTCTAAAGTGTTTATAATAAACCATTTTGATTTTTATTGATTCATTAGGACTGACTGTGTTAGAATTGACTAGTTAAAATCCATTACTCTGTTCAAGGAACTTTTAATATTTCCATGCCTAACATTTAAAAAATAAGTAAAACTAAAAGCATGAATGATATCTGCTTTTATAGAGGAAAGAATGTGATCTGGTTATATATACTTTTCAAATGAAAAAAACCAAAACTGATTCACTTCCATTTGGTAAGATTTAACTGTAAATATTATTTCAAAAATTATAGATGGTTTTGAGTTCTCTAAAGAGAAAGAGAACTTGAAACCATATAATTTACTTTAAATAGTTCAAAAATAGGTCAGACTGGCTGAAATTCATTTAATGAAAGAATATTTTACCCATACACTAAAACCTTGGGGTCTATGTTCTCCTATATGTGTTTGTGGCACCCTCAGCATCATTACTTGAACATACATGATTAATCATAAGACCTTTTCAGCTTATGTCTTAATAAAAATGGTGCTTGATAGAATGTGAGCTGAACTGGTCCCCCCAGAGATCAGAAACTCCCCTCCCCTCCCCTCCCCTCCCCTCCCCTCCCCTCCCCTCCCCTCCCCTCCCCTCCCCTCCCCTCCCCTCCCCTCCCCTCCCCTCCCCTCCCCTCCTCATTTGTACATGTGTTTATCAAAGGAATTGCACTTTAAAGCACTCCTTCAAAGGACAAACATCGCCCTGAGACAAACATGAGCACTTAGAGCCTTTGAAACAATAGATTCAGAAAACTGAAAGGCTTATGGCATAATGACTTGGTGAGGCAAATGGCAGTGTTGGTAGCATGATCCTTGAAAAATGAATTACTTTTGACTTCCTGCAATCACTGCTTCTCTTCTGCCTCTCTACTTCCTTTCCAGGGAAAGTGGTATGTTAATATCTCCTCCTGTATGGGAGGTACCACAGTCTGGAATGCTAGCAAAGAACTGGGGGGAAACTGCTTTTTGTGTATGTTCCTGTGAAAGACCAGGATGGGAAGTGCAGCAGGGAATAGAAAAACCCTTTGTGAATGTTTCTGTGGAAGATGATGACTGGGAAATGTTGCTCTAACACAAGTTTTGTACCCTAAGCATGAAGCACAACCTCTTCCTCTGCCCTGGGCTCCATAAATCTATGCCCTCTCCAATGCCATGCTGGGCTCGGTTTCTATGTCAAGGTTTTGGTAGCAGGAGGGGCTACAAGCTGGGGCAGTTGTGAAACGTGTGGGCAGGACTCAGGCTGGAGAAGTTCATGGAGGACTGTTCCCTCCCTCTGGGAGGGGCCCCATCCTGGAGCAGGAGAGGAGCAAGAGGAGTTCTCCCTTTGAGACAATATGTGATGAACTGACCACAGCCCCCATTCCCTGTTCTGCTGCCTAGGTGCAGAATTTGTGAGGAAAATAAATCCTGAGAAAGAATGTGTGTAGGAAGTTGTTTTAAGATTTGGTTTTTAATTTTTTGTTATTCTTTGATTTGATTGGTAATGAATTAAGTTAATTTATTTCCCTGGACTCTGTTTTATTGGTGACAGTAGTTGGTAAATAATCTCTCCCTGCTCTTACTTCAATCCATGAGTTTTTCATTGTATTTTTCTATCCCTTGCTTAGTTGAGGAGGTGAGTGACATGGTGGCTTTCATGGGTACCTGGCATCCAGCCAGTGTGAACTCATCACATATACTATTTACAGTATGCATGAAGCACACCTCACTCAACAGTACCATTTTTGGAATATTTTACTCCTATTTAAAACTTTTGCCTGATCCTTCATTCTGACTAAAACTTGCAGCATGACATTTATACTGAAGTTTTAATTAACTCTATTTTATTTTTGGGACTTGTTAAGTGAATCTTTTTACATTGCAGTGATATGAGGCCACTGCAGCTTCTCCTCAGCATGCAATAAAATATATATTACTAAAATCTGTAAATTACTTTTCCTACCTAATGTAACAAAATTGTGGATTGAAGATTTTCACTGCTGACACTCAGAAAGGCAACTCTCTTGACTTCTGCTGTTGGGAGGAAGAGCAGGCAGTACACTCTGCCTTGTTTGCCTTCTCTTACTGTTTCAAAATCCTTTTTCTTGTAAGTTACATATAAGCAAAATATATGCTTTCATTTCTAAATTATTGCTGAAATTTAAGGATGAATCTTAGTAAGTATAAAGGGCTATATTTTTTCCTTCTCCAGTCTTTAGACCCCATCTTTCCCATGTTTTATTAAGTGGAGCACAAAGTGGTTGAATCAATCCCAAATGCTCCCAAAATTTCCCAAATAACTTCTGAATTAATTTGAATTTGCAGTGAGCCTATTTACATGCATACCCTGTCCAGATATCCCCATCAAAAGACAAAGGTTTAAAATGTCACTGTGGAGTGAACGTTTCTGCACAATATTCCACGTACAGTGAAAGAGCAGTGCATGGACCCTCTGTTGGCACCACTTTGATAATCTCATTTGGGATCCCCATCTTGACCCTCTGGTTTGAAGCCAGACCTTCTTAAAATCAGAAGGAACTCTTTCCTGCTGACCATGATAGGGTTCAAGAGGATAAAATGTCAATTACTCTGCCTTTACGTAGGTTTTGACAACGTAATCCTATAGTCTTCCCCCTTGTAACCTTCTATATTCTTCAGTTCACAGACTGTACTGCAAAGTCTGAATTCATAGTCACCACCCTTGCTTTTTATTATATGTCAATCAAGCCTTGTGCTCAGTGCATAATCATTATTTTCCTCATAGATTTTCCTATAATTCTTCTTACTACATTATCCAAGAGCTTTGTAAGGACTGCCTTTATCCTTATAATCTCCATCAAATGAAGTGTTGTTATTTTCCTAGTCTTAGGTAGGGAGAGATAGGTCATGGTGAAATCAAAGTGTTCAGAAGAGTGCATTAATTGTAGGTGTCCATTTTAAATGAAGGAGGAGCTGACTTTCTCAAAAGGATTAGTTTTCTAGAACATATTACAAGGTGCACAACACAGATTTCATTGATTTCCTTAGCAGCAGAAAATGCTCAGCATTTCCTTATTTCCTGGTGGCAAACATATCTGCAAGTACTCACAATCTCTGCAAATTATTCTGTACTTGATGAGAGATGGTCACTGGGGTATCTGTGGCTGAATATCTCTAGAGAGTCTTTGGACAAGGTGAGATTTAGCCATTTCATGGCAAATATGTCTACAAGGAGATAAATGAGGGATGGGTTCCTGCTGACACAGGATGATGACATTCATGTAGGAAATGTTAATGGAAATTTCAGTACAGAATTTCTAAAAGTGTGTTTGAAAACTTCCTCATCTAGTGCCACAGAAAGAAGCACAAAAAGCAGCAAAATTCTGTAAATAAAAGGCATTTGTAGTATTTGTTACCAGAGGGACATACATAAATAAGAAGGCACCCAGTTCCAGAAACTTCTGCAGGGAATTTCTTGTCTCCAGGAGAGTAAGAATGAATCTCATTAAAACCTTCATTTGAGGTTTTCTTCCTGTGCAGTATAATAGATATTCTGATATTATCTTTGAATGGACAATAGGTTTCTGAGGCTAATGCATTCCTGATGGAGCATAAAACATAAACAGGGAAATGTATTTAAACTCAGCTTTCCCATGTGTTACAGATGACATTGCTCTGAATGCTCCCCCCTCCTTTCTTCTTCTCCCAGATTTTTGGCTGAGCATGGCACCATATGGTCTGGAATATCCCTTTGGGCATTTGGGGTCAGCTGTTTCTGCTTTGTCCACTCCCAATTCCTTGTGCACCTCCAGCCCAATCACTGCTTGGGTGAGGAGTAGAAAACATGCTGTGCAAGCCCAGCTCAGCAAAACTGAAAACAACCCTGAGTTATCAACACCATTTTCAGCACAAATCCAAAACAAAATTCCAAACTGTGAAGAAAATTAACTCTGCTCCAGCCAAGCCCATCACATCATGTCACAAGCAGTGAAATCACTAAGTTGTGTTTTCTACAGCAAAGTAAGAGTATGCAGAAAATGCTGTTACAGTCTGTGCTTGCTAAGGACTGCTGCTTGCCTTCTTCATGATGAGGCAAGAGGTTTTTTTAAACTGTCAAATGCTCAAACACTCCACTCTTATCCCACAGGAAGAATATGTGGGAGCCCTTCCTAAAAAATCCACCTAGACAAACAAGCCCAGAATCTTCCATAAGTTGCACTACAGTCCTGAAATGCTGAGGTACTTCTAGAACCCAGTACTAACATCCTAAGGTTTTGCACTGGATTAGCATTTGTATTTGTTTTAGCTTGTAGTACTATTTGTCTAGTGGCTATAGCAATACATTTAATGATAAAAAAGGAGCCCCAAGTAGTTCTCATGATGAATTGCAAATGATGAATTGAAAATCTGAGAAAGATGGACAATAAAACTGAACTACTAACTCCCAGAAAGAGACAAATATTTGCATAAATTTGTGGCTCTAAAGAAAGTCTGTGGAACCTGAATTTGCATAATCTAAATGATGAGAAAAGTCAAGGAAACTAAAGAGTGTTTAGACATGTTGGTGCCAGGGCTACTCTTAACTTGAACAAATCACTTTGTAAGAAGAAATCCCATGTGTCCTGATCCTGGAGCCAGAAAAAGCACTAAGACAGATTTCCCAAAAGAAAGGGACAAAAGGCTGTATTCTGCTGGGAAATAACAGGAGAAAAAAAATAGACTTTGGAGGTCTGTGCAACAGTACAGTGGAGTCACCGGACACTTTCATCTCAAGAATTTGAAATACAAACTTTGGTAGCTTCAGTCCTTACTGACTGTTTAGGGATCAATAGGTGAAGATGAATCTGTTATAGTCAGCCTTCATCACTTTGTTGCAGCTGAAACTCCCAGGACCAGCAGAATCCTCAGGCTGGCAGCCAAACTTGGGCAGAAAGATGGAGTTGCACATCTGCCAGAAGCAGGAAGGAAGACAAGATCTGCAGCCATGGCAATGTGGACTTAGACACTCTGACACCACTCCAGTGGCTCTCTGTCCAGTGCCTTCTGCTGCATGCCAAAAACTGGACTGCAGTTTTTCTAAGTGTCTGGAAACAATAGCTGTGGGACAGATGGATGGACAGGCAGATGATGAAGGAAGGAAGTGGCAGAAGTGGCAGAAGTGGCGGAAGGAAGTGGCAGAAGGAAGTGGCGGAAGGAAGTGGTGGAAGGAAGGAAGGAAGTGTCAGAAGGAAGTGGCAGAAGGGGCGGAAGTGGTGGAAGGAAGTGGCAGAAGGAAGTGGCAGAAGGAAGGAAGTGGTGGAAGGAAGTGGTGGAAGGAAGTGGTGGAAGGAAGTGGCGGAAGGAAGTGGCGGAAGGAAGGAAGGAAGGAAGGAAGGAAGGAAGGAAGGAAGGAAGGAAGGAAGGAAGGAAGGAAGGAAGGAAGGAAGGAAGGAAGGAAGGAAGGAAGGAAGGAAGGAAGGAAGGAAGGAAGGAAGGAAGGAAGGAAGGAAGGAAGGAAGGAAGGAAGGAAGGAAGGAAGGAAGGAAGGAAGGAAGGAAGGAAGGAAGGAAGGAAGGAAGGAAGGAAGGAAGGAAGGAAGGAAGGAAGGAAGGAAGGAAGGAAGGAAGGAAGGAAGGAAGGAAGGAAGGAAGGAAGGAAGGAAGGAAGGAAGGAAGGAAGGAAGGAAGGAAGGAAGGAAGGAAGGAAGGAAGGAAGGAAGGAAGGAAGGAAGGAAGGAAGGAAGGAAGGAAGGAAGGAAGGAAGGAAGGAAGGAAGGAAGGAAGGAAGGAAGGAAGGAAGGAAGGAAGGAAGGAAGGAAGGAAGGAAGGAAGGAAGGAAGGAAGGAAGGAAGGAAGGAAGGAAGGAAGGAAGGAAGGAAGGAAGGAAGGAAGGAAGGAAGGAAGGAAGGAAGGAAGGAAGGAAGGAAGGAAGGAAGGAAGGAAGGAAGGAAGGAAGGAAGGAAGGAAGGAAGGAAGGAAGGAAGGAAAGGAGAGGGAAACAGACAGTGTTTTGGAACTGCAGACACTATTGCCCTCCTCTTGTTCCTCACTCTAGGATACCCAGATATAAGTATGGAAAAAAAGGGCACAAGTGGCACTGGGTATCAGAGTGTATCACAGGCTTAAAAATCCAGAGGATTCTGGGGCCTCTAGTTCTTTCTCCAGTGCCTTCAAAAATAATTTAATACTATTACAATTCAAATATATGAAGGAATATATTTTGTCAAGGGTACTCTTTCTGAAGCATGTAAATGCCTAAAACACCTTACAAATAAACAGTTTGTCTTTTCAAGGTCTGCACTGTGTTGAAACATATGAACAGAGAGCATAATTTAGTAAACAACATGTTGAATTGCTGTTTAAGATCTAGATCCCACACAAGAAATCCTTATACTATCTTCAAACAGAATCTGCATTTTTGTCAATATTTCATGTTATGGAGCAATCATACAAAATACATAGCAAGGCTCTTTGCTGAGGCTGGTAAGTATAAGGAATCTGCTTAACAAAAGCCTTCAGCATAATTCTAGTATGCTGTTTGTTTCCTATGGTTTGCAGTTAGTTGCATGACATAAGTAGTTATGACAGGAGAGAGCTCCTCTTTGTGAAAAAAACCCAACCATCCCAAGCTGTCTATTTAGCGAGCAATCTACAGAGACTGTGGCATGGGGTACTGTTCCAAGTTGAGTAGCACCTTCCTTCTTGTACTCATTCACATTTTGAGCTCTGGTCATCTGACTGTCCCTGTGTTCACTGCCCCTGGCAAAGCCCACAGATCCCCTGTAATCTTACTCTTATGGCTGCTTATTTTATGACATTTGATGACTTGCTTGATCCCTGCTCAGTAGCGAGTCCCTGGAAGAAGTCGTGCTCCAGGCATATCTACAATCTTAATCCAAGCAGGGATATGTCCACTACGTGAAAAGTGGCATTAATTAATGTCATTAATCAATAACATCATGTTTCTAAGGGAAAGTCTTCACTATGTAAAGGAAAGAAACTTGTTTTGCAAACAGGAACTGCTATCTCTACTTCTATAGCTAATTTTACCCAGGAAACAGGAGTTCCTTCTATCTACACAGAGGAGAAGCTTTCTTTAAAAAGCTTTCTATGAAAAAGAGTTTTTAATCAAGTGGAACAGGGTTAGCAGAAAGTCTTTTTCTTGGTGTTGATTAGTTTTTCATCACACCAAAGAAGTTTGTATTATTTACAGCAAATTTGAAAGCTGGGAGACACATCTGTTGACATTTGGCCAAAGGAATAAGAGCAGTCCATGCTTTCAGGGAGATATTGAGAATGAAAAGAGTGGTTACACTTAATTCCCACAGTTTTTAAAGTTTTATTGAGTTTATTTTTTCAGTAGAAAATTATTATTTTATTTTTTTCAAACAAACCTGTTGATTACAAAATATACTTAATGGTAAGTCAATGATTTTTCAGGGCAAGAGACAGAGTTATGAAAACATGGAATGAAATACTTCAAATCAGACTTTTAATAGGGAAAAAATAATGTACCACTTACTAATACAATAAAACTCAGAATCGTCATAATCAAGTCATTTTCACAAAGAAAATAATAGAATGAGAGAATAAATTTTCAGTTAAATAAATATAATTTCCAGCTATAAATGCATTAAGAAAATAGGGTAAAAATACTTTAGAGGGATAAAAGGCTACAAGGTCACATCACTCATCTGTCTAAAAGCAGAGAAAAATCAGGGTGAAACTAAATTAAATACAGAGTGCTTTGTCTGCTTTACACCCTTAAATTCAGTTAATTGGCCAGTGCTAGTAACACATCATTTATTCTGTGCAAGCCAAGCCCACAGGTACATATTAGCTGTAGGCACAATAAAAAATTTTTACTTCCACAGTATCTTCAATCAGAGCATTTCCAAGTACCTTACAAGCAACTAATGTCTTTATTTCCCAGTGTCACTGTGAACAAAGCTATTAAGTTTCTTCATTTGAAAGGCTGAGAAATGAGATGACTTGTGTAAAGCTCACTTTTTTGCATGGGCTACCACCCTCCACTTGCACCTTTTGTCAGGGCTCCCTGGACAGTAGCCAGCTGCACCCTCCTGCCCCAAGGCTAATCAGCAGTAGAGTTTTTGATGTCGTGCTGATATAACCCAGTCCAAGGCTTTCATCACCATCATGCTTTTTAGCCAGGCAGAAAACTTGAGATTCCAGAGACCTGTTGAGTGTAGACTGACTGGTGGATACAGAGAACACAGGGTATAGTATAGTACAGTATAGAACAGCTACCCTTACCAGGTAATGAGATAAATGACATGGTTACCAAGAGTCACCTAGGTGACTATAATTATGTGGTTTAGTTTGGCTCTTGGCTTGAGGAATGCTGCAGAATAGAGCACATGGGCCAGTGAGCAATCATACACCAGTACATATGAATGCTAGTCAGCTTCAAATTTGCTCTTTGGGAAATGAAACCTCTGAGAAAATATTTACTTTGCAAATAAAGTTCATTTACAGTGTCAGACAGGGTGACTCTTTAACATTACAGCAAACACTAGAAATTCCAGTATAATCACAGCACCTCATTAAACATGAAAAATAACCTTCATGCACTGGCATGTTCTGAGGTTGTCAGCAGTAGCAAAGGAAATGCTACAGTATGTGATGGCCTCGGTTAGTAGCCCTGAGGATGAAGAGATATATAATGGCAAAGAGCACCAGGCCTTGAAGAAGGCCATGAATCTGGGAAAGGTAACAGGATGCAGAAGAGAGAAATAATTTACTGAGAAGCTCTAATCCAGGGAATGCCACTCCTGAATGAAAAAAGCTGAAGTGCTTGTTAGTGGAGCACTACTTTGTTTTGATGGCTTTACACTGATGTTGTCAGCATGGAAATGACTTCCATATAATGAACAATTTCATGTTATTGATATTTACTTGAGAAAAATATTAGTCTGTGTATAAGTACACAATATAAAAAATAAGTATGTTTTCAGATTTCCCAAAATCCATAAAGTAGCACAGAAAAAATTAAGACATCATAAGTAACTTCAATATGAACAATATAAAGATCATAATTTTTCCATTTCAGAAATTTAAAAAGTGCTGTTTAGGTAGCATTAATGACACAATGTCATATCAGGATCAAGATAAATCCCTCAACATCATCCTAAACAGAAACATTCTAATATGACTGTCCACTTCTCAGATATTCACTAATCTTCCATAGCAATCTGGTCCCCAGACAAACAAGATATCAAACCCAAATATTCAGAAACACTGCAGCTTATGTCAGGATGAACAAGGAAAGAAGAAAATTTTGACCACAAATGGATAGAGAAAGTTTTTCAAAATGTATATAGAAGTTGCACCCATGAGTTAGTATTCAGAGCCTGTCTGAGCCTGCAAAACATGCCCATCCTCCCCCACAAAAATGTAAACCTATTCTTGTCCACAAAGCAAAGATCCAGCCTACAGATTTGGAGAAATAACCAGGAAGATTTCATTGAGTTAACTGCAAATGTAACTGGTTTCTGACTGAAGGGCTTCTGTGCATTCCTTTGTACATATTTGTGCATAAGTCATTTCTTGGCCTGTTCCTCTGCTCTCCAGCCATCTGTACGAAAAATGCAGTAACAGAAATAGCCTACTGCATATTGGTTTACATTTTCAAGCCCTGTTTTGACAGGACAGTCAGCTAGAAAAGTGGAGATTCTCACTTATTTTTCTAGAACTCTGACATGCAGAGAAAAACAAAGGGTTTTCTTCTCTGCAACACTAGCTTCCAAGTGCACAAGATAAAGTCTGTCATCCTTAAAGGGTCCATGTAGCATTAAATATTAATAGATAAAAACTATTTCCTGGTAAAAAGGAAACCAAGTTAGTGCTGCTATATATAGCTTGTAACTATGGATGTTTTCTTACATGAAAGCTTCCTGGTTAATGTATGTTGTATTTATAGTTAGGCATATTTCAAGCCATGCAACATCATGTGACACTTTCCTCATCATTCTTGAGTAGTCTGTCTCTTTCATACTGCTTTGAACTTTGTTGGTGAGGAGGGTATTTAGACACCAGAGCTGTCTAGGCTCCACACATTGATATCTGTTTTCTGCACAGCCATGAAAATCACTTTAATCAGATTATCATTTAGGTACATATCTGCTTTTCATTCTCTAATAAAAAGGTTGCATTTGGAAAGAATAAATTAGAAGTATCTTTCCCCCTAAAAATGTTAAAATTACATCCTAGATTACTGTTTTGCATTTCATATTTCTTCTCTCACATTTGTTTTTTTTAAAATTTATTACTAAATTCTTTTTTTGTTTGTTTGTTTGTTCTGAAAGTTCATTAAAGATGCTGAATAACTTTTTATCTCATAAAAACAAGCTTTCTAGTTTAGATGATAAAGAATGAACCAGAGAGTTTCCCAGGCAGTAAAATCTTAAAAACTTGCAAATTTTTTTTGTGGAACCTTAAGTTAGCACAGATCTACCAAGAAGAAAGTGATTAGGAAATCCAGTAAATCATCTTGTCCTACACAGTTGTTTGGGATCCTTAATAGCAATATTGCTCTGTAGGGTCAAATCTAATAGGCATAAGCCCTTTTAACACCTTTATAACCTCTGAACAGCCTAACAGCAAAAGAAATAAAGAATACAAAGAAGAAATCATAAGGACAAAGTTTCTAATATGATTCATTTCAGCTGAGAAAGTGAGGGCAAGGTAAATGAAAATGTATGGGAGCATGAGCTTTCTCTTCGAGAGTAAGCAGGTGTAATACCTTATGCCTGGAGGAATCTCCTACAGAAATCACCTCCCAGGCATTGAAGTGAACAGAAGTTTATTTGAACTTGAAATGTTCAGAAAAATTACTATACAGTGTTTACTGTACATATTAAGAAAATACAGTGTTTTAGAATAATCAGAATGAACATCTCTGTACTCACCAGTGGTTGCTTGATATGCTTTAGAGTCACCTGGGACTTGAATGGAATGTGCTTATAGGCTGTACATTTTCTGGTTTAAAACCTCATTAGGTCAATATTGCTTACTTTCATTAAAACATGAAATTAAAACTTGAAATTGCAGCAAACTGCCTAGGATATCAAGTGAGGTGCTGAATGCTTGCCTTTTTCATACAGTCAGTGGCAGAATGACACAGAGTATTTCCTAGGAAGAGGTCAGTACCTGCCCTGTTTTATGGACTTGCTCGGAGCTGATAGGCTGCAAACCCGTTTGGAGATGTGCAGCACCTTGCTAATTCTTTTGTACACACCAAATAAATAATAATAAAAAAGAACTCCCTTCATCAAAGTTTTCTGATTTACTTCCTCTTTGAAGTGCATAGTAACTAAGCAATAATGGACTATATTTCTACCTTTCAGTGAGAACCTGAGAATATACTAAGAATTTGGGTCTGGATTTGAGCATATTGTATGTAAGTGACATCTATTCTACAGAAAAACAGCATTGTTCACATCCTACTCACCTTATTCATGTTGAAGAGTAACAGCATGAAATGGAGCAAGAAGTTATTGCCTCAGTGGGTTTACAGGTAAAGTTAAGAAAGTAGTAAATCAAATTAAAACTAAGGATTAGGAGTTCTGTCACTGTAGATTGCTCTCTCCCCTCCAGATCTGAGTTAGGGACTTTGTTTAAACAACTTGTCTCCCTCAGAGAGTTTAAGGCTCTTTTCCTCTTCTTGATTTACAACAGAAAATATTTTCTAGCACTCATAATAATACTTAAAGAGGGCCTGTTTCTGCAGTATTATCACATCTCTGATTTTGACACTCCTGTTCTCAGTGGAGCACCTAAGGAAAGAGATAATGAAGGTCTAGCTTCTTGCTTACAGGGAGCTTTTTGTTTCAGGTTCAGTCAACAGGGATTGAACTTCCTCGTCGCCTCCAAACTTCACAGACTAAAACACACACAACTCTTGCTGCCTTTCTAGTCAAGGTTTTAGTGACCAGAGTTTATACTCTAACAGGTGCTATTTGATGTGTGTGCTTGTGAAATGGTACTGCCTGCTGCCTGATGTTTTGACATGGGGAGTTTCTGCACATATGAATACATTTCCCTGTCATGCATCAGCTTTGTCAGAGTCTTAGGGGAAAGAGAGCAGGAGGAGAAACACTTGCTAAAATATTTGTAATATATCCCCTGATCAGATGGCAACAGCTGCTTGCAATCAAAATGTGTCACTCTTTATTGAGTATTCATGTTGTGAATATAGAAATGGATTCTGCTCATAATTAAATAAGACGTTTTCTTCTGAAAGTAAGAGCCCTGGAGAAACTGACCTCTTTGCACCATGAGTGACACAGAGATGGTCACCACTCCTGTTTGCATTGGAAATAGTGAATTTCCCTCATCTAGGATCACAAACCTATTATTACAGGGTGCACTTATAGTCTCTGAGTACAAAGAAGCCTTGTTCCTTCACACCAGCCCTTATATTTCTTGATTTCCCCTCTTCCTCCTTAGCAGAGAATATTGCTGAATTAACTATGATGTTTTCCATGCAATTCCCATGTCTACCTCTGGCAATAACACACAAAAGGAAACTGTTTCAGAAGAAATGCTGATCTTGGATGGGGCTCAAAGTCTGGGGTTTTTTCTTACTTTCCACATGCGCATCTTGGAGTTTTATGAAAGTGCACAGCTTTCCCTTGCACCACAAATGCAAAAGACAGCAGCTACCTGTGGATGACACTGTTTGCAAACTCCTCTGGGCGTAAAAGCTACTTGTTTAAAGGAGCAGACTTATAGCAGACTGGTAAGGATACTTTTAGGATTGATGAGTGAAAAATAAATGTACTACAAAGACAAAACAGTTAGTCTCTAGTTCATAGCCAGCTTCATCATGGTAGAACTGCTTCTCTGGCAGTCTAAAGTTGGGACTGTGAGTCCTAAAGAAAGGTCTTAAGTAGTAGTCAACAGCAAGACAAGAAAAAAGACAAAAAAGAGGGGTTAAAGAAGACACAGGCACATGCATATTTTCGGTAAGAATTGGAATCTGTTTTAGAAGTGCTCATATTATTGACACAATTCAAAACAGAACTTTCTCTATTTTGGCATTTGTAACATTGCAAAAACGTGTTCTATTCAAATACACAATTATTATGCTGTGTTTCTGTCTTCCAAAGATATATCAACCATGAAGAATAAGGCCCAATGAGAAGGACAACTTCTGAGCCTGGTGTTAGAGAAAACCAGACTGATATATTTTGCCAAGAAGCAAGAGAGAAAAGCAAATGAGTAAAGTTAAATGGCAAACTTTGTGTTGGCACTGACTATTCATAAGTACATGTGGTTCCCTAAGTACTGAAGAAAATCAGTTTTTATCTAATTATATAAGAAATTTCTTGAGTCAAATAAGCTCTTGGGGAGCAAAGACTAATTTTCAACTGAGCTTAACCTATTCATCAACACTAAGCTTCCATAATTAGTGAGCTCAGTCATGCAGAAAGTTTAAAGTAACACATCTCATTGTTATTATTTCAATTTCCAGGACCAAAGGAGAAATACAAGACCTGTTACCTTTGATGTTTCTGAAATATAACTGAAAATTGCTATAGTCACACAGCATGTACTTTGCAGTTTCACTGCACCAGTTAAAAACAGCCTGGGAAAACAGATTTTCTGAACAAGGTCTAATATTCACCCCACTTTTATTTTTATGTTTTTTTAACTCCACTGATAAATGGAGACAGGCTATTGTACAGTAAAACAGACATCCTCCATTTGCTACTACTTTTGAGGATCTCCTTTTCATCAAAAAGGAAGGCAAAAATCACATAGTTATGTCTCATACCTTATATCACCCACAGTACCCAAAAGCCCCTTTCTATATGAGAGTTCTGACATGGAAGGCCAAAATTACACTTATCATAGCTGGTGCTCCAAACACCTCAGTGTGAAGTAGGAACTTTTACAAATTGGCCTCAATGTTTTCCATCTGCAGGAGGAAAACATGGCATTTGTAGTTTTATGTGCTCTACCATTTTCTGCTTAATTTCCTTATGATTTCTACACATGACTCGTATTTGAAACACCAACAGAATAATTAGTGAAATTTTTGAAAAAGAAGAATTCTCATTTTACTGAAAATGTATGGAAAAGTCTAACTGGTAATGCTCCTATTTCTGTTATACAGCAAAGCTTCTTTAAACCCACAAACCTACTAATGTAGCTACCAAATATTTATTAATTAAATCCTCATTGTATACACTTCAAAGAAGTGTCCAGATAACTGTATGGATTAAAACCTTATGACCTATTTATTTTGAATGTCATATTGAGAAATCTAAAATAATTTCTGGAAGATAGAAGTGTATTGTATCTCTTCTATAGTAAAGATGGATTTACACTCTCCAGTAGAAATTACATTTCAATTTCCTTTTCAAAGGGAAAGATGCTGATTAGAATTTGGGATCTAAGAATGGAATGAGTAAAAATAGGTTAGAAAGCAGTACCTCAGTATTCTTCACCTCAGTGAAGAATAGGCATCCAGGAAAGAGAAGAGAGGAAAGGAAAAGGTCTGTTGAATATAAACCTTTTGATAGAGTTTCTTTGTACTCCTGTGCTTCCTGCTGTTCACAGATAGCAGCCACTTTCTTGGAACTAGGACTATCAGTTTATTGGGTATAAGGACAGTGCACACCATGGAGAGTTCCTCAGTCTCCAGATGGAGCACTAAGGTGCAGAAATAGCTGCATGGAAAGAACAGCTGTAATAGCAGCTTTATTATCTGGACTACCACCTCTATGTCCTCAGAAGAGTATCTGAATTAAAATCGAGTACTGAAAGTATAAGACAATGTTCTTTCAAAATTAAACCATGGCACAGAAACCACCACTGTAGATGGTCTTTTAGGCCTCCCCAGATGATAAGACTTTTTATTTCCTCTCCAACTATTATGTTGATGGATTTTGCTTTAATGCCCAATGTATCAAAACAACAATTGTATTTGGCAGGTGCAAACCAATTTGTTCAGCTCGGAATGCTTAACTTTTTATGATGGTTGTGACACTACATTTGTTTGACTAGTGCAATGAACACACAGTAAGAAAGATGCCAAAAGGCAAATTCATGATGAAAGAACCAACCTGAAAACAAAATCATTGAAGAGAGTTGTTTTTATTGGTATTCTTCACGGATTGAGCAGTTTTAAAGATTGTGTATCAACCACAAGCAGAAAAGCTATCCAGCCTCTTAAAGACTTGAATAGATGGTTTGTAATGTACTGTGTATGTCTGTTCCTCTCTCCAAGATTTTTACCAAAGTGTAACAAAAAAAAAATCTTAATTATTTTAAAAGTACTTTGTGTGTGTGTATGCATATGTGTGTATATATATATATATACTTAAGCCAGTTGTTTCTCTGACATGATTTTACAATTTTATAAGGTGAACTTCATGCCTTTATAGGAAATCATCCAGTTATTTACATTTCCAGAGAACTTCCTTATTTCTCAATTCACATACTGCTTAAAAACAGAATTAGTGAGAATAGTATATATGTCAAGAAACACTACAGCACTGTACAGAAAACTTTGAGGATTCTTATCCATCAAGAGTAAATATGAACAAACTTAAATCAGCCACACATGCCAATTTACACATATGAGCCTTTTTGTTTGCAGCTGAAGGTTTGTTATTCTATTTCTTGGAGTCACTTTTCATAAATTTTCCTAATACTGTTTTGAGCTTCCGGAGACATTCACTAGCACATTATTTTGGTATTGTAATACTGTTTTTCCCAGTCTGATTTCGATATCCTAGCATCTTTGATTTAGATTGAAATCTACTTCTGATATTCCACATTGACAAATGTTTGTCTCACAGACTCCGATGGATCTCTGTTTCTCGTGCACACAAAGAGACAAAAACTTCTTGAATGATTGCTTAAATGCATTCACTGGCATAGCAGCAGTGAATGTGACAACCTGACAACAGATGTGGCAGCAGCTGGAGAAATCTTTTTTAATTTGAAATTGAGGCTTGAGTCTATATTAAGCCAAGTATATCTCTGGCATTGCAAACATGTAAATTCTTGAGGATGCATTTGACTGTGCTTAAGATTTATTTCTGTTTCCCTATGATGACTATTTTCACAAAAATTGATAAACATCAGAGCCTATCCAAAATTAAGTCACATGTTTACATGTCCACATGATGAAATGTCTCCACTTAAGGGTCACACCCTAACAGTGAATTGGCTAAATAAGACTTCCTCTAGTAAAAGTGCAATTATCTATCTTTCCAATGACTTGGAGCAGTTCTCAGGAAAGTTGCAATCACAGAAATGTACACAAATCTCAGAAAATGCAAAGGCCTTGTTCTTGTTTGCCTTGTTGCAGGGTGGCCAGGATGTGGAATTATCTCAGGATTTCTCTGAAGCTTGCCTAAATTTTATCAAGGTTGAAATACCTTCAGGGTATGTATCAAAATGAGGGGTCTGGGATCTAGGAAATGGACAGTAAATATACATGACACAGTTTTGATTTCTCCTCCTTTAATTGATAAAAGAGGACCCTCTAATAAATTTTCACTGCCTGGAAGTTTAATCAAAGTTCAAACTAAGTGAAAATTATTTGTAAAAGCCTCACTTAAGACTGTGTAAAATTTATACTTAGCTATTTCTGTTGATGCCATCCCTGTTGCAGCCTTCTTCCAAACATTCTCTCAAACTTCTGTTTAAGTTTAGCAGATGAAATTTTAGTTTCAGCTCCTTCTTGCACACTGCTAAGTAAAGCTGTAGTCCGTAAAGATCAACATTCTGATGAAATGTGTCCCCATGTTATGGTTTTTGATGTCTAGCCTATACCAGGGCAGAGATAGGAATGTGAGCTATTGGAATGCTACCAGGAGTCAACAAAAAATCTGTTTCTTAAAGTTATCTGTTGCTTCATTTCTGCAATACATATAAAAGGAAGACCCCCACAAGCACAGGATGAGGTCGATGCCCAGGGAAGTTTAGGTTGGACATTAGGAGGAATTTCTTTGCAGAAATAATGATTAAATGTTGGAATGGGCTCCCCAGGGTGGTGGTGTAGTCACAATCCCTGGAGACATTTAAGGAAAGGCTGGATGTGGCACCAAGGGCCATGGTGTGGTTGCAGGGTGATGCAGGGCTATGGCTTAGACTCAATGAACTCAGAGGTCTTTTCTGACCTAACTGATTCCAGTTATTCTGTGATTCTGTGAACAGAACAGCAGTCTGATGTTCTTATTGCTATCTAAACAGAGGAAATATAGATCAGTGTCTGGTTTCCTGCAAAAACTCCCCTGATTTGCAAACTTTTATGATCAAGCCTAAGTCCTTCTAAGTGCTGTCTAGGCAGATACGGCATATGGGATCTAGAGCCAACTGTAGAAGAAAGTGACAGCCTTTTTGACGATGTAGTCCCAAAAATCAGTGAGCTTCTGGTACCATACAGCTTAACCACAGTCAACAGGACTTTGGTGGCTAAAGATCTGCCTATAAGAAACTCATGCTGTTTCCCTTCCACCTCCCACTCTGCTTAGTTTACCTACCCTCCAGTGAGTCAGGTGCCTGGAATCAATTAGGTGACCCCATATTCAGAAAGACTGTCCCAATAACGATTAAACACAAACGGGTAATTTCAGGTAGCAGCTGCAGATGTTCTGGTTAAGGAAAACATGAGTTTTCATCTTTGCTTTCTGTTTGCCAAGGTGGAGAAATTCAGCTTTTATGAGATTCATGTAAATATGAAGTCTTGTATGGAAGTAAATGGATGACTCTATATATGTCATTTCACCCAGAATAGCTGAGACTATGTCTTGTGATTTCTTTTCCCAATGGATTTTAACATCTATGAGGGAAGAAAGACATGAATGAGCTGAAGTTTACCCATAAGCATGCTTGGGTCAATGGGGATTTGGAATAGGCAGAATTTCTCTCCAGTGTTTCATTGCAATATGTAACTATCATTATATATTAGGCAATGTTAGTGACATGCATATGTGAACTCATAATCCAATCAAAAGAGTTATGAAACTGATGATTTCTGAGATGAAACAGCTACTTTTGGTTTTATTTCCTGAGACCCAAGGGCATATGACATATACTGAAACAGCACAACAGACAACCTGGAATTTGAAAGACAGCTTTCCACTTTGTTATGAATGTTTCTTGTGTTTGTGATAAACATAAAGCAGATAAAATGCTGAGATTTTCACCTTTTTTTTCACTCTCAGCTACTCTTCTGCCTTATGAATTCTGAAGGATTTCATAAGGCAGAAGATTAGCTGAGGAAGAACGTGTCCAATTTTTGGGAAATCTTGAAATAATTTCTAATGAACTTGAAACTCATTTCAGTGTACTATAGGTACAGAATCCCCTCACAACTTTGAATCCATGCTGGACAAAATACAGGTCAGACTGATTTTTGGATTGCTGCTTTGATCTTCTGTAAATGTAGGCCCTTCAATGCTCTCATGACACATACAGTAATTCTTAGTTTTGACTTTTTTGTTGCAGATCAAGAAATTGAGGCACATATATGCCACAGCTCATTTACAGAAATGCAGGACTAAAAGCTAAATTTAACATTTTAACTATTGATCATTCTTCTTTTAATTTGACTTCTCCTCTGAAATTCATTGTTCAAATGTAGCAAGGTCCATACAAGGTGTGTGACAACTGAGACTTCATAACAGGCTTGTATTTCTCAAATAAAGTTTGTTTTCAGGAGTAAGAACTACCTGTTACATAACTCACTATTATCTGAAATAATAATAATGGATAAATAAAAGACGGAATGTGTCCTTTGACCAAAAAGTACAGAATTCAAATCCTGGGAGTTATAGGAAACTGCCACTAAAATTCTGTTATATTTAACATGTCAAAGAACATATAATTAGACTGAGAGTTGCAATAACTGTAATAGCCATTGCATGATACTACAGTGAGTGGGCAGTAGTGGAAATCAATACACTCAATAGAATACTGCAATGTGGAGATTAATTATCATCCTGTCCAGATAGCAGATTTTTTCCCCTCAAATTCATGTTTTCAATTCCACTAAGTAAATTCAGGAAAGGGAAGTATAAAAGTCTATGAAAGGAAATGTGTTAGATATGGTAGATAAAAAATCTCAGCTAACCCTGCCTGTGAAGTTCAGCAAGACCCCCATTTCACCTCCCTAAACTTATTTGTTACATAACAATGTGTATTTGCATTCTTAGAGAGTGATTCTCATATGTTCTCACATTATGCTTCAGTGAATGAGCTGCAAAATATTTTGTATATTAAAAAAAAGTCTCCACAGCTCAAGGACTACATAAATTCTCCATGTAGAGAGACAATAACTAACTCTGCAACATTTTTTTCATAGCTGTTACTATAATAATTTAAAATACTAGAACTCCTATAAGGACAAGTAAATAAAAGAATCATCCTCAGGCATGTTTGTGGTATGATCTTAACCACTTATGCAGCAAGTAAAACAAGTTCACACACATAATGCAAGTACCCTGGTTCCCATCTCACTGATGTAATTTTTTGGCTTCTCTGGAAGTATGATTATCTGGGATGAGACAAAGCACACATCCGGGATAGTCTGTTCACCAAATGCAAAGACACACTCAAAGGAAAAAGAAAGATTCACAGCTCATTTAGTGCTGTGACCTCTTGATTCAGGGTCTGCTATGAAACCAGTATGAATGAGGGAAGTACGATGGCTGAGCTAATGTACAACAACAGCAGTCAGCCTTGCTGGGCCTGTGCAGCACGCTGGATTGCCAGGAACAGATTTTTCCAGAAATTGCGAAGGACACAGGAGCCGGAAGCTCCTACTTTGGTGATTTAGGGTTCCTTGGTGAATATCTCCCACTCACAGTAAACTCCTCCCAGCAGCTGCAGCTTCAGAGACAGAGGGCATGTACAGCTTCATTGTTGTAGATAAGAACTGGGACCAAACCTCTCAACCTTTTCTTTCTTGGAAGGAATTTCCCCTAGAAAGCCAACTCTCACTGTTGATAAAATTAAGTCAGAGTTGCTTCATAAGACTTAAAGAGCAGTGTCCAGAGTTATTTGAGATCTGGGGAATACATACTTTTGGCGATTTCTCATTTTAATAAAATCCAATTGTTTGGGTTTTTAAAATGTGTATAAATAGTAATTTTCTCTTTTAAAATTCCTTAACTCTTAAAAATGTTTTACCATTTCTAAATGGATGGTCTGATCTATGTGGTCATTAGTGGAGGTGATGTGTTGATAACTTGTAGTAAAAGATGGTCTATATCTTAAAAGTTTGGAAAGTCCAAATACAAAATAGAAACCTGTACTTAATAAAATGGAACAGTCTTGAGAAGGAGCAGCTATGGAGGTAGGCCTGTGCTACAGTGTTTTTGACAATTTCTGGTATTTAAGGTGCTCATAGGATTCTTTCATGAGTTTGAATGAAGACAGACATATTGCAGGAGATGTGCTCAACAGAGACTGTATGAAATCAGTCAGTGCACACATAGTTAATCAGAGGCATAGCACTGCTAAGTCCAGCTAATACACAAACACTTAAACTTTACAAGCACCAAATCCCTCGGTGTCATTACACAAAGCGTGGCAGTTGAAGAGCAAACAAACTATTACAGCTTTTGTAGACATATGATATTTCAATGACATATACACAAAATTAAATATTAATACTCACTGACACCAGTACAGTGGGGCCTCTTGGAGCCACACAATCTCCAAAGCTAGCTGTTTAAACCAGCCCTTCAGCCTGGAGGGTTGGAGATAACTAGGGGTATTGCTCTTGCATTCACAGGTAAGTACTGAGCAATATGTGAATTTTCAGTTTAAAAAGCACAGCAAAGAGAAGTGGAGGGGGAAGCAGAGGAAGTGAGTGGGTAGAGGGAAAGAATTGGGTGGGATGAGTACAAAGTCAAGGAGATTACAAAGTGATGAAATTGGAACCTTTTAAAAATGAAAACAGAATGTCTCAGACCTTTTGTTTTTATACCTTTTCTCTTTTTGCCATGATTTCCTTTCATTGCAAGTTTACACATATCTGTACTGAGTATTTAATTCCACTCATGCAGATGAGCTGACGTGACACTTTTTGGTCTTCTCTTTTGTCCCCATCAGCTCCATTTTAAGCAACATTTCTTCTCATAATAATTGGCAGGACAATCCATTTCTAGGAGAATACAAATACTTTGAAATTGATTACCTTTTTCTAAAGTATTAAAACAGCTCTACAGAAGGTGATCTTCATTTATACCTTGAATAAAAGTTTCAAAAAAGTAGTTCATTTAGGTGGCAACAGCCACATGGCCTTGGGAGTTCTACTGTGAACAAAAAATGGGCATAGGAGAAGAAAAGGCAGTTTTAGTCAATCTCACAGTTTTCTCTTTTTTCTGGATTTAGGGATGCAGTGACTTCTATCACTTCCCCACAGTTCCCAAAGGACCATGTGGAGGTGTGTGGCCCCTGAGCTCCTGGCATGCCTGCCCCTCGACATCTCCCTTGGGAAGAGGCCAGCCCTGTCACCCGTGCTTAGGAGCAGATTCTGACACCTGCTATGCCAAAGAGGCTCTCAGGTCACTGCTCCGCAAGCAGCTGTGTGAAACAGCATTTACAATCAGAACAGGGATGGAAGAAGGGCAAGGAGAAACCCAGGATCAAACTAAGACTGCTACTAGCTACTCTCTGAACCTCTGAGTCTTCATTTTCCCCTCTGATGTTGAGGAGGCACATAAAATACTGATGGTAGTAGCAATTAATGGATGGGTCATGCAACAGATGTAATTGCTTTGCATTTTCTTCAACAATTCAATTTTTTATTTTAAATACAAATTTAATTACAAATGAGCAGCCAAAAGCAATTTAATCTTTAAAAAAATTCTCTTTGCATGCCCTTATATTACCAAAACTTACCAGGTAGTTGTTGTTGTTACCTCATCAGTACACCATATTTGTCAAATCATGATTAATTTTTTTAACCTTTTTATCAGTTTGTCAAGAAAACAGGGTGCTTTGACATTGTCTCAGTAACTGGTCTAAAATACTTTAGGTGACTGGAAGAGTAATTAAAAATATGGTGCCAATAACTTTAGAACTCATGAAAAAAAATGTATAGGCCATTGTTGCTTCTGTAATGCCATTCACAAAGTGATAAAAGAAATTGCTGTTAATTACCAGGCTATTACCATACTTAATTCTGATAATGGTAGGCTATCCAAACAATGTTGAGAAATACAAATCACATTATTTTATTCCTCCAGCAAGGTGGCAGTACTGTTCCTATACCATTTGTTCTGGGGTTGCTCTATTTTTGTTAATGAATTAGATTTACTGCCTTATAGCTGATACAGAGACATTAAAAATTTTACTTTGAAGCATCAGCTGTTCTCTTTCAGAGTGATTTACATGCATGCATATGCACATGGTCTCTTGAAAACATTCTAGTGCTCTGGCATAGTTTTCTTTTCCTCCTTTAGGACAAAACTGGCTAAGTAGGAGGTTGTGCAAAGCAGAAATAGGCTTTACTGACACAAAACCATATAGCTCAAAAACTCCAGGCTCCAAATCTCACCCAGACTACAGCTGGGAGGAAAATATAAGAACTGTGACTCCAGGGAAATACTGGGAAATAGACCAAAATTAATTCATTTTCATTATAACTAATTCCAGAAAATGTCTCCTGGAAAGTGTTTAAACACATGCCCCTTTGATTTCAATTGGAGTTTAGGGAACCTTACAAGAACTGAGTTGGCAAATGTTCATCTCATGAGTGTATTTTAATGTTTTGAAAGTATACAAGCTGAAAATGTCTAGAAAACACAAGGTTAGATCCTGTTTCTGTTTATGCATGTAATGGTTTCACACTGTTTTTTAATCATTTTATAGAAACTGAGAAAAAATAAGGTTCTTAAAATATCATGTATCTGCTCTGCAAAATATAGAGGATGATTATAAACTCTACTGCAATGAAACCATATTACTGAAATCCTCAGTTGTTATAGAACCATGGAACATTTCCCTGGAAAATAATTGGTTTTATTCCTCCAAAAGTCACTGGAATTTTCCTAGAATAAATGTGAACAAGATGTGATCCTCCGCATTTCTTTTCTGCAAAATCAGTAACAAATGCCATTTACATTTCACAGTGTTAAAGCAGGCATTTCAGCTATTGTCTTCTACACTTCTTAGCATCTTTCCTTAACTTTGAATACAGTATTTTTTCTTGTCATCATCTTCGCTGTTGTCTTGGTAAGTTTCTTCACCAAAAGCTGCTGAAAGTTAGAACTGTCTCTGCTCAGCTAAATTTTCTTATGTTCCAGTGCAAAGTAGGGTCTCTACAGGAACAATGTTTCCCTCTGTGCTATTCCTCTCCTCCTGGTCTTTCTGTGTGTTTGGGCTGAACAAATCCTGCTGCAAGTATGGCAAGGAGCAGGCAGGAGGTGACTGTCAGGATCTGTTGGTTTGCAGTGCCAAGTGATACAAATGCAGAGGCACGACTGACTTCCCAGCATCCTGATGCTCTCACTCTTCACTCTCTACACTGCTCTCTCACTTACATTCATGAGCAATTGAAAAAAGGTGGAATACAATCAGGATCAGTGTAGATCCCATACATGCTTTTGCTAACCCAAGCCAAAGCGTTTTTCCTTGCAGTGGATTTAAAGTTGGGTCCTAAATGATTCTGTGACCTCAGATGGCCAAAATCTTCTTTAGCCAGCTGTCAGTGCATTGCGAAGGGAGCTACAGCAATAAGATTATTTTTGTATGACACCATATTGTATGTGGCATAGTAAAAAGAAAATAAGTAATCCCTCTAGTCACTCACTGTTACTGTTAACCACTGTTTTATTCTACAGGACCATAGGTTTTGCACTATACATCTCAGTAATTATTAAAATGAGATACATTGAATCCTGTATATATGTTTTAGTGCTAGAATGTAAAGACCTTATGACATCTGTGATTATAGGTCTTAAAAAAACATCTGAAACCTAAAATCATGATACTACAAACATGTTGAATTTTCCCTCCCATATTAATCTTGTAAGTACAGTTAAGTTGAACTTTTCCCTGCATTCCATTTTAGAAAATATTGATAAAAGATCAAAATGTCTGAAAAATAGAATTAAAATGTACAAGTCTCAAAACCAACATCATCAGAAACAACAACCTGGAGAAATACTTGACCCCTGAGAAATTTTTTGGCTGTGTGTTTGGGAACAGCAGAAGAATTAAAATCTTAGCTAACATGCAGTGTGTAAATTTAGAAGATCAGAAATTTCATTATTACAGACGAGAGTTCTGTATAGTTCTCGCATGTTATCTAAAGATCACGTCAGATATCTGAGCTATATCCCTTATGCAAAATATTGTATCTTCTCTTTTCTAGTGATTTTAAAATAGATGTTTAAAATACTTTATTATTATTTGAAAAGAAAAAGATATAGCAAGCTTCCTTGCTTGTGTCCCCTCTCTCAGCTAATACCACTGCAGATTAACACAAATTACACTTAAACAAATGGTTCTCACTCTAAGCTGCCACTTTCTGAATATGTGAATTGGCGCATGTGTCTGCATGCAATTAATTCATAAGCAGGCTAGAAATACCCTCACAGAGCTCTGTTAAGCTGTAAGTGGAAAGCAGCATAAAACACCTTCATAAGAGAGTGTATTTCAGCCATGAATAACTGCACTTAGTCCAGTTCCTCTTGAACACACCAGCTTCATGTCCATCACTCAAGTGTGCCAGGCTCCAGTGCAAAGATGCGACTTTAACACTTCTTCAGCACAATGATGGTCTGACTTTCTTGGATTGGGAGTTAGTTTCCCCAAATATTGGTGCTCTAGCAAGCCATGCAGTTACTTGCCATCATTGAGTTGACAGTTTAAATAAGTTGGCATTTTAAATGAAATAAATAATCACTCAGCTGCTAATTTAACTTTAAATTCAGTTCAAAGGTTTTCTTCAAAAGATGGCAAGTCTGACATAAAATAAAAGTAGTGTTGAAGTTGGATGCAAACACTCCTCATCTTCAACATGATCAGGAGTGAATGCTATGTCTTGATTAAAAAATAGCTTTTATTCCCTTGAACCCTATGATCTCTCTGGGCATTACCCAGGAAGGCTGTGCTAATTATTCTGCATCTTACCCAAATGACATCAGTCATTCTGTCTAAATCATTGCCATAACTTGCATGGGGACCAACAAAATGCCAATTCAACTTTCTTCTTTTTCTTTTTTTAGATATTGCTCTTTTGCCAACTGACTCAAAGGGAAATTACTAAAAATAAAAAATTTGAAATTCTGGTTAAAAAAACAGAAATGGTTTTATATTTCCTTTCCTGGAAATGTCTAGAAAAATAGACAGTGTTTTATGATTTCATTATCTGGCTAATAGTCCATTTTATTGCACAGCAAATGGTTAGTGATTACCTTCATACATTCACAGGCTCTATTTTACAACTTATATCTGATTTATAATCACTCCCACAAGCTTCAATGAAGTTAGATTATTTCTCTAGATTTGATCAATTTTCTAAACTCTACACTCATGTATAAACATTTTTGCATTTCAATGGGGATCGGTTTTAGTTGTGGTCTTTGTTTTGTTTTTGAAGAATGCAGAGTCTGAGATTAATAGGATTAATAATAGCCTATCAATGAGCATGTATAATTATATCCTTCGTTATAGCAGCAATGTGTGCAGAAGTGCCACAGGATTTTTTGAAAGGTGTGCCTTTTGCTCATGAAAATGGTTAAAGTTTATCTGGGCATAGGAGCCATGATTCCTGTGAGAGGAAGCAGGGCCAGTTCTGAATGGCATTACTCATTCAGAAACCAAATAGCCTTTGGGAACTATTTGCATGAGAAAGGGCTGCTCCTTACATGGGGAAGGATTGTAGAAAGAAGGCTACACAGACTCAATTCCTGACACGTCTGACGTGTTGATTAAGGCCTTTTATGAATAGAGAACTTGGTTTCAGCCTGCTATTAACACATTAGGCATTATTAGTTGCTCTGCAGTTCTACAAGCAATGTGTTGGGAAAAGGAGGATATATGTCCTTTGCCCAGTGTCTGTCCTTTTGCAGAAAAAGTATGAGGAATATGTAAAAAAAGTCAGCAAGCTCAACTTCTAATAGAATCCTCCACTTAAGGCAGAATGTAAAGGTCTGCAAAACCCCTGTTTTAAGTTTGTGTCCCTTTGGAATGGCATCAGAACAGCTTTGCCTTGTCCACCATGTGGTGCTGGAGACTGGGCAGTGCTGTGCCAGGTATAGCCAGACATGCTCTCCCTTCAGTGGTGTGAAATAATGCTCTATCAACTGGGACATGAACATGAGAAACATAAAAGCAAGGCAGGAATTCTCAAGTCCAAGCAAGGATTTCTGAGTCCAAACTAAAGTGGGTTTGATATTTTGTTAGAGAGGAGTCTCATGATATTATATAAGTGTGGCCTTAGAGATGCAGGCACCAACACAACAGGGCTCATTGAAGACAATGGTAATTTCAACATATGTTTTGACTTCCTCTTTCTCAGCCACCTCTAACATGAAAAGGAGTTTAACTGGCAGGCTATTGAGGCTGGTCTCTCAGAGCATTTCATTTGTGCAACAATCCATCTAGCAGCGCAGAAAAGGAAACTGGAAAAGTTACTGATATCCATTATTGTTCATCCTTTTTCCTCAGGATAGGGGTTGTATGTTGTGCAGATGACAGCTTCATCCTCCTGAGCAGGCACATGGTAAAACGCAGGCTGTAAATTCTGGGGGATAATGTTAAATAAACTTACCATGCAGCTACAAAATACACCTTGGCTCTTTCCCCAGAATGTTTCATCCTAATGAGAAACGGGAGCCCTAAGTATTCAGGAAGACACTTAGGGAAGAAGAAACAAGAAAACAAAGGCTGTATGCTAAAATTCTTCTGCCTCGAGAAGTCCAAGGAAAAGTGGGATACTGTAGCACTCAAAAGGTCGGACACAACTATCTGTTGCTTTGGGCAGGGGCCAGGGTGCACATCCTCATTGTCAGATCATAATACACAGAAAAGTCTCTGACTTAAGGTAAGCCCTGCTCAGCAACAACCTAAACATCAATGTGTTATCAACCTTATTCTCATACTGAATCCAAAACAGAGCGCTGTACCAGCTACTAGGAAGAGGATGATTCTACCCCAGCTAAACCCAGGAAGGTAACAAATGAGGGGATAATCTAAGGGATGATCCAGATCACAGCAAGATGCCAGCAGAGTAACCAGAGTTGTGCCCTATCATTAGCATCCTTACCTGTGTTTCTTTCAATCCTTTCCAATGTTTACAGAACAGTATCTCTGGTACACATAGCATCAAATAAAGTTTTAAAAATTATTCCCATATAATAGGACGAAAAACAATGGGCAAGGAAGCAAGCTCTAGTGGGCCAAAGGGATTAAGTAGTGATGATGCAGTGTCTCACTGTAAGATTATGCTATCTTTATTCCAACAATAAAATTAAGCAGCCTTCTAGATAGAAAAATAAGGAGGTTTGCAGCCCTACAAAATTACATAAAAATATGGCAAGATAACAAGGTTTTACCAAGAATATAAAAGTACCATTTTGGAGCTAGGGAAGACACTGTGAGATGTCATCATAGGTTCTGCTAAACTGGAGCTGGAACTCTGCTTTCACTGGAGTGGGAATGTGAGGCCACCCTCTTTGACCAGTGACCTTCATCTGGTTGTGGCCACCCAAATGCACATGTTGATTTGGACTGAGCAGAATTTAAGAGGAATGTTCACTCAGAAATACTTGAATGTTTTCCATTAGGAGGAGAGCATTGTCAAGATGCTTCATATGCTGGAATGTTCTCGTTCCAAAAAAAAAAAAAAATCCAAGCTTGTTCCTGGAAACCTTCCAGATGGAGCAAGAGTGCTGTGTTCAGACAGCTCTGCAATGTACATGCACATCCTTTGGTCTGAGAAATCCCTCTCTATTCCTTCTTTTATTCACTAAACCCTCTACATTTCTCGTGCTGTTTCCCTGCCCTATATGAACAGGTGAAGGCAGGAGAGCACTGACCATGCTGCTGAGTTGAGCATCAGCCTGCTGTCCTCTAAAGCAGCCTGTGGTGTGAATGGTTCATGAATCTATGCTCAAGACTGTGCCAGAGTTTTCTCTTTAAATGAAGAATGCTCAGGCCCCAAGTGATTCTCAGCACACAGAAGTGTTGGTCAGACTTATTGATTTTGTGACCCGCTAGAATATACGCAATGACTTTGATGCCCCTTGTCACTCTGAGCCTTTATGTATCTGTGAGAGGTAGAAAAAACCCATAGTACTTCAGCCCAAGCTCTGAAATTATTCATTACTTTGATAATTATGATACCTGTAGTTAAGTGGATGAATCAAACTCTGAGGATGTGATTTTGATCTGCTGCTCACCACTGCAAATTCAGATCATTTATGGAGCTACCTAGGAGTATAATAATCCAAAGGGAAGTATAGTGTAGATATTTGTATGGCTACAAACAATTGTAGATAACGGCTTGTTTTTCAAATTCCAAAGCTACAGCTGACTTTTTTGATAACTTTTGTCATACCTTCCTATTTTTTCCCTCATTTACTGAGCAACAAATATGTCCCCCAAAAGTGTGATACTGACAATTAACTTCTCTTTGCTGAATTCTTATGATCATCATTAACTGTCATGAGGCATTTAATCAAGTACAAATATGGCAGTAGTGACAACTTAACAGGTACAAGTCTTTTTTACATTTGAGCAAGACACTATTTATGCAGATGGACACTATTTATGCAGATGGACACTATTTATGCAGATACAGATGTATTTATAGATGCATGTTGCAATTTCACTTTACCTCTGAGCCTTGAAACTATGTTTTAAGTGAATATAAATTTCTAAAGCAATCAGCAGTAGTCTGTGGTTCATGTGAAGCCAGGGAAACAAAGAACAAGGGATTACAGCAAAACTAATAGCCAACACCAATACTTTTGAAAGACTCAGCCCCCTGGCATTTCTGATGGAGATTTAATTTTGACGTTCCATTGATGTGTTTTTCTTTTAGGTGCTCTACAGCTAAGTACAGCTCATATGAACATCTGTTCACCACTATAAAACCTTATAGTGACCTGTGAATTTGAAATTTAAATCAGGTAACATTTCAGGTTATAACTTTTAGATTAAAAAGAGACAGCTCAGCATTGTAAATGAACTAATGTTGGCAGAACAGCTAGAGCATAACTACCTTATTTTTTTACCTTAAAACAAAAAGCATATGGGATTGATGTCAGCCAATGCCATTTTCTCAGGGTACAATTATATACATCTGTTATTGCAATAAACTGTTCTTAGCAAGATGCATCTGCTGGCAGAATTTTTTCCAAAAGTAATATTAGCTTATAAACCTGCTTTTTTATTGATACTAATTTTTTCTATTCCAAATGTCCCTCATATTTTTCAGCTGCCTCCTGCTATTTTGCTCCATTCTGCTTATGGCTTCTCTGATGGAAAGCCATACGGAACCAAATCCTGTTCACTTACAAAACTAGCCCCATCTGTCTTACTATGTAGACTTAGGCTATGTTTTCACTGTCAATTTTTTTTTTTTTTTTACAGTGAGATAACTGGATGCATTAGAGAGATTTCTATCAAATCCTAGTGGCAATGAAATTTTTTTCCATGATGTAGGTAGGTGAGCCTAAGTTTTAATGTTAACCTCATCTAGTAACACAGTAGTAGCAAAAAAAATTACTCATACCTCATGTCTGTTATGATCTTAAACTGATGTACATTAGTTATTTGGCTATGAGATAACCACCTGCTTTTAATAAAAAAGTACTAAAATCATTATTTGCTAAAAATCATTGCAAAGTCATTGGTGTCATACAGTTTGTAGTGTTGTATAACCCAAGTCATGAAATTTAATAAATTGAAAGTGCTTTCCAGCTACTGATTCCAACTGTTATTTAAACTGTGTTCCGACTTCACGTTGTCATGGAAATAATGCACAAAAAAGGAAGTCCAGTTAAATGTTGGTCATTGATACAGACTATAATGTGGGGCATACCAATGGAGAAAATTGCAAAGTATGTAATGATTTTGCATATATATTTTTCTGTATCCTGTTTTTATCATCTTTCTTATGCATTTAAGTCTCAGGAGTTGAGCTGCAAGAAGTTTCTGTCACATGAAAGTTACAGTAATATGTTTTGATTACTTTGCAGACATATATGTGAAAATGTTTATTCTGATTTTACACGGACTGTTGACTGAACCACGGAAATATTTTCTCACAAAACTAAATTATATGAATCAAGAAAACTTATTATATCATAATTTTTTAGTGCTAGTCCTAAAAACTTTCTTACTGTTACTCACCCCCTGCTCCAGCTCAAGACTGGTCAAGTTTTCCAAAGACAAGTTTTTAATCTTCAGATGCATTGTTGTTAAATTATATATTTTGTGAAAAAGCAGTGAAACAATATATAAAATTCTTTTCAACATGATTAGCATGAGATTTTATAACCAACTCACTAATTTATGGAAACTACCACAAATCTTTTGAAAATATGTTTGATATTTTACAGTGATAGAGTTGAAAATTCTGTGCCACTCCTTTATGGTCTTTTGAAAATATGTGACAAAATATGAAGAAAAGAGTGTGTTGGGTTTTTTTTTTTTTCAGGAAAGTCATACAACACAGACAGTACTTACACTGTGAGCTAGTTACTCTCTCTCATCACTGTGTTCTCTGGGAAGGGAAGTGACATAGCTCCCAAACTGTGCATATTTCTCCCTCTTCCTCACTCTGTACTTCTCAACCATAACTTGTCCTAATCAAGCTTCCAGCTTCACTTTCAAATTTTCTCTATCCCTTTTTCAAGCTCTTTCTTATATCTGTCCTTCATTTCCATACTTGCTTAAGATGACTCTGTCACATACTCAAAAGGGAGGAACAAAAAAATGCATGCTTCTTCTGGCTTTCAAACCTTTCCCAAACACAGCAGCCAGAGTTCAGATGAGGAAGAGCAAATTTTGCTCCAGCAGAGAGGTCTAATGAACATAACAGCAAAAACAAACAGGAGGTCTACTGCGCCTGTGGATGGAGGTAAAGAGGTATTCTTCCATACCCACATGTCCCATACACACTCTGAGAATACAGTATAAAGGATAATAGGGCTAAAAGTAAAATATTAATCTGCCATAAATTTTGCAGATGAATAATCTAAAATTATTAGTAATATTGATGGAGTATAAGATAACTGGATACAATACGTGTATTTCTGCATGGTAGAGGAAGTTGTATTCAGGCTTATCACACACAGCACACCTTGTGTTAACCTGAATGACCCAGAGTTATTGATGTAGCTGCAATAATACAGAAGCAACTGTCATGATAAAGTATACAGTAATAACACCGATGTTGCACAACTGAAAACCAGAGTGAATTCCAAAACTGGATGGTATTTCATCATCATGAACTACATAAAGCTTGGCTTCATGTGATCCATTGCCATATTCTTTAAAGAGATGACATGTGAACTAAAGTACTTTCAAGATTGGTGCTGTGGAAAAAAGGTGTGCTTGACTAACAGAACATTCTATGAAAAACTGGTGCCAGTTGCAAAAGTTGACAAATGTTCTTAGTTCTTTAAATGCTAAAAAGTGAAAAAACCCCAAAGGAATCCTGGAAAGCCAGGGTGTGGACAAGGGGCAGGCTGCCTCTGGACTCCAGAAAGGATGGAGACACAAGTTCAGCATGACAGCTAGGTAGACATCCAAGGACTGGGACTATTGACCAGGGCTGTGTTATCCATACACCATATACTACCTTTTACTATGACAAGCTACTTATTAGGGCTAAATGGCTGTAGACACCTTAATCCCCTTGAATTTGCATGCAGAAGGGTATTAAGTTTGTACAATATGTACTTTTAGAACAGGGTTTCACTTTACCTGGCCTCATCACCACTGTTCAAGCATTGTGAAATTAGTCTTGAATGACTGAAACTGCCTTTCAAGAATTCTAACTTCACATACAATACACCACAAGAACTAATAATTAATTTTCCTAGCACTCATTCTGCTAACTATATTTTGTTCTCCCTGAACAGAGATGAAACTTTTATCCCTGCAGAGAAAATTGCACCAAAGTTCCCCATATGTCACAAAAATGTAAACAAGAACATTCAGCTCTTTTTCAATTTACTAATTCTGTTACATCTTAAGAGGTCTGTGGACCGTGTATTCCTAAAAGGATGTTACTTAACTCTATGTAACTTGAAGAAAATTAGAGTAAGTTTTAAGATGGAATAGAAAGTGATACAGCTTTCTGACAACTAAAGAATTTGATATCAGTTGGGACTGGGTCAGAGTACTTAAGATTGACATTTTCAAATATGGGAGATATAAAAGGTTTCAGTATTTATCTTTCTCCTAACATCCTTCTATCCCTTATCAGAAGAAAAAAATCATACCACTTGCATCTGGGAAGAGAGGGGAAGAGGAAAAGGAGGGAGGTTGTGTAGACGATTTGAGAGATCTAATACATAATTACCACTGAAGAACTTTCAAGTCATTTAATCATGTGGGAAGGTTTATTTTTTGACCTTGCTTAGTCTCTGCATTGATTCTGTTTATGTTTACTTCTAGCAACAGTAGTGTAATCCTCCACTTACACTTGCATTCAAAACTGCAAGGCAGTTGACAACATGTTGGAATAAGAAATCCTTACCATACTACATCTTGCCATGGAAAAATATTAAGACTGTTGTCCTAAATCTGGTCGAGTCTGATAAATTAGTGTCTGATAAAAAATAATCACAATAAAGATGTTAAAAGGCTGATAGTATTTTTTTAACTATAGTTTTAATGTGAATGGAGAAGTTTAGAGTGAAATGAAAGGGCATACGAAATGAAGTACAGGGACAACTGAGCATGCAGGCATATGACCAACAGTTCTCCCCTCAACAAAACAAGAAATGAGGACAACTGCTTTTGACTACATGAGATATTTCCTAGCTCAAAATAGGAGGGTAATTTATATTCTGGTAAATATCTTCCAGAAATGTTAATATTTTGGGATGCTTTTGTAAAAGAGCAGACTAGTCTGATAAAAGGGGCAGCCAAAGAGCATTCTGTATATAACCAGGTTTCCATCAGAGATAAATCAGGCATCCTAGACACATCCTCCAAATTTATTCTAGATGTAAATAGTCTTGGGATTCTTGTGAATCATGTTTTAGAGATCGCAAGTGATCCTGTACCCACTCACAGACATATGCATTGTAATTTACTCAGTAGTAGTTTAGCACATCATATGGGAACAAAATACAAAAAAAACCAGAAAACCATAAAAAAAACCTATTTTATTCTAAATGCTATGGAAGTTCCTGGAATTTAGTGGACTGTAAAGATTCATGACAGTGCGTGTTTGTTTTGTCTGGGATAGAGCTAATTTTTTTCACAAGTGTGGGGCTTGTTTTGGTCTTGTGCTGAAACCAATGTTAAAAACTCAGGGATATTTTCCTCCTGCTGATCAGGGCTTGCACAGAGCCATGGCCTCTACTGCTCCTCACCCACCCCAGCACTGCACAATGAGCTGGGAGAGGACACAGCTGGGACAGCTGCCCCCACTGACCAAGGGGACATTGCAGACCCTATGGTGTTGGGCTCAGCATATGAAACTGGGGGAAGAAGGAGGAAGCAGGGAATATTAGGAGTGACCTTTTTTGCCTTCCTAAGTCACCATTATGTGTGTTAAAGCCTGATTTTCCTGGAGAAGGCTGAACATTTGTTTCCCCATGGAAGTGGTGAATAAATTCGTTGTTTCACTTTGCTTGCGTGTCTGGCTTTTGCTTTAGGTCTTAAACTCTCCATACCTCAAGCCATGAGTTTTCTCATAATTTTACCCTTCCAATTCTGCCCCCCATCCCACTGGGGGTGAATGAGTGAGCATCTGTGTGGAGCTGAGTTTCCATCTGTGGTTAAACCATGACACTGAATTATAGGATATGAGAAATACATTCACAGCTTTGGAGAAAAAACAGTGGGTAAGTGCCTTGAAAAAGGATTGTGTATGAATCAACAAACACTTTTACATTTCACATTTGAGGTAACAGACTTATAAAAGGTCTGTTACATATGCCCAAGAATAGGAAATGCCTCTCCTTGGTGCTCTTGATGGACCTCCAGCCTGATTTATAGGAAACATGATGCTTCCTTTGATTGATGCAGCTAATCTCTGTTCTCAGCATTTGCCATTAAATTCAAATTCTTGATAAAATGTGAAGCTCTGTAAAGTGGGTACAGAAAGCACTGGTGTATAGTAAGGAAACAGTTCAGCTGCCTACACATGGTTTCTAGTACCATTTTAATATTTCCTTTGTACTCTTTTTTTTGGACTTTTGCTGCTGCTCCAGGCAGATGTGAGATTTAACTTAGTCCTGTGTCATATCATATGACCCTACCAATGACTTAGATACCAGAGGATGCCTAAATTCATTCTAGTGTTGACATTTTGTTATGCATGTTAATGACTTCATAAAAAAAGTGAGAAGATGACCTTTCCGAAGAGCTTTTTCCAGCTGGAAATGCAGTGCCCCTAAAAAAGAAAACAGGCAACCCCATTCCTGATATAACTTCATCTCTTTCTCTCTTGATTCGTAAATTCTTTGAAAATGGAAAAAACTAAGTAAAACAGTGAAGAAGCTATTGCTAAAACAAAATAAAGGTTTAAAACTGTATAAAAATATGGTACTAGAAAACAGGAGCTCTCCTGCTTTACGTGCTCTTAGTGAGGGCTTAGTGAAGCTCTGTGAGAAGGATATAGAGCTGCAATACCATCTTGAATTATGGAACTGGATTCGGGTGGTATCTTGCATTAAAATACATACCTGAGGTTTAGCTGCAATTTACTGCACAGCTGAAGAGAAGGAAAAGCAACAAAATAAAGTGCTTGGAGGTGTCATAAAAACACAGAGGATTATACAAACATCCTTTAACTTCAGACTAACACTTAGGGTAAGAAATAAACCTAAACAGTCTTGTCTCAGAGTAATATTGGAAGAATTAAATGAAAAAAGATTTCCACATAATTTTTCAGAGCGGGAAGCTTCTAGATGAGCACTTCTTCTCGCTTAGGGGAATCTGTCAAGGGGAGGTTGGATGGACATGGGAGGGTGGAAGACACTGCTGCATCCTGGGGAGCTGCTGCTTATAGCTGAGAGGACTCACCACCTTTAAAACACTCACAAGTGAGGTCTGTCCAGAGCTATCATACCAAGGGAGTAAAAAGCTAGAAGGTGGAGACAGAATTTCAACAGAAAAAATTTAAGCAATTTAACCTACCTCTGCCTCATAAAGAAAAGGTTGCTGAGGGACTGCTTGGGATGAGGATAAGAGACCACAGATTCATCTCAAAGAACACAAATATTTAAACGTGCAGCCACATTATAAAGGCATATTTCAAAGAGTTAAGGGACAGTTTCTTATAGAGAATAACACAAAAGCTGCTCCTACAGACTTCTTATGGAAGAATGTGCCTCTAAGAAAAGCTATTTAAACAAAAAATGTTATATGACTGTAGACAGACAGACAAAAACATTAAAAATGAGTAGTGGATCATTTGCACAATAAGCTCAACACACGCAAAATAATTAATTTTGAAGTATACTGAACAGCTAGATGATAGAATTACATAGAAAGCCATAGCATTAGTCATGCTAACTTGAATGAAATGGAAAAAAAAAGAAATTAATTTATGAGAAGTAGCAAACAAAGTAGCAGAAGGTGTAAACTTATGTAAAAAGTAAAGATACTTAGCTAGAAAATAAAAGGAATGTCTAAAATTCCAGAAGAGAGAATTCAAAAGAAAATAATGAATTGCATATTCCTATCCCAAAGACTGTACAATCAAACAGTTCTAGAAGTTTTTATTGAAGATGCAGCAAAACACCAGGTTATAGTTACAGCACAAACACATGTAGATCATTCTACTTGAAAACAAATCCAAAAATCTCCATAGAGGAAGTTTTTAAAAAACTACTTCAGAATGTGGGTGAAAAACTAAAATGGTGCATATCATGTAAATAATATAAGACAGATAAGGACAAGAGTGGGTGCCGTGATAACATGATTTCAGTATGCAGAAATGACTGGCACAGATAACAGTTATCAAGTGATGTGCAAGCAGTACATCAAAAGACAGCTTTACTGGGGAAAATTAAGAAAACTATCACAGGGAAAATAAAGCATGAAGGTACTTGCTTCTATGTAACAACTCACTGGTACTGATAGTATGCCAAGGAATGGTTGAAGAATAATTACAAATTTCTCTTGAAAAGCTCTGAAATGAAAGACCAATTTCATCATGCTGGACACAGAGGAAACCAGAAAGTAATGAGCAGGATAAAATTTCCTGCAGCTGCATTCAAGATGGACACATATGGGCAAAGACTGTTTGTGAAGAAAAGGAAGTTGGAATAATTGATCTGGAGCTTCAAAGAGCCTGAGATCTGCATATTTACATACACCATGGAAGTGAGCTTTCAGTGATATTTCTAAGAATAAAATCATTATTTGTAATAATGCGCCTAAGTGATAAATTGCTTTGCATAATCTCCAAGAAAGAATAGCTAGATGGATGGAAAGGTATGATTGGGTAAGATTAGGAAGGAGAACCAAGTAGTGGTAGTGAAGACTTTTGTGGAAGAGGAAGAACAAAGTAATGATGAAGACCAGTAAAGGACTAACAAAATTCACATAACAGAAGTATGGAAATATGGAAAGGGCAGCAGGGGGTAAGGACAGGACTGGCAGATACTTGACACATCAATGAAAGAAGATAAAAATGTTCCCTCAGATTTAAGTTGAGAAAAGTGGTGAAAAAAATACAGGTAAGGGAAGAACTACAGATGGTAGGGGTCCAGAGACAAGTAGAGAAGGAAAATCAGATAAACCATCCATGTTTTCTGTATGCTTTTAAAAGGCTTACTATTAAAGCATCACATTTTAAACTGTGAGTTGAAAGAGAGAGCAAAAAGCTGAAGTGGACACAATGGGAGAGATGAAACAGTGAAAACACAGCTAATGAAAGATAATTGAACCAGCAGAAAAGAAGGATAGATGTTAAAATAGGCAAGGTACAGCTTGAAGCCAGAAATCTCTAAGAGGAAGGTGGTAAAAAATGAACCACAAAGGATATTTTATATTATTGTGCATTCATAAATGATGCAAAACCATGTACACAAAACCAAGAAGGATCAATGAGATTCAGTTTACTCTACAGAGAAGAGGTTAGTCAGAACTGCCTGCCCAGCTGCTGCTGGACCAAACTACAGTCATCCATTAGGGTAAGCATAAATGAAAGACCTTGCCCTTGTATTGAACAGCCAGGTCAGAACTGTTCGTGTGATCTGTACAAACAGTGATCCCTCAAAGCCTCTCTTCGATGCTATATATCACCAACTAATCCTTCCATTTTTCATTCATTATTATATCACCATAAGCACTCGTGTCAGTGAAGATCTGCCATATGGTATTGCTTTGGCACCAGCTGTTTTTTTCAGTTATTAATAGATAACAAACTGAAAAGTCTTCTAGTAAGACTCATACAGATGATTTAATGGCAGCTGAAGAATGGCTAACAAACTCATTCAAAATTTGACTGAGTGGATAAAGTGATTTTTACATGAAGGGATTTTTTCTCTGTTTGTTTTTATATTGTTTTTAGACAATATAAAAACATATATCACAGAAATGTAAACAATCCACTTGATCTACCCTTCATAGGTATCTAAGAAAACCCACAATGGTTACAAGACAAAAGGCAGTTTCAACCATGCGTTGGGACATCTTGGTAATCAGGAGCAACAGAATTAGATGATCCAAAAAGAAGACTGGAGAAAGCATTTTATGGACCATTGCCCTGCTACATGTGATAGTTCAGAGCTATGCCATTAAACTTAAATACAAAATTCAGGCCAGTTCATAGCACTACAAAATTCAAAGCTCCCTTCCCCCTTCTTTTATTAAAGTGCATGTACATGTGCATGTGAGGAAGTCACATATGAAAACCAAAATGCACTTTGACACTGTAGAAAGTAAGAAATGGAGAGGAAGATGTTAAAAGTTAGAAATATCCATAGTTATTTTGGTGCTGGAAGTTGACTTAGATAAAGACAAACAGTTAAATAGAAACCAATTCAATTCAAACAGACAGTTTTGACATTTAAATGAAATTTCCAAAGCATGTACTGTGGTTAAACAAGAAGTGTGGCTAGCTTCCAGATACATATGGTAATTGTGAGGAAGCAGTTTTATTGATGACAATCAAAGCTGGCAAGAGATTTTTGGGCCCACGAACACACAAAAAATCCAGGGCCTTTTGCATAATCTACGTCATGTTCCCCCTTCATCTAATAACTTTTCCCTTGTCTACTTTCCATCCATGTCTTTCTGTAATACTCTCTAACTTTGTTTCTAAATGCTCCTTGCCTTGATTGCATCCTCTCTTTGATTAATTGTTTCAATCTTCTCTTTCCACATCATTCTCTTTCCATCATGCTTCTACTCTGAACTTCATCATTCTCTGATATGGAGATAAACTAGAAAAACACTCCCATGACAATCTTGCAACAACCAGATGAATCTCCTCATAAACTCTGTACCTGACAGAGTTAAAAATACACATTTAACAACTGCCAGCAATAGGACAGCTGTCAAAAATAGGGCCCTGATTTTTATTTACACCTGAAGAATTGTCTGGTTTTAAGTATTGAATGTTCACAAACCATATGTAATAAAAGCTTAATGCTTGCTAGTATATGAATGCATCATGCCTTTACCAATGTTACAAATAAGTCTCCAAATACAGAAAAACTAAAAAAAGTCCTGCAAATTACTTTTAATCTTCCTGTTCCTTTTTTTTTTTTTTTTTATAATGTCTTTCAGCATTTTTACACACACACAGAAGTAAAACTCAGTATCTGTCCCTATGGACTAGTAGCTCATTTCAAAAATGGAACAAAACAAGGCAGTATCCAAAATAGTTGCTCCCTGCAATCCAAGATGGGGAAAGGCAGAACAAAAATGTGAGCCTTTTATCCTACCCTACAGGAGTCAAGACTAGATCAGATGGATCTCCAGCTGCACTGAATCCAATGTTCAAGGACTGTCTCAACAGAAAGCATCTTGTTCCTGCTAATTCTGCCCACTAAACTGAAAGCCAAATCCTATTTCACTGGAAAGAGAGAGTTATTACCAGAAAGAGCTGTAGGGATGCAGATCAGAAATGTATTAAATCCCAAACTGACTTAACAGCAACTAGAGAGTTGGACACAAGAAAAGAATTCTCTTTGGTCTGCCTTAGCTTTGAAGCTTTAAGTGTTTCTAGGCAACTCTACAGCAGTAATAGAGGGAGGATTTTTTAACTGTCTGCTCGAGAAGGCATTAAATCAGAATTCCCACTAGTTAGATCTGTAAGATAGAATAAAATCTTAGACTTACCTGGTGATACAGATACACAAAATAAGCCAAAAGAAATACTGAATACTTTGAGATTGCTCTCCTTTTCCACAGAGAAATAAATATGCCCTCATACAAAAGGAAGGCCAATATCTGTGTAACTTCATCCACTTGCTGGCTAACATTACCACTTTCAGCTTTAGGCTGAACTCAAGGCAGTCGTGATTATCCACTCCTCACTGAAATTAAAAATTAATTACATTTCTGAAAAAACTCTCTTTCTGGAAGTGCTGAATTCGTTTTGATAAAGGATAAGGTATAACTTCAGCTAAACAAAAGGACACTTGCCCAACAGAACACATTATAAATCAAACCAGGAAGAAACAATTTTCAGTGAATTGTTTCAACAATAACATCAGCTATTTTAAAGTTATGTCTGACACTGAAACTGATGCTAGAACTTCTGTTTAAGAGAAATATTTACCTACCATAAACGACACTGAACAAAATGACCCTATCAGTGGTGAACTGAACTTTCCCTCAGTCTTTTCATTATACCTTCTGATATTTTTGCCATGGTTGTTCCTTTCTCACAAAATCAGGGAATTATACCATACTGATGTTGTCTAATGTACACACAGCTTCTGATGTAAATCACAAATCAGTTCTCTAGCCTTTCTACTGAAGAACAACCTTTCAAGATGGAAGCTGTTGTCTTTTGATTAGAATTTGACTTTTAAGATACTAGATCAATCTGTAATTTTATCTGTACACAATAGCTCTCTCTAGCAAGTTATGTTCAGATAGTAATCTCCTTTCTCAATTGCTGTTGGAAAATGTTTTCAAAGTAAAATTTTGGTCTTCATGCAATGAATCCACAAGCAGATGTAATTTCTAGGTGGATTTCCAAGGTAAAACTGGCATGGACTTCATCTATGACCAGCCAAATAATACACACATATTATATAAATGTGTATACACAGATTATATAAATGTATTATAGCTGTTTCAACTAAAGCCAAATCCTTTAGTTTGTACATCATCACCATCAATGTCACAAAACGTTGTTTGAGCAGGCTCTCATTTTCTACTTGTCAGTGTTAAAACTCTAGTGATTCTTTCATGACTATCATGGCTTCCAGAAGACAGGAAATACCAATACACTCCATAAAATACTCAGAGAAATCTGAACTTTTCATTGAAATTTCCCAAGACCAGCTAGGTAACATTAAGCACCCAACCAACCTGCACATCAGGCTTGCTTTGGACAAGGACAAAGGGAAAAAAAGAAATTAATCTTCACAGGGCCTTTTCCACATGGATAAATTTATTAACTCTGAAAACTGCCATGGAAAAAGGTGACTGCATTATGTTTGCATCTGCAGGTATGAGTGTTCACACCCAAAACAGTGCCCTTCTTGTATGCAGTGTGCAGTAATGTGCACTGCACAGTTTAAAAAAGAAGAAAAATCCCTGCAATTTTAAGAAATATGAGGCCAAACAAATTGAGAGAGAGAATCCATATAACCTAAATTATTGCCAGAGTTATACTACTGGAACACCATTTTCAAAGAGACAAAAGAGAGAAATGCATCAGCCCCAATCAGTACTTGGGGACAATATATATTAAAGTAGAATCCCCATGAGCATGGACATTTTTAGGTTATATATGGTAGTTTTGCAGCTAAAATACAACAATTAGAAAGCATGGGGAAAAAATGTCAGAGAGGTGTTTAAGTCACAGATACGAAGATATAAAAATAAAAATTAATTTCTTTAACCTGAAAAGCCATGCCATTCAAATCTTTGCAGTTAGACTACAGGTATCTTAGCTCCTAAAAACTTTTCTAATCTGGTGTGTAAGTGAATTTGAAACCTTTGAATTGTCAGGGAAATTTTGCACTAGCTATTGTTTTAATGTACCTAAATAAAGATCTCATTCCTTCTACTGATGTTATATGTAAATCATGTAAAATATTGTACCTTCTCTCTTTGGCAGCAATGCTGAAAAATTCAAGACAAACTGGTAAGTTTTACCTCATCTCTTGCTCTTGTTGCAGGAAAATATGCTGCGTAAGAGTGCTGCTGGTCAGTGTTTTGCAAAATAACTCTGTCCACCATGTTGCCTTCTGTTTTTGACTTTAAGACTTTTCTATGGACAGAACATCTTTAATTTCTAAACTCACTCATAAAATTTGCTTTGTGGCATGTTAGGAAAAAAATAACAGCTGAACTCTAAAACAATTTGATCTGAGTCTTTGCAGCCTAATATGGTAGCAACACAGAAAAACGAAGCATTAATCTCTTTATCAGAATTCATGTTTATCAGATAGGATGCACATTTTACTGTTAGTGACTCACACTCGAGGCAACCATAATGATATTAAAATTGCATTCCTTTGAAAATATTCAGAAATTTTTTGAGAAAATGACTACTCATCATGCTCTATTCTTGAGCATAAGTAAATTACATTCTGCTGTTTATTCTCTCAAATTTGAAATACTCTGCAAAACAACATATCATCTCTTATTCGAATTTTGATCAGTCATGAAGTACTTAGTGCTAGCCTAAGCACAAAACCTGGAAAATTTATAGGCACCTGATTTTTAGGGGCTTCATAAATAATGAATGATACAACACCACAGAACAGAAATAATCATACTATTTTGTACATAGAAATTTGGTGGTTGACCAGCTCTAGTAAAAGGGTTACTGCTACTAGCACAAACAGATTTTCAGTTAGCCTTTATGGTTATTACTAAATGTATGTTAATTTCATCTGGCTCTAAATCAAACCCACAGTTTGGAACAATACAAAATTTGGAAAAGTTTAGATCTGGTTGTGGATTCTTTTACTGTGGACCATTTCTACCATTTTCAGAATGGTAGGACTGTTTTGTTAATAATATGACAAACAACATAGAATGCAAGACACCAATCTCTTTTTCTGGCTAGCTTCCTGTGTCCAATGGGTTGAATTCCAGACAGATGGCAGAGGCAACTGGGATGTTGGCCAGTGAGTGCCCTGCAGCTACATTTCCAGTTGCTTATGGTTATTTCAATGGAAAAGGGTGCATGGGAAGTAGGTTTGATGATTAGCTGATAGTCAGGTTTTAAAAAAACATCTCCAAACCTTCTGATTATGGCATAGAAACTGAACTGGCAGGGATGGCAGCCCTACCCCTCCTGCTCTCTGTAATTTGCAACAGGATATTTTTGCTGCTCAATCTTTCTTTAAACCATCTAGTGCTCTCCATAAGGAAGAGTTGTTGTCAACCACAGTAGCAGTCAGTGGACCTTGAACTCGACAAACTGGAACAGTCATCTCTATGCAGTCTTGTGAAGTTCCCATTTTGTATCAACAATCTTATCCAAGCCCCTTTTTCAGGTGAACTTTACTCTCAGGATAATCTAGTCAAACCATTCTTTGGAAATGTCAAAATTGCTCTTTCTAGGAAAGTGAAATGGAATTTTTTACTTAGACTTAATTATGGCAACAGTGTTCAGAGATTTTTTTTAGAAAAATGTGATACATTACACAAAAAATCCAAATGCAAAGAAACTGACAAAAATCACCCTATTCCTTCCCCAAATTCCGAAAAAGATTGCATAAAGTCACACCTGCAATGCCATACAATGTACTTAATCTAACAGACAGTTGATAATTAGCTCATTAAGAGATCCACGTGGGTATCTCTGTAAGCAATATAAACCGATCATCAAGATATCTGTTAGTCCTGATGTAATATCACAGAATTGGTATAAATGAAGACATCAAATGAATCAATTCAGTAAAAATAATACCTGAGATAGCAAGAACAAAACTGTGGAAGGAAAGAAACATCTACTAAATTAGATTTATTCCTCCTTGAATTTAAAGTGAGTAAGCATATGTGCAAGTATTTTGTGTTCATTTCCTTGGAAGACTTGGATTTCAGCACAGACAAATTATACAGAGATAGCCCAGAATCAGCCTGTCAGTCAAATATGAGGGTCATAGTACAAACAGGCTTCAGACTGCCTTCCACTAAGGCATCTACTGGAACAATTTTTAAAATGGAAAATACTTTTCTGTTCTGGAGACTGGAAGGAAAGGTAAGGGCGCTGCTCAAAACAGTTTAAGCACCTAGACTGATTCACAATCCCAGAGTTAAAGGGACAAAATTTCACTCTCAAAATAAAAGATTGAACTCTCAGAAACTTCCTGTAGAGTAGACAAATATGTCAGCATATACAAAAATAAAAATATAAGCTAACAACATTTAAGAACTTCAGTACGCCTTCCAACTAAGAACTCTGGAACATAAAAAAAATCCAAACCAAGGTTGTGTTTCATGTATATAGTCTCTTTTTAAATGCACACATCAAGGGTAAAAAAAAAGAATATTCCAATAGTGCTGTAAATCTCATGTCCTAATCAAACTCAGCTCTTTTGCTGAAACATCTTGAAAATTCCTTAACCATGCAGAATGAAGAGACAGTTTCACCATTTAATTTTTAGACACATTAAACTTTAAGTGCCATGTCTTGGTTGTGTAAGTGATAAAGGACAGGGGAAAGTGCACTCACCACTTCTCTGGGACACTTACTCCCAAGACAGCTACATTCTGAGGGCTGCTGTGTTCAAACACATCTCCATAGACAGCTGGGAAAAAAGCTTGTGGTACCTCCTCAGGTAACTCATTGTTCTTAGCTGTGCTAAAACAGAGGTGATCTGTCCATACAACAAGTCTTAAAGGCTGACACAAGCTCTGATGCACATACCCGCACCTCTGCTGCATGTACCCTCAACCAGCAGAGATAGACCAGCTGCAGGAAGGGCCAGGGGGACAGATGAGTCAGTCTCTTACTTTTTGTAGAGGTACTACTACTCTACATGCTTTTTGAAAGCATTATTTTACCGTGACCAAGGCTTTCTACATCCAAACCTTACTAAGCAGATTAGAAGCAAAATATTAATGGGATAGTTGTGAGTAGCACCTTCTCCAGCTTTTGCATGGCACTGCACAATATCTGCTAATAAAGCCAAGCCTGGCTCCAGCTTCCAGTGCCCAAGGAGGCTGGATTCCTCATGTCATAGGCCAAGGTGCCATCCCTGTTTGGCAGTTTTACAGCAGAGGAATCTGCCCTGTAACTTCTTGCTAAAAGTGAAACAGTTTTTCACCTAGCTATTTTTTTCAGCTTCATTAGGTATGTTTATGTGGTATATAGGAGAAAAGGTGACCTTATCACTCTCTACAACTCCCTGAAAGGTGGCTGTAGTCAGGTGGGGGTTGGTCTCTTTCTCTAGGCAGCAACTGACAGAACGAGGACACAGTCTCAAGCTGCATCAAGAGAAATATATGTTGGATATTAGGAAGAAGTTTTTACAGAAAGGGTGATAAAATTCTGGAATGGTCTGCCTGGGGAGGTGATGTAGTCACCATCCTTGGATGTATTTAAGAAAAGACTATATGTGGCAATTGGTGCTGTAGTTTAGTTGAGGTGTTAGGGCACAGGTTGGACTTGATAATCTTTAAGGTCTCTTCCAACTTAATGATTCTGTGAATTCTGTGAATTCAGTGAATTCAGCACTGATCTTATAGTGGTTTAAGTGAAATGACTTGGATGGAAGAAGTTCTGAACTCATTTAACATTTTTTCCTGAAATATGGAGCAAACGTATGAGTCTGAGAAACACCACCTTGCATGAAGAGCTAATTTTCTTCTCCTTTTTGAGAGCAGATACAGATGATATTACTAAGGCCTGCTTTTGTGCTTTTTTTTTAAGCAATTACTTTATCTATGGTGCAGAATTTATCACCACAAGAGACTGCAGAGGAAAACTTAAAGTTACAGAAAAGGTTTCACCTTTTATATATTTTCTTTCACTTTTCAGTAATAAAGAGAGAACTTAAATCAAACAAAAGAAGATGGAGAAGCCACCTTGAAAAAAGTCATCATAGGATGATATCTTTTTCCTTCTGCTACCAGTTTCTCCTTGTGGGAAGAAAATGTTAAACTGTGTATTTAATTTTTGGCGGAAATTAATGTAAAGAACCCAGCATGCATTTTCATACAACCACCAGAATTTTTAGATAGATTTTATTAAATTTCACCCAGAGAACAAACTAAAAAGTAAAATTGAATGTCCTTAACATGGAAGCAGAATATACATATTATTGTAACCCATGTTAGCCTTCAGCTCACTACTAAAAATGTGTAACATTAAATAGCATTGGAGTGACTGCATCAACTTAATGCAACCTATAATTTTGCCCTATTAAAAAAGGCATCAAGGATTGCTACATTCACTTTTTTTTACTGTCAAGTTTTATTTTAAACCCAGCATCTCTCAGGATTTTTTTGGTGAAAAATTGGAGAGAAATATTGCTTTTCTATTTTAAATAGAAGTAGTTGATAGTTTATATGCTATTATATTTTTATGATGAGACAGAGAAACAAATAATTAGTGTTTTGGTGCAGGAACTACTTCATCTAAGTGTTTTTAAGGATGAATGTAAGACTAATAGCTTTCAGATAGAGAACAAGGGGGATAAAGAACTTAAGCTTTGGTTGTAGGTTTTTTGGGTTTTTTTGGGGATTGTTGTTGTTATTGTTGTTGTTGTTTTTATTTCTAAAAGTATTTCCAAGGGGAAGTTTTCAAACTGATTTTCAACTCCCCCAACATTTAGAATTATAGACATCATCAACCAATGTACATTCCTAATGTATCTAATTCCATAATATATGTATATAATTTTAATATTTCACCAGTAAACCTAACTCTTCTACAGCTATTAAGGAACAAGGAACATCTGTTCCCAGCTATAAATCTCATGTCACCAATAAATCCCAGAAAGAAGGCATTACTTGCACGTTACTAAAAAGTCGTAGTCACATGCATAAAAACATTGTGTCCTGTAGACCAGCTGCCATGTCACCTCAAACTTTTCTAAAATAGGGCAGTGTGCCAAAATACAGGCCATATCCTTAAACATGTATGTGTTCAAGACAGCAAATCCTGTACAGGATTCATCTTCAGACACCCTGGAATACTGCAAGAAGGTGAACTTGGAGCTCAATATAAAAGTCTGTGCTTGGTCAACAGCCACTCCAGCATTCCAGTGCAGTTTGTTATTACATTATTTTAATACTGCCTTTTGGTGTAACACACATTACAATAATACCTATATTTGACTTCCATGTTGAGGACACTCAGTTTCCCTTTTTAGTTTGTTTCCTAAGTGAATTTTAATAACATTTGTTCATAACTTCTGAAGGTTGTATGGAAATGGGTTTCGGTTTTTTACATTGTTTTCTTCCAAAAATTAAATACAAGGAAACAAAAATCAGATATTCATATTTGAGGTAGTTCCTCAAATTATATTTCCTCAAGAAAAAGGGAATAAATTAACTTTTGTCTGGTGGGAAGAGAAAAACCAACAGATAATACATTACAAAGCCTTATTTCTTGAATTATCTTCTTGTCACATGACAAGCTACATCTGATTAGATTAGGGAGTACATTGGAAAAATGGTTCTGTCTGTGATACTTGCCTTGTGTGAAATTTTAAAGTGGGTTAAGTTTAAAGCTATATTTGGAGTAATGTTACTATGAGTTTAGGACAACTGGTAATCAGCTTAGTTAAGAGAAAAGAAGATTGAGGCTAGATATTACAGAAAGCTTTATAACTGTAAGGGTAATTAATGCCACAAAAAATTATCTAATGCAGCCATGTAAAAACACATATTTAGTGTTTTCAGAAACAGATTAGGCAAGAAGCTGCACATGCGTATCTAATCCTATCTCAGAGCACAGATGCAAGCTATGTGACCTCTTGAAATTCTCTTCTGTCTTACATTTCTGGGTCTTACAATTGCTGAAAACCAGAAACATCCACAGGCTAACAGAGGACTGTTGTTCGCAACACCTTCTGTACACTTGTTTTCCCTTGGATCTATGCTTCTACATAGCAGGGAATGAATTAAAACATTTGCCTTTCCTGCACTCTACTTTGTAGAAATTGTGACTGAAATTCAGGAAAACTACATGTCTTGCCCTGCTGAAAAGAGTTTATCTCTTCTAATTTTAGCAGTGATTTTAGTGCATGACTGCTAAATTACCAGAAGATTGCAGAAATATATTCTAGTGTCTATGATCTCGATACATCTGTGTTACATTTTAAATTACATTTATCTGCAGCTATGGCAATTAGATTTGTGTCTGGTTGACTACTTCTGAAGAGGTTTCTGATGTAGCAGTCATAGAAGTCTGCAATATTGGAATGGGCTGTCTCTGGAAATTATTTATCCTAGAAACATTATTCATAGTTGAGAATACATCTTCTGTGTTCTATATGAAAAAAATAAAGAATACACAATAATTCAAGGAGACTGCAAATACAGTCTTTAGCCAGAACAAATATGTTGCAAAATGTTACAAATATAATATTTTAAACTCATAAACCCCCTGTTTTATGATAAATGAGATAATAGTGAAGCTGCTTCTTTCATCCCATATCCATTTTCTTGGTGCTGTGCATTTATGAAGTATCTCTATAGATTTTGAAGCCACTAAATGGAAGAAAAGTGGCAGCATTCAAATTTTTCAGAGAAACAGCAAAATAACAGGTGCTTAGTTAACAAATTCAAGGTATTTTAAGCTTTTTGGAACTCATGTATATGCAATAACTCAACTAATTTCACGTGAGATGGCCATCAGTTTAGCACTGGCAAAGTATTTGTGACCTGTCCCTGTTGTGAACTTCCCCATGATGGTGCTATGTGACAATTGTGCCTCTATTTCTAGTCAAAGCAGAATGACAGCTAAAAGCACAAGCTCCTGCAACATGGAGATTACAGAGTGGCACCCATTCATGGTTCAGTGTATTGTAAATTATTAAATATTAATAAAATGGCAGTGGCTGCCTGAATTTATTTTTCCTTTCTCATATTCAAGGTTGCAAGAAGTTAAATCCATAAAAGGGTTGTATCTTAAATGTAGGAGTCTTTAACTTCTAGGGCTTTCACATCCATTCCAAAACACATGTTGTGCATTTTGGTGCCTAAGGTTCCTTAACAATGTGTAGGTACTGCTACACACCTGAGATGACAGTCTGCCGCTAGCTGCTAGGGATTGCCATCAGGTGGGCTGGTCCTTAAATATTGCTTCCATTTGTGGTTTGTGCCTTAAAATGAAGGACAAGGGAGAAGTTCCTCTGCTCATAAGGCATAATTCTCTACCTTTTTTTAAAACCAGGACTATTTCTCAGAGACAGCTATAGGTAGATAGAAGTGAAGAGGCTCCTCTGATCCTTTTCCTGCAGACAATCTCTTTGCTAATTTCACCTACCATTCCCATACAAGCCTCACTCCTGTAAAAGATATTTAGTCAGAAGATCTGAATCTTGTTCTCTCTGCAACTGGAATGGTTTCAGAATCTTTTCTGTAGAACTCCTAGCCAGCCCAGGCTGCCAGTGCTCTTTCTCTGGGTGAATTGATAAACTTTAACTGTGTGGTATGACCTTAGAGGGGTGGAAAGAGCTGGAAAGGGCCTGGGACTCCAGCCTCGCTGCTGGGAGAGCTCTGTCAACTCCCTAAGACATATTTCTCCTGTGTTCTACTTTCCTTCCCCCCGGAATGGGAGAGGACCACAGCCCTGTAATGGATCAACTACAGTATGTCATAGCACTGAACAACCTAAGGGAAGACAGCAAGCCTCAATAAGTAGGTTGTTATGAATTCTAGTCAGCTGTCAATATGTACCGTGATCACAAATCAATTAGACTTGGGCAGTGCTTCAAATTAATGGCCAACAACCCATTGTGAGCATTTTTTTTACTTCAAAAGATTGGCATAACTCACACAACAATTTCAAATTAAATAGGTCACAGCCAGACAATCTGGCGTATGGTATGATCAATGTTACTACAGTTCTTGCAACCACCAAGTGTTCCCTCCTGGAGCCATTACACATGCCAAAGCAGTAAGTGCCTAGCACTGTTGAGAGGGAGATGTTAATGTCCCAGATTTAATGAGTCATTGCCTTCTCCACCAAATGCCTCAACTCTCCCAGTCTTCCCAGCTTAACTTTTAGTTTTTTATTTTTGTCTTCACAAAAAAAAATTGATAATGCATACAAGATCTACTCTTTGGCAACATATGAAGCATGGGCCTCTGCACTTGCCTAAACAAAGTATTTGCAGAGTGGAAAAATAAAAATCTCACCCTTGTGTCTGGATCATTGCCTGGCATTAGGAAGAAAATTTTTTCTGTTCTCTATTTCAAGTGTAGAAAAAATTGCCCTTGTTCATTTTTTGCCATAGAATAGTTTGGTCTGGAAGACACCATAAAAACATCTGGTTCCAGCCCCTACACCATGGGCAGAGTCACTTCCACAAGACCAGGTTGGTCACAGCCCAATCCAACCTGGCCTTGAACACTTCCAGCAATGGGGCACACACAACTTCTCTGGGCAGCCCGTGCCAGTGCTTCACCATCTTTACAGTGAAGAACTTTTTCCTGGTATCTGATGTAAACCTCTCTTATTACTTTTTCAAGCCATTGCCTATTTTTCTACAAATTTAGCTGTATTAAAATATATATAGATATGAAAGTACCAAAAATAAAGACACAAGTAATAAGCAGTGAAGTTGTGATATGTCCCACATAAGTCTCCTAAGCCCAGTCATGACAGAAACCTTTTAATCCTTTTAAGACCTCCCTCTTCTTCTCTCCCTCTTTATTTCTCTCTCTTTTTTTTTTTTTGTGTTTGTGTTTTTTTGTTTTTTTTTTTTTTAAAAGGTAAATTCTGACTTAAGGACAATTCTGACTTAAAATCAAAATTAAAAACACTTACCAGATCCTAAATGTTTTTTGGTGCAGTCTTCAGAATTGTTGGTGATTATTGCAAGGGTTTTTAAAAGCTTTTTTAAAAAAATGGAAAAATATTAGAGTCAGGAAATGAAGAAAAATATTCCTGGTGAATTGTGTCAAAATCAGAGCTTTAAAATTGCACTTAAGGTTTACTTCCCTTTTGATGTACAGCCTCTGAAATGTCTATGGATAAATACTGTAGGAGGGAGTACTAAGCTCCCAAGCGACAGAGGCTGTGCTAGGGTCTCAAACAACCACTGAGATAAACATGTCCTGTTCCTCTCAGAGAGAAATATTCCATGGTGCTAGAATGGGATGGAAAGCTTCCAGGTTCTCTACAAAGAACAGCAGATAATACATTCGGGAAATGGAAATCATTCCAAAGCTCAGTGTAACACCTTAGAGGATCAGTCTTAAAAATATAAGCTAGCAAGAGGTTTGACTTAGGAGCCACAGAAAAGATTGGCAGCATCCCTCTGCTTTCAGCAGATGGACAAAAAAGTAGCACTGTTCATCTGCAATTTTTAAGCCTGAGTCTGAGTTTTATCAGGGAGATATCCATTGCTAGCATGATCCTATGTGATCATCACTACCATGGCGAGCTTCCGTTAGTTTATAAGGCACAGGTGAACATAAAATTAATGAAGGTATCAATGAGACTGATTCAAACAAAGAAGAAAGTGGAAAATAAAACCGGAAAATTAGAAAGACAGAATTAGCCTGTGAGGAAAAGTTAAAAAATTACATGGCTACCTTGCTTAATGATTAGCTAGCAAGACTGTAATACTCATGTAGAAATATTTGAAAATTATTACATGCACAGGAAAAGTTGAGAATAGAGGAAACAAACAGAATTTATCAGATAAATACAAAGAACACATTTGAGCAGGATATTAGTTTTTTCATTAAAGCTCAGTTCATTTTATGTGATTTTGTCAGTATCATGGACAGATCCAGTAGAGGACAGATAAAAGGACGGTTACAAATCTCAGAGGTGGGCATGTAAAATCCACAAGTGGATTGAAACTATGGAATGAATCAGCCATGTTGGGAGTGTTGGGGGGAGAAGAGTCATCTCTCTTGATTGGAGAGACATCACAGTCTCTCCAATCTTACCCCCTAAGAAACCATGTTTTTGCCAAACTTTTGTGAACAGCTGGTTGCTCTGTTTCTACAGACAGCAGCTGAAAAAGTGTTTTGGGTTAAATTGAAAACTTCAATATTTTGTAAGTATTTTTTTTTCAACCTTCTTTTTCAAATTTATTTAAAAATCTGAATTGTAAAAAGAAGCTATCTTTTTCAACTGAGTTGACACCATTTTTTTTTGGGTAAATATTGAACTTAAGCTTGGAGGGATTTTTGAGCTTCCTTTCCTTGATAGCATACCTTGGGAAAATCAACAAGCATCTTGCACTGAGCTTCTTCTCTATTACTATATGGCAGTATTCTGTCTGCTCCTGCAGTCCAGACCTTGCTGCTCATTTACAGTTTTGGCCTGCAGTTCCACAAAGCCCATGGGCTTTTTATTCACACTGCCCTTCACTTATCAGCAAGATGTACCATGAGGTAGTGGCTGTTTCACTGCCAAGCAAAGTAAACTCTCTCATATACTGCAGGAAACAATCCTATTCTGGCAAAATGGAAAGAAGGGAATGACTTCATAGGTTTTTCTATTTCGAATTTCTGTCACTTCCAACAAGAGGATGAAAGCAAATTGTACTTTAAGTAGTGGTGATCAAAGAATCTAATAGCAAAGGGGTGCCCATGGGAAGAATAATTTCCTAAAATGCAGCATATATGATGACTCCCAAAGTAAAGCCAGATCAGATAAATACTCCCAAATCAGCAGGAAAAGATCAGAACAACATTGAATTGCACCTAGGCAATTGTTGTTTCTACATAAATGTGATATGATTTCTCACCAAACCCCAAGTTTTATGTGTTACATTGACTTTAATATCTTCAACACCAAAACTGTTTCCCTGTTAAGGTTTTTCTTTTTTTTTCTTTTTTTCCTCAATGTATTGAAGCAACACTGAAATAAAGAAGTACTGCAAATATTTCAGTAAATTTAGTTAGCATAGCTGATGATCTTTTTAAAGATCATTTTTAAAGCACATCCATTCATCTCACTGCACTTGTGTCTTACACAAAAAATTGACTTGTACAGGACACAAGTGAGAATAAACTGTTGTTTATGACTGAATATATCATATGAACCAAGACCAATGATAGAAAACTCATTAGTGTAATTGACAGGACATTTGTTCAGGACAGAAATAGTGAATGTGTAAGATTTCAGCTCTTCAGTGTTACATATTTTATTAGCAGAAGCAGAAGTAATATTTGCTTGCAGAAATTGTTAGGTGATTATTTAATAAACATAGATAATGTAAATAGTAAAATGCAGAAGTGGATCTCCAAACAAAAAACTTAGTGACTGAGCAGCTGTTAGTTAAACATATTTACACATAATACCCAAGAAGAGAATGGTAAAAATTACTTTTGTTAGGCAGATTTCAAAATGATAAAAACATTAAAACATGAAGATGTAATGAGGTAAAATAAATGGATCAGTCTTTCTTTACTCTTAATTTTTATATAGAAAACCATGATTTTTATTGTCTTCATTTAATAATGTTGTAATATTTAACTTGAGGGGGAGTATTTAGCTATTGAAAAGTGAGAATAAAAATAAATACATGGAAACTCCAGTTTCAATGAAAAATTAAACACACTTGGAAAGACCAAGTGTCTTCACCTGTAATACCAGTGAAAAGGCAGACATACATCAGTGATCATTCAGAACAACACATTATTCAAAGATATGTCCCTTCTCTGCATGTATCATAGAACTAGCAATTAGAAGGAGTGGGGAAAAAGGATTGATGAAAATTTGGTGTTAATTAAGGAATTCTCAGAGGAACATGTCCCCGAGCCAAAGAAATTTTAGGCCAACTCTGTGGTTGTGGCAGTTCAATATAGATCTCTAGAAGTCGGAAACACAATATTAATTGATACCAGTTGACTAGTTGCCTTATGAAGTTAAAGCAAATATCCCTAGCAATCATAACCATAAAATCTCTGAGTCCAAAATAAGCCTTACAGCAGTAGATGCGTGAGGGTAAATTTCAAGTGTGGTGCAATTACCCCAGAGGTGAGTCCTAGAGAGAACATCTGCACCTAGCTCTGCCAGTATTCAGGACTGAAATGAACAAAGCAGAGGAAAACTAGCAGGGTGGAATTTCCTGTCTTTCAGATTGCCACTGTGACAGCAGGGAAAGGTTCAGTAAAGTGGATGAGGAAGATGGGATGAAGGAATTGCCACACTCATGAGAATATCTACTTGATAAAGTCATCTGACTGCACCAAAAGGAAAAGCAAATAAAAATTAAAAAACAAAACAAAGCAAATAAAAAAACAGATGAAAAAGTAACTTAATGAATGTTTACCTGAGAAAATAACTTTTACTGAACTGATCTTTATAAGTGAAGTAGATGGAGGGCAATGAAGGATGCAAATGAGAATGAAATGCGTCAGGAGTGAAAAACATTTTATACATCTTTATATTCATTCTAGCCAATTTCAGTTTTCCATCTAAAATAATTGAGGTCTGCATAACTTTGAGCAGCACAGTTTCCTTCAGAGGTCTGAGGACATTCAGGGTACTTTTTTATGGAAGAAGAAACATCACTCAGCTCTCCATGTGAGTTAAATAGCATAAGGCAATGATAACACTTTTAGATATAATGTATGGTGAAAACCTTTCAGATATAAGGGTAGGAGTTTTGGATGGTATCCTGTGTTGTCAGCTTTAAGATGACAGAAATTACCTTTTTTCTGCTTATAAGATCTACTGATAATGAAACTGACATCACAGAATTTGATGCCTTGGAGAGGCTACTTGGAACAGAGGCTAGACAAGATTAAGAGCCTAAAAGCAGGTATTCATTAAAGGCCTTCAACACATACACCTTGGGCAGTCAGAAGCCTCCAAGAGGGTGATGAGTTTTTCAGACAATTATGTTTGGTCCATTTACATATCAGGGGTTAATAGGACAATTACAGCTTCAGGTAGTGAAATCATAGTGCCAGTTTGTTCCCCTCCCAACTCACTTTTGGTTATACTTTTTGGGGCCTGAGGCAATAAATTGTTCCTGGATTCCAGGACTAGAGGGATTGGTTTGTCTAACCAAAATGTGAAAGCAGGTAGAGAACTACATTGAGTTTGGAATTACACACTAATGCAGTACAGGATTTGAAAAATATAGAAGCTAAAATCCTAAGGCATCAAAGAAAACACAGCTGTATCTGTGCTAACAGCTTTCTCTCAGTGAAACACTGAATCATGGCAGAAATAAGACAAGGAAGTAACAGCATGATTGCAGAGGCAGCCTAGCATTCAAAGTTAGGCTGGGTAAGACTCTCAGCAATCACATCTACTTGAAGATATTTCTACTTATTGCAGGAGTGGACTGAAGGTTGGACTAGATGGCCTTTAAAGGTCCCTTCCACCCCAAAATACTGTGTGACTCTGTGACTGGGGGAAATGTCAGGCTGCAGGAAGCCACTTGCCTGTGCTCTTTCTCCCAGCTCAGCTCAGCCAGAGCTGACTGGCCCTTCAGTGCACAACACGTGGTTATGTTGTTCTGTTTATTTAATAACTTCAGAGTATGTTTGTACCTTCCCTGTAGTATGTCAGAAAAAAATCTGTGAAAAGACATGGAATATTTATGGTTTATATATATATACACACATATATATGGATATACATATAAACACACATAAACGTATATATGCATATATGTCACCACAGAGAGAATCTGTTGAATTTTCCAAATTTTCCAAAAGGTTTTAACAACTGCTGTTAAGACAGTGAATTTGATTATCAAACGGCCTTTTGAAATTAGGAATAACATGGGGCTAAACATTGATTTTTAGTTATTTTATCAAGATATACCATTGTGTTCTTAGCTTTTCTCAGTTGGAATGAATGCAGCATAGCTTAAAATCTTCTCTCCTGAAATGAAGCTGAAATTATATTGCTTTCCAATTTAAATAGCTAAGAATGAGCATAAAATACAGTGATTAAACTAATAAGCAATACTCCAAAATGTTTTGATAATATTACCGCATCCTTTGCTTTGGTTTGTTTTCCCTTCTATCTTTGGAATTTCATGTAGATTTGAAACAAAGTAGGAGCTTTGCAGTAAAAAAACCTAAATATTTTATTTTAAAACAAAACATTTCAGACTCTATCTTTCAATGTTTATAATAAGTTCAGCCCAAGTTTGATTAAAAATTCTATAAAGTCTTCAAATTTTCATGTCTATATTCCTTTTGAAACCACATTTAAGGCCAGGTTCCTAATCAAGCCTATCTGAGAGTTTTGGATCTCTTGCTTTAAAGACAGGACCAGGTGTCTCTTGTCTATAGACATGCCTATGTCCAGTTCTTACAGGCATATGTTCTCTGAGCAGACTCTTCTCAAAATTTCAGTACCACTTCTTTCTTTTGCTGTGTGTATTGCCCTTCCTCACAATTCTGGGATTTCATGCATTCACACACACCAATCATTTATTGCTGTCTCCCAAGCCTCCAACAGCACATCAGTGATGGCTCCTGCTGGCTTGTATCTTCATGTCATTGCCATGTCCTTTGATTCTGAGGGAGGATATATGTCCCTCAATTACACCATCACTTTTCTCAAGAGACGCACCTAATTATATGTCCTAAATTTATTCCTGAATTTAACACTGTCTTCATCAGGGGATTTTCTTCTAGAACTGTCTTAGGCCCTATGGTATTTCCATAGGGATTGACTACAACCTGTGACTCATCAAGCTAGATGTTTCTCTTAAAAATCTTGGGAATAAATGTGATGCATTTCTGAAGAATACCTGCTTGATTTTCTTTACAGATTTCCTAGAAATCTGTTACTAGGACATGTCTTCTATGAAGGACTTCTCTTTCTGAACTTTGTTAAATAGAAATAAAATATTAAGTTACAAATCTTAAAAAAACTTATCAAGGGTATAATATGTAACTTCTTTTTCTTTTAAATGCATTTAGTATATCATTAAATGATATGAGTAGATGTAAAACTTTCCAAAGGTTGGCACTTCTTTGCAATAATTTATGTTGGTTCTCTCTTTTCAGTCCTACTTGCTAAATCTGCTTATATATGCATTAATTCATTTCCAAGTCAGTCAATTTTCTCTATTAGCATTCAATCTGCTTTACCAACACAGTGTCACAATGCCATTTCCCTCATATCCTTTGAAATTCAGAGTAAATGCCCATCATTTTTTACCCAATATATTTTGTTATGTACTTCTTTTAACTTTTAAAGCCATGGTGTGCTCTTCTTTACTGACAAAGATATTTCTTCTCTTGCCAATTTCACCACATTCTTTTGTATATCTGTCACCTTTGGCCTTCCTTTGAACTTGCTAAAGTTCAGTTTGCCTTTTTTGGGCCCAGAATACTCCAGCTGATGGCCTTATTTTTGTTAATTTCTCTTAAATATTTTCTAAGCCTTCCATCAATGTAAATATGTTTTCTATGTATCTGAAAATCATTATTACTATTTAACTGTTTTTCCCCTAGTGGTACCCAGAGGTTAATCAGACTTGGCATCCCTTATGCCTAGCAGAGTAATGAACTAACAAGAGCTGTATTTATGCAACATCTTCATTAGTTGGTGTCTATATTGCAACCCAAGCTCTTTTGCACTTATGTTAATTATATGCATACTCAAGTCACTTTGTATAAAACTGATCTGCCTAGATGTGTCTGTTTTATGTATCTACTTGTGTGCCAATTTCATGACATCTCTGCATTCAATTATTAATACTATGTATTTCATGGTAATATGAATATAATTTCCATATGGCATTTGCAATTTCCTAGCTCAACACTACAGCTAACTCCATCTTAAACATTCTGCAGCTGACACAGAGCAGCTCCCAACAAAATAACCACAAATTCTGAGCAGCTGAATAGAGGCAGAGATCCTCTATTATTTCAAGTTTATTGGAAACTTGAAAAATATGAAGTTTTACTCCTGTGGGAAATGCACAGCTATAGTGGGTGTCAGTGGTAGTCTCAGTCCCAAATTTGCAAATACTCTTTGCAAAATTTTACAGGAAAGCTTTTTGTTCCATATACCACTTTTCAGCCATGTTCGGAAATTGATTAAATATTCCCTTAATTCTTTTAATCCATTCAGAAAAATCCTTTCAGAATATTTAATGAGGAAAAGTTACGAGGCTGTTATGCAGTACCTATTTGACAGAGGCTAGATATCTAGAATTGGTTTCTTTCTTCACACCTTTTCAAGCCTTCTAGTTTTTATCTGATAAACCATGGCTAAGCTTGCACCAGGATCACGGGTCAGAACTGCCCTATGATAGGGAGAGCTGTTGTTTGATTATTTTCACAGAATCATGGAATCATGGGACAGTTTGGCTGAGAATGAACCTTAAATATCATCTAGTTCTAACCTCTGCACCATGGGCACAGACACCTTCCTCTAGACCTTCAAATCCTCATCCAGCCTGGTCTGCAATATTTACAGGGATGGGAAAACCACAACCTTTCTAGGCAGCCAGTAGAAAGGTGGTGGATTATTGTTTATTTCTGATATCTAATCTAAAACTATGCTCTTTCAGTTTTTGTTAATGTAAAGGAGAAATCTCAGGCTCTTCTGTCTACAGGTAGAGCAAAGCCATTAATAACTTAGATTTACAGACTTTAAAAGTGTTCTAGAAATTGCTAATAAATTCCAATGGAGAAAATAAAGAAAGAATTATTCTTCAAACAATTAGAAAAGTCAATAAGTTTTTATCAAAGCCTCAAAGTCATGAGTAATTCGCAATAGTTTAGACTCCTAATATGTTTACATGGTAAAGCATAATTTTTAACCTTATCAGGACAATGCACATGTGCTCATGTTCTACAAGTCTTGGATTAATCAGAATAACCCTATTTCCTAATGCCCCAAGGCAGTATCTAGGAACTACAATGGGCAAGATTAACATTCATATATTCAGTATATCAATCTTAAATATTCACATTTTAATACCTTACAGTGTCTTAGCAAGTTTTTGTATCATTGTATTAGCTTAGCACAATGCTGTGTGAAACAGGACTCTTCCCATCAGTACTTTCATTATACTGCTGCTCTAGGCAGATACAGGAGTAAGCTGCTTATACAGTATGGAGTCATATCCAGCTAATATTTTGATAGTAAGTTAGTCAAGCTTTACAGGAATATGATTCACTGTGTTGAAAACAAATGGTAACACAGTAAATGGTTCACTTGAACAGAACCACCCACTGTACTAAAGTTAGTGTAGGAGATGCTCCTGGAAAAGTTACTGGAAGAAGTATGGAGGAGGTGTGGCTTTTCTATTTTGAAGCAGGAGAGAAAATTTTCCTTTTACAGTCACCGCTGATTGAAATTACCACAGCCTGGAGAGTACACAGATACTATACATTTGATCTAGGTAAACTACTTTAGGAGGCCCAGTCTTCTCTGTCATCATACTTTTTCACACCCCATCAATGACTTCCATTTTTCAGCAATGGGCAGGTTTTGATAGCTTTCCAGGCTATTATAAACACTGAGATTGAGCAAAGAACCACTTAATATTCTATAAATTATTCTCTGCCATGTCACTGATACTGATAAGGTTATTTTGAATGTAGTACCAGATCATACGTACAATCATTTCAATTGTGCTGAAGGAACAAAGTGGATATAGGGAATAATAAAATCTACTGCAACATTTTGTGAAAATGTGTACATATAAGAATTATTATGCAGCTAATCTAGTAATTAAGTTCTTTCTTTTTCCTAGCCATACTGTGTTGATAAATCATGAAATGTATATTCTTAATTTCAGTTTAATTTTAGAAGAACAGATTATTGGGGCTTCTTCAACAATAATTTTCTTTCCTCTCATCCCATTTTTTCAAGGACCCTAAAGCTGTAGCTTAGTGCTTGACTTACCTATAACTTGAAGTAGTTAGCTTTACCCAACCAGCTCTTCTAATGCTGCATGCATAAAATGAGTATAAATAGATAAAGACACTCCTACACTCTTTCCACAGTAATGCCACTGCAGCAGTCCCACAGCAGACAAGCTTTTTCTGTAGCTGCGGAGGAAGTAGAAGGATATGCTTCACAGGAAACAGAGCCAGAAAACATCCCTTTGGTCACACTAGATTTTCCACAACACTGCTACCAGGAGATCTCAACAGATATTTTTGCCATGGAAATTCTAGTTCAGTATCCTCCCCTCTGTCAATCCTCTTTGTTGCTCCATTGTTTTGCTTGAATACTAAAATCCAAACTTGCATTGCTTTTCCTTCCTCGTTAGGTCTAATAAATTGCCTATTCCATTTGTTTTTTGAACTCATTTTACAAACTATCGCCTAAATACCCCAGACCTGACTTCCGCAAACACTCCCCTCCCTGTTCATGACACATCTTTTTTTAATGTTCTCTCATCTTATGCCATTATTCAAGAATTATAAAACTTTTGTTGTCCTTCTTTATAGTTTTCATGCTGATCCTATAAAGAGAGAAGAGTGAGGATTTTTGCTAGAGTTTATTCAAGTCAATATTTATGTCGGAGTCATACAGAAAAGAGACAAATATTTTTTACCCCCACTTCAATGGTTCAGAGAATCATGCCAAGGGCCAAGGGTACAGAGAATCAAGCCTGGGGGCTGTGCAGTATGACACTACTCTGGAGAAAAAGTGTATTCTTAAAACCCTGTGCTGATACATACAAACAGCCAGAGTTACATTAAAAAAAATTATTGTAGAAGAAGTGCTTATTGTATCTGATGCATTTATGCATTTCACAGCTGTGGTTTATTCCATTAAGCAAACTAATTTAAAGTATATTTACAAAAGGCTTTTGCTGGGTGGTACATATGTCCATGTAAGAATTATTTTAAGCACAACAACAGTTGGTGGCCATAGTTTTTCACAGCTGTGTCATGAAAATGTTAGAGCTCCAAACTAACAGGACAAACTGTCTTTATACTAACGACCCTTCACAGTTTTAAGAAAGGTTTCCTAGAGCTACTGCCTTTCTCACTACTGGGATATTTCAGTGAACATGGGTATTCTGTTTCCACTACTTCTTCTTCAAATAACTTGACATACTTCCATCTCCCTAAATTGATGCCTGCCTCTATGTGACTTTCTAAGAAAAAACCTTGTAGATTTTCAGCAAGAAAAGCAGAAGAAAGAACATGATGAATCACAGAATCATTAAATAATAGAATCATTAAGGTTGGAAAAGACCTCTGAGATTACTGAATGCAACTTTTGACTGAACACCAATGTGCCAACTAAACTATAGCACTGTATGCCACATTCAGATATTCCTTGAACACTTCTAGGGGTGGTGATTCCATCACTGCCCTGGGCAGCCTGTTCCAATGCATGACCACTCTATCACTGAACAAATTCTTCCTGATGTCCAACCTTAATCTCTTCTGGTGCAGCTTCAGGCCACTTTCTCTTGTGTTGTCACTGTTTGCTGGAAGAAGAGGCAAACCCCCACCTGGCTACAGCCTCTTTTCAGGAAGTTGTAGAGTGTGGTAAGGTCTCCCCTGGGCCTTCTTTTCTCAAGGCTAAGCACTCCCAGCTCCCTCAGCTGCTTCTCACAGGACTTGTGCTCCAGACCCTTCCCCAGCTCCTTTGCCTTTCCCTGGACTTGCTCCAGCACCTCAAAGTCTCTCTGGTTTTGAGGGGCCCAGAACTGGACATAGCACTTGTGACCTCACCAGTGCCAAGTACAGGGGGACAGTCACAGCCCTGGTCATGCTGGTCACACTGTTGCTGATCCAAGCCAAGATGCCACTGGCATTTGTGGAGACCTGGGCATGCTGCAGGCTTGTGTTCAGCCTCTGCAGGCTTGTGTTCAGGCTTGTGTCCAGGCTTGTGTTCAGGCCTGTGCTCACCAGCACCCCCAGGTCCTTTTCCACTGGGCAGCTTTCCAGCCACTCTTCCTCCAATCTGGAGCACTCCATGGGGACATTGTCACCCAAATGCAGGACCAGGCACTTGGTCTTGTTGAAGCTGAAGGTTTTCCAGGAGAAGGCTTTGGCAGACAGTATCGAAGTCTTTACTGAAATCCACGTAGATGTGGTCACAGACTTCCCCTCATCCACCAGGTGGGTCACTTGGTCATAAAAGGGGACTAGGCTGGTCAAGCAGAACCTGCCTTTTCTAAACCCATGCTCTCTGGGCCAGGTCAGTTGGTTGTGCTGTGCATGCCATGTGACAGCACTCATGATAATATGTTCTGTGACCTCCCTGGCACTGAGATCAGGCTGACAGGCCTCTCTTATAGACGGGTGTGATATTGGGTAAGCTCACAGTTAATCAAGACAGATAACAGATAATGGAGTGGCTTGGTGAGCTCTTTTGATAGTTTCCCAAGTATTCTCAACCAGATCCCATCTGGCCCAAGGGACTTCTGAGCGTTCCGGTGGCACAGCAGGTCACTAACTACTTTCTCTCGGATTGCAGGGGTTTAACTCTGCTCCCCCACCTTGTCTACCAGCCCAGGGGGTTGGTTGCATGAAGGATAACACTTTTTTGTCTAAGACTAAGGTTAAGGAAGGCATTGAAGTGTCTTGGCCTTTTCCTTATCTTTGACAATGTTTCCTCCCACATCCAATAAAGAATGGATATTTTCCTTGGCTGTCATTGTATTGTTACTTTATTAAAACACCTTTTATTATCTTTTACCAAAGCAACTGGCCAGGTTGAGTTCTAGCTGAGCTTTTGTCATTCTAGTTTTCTCTCTATGTGACTTAATAACATTCTCATACTCTTTCTGAGTTGTCTGCCCCATCTTCCAAAAGTCACAAACTTTTTTTCCCCAGAATTCCAGCAAAAGCTCTCTCTTTAGCCAGGTTGGTGTTCTTTCCTGCCAGTTTGTCTTTTGGCACATAGGGGCAGCCTGCTCCTGCACTTTTAAAATTTCCTTCCAAAAGAGTGTTGAACGTTCCTGTAGCCCTTTGTTATAGCGGGTTGTTTCCCAAAGAAGTCTCTTAATGACTGTCCTAAACAGGCCGAAGTCTGGCCTCTGAAAAACCAGGGCAGAGGTTTTGTTGACCCCCTTCCTTACTTCATCATCAATTGAAAACTCTGTTACTTCAGGGTCACTATACCCCAAAATGGTCTTTGGACACCACATCTCCTCACCAACCATTCTCTGTTCACAAACAGGTCTGGCAGGATACTTCCCCCAGTAGGCTCATTTACCATCTGTGTCAGAAAGTTTTCTTCCACACGTTCCAGCAGCCTCCTAGTCTGCCTCCTCTCTGCTGTGCTAAGCTTCCAGCAGACAGCTGGGAAGGTAAAATCTCCTGCAAGACCAAGGGCTGGTGATCATGAAGCATCAGATTTATCCAGCCACTGATGGACTACTTTATGTGCCTTTTCATCCTGGTTAGGTGGTCTCTCACCAGGAAGTGTGCCTTGTTTCCCTGATTTTTACCCTGATCTTTACCCATAGGCATTAAATCTTAATTTCACTTTTCTTGAGTTCTATACAGTCTAAAACCCTGTATGTTTGTAATCATACATAACAGAAAGGAAGGGTGGGTGAAAATTTTCCCCTGATATCCTGACACAACATAAGTACTTTTTTAGAATAACATTCAGCTTGGCTCCCATCCCAAGTGGGAGTTCATCTGTTTCCTTCCAGTGTCTTTGGTTATGATATCCTGAAGCTGAACAGCAACAACATGTATTCCAGGCAAAATCTGAACAGCTGATATTGGAGTGTGTCATTGTTTTTGAGGAATTTACTGGTCTTCAATTTTATCCTGTAAACCGTGCTTAGTGAGTAAAGGAAGGCTTGCTGCAGCATATAATGTTCTTTTTCATTATCTTAATATTATGAAATATTATTATATTTTGGAAATTATTTCCCCATGTTTTTTAATAAAAAGTCATATTAATAGTTCTGAGAATAGCAATGACCTCTTTAATCTCTTAAAAAAAGTACCTTTAATCACAACTCCATGTCATAATAACTGTATGTAATAACTGCCATTACACATGTAACTGATACCAGAAACCTCAAGTCCAACCCTCTTTTCTCCTGCCTAGCAGAATTTATTGCAATGCCCATTTTACTGCTTTGTGCATAAGTTCTTCGAGTTATTACTTATTTTAGTAGCATCACATACTTTCCTAGGCTCTCCTGTCACCCTGTACCCAAGGCCAGGCTGCAGTTCTGGATGTTGAACTGGTGCTGCCAAACAAACAGATGCAGCTCCAGATTCAGCTTCAGGAAGGTGTAATCCAATTTATTCCCACTGGCATTGACCTGAACCCCTTGTAAGTACCTTCTCAAGACAGCTTGGCAGTGTTAGTAATACTTTAAAATTGTTAAAAACAGTATATCTAAGCATAAGATATTCACTAACTCTCTTCAAAGCAATTTTGCTTTTTCTACATGACATTCCAGCAGACCATGGGAACCTGCTGCACAGACTATTTATTTTAGTCCCAAGCTAGACCCTCAAGCTATGATCAAGCTCATTCAAGCAACAGTCACAATAAATACAGTTTTAGTCTCTTGAGCAATAACATGGACTCTCTTTAAGAGTGAATTTTTTGAGCTGTGTCAGCAAATGCAAGTCAGTAAGGAGGGATATTTCTGGCTATAAAACATCCTGAGCTAGATCTCTGGCTGTAGCTGAGGCGTTCCAAAGTACCTGCCAAGAGGTGCCAGATGAAAGCCCTTTGCCTCCACCTTGCTAAAATTGTACCACAAGATGCAGCATCCACAGTGACTTGGTGTTCAAAGAAGCATAAAACAGAAGTAGACACAACTACTTATTTTATCTTAGTGAAGAGAAAAGTAAAAAAAAAAAAAGGAGAACAAGGAGGAAAAGAAAAAAAGAGGCTCTTGGGAGAAAAATGTGAGCCTACCCACAGAAATAAAATCCAAATGCAGCCAAAGGAACAGAAGTTGTAAATAAATACATAAAACTATAAATAAATGAATACAGTTACAGTGCTGGGTCTGGTGGAGCTCCCTCTGGGGTTGTTACAGTGTTGCACACTGTTGAAGTTGCTGTGTGTAGGAAAACACTCCACCCATTGCCCAAGGAGAAAATTCAGCCATGGTGTGCCTTCCTCTTCCTTCCTCACTCTGTGTGAGTGACACACAGCATGTCACTGCCCTGGTGGGCACCAGGCAGCTGCCAGCAACTGTGGAAGGAAGCCAGGGATCCTGTGTGCTCACAGGGGTCACCCATCTTCCCCCCATATCAAATCATCAAATCAAATCAAATCAGGAGGAGCATTCTATAGTTACTTCTCTAGATGGCCTGGCAGAGGATGAGAAGGGAGAAGGGTTGTTGTGCTCTGCACAGTCATGTATTCGTCACAGTGCGATTCTGCAGAAGCACCTAAGCTACTGTCCCAACTTTCCTGCCTTTTCTTGGAAACAATGAAAATTAAGATGCTAAGATGGCATCCTGGGAGCTTCTTGAGGAAGCACAAATGCAATGCCATGATTGGATGCACTTCAAACTTACATTACACACTGACAGTCAAGTTAAGCATGCCAACAAAGGGCTAAATGCAATGATTCTCTCATCTGTCACTATTTTATTACGAACAGCTTTCTGACAGAGCAATAGTTGTTCAGATAAATTTTAAGAATCAGCTTAAGTATGTATATCAAGCAACCAAATTAACTACTTTTCCATTTGAATGGCAAAAAACTTCTTAATGTGTGTGCACTATTGAACCTCCAGGTGTGTGTAAAAGATCAGACTCCAGGGGTTGAACAGAGCTGCCAGGAGCAAGTATTGCAGTGCCACTACAGAGGGTATACTCAGACACACATGTGGTGCAGGACTTCTGCATTGCTCTGAAGAGGCTATTGGAGGACAGACATAATTTAGAGCTTCTGAAATGACTATAGACACCTCTGTTAAAATAGTTAAGGTACTACCTTAGAATACTTTGTCAAACAAGTGCAGGGGTAAATACATTATTGAGAACAAAAGGAAAACCTTGCAATTCAGTTTGCTATTCCAGTAATTTAAAGTTTACCGAGTGTCTGCCTATCTATCTATCTATCTATCAATCTATCTATCCATCTATCATCATCTATCAACTTGTTTCTCCACATACATATACATATGCATTTGCATACATTGTAACTGAAATACATACAATGTGTCTGAAAACAACTAGGTAATTTTCTGCCATAGTGATTGCTGCAGAAATGGCTTTATTGGTCATTAATCCTTACCATTAGCCAAGTGACTTTATCTGTTTGAAGCAAAAATCTTTACAGGTCTCCAACCCTGAATGTAGAGCTAGAAGGAGATTTTTCCTCTTTGTTAGAGTCTAAAAGGAAGAGGTAAAGACACCTGAGTGTTTTTTGCAAAACGGACTACCTTGATTCCTGATGGTTTGTCAGGGAATTTGAAGCAGAACTGCTGTGTCTTGATCAGCTAATTCCGACAGTGCACTAAGTACACTGGAAAAAAATTCCCAGTTTGGTAGGAGCCAGATTTAACTAAAATGCAGGTCCAACATGTGACAGCACAGCCAAAATCCATGAAGAAAGAGGAGACAATCATCAAAGAATTAAAAGGAGGAAGAAACTGAGAGAGTGAGCTATAATTTATCATTTAACTGAGAGGACAAGGACAAGTAATGACAAAAAATCTGTTTCTTTGGAAAGCAAAAAAAATATTTTCAAGAGAAAAGGGGGCAAATGTTCAAACACAGCATTTCCTTTGATCTGAAAGTTAAAACAGTCTGTTAAGTTGAAATTCATAAAAGGCTTTAAGACTCCAGAGTTCCTATTGCACTGACTAGCATTCAAATTTTTAATCCAAAAAGGTAGACTGTCAAAGAAAATAAAATTTTTAAAATGCCTAAATATTAAAAAAGTTTTTGTGATGACAAAACATTTCAGTTTTTCAAAATCTTTGAGTGCATTTTCCACTAAACAAATAAATACTTATGCTGACAAAACTAGTAAAGTTAAAAATCAGAAAGTATATAATAAATTGGTTGGGTCAGATTTTAGATCAGTGTAATCAATATTTTACACAATGCTCTCATGAAAATACCATTCTCTGTGTTCAACATACCTCACCAAATGGAAAATGTCTTGAAGCATTTTCTTTATTTTCATCTTCCCAATATTTGCCTATGATACAAGCATCTGCCTTACTTAAGACTTGAACAAAATCAGAGCTGCTCTCAAAGCAGTGGATCTTAAAATTTTTAAAAGCCACAGGCATCTTTTGGTGTGGTGAAACATGCCACCCTTGGTCCTTCCATATGCATCATCAAAGGAAGGATATTCTAGGAAGGTAACATTTTGTGTTACCATAATGATTTCTTGTCCTATATCTGAGTCAGATTTAATTACATGTGCCATGCAGGTTTTCCCCAGGTGTCATAGCTGCTGTGATGGCTTCCATCCATCTGCAAGACAAATCAATACTAGTTTTCTGTAGCATCTGGGAAAAGAGAACATTTAGATAAAATTCAATTCATGGTTTGTCTAAATCAAAGCAATCACATCCCCATTACAAGTGTACAAAATTGCATGCATAAACGTTGAGTTTAATTCATGATCTTTCTCCCAGCTGTTTTATGCTGGTAATATAAGTAGCCCCAAATAGGCAATTTTAGCCTTACAGGAAAAAAATTCTCTAAAGAAATAATATAAAATGAATATTAATTATGAACATTATAAACTGTATTTTATCAAGTGTCACAGATTTACATCTGGATAATGCATTGAAATACTGAATTCACTTTTGATGAGCAAAATTAATTAATAAACTCTTTCTTTTCAACATTTTACATCTGATGTCTTTATACTAAGTATTAATAATGAATGTCATCCTTTTTTGCTACTGACTGTCATAATCTTGTTTTGAAAGCAAAGTTTCTGACATAAAAGAAACTGAACTCTGCTCTGCAAGACTGCAAGATTCCTCTCCAGTTCACTTTTTCAGGAATGCAATGGGCCACTTTTGAGCACCACACTGCCTTCATGGGTCCCTTTCCTGATAATTCTATGTCTCACTGTACAAATCAGATCTTGTACAAGAAGAAGAAAGCTCCAAAAGCTTACTCTTGAGCAATACAAGATGTGTTTGCTATCCTGGTTCTGCTTGCTACAGCCCTGAACTGCACCACAGCTGTCAAGAGCTGAGATGACAGATGTGATACTGAGCATGACACCACTCAGTGCTGTGTAGCGTAACCTGGATTGATCAAGTGTAGGTTAGCATAAGCACATGTGCTTTTAGCACAGTTTGTCCTCACTCTATGGTGTGCTATTTGTCCTTATCTGGAGTTCTGCAGCTCATTCATCTCTTCACAGCTATGCTGCAGCTATGCCCTGTACAGATGCAGTGTATGCTGTATGCTGTAATTCACACCAAAGAAAAAGTGACAGAGACCGATTATCTTCCCTGTCCAAGCACCACGGTTTCTAAACTCATAAAGAAGAGACAAGTCCTCAGAAAATCTCAGGGAGATCTCAAGCAAGTTCTCAAGGATTAAACAGCAATCAAAGCCTTGTTGGGACTGATTTTTACAATGGTTTAGAAACCTTTGAGGGTAGTTACTAGGAGAACAAAATAAAACTGAGAGACTGGTTTTATTTTTTAAGTCTGAAAGGAGAGGGTACTTGTGCAACTGTCTTCTAAAATACTTGCACATTGGTTGTGTGTCTGAGGTTGCAACCCCCAAAACTGGCTGTTTATTTTTGCAAAAGTAGCTCTCCAGGTAAAGAAGTATAGGCAGCTCCTCTAGGACATCCAGAGGCCACCCATACCATGAAGCAGAACCTTGTTAATCAACGAGTTTTCAAGGGATGCTCAAGAACAAGCTTGTTGATCGGCTCTCTCAATGATTTGTCATTGCTCAGAATAAGCAATTAATGATGCAAAAGCTTTATTAAGTAAACCTTGGCAGAGTCCTTTTCTAGTCCCATCTTCCCTGAGATGATTCTACCAGACACCAGTAAAGTTGACTGACAGCATTTCCTGGTTACCTGAACTTGATGTTTCACTCACAGACTGTGTTCATGAAAGCCAGATCATATTGCCTGGTGGAGGAAGAGTACAGGAATGCCTGGTAAAACAGGACTAAGTGCTCTGTATGATTTCTATACCCAAAGTGTTAAAATGAAATTGCTGATTCTCTGTTGTTGGTAAGACCAGAAATATTAACTTTCTCCTTCTACTGGAAGCCTTAATTTTGTTACCCCAAAAATTAACAATTTTAGTATTTCTTCTAAATTCAGATTCCAACATGAACTGTTATCAATTACATGTTTACGGTGCCAAATGGTTTTGAATCCATTCCCAACAGATGGAAGTACAAATCCTGATAGTATAAAAGCTGTTTCCAAAGCAGTTGTTCTTTCCCATACCACATCCATATATATTGATTGGTCAATCTAGTTGTAGCAAGCTTGGGAAAGCTAGGATTTTGAGGTATTGAAACAAACATTTGTGATAAATTGCATTTGGTACTGTTTGAATATGTTGATATAAAGGGGCTACATTTCGCTTCCAGATTTTGAATGGAGAAGCTCTTTTTTCTAGAAATTTATTGTGAATTATGAAATTATATTCTGAGTAATGTGTCCTTTCTCTTCCCTTGGAAAAACTACAACTACAGTTCCTTCATAATATTTAACTTGCAGTCTTTAATTTCTACTCATTTTGGTTAACCAATGAATATCTACCATTCCATGCTTCTGCCTACTATAAATGAATTCTACATTTAATTTCCCATTTTGTACTGCAGATGCAATGATATACTAGCTGTTACACCATAAACTTGAAACAGAGGAAATATTTATTGGTTTCTAAAAATTATATGTTTGCTCTCAATAGCAAATTAAGTTTGGGTTTGTCCAATTAGAGATCTAATCTATCTGAAGATTCAGCAATGAGGGAGTTTCAGGTTACATGAGAATTTGACTGCACAATATTAAACCCATTAGAGGTTTAAAATAACACACCCTGCATACCTCTTATCTTTCCAAAGACCATTAATTATTATTGAAATAAAAATTAGTAGTGTGTCAGAAATTGTACCATTTAGCCTGTACAATAACCTTTATGGGGTTACATTCCATGATTCATGAAGCCACACAGTTTATTTGGTATACATATCAATTTTCTACCCAAGAAGACATTCCACTCTGAACGATATAGAGACCATATCTGCATCTGAATGATAAAACAATTATGATTTCAAATATTCAAGCACCATGAAAGAGATAATACCTGTTTCTTAGGACAACTAGAAATTTCCTTTCTGATATTCTTGTACTACAGGAGGAGAGAATCTTGACTTGCTTTATCATCCATTTTAGCATTTGACTGGAGTTTGTATTCACAAAATCATCACATACAGGGTACTCTGGATACAATACTCCGGATACTATTTTATGCATTTTTGGCTTTCTGAAAGCTGAGGAATTTGGACTCCAGCCCTGCTGTGTGGAAAGATCAGTACCATAGCTAGCAGAGAAACATCTGTGACTTTATGCTGCTGGTTTTAATTGTAATTAGTTACAATCTTGGATAGGTAAGTATCACAAAAGATTTCTCTTGTCTATTCAGCTAGTACTTAAAAAGTGATGCTAATCTAATTCCTGAATTTTTCATCAGTGTTTATGAAATAGTTCTGAAGGCACCTGGTGATGTCACCTTATGAGGTCACAAGTCCCTAAGGCAGAGCAAATGTGACTCCTAACATTTTATTTTTTGTTTACCTCTCATTATTAGCTTCTACTAATGATGATGAAGTAATATAAGATTTCTACAGGATCATTAACTCATATTATTTACCATTATTCTATGCAGGCTAAAATGTTTTGAAAAACATTAGCTTCTATTTAGACTAGATGTTGTAGTTGAGTAATTAAAAATGGCAGCACTCATTTTTGTTAGAAGAAATCACAATCAGTTTTTGCATTCCTATTTAAAGAAAATTAATTTAGAACAAGGTTCACATTCACAGATTGCTCTGTAACTAGTTGTTTTTGAAGAAATAGAGCTAGTAAATACATTATCAAAAACCTCTTGTTCAAAAATACATCACTATCATAGTTTATGCAAGTCTGAGAAAATGAATGTATGACAATTTTTAAATAAAATATATTTAACCAGCATGTTAAGAAGCATTCTAAAATACTTGTCCAAGCTCATAATAAAATGTAGCAACAACTCATCAGTTGATTTGCTCCAAATATATTTGTAGGACTGGAAATAACATCTATTTTTGTTAACTTAAAAGCTAAACAATGAAGAGATAGTTTACCCCGATCAACATGATAAATTTAAAGGAAGGTCAGGAGGCCAATATTAGCTCTACTTAAAAACAGGTAGCAGTACTACATTGAAATACTACAGTTGTAAGCCTTGGCATATGGAAATCACATGAACTGAGAGTCATAAGGGTTTTGTTATTATCATTAAATCTAGTGACTCTTTTTATGTTAGTTAAGTAAATCATTCTGCTCTAAATATACTAGAAACAATCAGATAAACCTTTTATTAATTTAGAAAGAGAACAATGTTGAGTCCAAAATGAGTTCTCAGCTGATGAAAACATACTTAAATATAATGTAGAAAATTGTTTCACTTGATCTTTTGACACTATATTTTTACAGCCTTTCCTCTCACACAGTTTTACCCATGGACCAGAAGATCCTTATACACTTTGCCATTTTTCACAGTATGTGTAAGAGATATACATGACCTCCCAGTAATTTTCCAGATCAGAAGGAGTAGGTGTTAGAATGAACTCCCTTAATAACAATTTTAGGACATATCAAGGAAGGAAGCGGTGGAAGGAAATGGTGGAAGGAAGTGGCAGAAGGAAGTGGCGGAAATGGCAGAAGTGGTGGAAGTGGCGGAAAGGTGGAAGTGGTGGAAGTGGCAGAAGTGGCGGAAGTGGTGGGAGGAGGGAAGGAGGAAGGAAGGAAGGAAGGAAGGAAGGAAGGAAGGAAGGAAGGAAGGAAGGAAGGAAGGAAGGAAGGAAGGAAGGAAGGAAGGAAGGAAGGAAGGAAGGAAGGAAGGAAGGAAGGAAGGAAGGAAGGAAGGAAGGAAGGAAGGAAGGAAGGAAGGAAGGAAGGAAGGAAGGAAGGAAGGAAGGAAGGAAGGAAGGAAGGAAGGAAGGAAGGAAGGAAGGAAGGAAGGAAGGAAGGAAGGAAGGAAGGAAGTGGCGGAAGGAAGGAAGGAAGTGGCGGAAGGAAGGAAGGAAGGAAGTGGCGGAAGGAAGGAAGGAAGTGGCGGAAGGAAGGAAGTGGCGGAAGGAAGGAAGGAAGGAAGTGGCGGAAGGAAGTGGCGGAAGGAAGGAAGGAAGGAAGGAAGGAAGGAAGGAAGGAAGGAAGGAAGGAAGGAAGGAAGGAAGGAAGGAAGGAAGGAAGGAAGGAAGGAAGGAAGGAAGGAAGGAAGGAAGGAAGGAAGGAAGGAAGGAAGGAAGGAAGGAAGGAAGGAAGGAAGGAAGGAAGGAAGGAAGGAAGGAAGGAAGGAAGGAAGGAAGGAAGGAAGGAAGGAAGGAAGGAAGGAAGGAAGGAAGGAAGGAAGGAAGGAAGGAAGGAAGGAAGGAAGGAAGGAAGGAAGGAAGGAAGGAAGGAAGGAAGGAAGGAAGGAAGGAAGGAAGGAAGGAAGGAAGGAAGGAAGGAAGGAAGGAAGGAAGATAGTATTTTTGATAAATCTACATTCATTTTTAGCAATGATGTATTAGAAATATTCTGAAGTTGGCTCTCTGAAGTTGGCCCAGAGCCATTGTCCTTTGTAAGACTGTGTGAGCCCTTGGGCAATAGGTTTTCTGGACAATTGAAAAAAATGGTTGTTTGGAGGGGGTAATGAGCTCATCCTTTCCAAACACAGCTCCACCAGCTCATTCATTCTCAAAGAAGTCTTACATCCTGCCCTCTTGTGTGGAGGACACTATGCCACAGTGTCAGTCATGAGAACTGATGAGCCTGGCGGGAATACAGGTTAGTACTGTTTAATTTTTCAAGATCTTTATAAGACTGTGGGTAACTCATCAGGGCATAATTCCTCAAAGATGTCATCTCAGCTTGCATGAGTCACCAGCCTGCTGGGATTACCTTGGTTACCTCCAGCAAACGTACCAATCACCACAGAGGAGATTGCCACAGAGTGCCCACTGAAGCTCCAACAGCTGCACTTGGAAGTGATGCTGTTGCCCTTGCTTCAGGCCCAAACAGCATTTGAACAGGTGTTGGGAACCAGTGAGGTGGCAACAACATGAATATTTGGAAACCAGGAATGAGAAAAAGATCTTTCACCTGACATGTACACAGGCAAGTGGTAGCAGCCCACTGATGTCTCCAGGCAGGCCAGGTAAGGGGTAAGGGGATTGCAAATTGCTTTGTATTTGCAATCAAGATGAACTTCCTAAAGATGGGGTTAAAAAGTGCAAGTGCCTTTTGCCTCCCACTCCATGGGAGATATGTTTTCCTTTCCTTTCACTCCTGAGGATATGACCAAAAGCTGCCCAGGTATCTCCTTCCAAAGAAATCTCAGGGGCCTCATGGATCACTTTGTACAGAGGGAGAAGTACTCTAATATCCCTCATATTAAAATGGCTGTATTTGGCTTAGCTAAAGATCACTTTGGCCAACTGGATGGAACTTTGCATGAGCTTGTAAACTGAGCTACTCAAGCTCCTTAGAACAGAGTGTGTTTGTTAAGGACTGTCACCAAGCGTAGTGAGGGCCATGTGCCAGCACAGAACACATCTCTCCACAGTAATGGGTTGCAGGACGTATGTGTGTAGTTTGGTTACACCATAGAGCAGGTGAGAAACAGCATGGCCCACTGCAGGAGGGCAGGCTAGACAGTAGCAGAAGGGAGTAGTCATTCTACCAGAAAAAAAAACTTCCTTGCAAATTCAAGGTGGCTGATCAAGGTGTCTCCTCAGCTCTGATTTTCCAGCATGATTGAAGGGATATTCAATGCTGGGTTACAGCTGTAAAAGCCAGGCTCTCCCACATATTCCCCACAGAGCCCTCTGGTACTCTAGGCAGCAAACATAGCAGGGAGATATGGGGATTCATGAAATTCATCCCAAAAATCACCATGGACTTTCTATTATAGAGTCTCTAAGAAATTCTGTCTGAGAGCAGAGCTTGCTTATGTCTGCTTCTTCCAGGGCTGTGCAAGCAAACTCCCACAGTACAGCCCTTCCCACTCTGTACTGCCTAGATCACTGGAGCCCTAACCAAGCCTCCCTGAGCTCTCAGGTCTTTGCAGAAGTGCTCTGATGGCCTTGTTCAGTAGGAGACTTTTGTCTCCATCTCCCTGCCTCAGAGACTGAGAATGAGCTCCCTCAAGAACCTTTGTTTACTGCTACTAAGTCCAGTGAATTTTAACCCCTGACATCAAGTTGAAAATGTGTTAGAGGTTTTCCTGAAAGGAATTAATGATGATTATTAACCTTTTGAGGATGAGACTATTACACTGAGTAACACAACTCAGCACTAACTCTGAGAGGTAAGATGTAACATAAGCAGCTAGCTGTAATTTAATGTCTCATAGTATCTCCTCAAGAGCTTACTCTGCAACAGAAATAGTATGGCTAAAATCTTAGTTTTCTACTAAGCAGTCAGTTTAGGAACAGGTCAGTGAGTGAATGATTAGGACAGGAGCATTAAGAAAGTTCACTCACAAAAGATGATATGGCAACATAGAGGAAAACATACATTCTTAAAATTTTTTTCATTCTCAATGTAGTGTATGGAATATCAGTCTAAGGCAAATTGAATGTCCTTGGCTAGGAAAGGGAAAGTACTCAGGGAGAAAAATACTGTTTGGGAGGAGTGCACATGAAGCTTCCAGCCTTCAGACACCCATGAACAGAGTAGATGCCAGGTTTTGGATTTCTTTTCCTACAGTCAAAGCAAGAGAAATGTGCGTGTGAAGAGACGGCACTCTTATATTATGCAGCAGCAATAAAGTTTCATGCACTTAACAGATACATGGACAATAAAGCTAAATGAGATCCCTATGCCTATCTTTTTTGGCCTCCTCTTGTACATAACAGGACTCTGCTGAATTAATGCCTCTTTGAACCAGAAGAAGCTTTTAGTAAAGCTGCCAATCTCCATTTCTGTTTTCCACTGATAGAAAATTTGCTACTGCTATGAGAAAGTGCCACTTAGAGTCACTGTTGAAAGTGTACTTCTCATTTGGAGCTGATGTGCCCTACCTTTAGCTTTTAGCTGGTGAATGCTATTTTCTCCTTGTCTGCTTTATTGAAAAGACTCTGTTCTGAAGCTCCTCTTTCCCGTATTGATATGCTAGATTATGAAAAACCATTTCCCCACAGCTTTCAGTTTCAGCTCAAGGACTCTTCTATTATAAGCTATACTGTCCAATCCACTATTTATTTTCATCCTTCAGAAACAATTTAATTTTTTTCCACATCTTTTTTTTTTTTCAGTTGGAACATCAAGCAATTCTCTAATATTCTAGAAATACACAGCTTATGTAGGAACAGATACTAAAGGCAAAATATGTAAAGCAATTATTACTCAATTATTACACTGTTTCTGCAGTCTCAGGCAGTCCTCTGTGCCACCTATTATGAGCTCAAGGTAAGTAGTTGATTTACCACAGTCCCAAGAGTTTTTTACAGAATCCCAAACTAAAATCTTTTAAGCAATATGTGCATATGTCTACAGGTTATTATCCTTGAACATCTACATATAATTTCCCCTCTGATGACTTTATACTTGCTCACACAGGAATATCGCCTATTTGGAGTTTAAAAAGACAATTCAGACCATTATATATAAAGGTACTCCTTACCTATTCTCCAGTAAACTTTTTTTTTTCTGCAAACCGGAATAATGATAGTATTTTGTTCCACATTGCTGATGAAACTCTAAGATAATATTTGATCCAGGAGAAAATTATTTTACTGCTGTCTTTAAAAACCAAGTAAATAAAAAACAACAAAAGAAGTATCAAAGCTGATTGAAAGGCACAAATTCCATATTAACTGTTCATTGGTATTAATTATGCATGCAATTCTTTATTAATTGTGTCCCACCCAAGTAATTCCATTATTTTGCCTAGATCAATGTCTTACTGACAAGGCAGTAATTGTCCGGGTCATCCCATTTACCTTTCTTTAGTTATTGATATATTAGCCTTACTCCAGTCCATTAGAATTCTAAGTGTTCTGCAAGATTTTTAAAAATTAAAATTAGCAGTCTAGAGACCAGCCTGGCCAGTATCAAGGATGCAAATTATTTAGGCATACTGCATTAAAACACTGATCTTTAGTAATTATTTTTTAATGACATCCTGAGCCAGATTTAAAATGATATTCTAGTCCTTTGTATTGGGCTTGGAAAAATGTTGATAGTGGTAAGGGGGTTGGGGGTGTGACTGAGGAGGGGCTCAAGAAAGATCATGATCAAAACTTCCCCTTTGTCTGGCAGAGCCAACGCCAGCTGGAGCCACCCTGACCAAGGCAGCCAGCAGTGGCAGAAGCTGGAGGGACAGATTTAGGAAGGAGAAAAAAACCCTGCCCAACAGCAACTGCAGTGAGAGAAGAGAGAGAGAAGGTGTGAGGGGAACAGCCCTGCAGACAAGGTCAATGAGGAAGGAGGGCAGGAGATGCTCAGGCACTGGAGCAGAGATTCCCTCACCACCCGTGGTGCAGCCCATGGTGAAGCAGCTGTGCCCCTGCAGCCATGGAGGTCCATGGGGGAGCAGAAATCCACCTGCAGCCCAGGGAGAAGCTCTGCTGGAGCCAGCAGATGCCTGAAGGAAGCTGTGACCCCATGGGAAGCCCACAATGTAGCAGACTCCAGGCAGGACCCATCACCCTGTGATCCCATAGGTGGCCCAGGGTGATGTTCCTGAAGGACTGCACCCTGGAAGGACCCACACTGGAGCACTTAATGAAGAACTTGGGAAAGTCTCACATTGGAGGAGCTCATATACCTGGGAGCCCGTATTGGATCAGCAGAAAGGTATGAGGAATCCTTCTTCCTCCTCCTCCACAGAAATGTGTGATGAACTGACCACAGCCTCCATTTCCTATCACCCTGTGCTGCTGGGGAGGAGGAGGGAGAGAAATTGTGACTGAAATTACTCCTAGGAAGAAGTAAAGGGCCATAGAAAAATGTCTTAAGGTTTGAATTTATTTCTTATTATTCTATTCCATTTTGATTGGAAATAAATAAATTAATTACCATGTTAATCCAGTCTGTTCTGCACATGATGATAATTGGTGAGTAATATCTACCTGTCCTTGTCTTTCAATGCATTTTTTTGTCCCCTGCCCAGATGAGGAGGGGAGAGTTAGAGCAGTTTTGGTGGGCACTTGGTGCCCATCTGGAGTCAAGTCCTCACAAACCATATTCTGGTATGAGAATATATCATCTGATTCTTGCCAAAGTATTTGTTGAAAATGGTATCAATGCCAAAAAAACCCAAAAAAAACCAAAAAAAAACCCCACCCCAAAATAGCAGCTTTGAGCTAGAGTAAAAGGAAGAGTAACTAGGAATAAAAGAATGTTTAAAAATCTAGACTTGATTCAGTCTGTCTCTTCTTCCTAACAGCTTTATTGCAGTGGACATGCTGCAAAAGGGAATGATTCTTTATGGATATGCATGTGCACATACAGATGACGTAAACCAGGAAGAGGTAGAAAACAACATGTTGACTATTTAGGCATGGTGACAACGACCATTACCTTAATAAGCTAACAAAATGGAAGAGTTTTTCCAGTATAGCTAGCACTTTATTGTGTTGTATGCTATAGACACTAAAAACAACCTAGTCCCCCTTTTATTTTCAGTTGAGAAGGAACATAGGTATGGAAAAGAAATCTCATTAGTCTGAAATAAACTCATACATGTTATCTAGGAAAACCACACTAATGTTTATACTACTACTCATGTAGAATATCAAAGATATTCTTAACTGAAGAAAGACTTACCAGAAGACTTTATGAGAAAGTCTGTGGATTTCTGTGGGAATTTGAAAGAGGAAATAAATTTTATGCATTCCACATTAAAGCACTTTGTGATGTAGTGCCTAGTATCCAAATACAGTGTCCCTGTCCAGATTCCTTTGTAGCTTTGGTTAAAAGAAGGTAACTTCCTACAGCAACAGAATTTAGTACACAAGAATATCAGTCTTGACACAGATAGGTTTTGTGATCTACTCTGTGTTATTGCCCAGCAACAGGGCCTGGGGCTCAGTAAATTTGAACCCTTATAAGAATATGAACACCTTTTGGGAAAATTGTTAGTTAGACAAGTAAACTTGACAAGTAAAACCCTCTCCTTTTCCAAAACTTGACAGTCTGTGTTCAATAACGATGATAAAAGGATAATATTACCCTACCTCTCTAGCAACATGAATGAAAATTCAGTCAGTTTTTTTTTGTAAGATTAAGTAGAACTGTGAGTTAAGCATACATGAAACTGTATCACAAATACTGTTTCCAACACCATAATTTCAGAAGGATTTGGTTCATTGTGTAGGTGAGAGTGCATTGTATTTGAAAACAGATATTTTCCTGGAATTTCGAAACCTTGCTTATTTTTTTACTCTGTCAAATGCATGACTTTTGAAAAAAAATTTGGAAATGCTTGAGAAAGATAAGATTTTAAACAGAGGTATCAATAAAAATTTTAATAAAAGTCACTGTTAATACATGCATATGGAACACCAAAAGGAATAGATAAATATAGCTCTCCCTTTATTTTGTTTGCTATTCAGTTTCCTCAAAACCCTGCAGTTATGAAATATTGAAAATAAAAGAAGTGTGAGGCCGCCAAAGAACTTGAAATTTAGGAAAGAGGGAATTTGGAAGTAACTGTAAATTACTTCCTATAAAACCAGCCTGAAGAATAAAGAAACAAAGGCAACACACAGGAAAAAAATGGCTGTTCTCCAAAGAAAATACTTTTTGCCAACAGATGCAGCTGAAAACATTCAAAAGAAATAAAATATTAAACTAATATTTATATCCTTGCAAAGGATGTCTTAGTATATTTATGTATTTGTGTTTAATGTTGCAGAATAGTTTGGGGTCTAATTCGTCAACGTTTATGCCTGTGAGAAGTGTAACCTTATATCAAAAAACAAGTGAGACCAAAAAGACTGCATGTAATTTCCAAATTGCTGAACACAAGAAAAGATCTGGAAATTGGTCAGTGATTGGCCCTGGTCCATACTCATCAATATTTCAAATGTGATCTTGAGTAAAGACATTTTTTAAACAAAACACAGCTTTTTTCCATCAATGAGTCAGTGGCAAAGTATATTGTCAAATTGTTTTCTGTTGCGAAACTTATCTTTCCTGATTATGACTATCCACTTCAACAGATTTCAGTCTGGATGATGTGAGTTAATTCTGCCTTCTTCCAAGCAGCCACGGAGGCTCACTGAAGTGGTACAGTATGGGTATCTCACCCTGCTTCAACTTGGCTAGACTGTGTGATATATCCCAGCAAGTTTATCCAAAGTGAAATGCTCCTAGCTAAAGTACATGTCCCTGGCAGTTGAGAAGTCAAATTTTTAAAGCATGAGAGAGAGCTGTGTTGCTTTTCCTGTAAGCCACGATACTGGATTAGGTGGATACAAAATACATCTGAACCATTTCAGAATGAAAAATACTTTCATTGCTTAACTGACCTTTCCTGAAAATGTTTGTTCTCCAGAATGTTTTGAAACTTTCTTTGCTAGACAAAGTAAAACATCTGAATATCAGCTGTCTTACGGAGCTAAAATCTCCTTTTCAGTTCTACTAGGTAGAGTATCCTTGACTCTAGATAAAATGAAATTTATTATGTTTATTGTGTTTGATCACTGAGAAATTTTCCTTTGGGATAATTGCCATGGTTTTGTTTTCCCCACTATGTTGTACTACTGAGTGTTGGAAGCTCCTTTTGTTCGCTTTGCAAGGGTGCTAAAGCATAGCTTTAATTATGATATTTGTCTGAAGAAGTAACTACTGCACCTATTGAAAACAAAAGTACCTTTCTCTATTTTGAAATACCAGCTTCTTGCTAGCATTACCAAGCAAGTCAGAATAGAAGCTAGAATAGAAGAAAGCAGACAAGAAATTTGAATAAAACTTATTTGCTGAATTTACCTGCTTTTTACTATGTATTTTGTACACTGAGCTTCCAAAGTGGAAAAAAATCCCCAAACTTGAATGGAGAGAAGTGAAATGGTGTTGATACTCATGGTGGTCTGTGTCATACAAAATAAGCCTTGCACTGCTGTGCAGAAGCTGGTGATAATCAGTACCATCTTTATGTTCAGACCTGGAAAAAAGAAATCTGTGTTCTCACTCCATTCAACACCAGCAAACCAAGCCTTGTTTCTGTAAAAGAAAGCTTCAGCAGCCTTTGATATTACAGCAGTTCACTGAAGGGCAATGTCTTCAAAAGTTCCTTATTTGTGAGAACGGATTCACATTACGAGCTCCCACTGGCACCATCTGGCCCAAAGTTAACAGGAAAATCCAAAGAATGAACATAGAATGAGTACATTTTAAGTGAAACTACAACTGAGGGGAGTTATATGTAGTTATACTGGAAATGCTGTAGGTCTTGTGGTGATCTTGGGAGAGCACGTCTCTGTGTGTATGTGTGTGTGTGTGAGACTGGTGTTTTTAGACAAAAAAAACATCAAATGAGAGTCCAAAATCCCATGAGGATCTTTAAGTAATTTGGGGATAGACAACATGACAGATAAGCTGTAAACTGTTTTTCTATCACTGCCTCATATTATCTATCTCCTTTTTTTAAGAGAGAGAGAGAGAGAGAGAGAATTTGACTGTTCCAGAGCCTATGTCAAATAAAACCACTGAACCTAGAGATGTGCTACTTAACAAAAATGATTAAGTGATCTCAATACTGAAAGAGATATAGCAAAGTACAGTATAAAAATGTGTTTCTATTGGATTAGGGTATTCTTTGTTTTGTATTGTTTTTTGTATTATAGATAAAAATTTACAAAATGGGGTAACATTCCAAGACGATTGAAAAAGTGACAAAATGCATTTTTACCCTTACAGTCCATCTTTCCCTGTACATGTTTATACACACAGTGTAAGTAATACATTTAAGTAACCCTGCTGAGCCAGAGCAAAGTTTAGCTGTGACCATGATATCATCAGAGCAGTAGAGTAGTGATCTTTGTGTATCTCTACAGGTAGAAACTATGACTGAGGGTTTTCTGAGTTACAAGTGTTGCTTTTAAACAGTCCTTAACAGTTTTCTTAATTAGCTCCAATCTGTTTGAGCCTACATAAAGTCTGAGTGTACACAGCATTCTGAGTTGATAGTGCTCTGTGAAGTGCTATCTCCTGACTTACTTCCTTTCCTGCTGCCTAGGCCTTCTATTGAAAAAGAAAGGACACAACAACACCTTATGCTTTTTCATTCTACTAATAATTTTTGTAGATTTTTGTTCTATTCTTTCTCGCTCATCTCTTTCCCAGGCTGAAGAGTACTGGTATATTTAGTTATTCCTTCTATTGATATTGTTCTTTAACTTTGATCATATCCCTGATACCCTTCCCTGCACTTTCCTCAATTGCTATTCTCACATCTCAAAAATAATATAACAGAAGTGAAAGCATTTAAAATGTAGTTGTATAACAACTACATTTTGCACTACATTTGTGCACTGGCATAATAGCGCTTTCCCTTCCCTATTCCTTTCTGAATAATGTCTAGCACTCTATTTGCTTCTTTCACTGTTTGTGATTTGGTACTTTCATAAAACTACATTATGACATCAGCATCCCTATTCTGTGCCTACTGCTCAGCTTGGATGCAGACTGAATTCTTACTAAATGTGAAATCATGCTTTGGAGGCAGAAATTCAGACCCATGTTGGCCTCAGTGTAGGCTTAGTCTACAAGAGAGTTTTGTGATCACTTGCAGATATTGAAGAGAACATAGTTAGAAATTTTCTACATGAAAAACTCTGCACATCAAATGATAAGGCTTTGTTTTGCTACAGAAAAAAATTGAGTAAATCTTGTCAATATTCCATGTGAATCTGCTAGTATTGTTATTGAAAATTTATTATTAGGAAGACTTTGGAATTATTTTCCCCTTTTAGAAGCAGAGTTTATGGTTAAAATTTGAAAACTCCTAGATATGGATTTGGGACCATTCCACCTTTTTTTTTAATGATAATAAAAATGTGCAGGTTCTGATGTTGAAACCCTAATTGATTTTTAAAGTTTGTGAAGTTTTTGCATACTTTGGTCTTCAGCCTTCTACTCTGCTAAAAGCTAATGTGGAAAAAAAACCATCTGTTTTTCAATTCAAGTAAATTCATGTAAAGATGTAGCCAGCTGCTTTATCATGCCCCCTTTTGAAAAAAGAATAATTTTTACCCAATTGCCTAAAAGCTGGAAAATTAAATGGGAATTCAAAAACTCAGTGTGAGCAGAAGGGAGAAAATGATGATGAAATCGAATATTCCTCAGAAAATAAAATAAAATATGAAACCTGAAAAGAAGTTTTCATAAAAAAAGGTTTTATTATTGCTTTTTTCTCACTGACAGAGGGACTGAATGAAAATAATTTCTATAGAGTTTTTTAAAATTTATTTTGAGAGGGAGATTTGGACCTTCTGCTCCAATCAGGCTTCCGAACATTCACAGCTTTTCAATCCTCTTGAGAAAGAAGACCTAATTGGGCAAGTAAACTTGAAAAATCTTTCTGTGTGTCTTTGTGCAATTCAGCTTGCACTGCAGCCTCTTTAAGGGCTTCCTTGACCAGCTCTTATAGTACAATTTTGTTTGCATCTGCTAAACTAAATGCAGGTAGAGCTAAAAGTTGTGGAAGTCTGTGGGTCTTTGGATCTCTGTGATCAAATCAGAACCTTGAGACATAGAATCATGGAGTCATAGAATGGCTTGGGCTGGAAAGGACCTTGAAAATCATCTAGTTCTAATCCTGCTGCAGTGGGCACCTTCCACTAGACCAGGTTACTCAAAGCCTGGCCTTGAACACTGCCTGGGAAGGGGAATCTGCAGCTTCTCTGGGCACCCCGTTCTAGTGTATCACCACCCACAGAGTAAACATGAAGCATTAAATAAAGCTTACAGGACTTCTAAATATCTGTAGAGAATGAGATACTTGGTGCAGTGCCTTAGTTCAATGACAGCAGTCTCATTCATCCCTGTCCAGGATTGTGACCTATATTAAATAAATACTTGGCAGCTACAGCTGCTTTAAGCTGAAGGGCAGTCCTTCAGCATTTTCACAAAAATGAAGTAAAACTCTTTAATTCAATATCTTTACACTATCTTAGCTTACAGTAGTTTTCAGAGTAGAATATGAAATACAATTCTTCAAAGTACACATGAAAACTTGAGATGTTTGTGTATCCAGGGACACAAGCAATCTCTTTCTAGCTTTAGTTTCACAATTCATGGTAGTGGTCAACTGAATCTTCATCAAGAACTTGGGGAGCTGAAGGCATGTTACTAGTCTGTAGATTAATTTTGTGACTACAGTCCCCAGTACCCTTCAGATTTTTAGAATAAGACAAGCTTAAAGAAACAAGTAATCAAATCTCATCTCTCCCAACAGTGTCTTGTAAAGAACTTCACATTTCAAAAGTATCCTAACTACAAAACTCTTTGTCTTAAACACCCAAAATGTGAAGAAGGAAGAGATTAAAGAGGTCATGTTCCATATGCAGAATCTGTTTCCGTGCAAGCCTTATTACTTTCCATTTAAAAATCTGTCAGTAAACAGGAGTTCAGACCCCTGTGTTTTCTGTAACTCTTTCACAAAGTGCTGGTAACTGTTCTTGGGAGCCACAGAGCAGGTGTGTGTACAATCATGTTAAAGGAAACATAGGCCTGGATTTCCTCTTCTTCCCCTTTACATTCCCCAGCATTACTGGGGATAGTTGGTGGTTGGAATTGGAGCAGTCTTTAAAAACATCCTACATAATGTCTAAGTGCAGTCAAAGGACTGTACCAAAGATAAAGCAGCTTTTAAAAAATATCTTCTTGTAGGTGTTATTTTGCTCTATACCCATGGAGTCAGTTTTGCCACTCTGTTATAATGGATGCAATATTTCTAATCCTAGTTAAAAAAAGGGATCAATTACCAAAATAAATGAATACCATAGAGGGTGCTAGCTGAAAATTTCTAGACATTTTGATTAAGAAAAATTTAAAATTGTTATATTTTATTAATAATATTTTGCATTTTAACATATGCATTTTAAGGTTTCCAATAGTCACTTATTACAGAAAAGTCAACATTACAGCAATACCCAAGTTCCTTTGTCAGAGACTACAAAATAACCAGGACAGATGTTACACAGAAAGAACAAAGATGCTCTCTGACACAAGCATCTTGCAGATTAAGTAAAAGATAAAGGTAATGTGGATGTAGAATATGTGGAAGAGCTCAAGGAAACAGGACAAGAAAAGTTGGTCAGTGACTGACTGCCTTGTAGCAGCACCCTGTCGTGAGATTTTGCATGAACACCATGGAGAAGAAAACACAAATTTAAAGGTTGATCATACTGCAGCTTTGTGATTGTTTGAGTGGAATTCCTCCTGAGGACATTGAAATATAAATGATATAAGACACAAGCAACTCTGAATTTAACAAAATGTTGCATCATGGTGGGTCACCCTGGAGTTTAGGGTGAAAAAGAAGGCTGGGTAGAGAGGAATAAAAATGCTTCTTAAAAGAAAAGATACAGCTTCCATTTCATAAAACAGAAGAAAGGTCTAGAAAAATAGAGGCTGTCTCTGTCAAAATAGAGTATGTCTCTGTCAACATACTATTGGTATGTTCATATATATTGTTCATTGACAATATATATGAACATTCCAATAGTATTTAAGGCTAGTGTGGACCAAATGGGATCACATTTGTTTGAGAAAATAGTTTAAGAAATCTCCAATTAAAAGGATGAAAATCACAGATAGAAATGTAAAAATACAAATTAAACAAATGTGAATAAACTTGTTATTTTTATTCATAGAGTAAGATTTTACAATTTCCATGATTTATATTTTATGTGATTGAGCAATCCAAGAGTAAGGTGACTTGTGGTTAACACAGGAAACAATTTAATAAAATGACAGTTTCTTTTCCTGTGGCAGCACACTATCTGTCATTTCTATCATACCTTTAAATTTGCTTGCAAATTTCAGCCGAAGTTGAAAGAATTGGCAGTTATAGGTTCCTACATATTTTGTGAAAGGTAAACAAAAAGGCAGGGATGTCTCCAACCAGTGTTCCATAGAACACTTAGAAAAAACACAACCTGTACAGATAGTTTGGGAGCAGCCAGCTGACCATGTAAACTTGCTCTGTGACACAAATGCATTGATTGGCCAACCAACATTTAGGCAGCTCTCTAATTGCAACACTTCCTATGAACCCCTACCAGAGAAGGGATGTAAAACAGTAACTGTATGCATGGAAGTATTAAGGGGAAAAGGAAGCAAATATGTAAAAAAGAAAGTCTCATCAGCACTGCTCAGAGAACAGGCTTTTTAGTATCTTAGGCAGAAACAACTTGACATTCAAAAGAATAACCCTGCACCTGAAGAGGCATGATACTTTTAAAAACATGGAATAGTGTCACTCCAGTTATACTATATTTCAGAGTATTAATAAAGCTGTTATTTTAAATATTTTAAAGTATTGCAGTGCAATAAAGTCATTCCTCCAACTGAAGTTAACTGACTGTTTTTGGAAAGAATAACAAGACCCCTGCATATATACAAATATTTACAGATGACAACTAGTAAGTGAGCTCATGTGTGTGGGGTACCCTCCAAATGAACAATGAATTTTGCTTCTTGTCCCCAACTCACCAAGGTTGAGGCCAGGGACTCTGGGCTTCTAGGCACTGATCTTCTCCCCTCTCACTATAATCATGAACCTCTGATATCTGAACAAAAAGATGAAAGAAAAGGGGATAGGGTCACAGAAAAGTTTGAAATGCCTTTCTGGTTCTACACTATGAATTTTGCTGATGATAACAAGGACCTAGAAATAAAAAGCTTGATAAATTTCTGAGCATGAGCTTAAAATTTTCTTTTCCTTTTTTTGAAGCAAAATAGTGTATTGGAATGTGGATAAGAAAAACATCTAAGCAACACAATTATTTTGGCACAGCTACTTCTCATGTTACTTACTTAACATGAAACGGCATGTGAAAATCTATATGACACTGAAGTAAATAAGGCAAATGAAGAACAGAGTATAGCTCTTTTCTTCTGAATTGGATAATTTCAATGGAATTTTAAGTACAAGTTAAAACTTCAGAAGATTGGGATGAGAACTCTAAGTCATAGATCTGCTATTGACTGAAAATATCTTACAGCACAATTGGTCCAAGCCAAGGGATATTTCTGAGATTCCAAAGTGGTATCTTGGCAATGATTGCGTATACTATTCCAGTCTTAAGACCTACATGTGTATCATTGAGTGTCATTGATTTATATTGTATTCCAGAAGTATTAACTAAATGTGCTGAAGAAATAAAAGTCAGATTTTTATTTGACTAAAAAAATCCTAGTCCTATCCAGGTACACTACAACATTCCCACCTATGGAGCTACTCAACAGGAAAACCAGAGAGACTATTTGCCTTTTTACAGGGTAGACTTTTCCATATTCTTTGCCTGGAAGCATTATAGGCACCTCTCCTCTTTTACATGATTTAAAATTAGGGTTGTTAAAAATATATAGTCACCATCATATTCCAACCTAAATCTTTGAATTACAACCAGAATGTTTTTCCTAAAAAATATTCTGATCTCTGCTCATTTAGTGAAGAAAATGCGTTTTTAGTCTTTATAAAATTTTATATATTAAAATAATTCTATTATTGAATTTGAGTTACTCCTGCAAAGTCATCATAAATAAAGGACTTTATATATCAGTAATAGTGCCTTAGCTGTTGGGAAGACACAAATAGACTTGGGGCCAAATCAGGTAAAGGAGAGGAGGCTGGTGAGCAATTTGATTCCTTAATACAAGCCCTGGGTCAAGAGATATGGTAACTGAACTGTTTTAATCAGTCTGTTCTGAATGAAATTCAGAGGTCTTTTTCTGAATGGTGATTATTGGGTTTCACCAGCAGTCTTTTGTAATAAAAGTCACAGAGCTGAGGGAGATAAGCTTCATTTGTGAGACTCTCCTCTTGACAATGCATTTTCCTGTTAGTATGTCAGAAAACTGAATTCAGGCAACAAAGTCTTCACCTGTGAAAGGAAAAAGAAGCAACAAAAGCCTCAAGTATCTGTGTTGTTGAGAAGATCTGAGAAAGAGGTCAGTAATGAATTACACACAAATCTGACAGCTGCGGCTCTTTCAGCACCACTGCAGAGTGCTTTAATACCTGCTACCCTACTGTTATTTTCTTCTGGTGTTCTTACATAAGAAAGATTTCCATTCCTACCAGCCTCATTATTGCTGTCACTTTCATCAAGCTAATTTTAACTTTAAAATAACACAAAATGATTCAAAACTTTGAGGTCAGCCTCAGCTTCAGTGTGAAGATGAACTCACTGATATCTAGATGTCCCCTCTAACACAAGTTTTTCTCAGATCTTAAGATTTTAATTCCTTCAGCGGAAGAAAGATCAAATTACCATGGAGTTTCCTATCCTGTATAGTGCATATACTTTCTAGTGATTAGGACATTATGCAGTTATTATAATGGATGTAACACAAACTCCTCATTTGTTCATGCTTTTCTTCAGAACCCATAGCACTGCAGCTACCCACAGTGTCTGGGCCCAGTCACCTATTACATTACTCTGCTAGGAATAAATGGCCATCTTAGTAGTGGGTCACAGGCTTGCCAGAGAACCTGCATGCTGAACTCACAACCACTGGGGAGGAGATGGGCAGGCTGAACACCCACCACCAGGTGACCTGGCAAACAGAACTGGTCACTGGTTTCCATGCTATCCTGGAACAGACACTGACTTTTGCTTTGAAAATGTGCTGAGGAATTTCAGAGTTTGATCAAGGTACAAAGATTTCATTTAGGACAGCCTAGCATAAGTTTTGTTTGCCTGTGCTGCCCCACATGAACTGCTGCTCCTGTTGGTCTTGTACTGCAGTTCCCTGGGAGGATTTCAATTCCCATTGGCCTCCACAGCCCTTAAACTGAAGGTGCATCAGGGAAACTCTTGGCAGTGGTGCCTTCTGGATTTTTTTCTCTGTAACTGATTTTACAAGCTCAGCTACTATTACACACCAGAGGATCCACACAGAAAAAGCCACATGTAGCAAGTGGCAGGAGTTGTTCAGCTGAATGCCTCGGGACATTTGTGCTATCGCCCTCACTGGGCATGCTCTGATACTTGATGGGAAATTTGATATGTGTTATCTTTGAGATCTCCACCCCATTAGGGCTTGACAGAAACAAATGAAAAGACACATACAGAAGTTACATCCCTCATGTTACATAAATGTAAATTAATGTATCTGTAGTTCTTGCAGATGCGAATACATGGCACACTGTACAACAACTAAAGCAGTTTTGCATAAGCAGTGTTGGGCTTCAAATGCAACCTTAAAAAGCAACAAAAAAATCATTTTCTTATCAACAAGGTGAACTGCCTTTTTCTACATGGAGATCCTAGTGTTTTTTCTCCTGTGTTATGAAAGTAACTGAAATAAAAACATCTTTTCTCAAACACCACAAAGGAATAAGAAGGCTGTGGTAGTCCAACCTCTTGTGTACAGTCATACTCAGCAGACAGCAATAAATGTTCCAGCAGTTTTCTAATTTATTTGAATGGAAAATAGCAGGGGTCTCTAAGCTGCTATGCACACAGTCAACAATGCTGTTAATGGCTGTTACCATATTTCTGTAACTCCATTAAGTGAAAGAACTTTAGCTCTCTGTGATATAGAGTGCATGTCCTGAAGTTATTTTGAGATATCACTGACTTTCTATCTAAAATTTTTGTATAATATTAGTTCATAGAGGTGGTGCAATCAATCACACCTTGTCTGACTTATCTTTAATATTATCATCCAATCATATTGCATAGAAAACACAGTGTTTTAAGATCTCTGGATGGAGAAGAAGGGTTATCTCTTACTGGCTTTTTAGAAGTCGGAGATAAAAAACCCGCCTTTGGAAACATCTCTTTGCGTTACTCTTGGTTTTACTCTGAATGACAGTTAAGCTATAAAAGTAGATAATAAACCCACATAATATATTAGCCTTAGGAAAAGGGAGATTTACATTTCTCTACTGTTCTGTGAAATAGAATATATTATGCTAAACCTTTTCAACCGTTCAAAAAATGTCTATTTCGAAAGATTTAAATACAACATGAAAGTATGAACAAAACTAGAGGAGATACAAAGTTCAGGCAAAGGGGAAAAGGCTTTCTGTTGGCACAGACGACACAGAGGGACAGAACGGTAAAAAATGCAAATCTGGGCACACTGCAAGTACCAGGACAATATCCAGCCTGTAACTGCAAACTGCTGAAGTCTGAGATAGGGGGAGAAAAGCAAAAAAAAAAAAAATTGTACTCAGCACAGAACTGTTTAGTACCTCTGTCTTGCAAATCACTGATTAACGGCCTAAGAAACAGTGTCCAGAGCTCAGCAGAGTGCAGGAAGAAGATATAGAAACAAATGGGAAAACTTCTGCCATTAGAACAAAAAAGTGTCAGGAAAAAATTCTTATGTGCCATAATCAATGCAAAAGTGTGAAAATCTTCTTGTGCTTTTGAAACTCTTGTGCTACTTACAAGGAAGCATAGTCACAGGGATTTAAAAAAAAAGAGAGAAGGGAAGTCAACAAGTAATGGAAAAAGGTAGGGAAAAGCAGAGTGGTGTTTCAGATACAAAAATGAAAGACAAGAGTTTGGAGACCAAATAATAAATGGATCATTTCCTCTGAAGAAATAATTAGATGAAATGCAGAAAATATTAATATGGATTAATACAACATCAAGTAAGATATGGAAGCTAGACTGAAATAAGAAACATGGATGGACGCATAATGAGCAGAGATATGATGGGGGAATAATAGAATTATTTTCATATTTTGATATTTACAGAGAAAAATCTAATTTAATAATACTTTTTTTCCTTTTTTAATGCTTTGGTGATATTTCAATGCAGAGAAAAAGAAGACACATTTGTTTCTTTTTATCATAGAATCATAGACTATTTTGAAATAGACTATTTGAAATAGTCTATTTCAATATTTGAATTTTGAAATAGACTATTTTGAAGGGACCTACAAGGATCACCAAAGTCCAGCTCCTGGGCCTGCACAGAACATCTCCAAATATATCACACTGTGTGCCATGAGAGTGTTTTCCAAATGCCCCTTGAGCTCTGTCAGGATTGGTGCTGTGACCACTTCCCTAGGACGCCTGTTCCAGTACCCAGTCACTCTCTGGGTAATGAAACTTTTCCTAATATCCAGCCTAAACCTCCCCTGACAACTTCAGGCCATTCTCTTGGGTCCTGTTACTGCCACACAGAGAAGAGATCAGTGCTTGCCCCTCCTCTTTCTCTTGTGAGAAAGCTGTATATATCCTTCTCCCAACAATGATCATACTCTAACCCATGATATTTTCCAAAGTAATGACTAGTTTCTTTGCAGAAATGTTACATTTAGTAACTGCGTGTAAAAGAGCTGGAAGTTAGTGATACCAATATGCAAAAGCAGATACTGAGAGTGCACAAAGACCGCCTCATGCAACATGCAAAAGGAATATTAATTTTGATATTTACTTTCAGGAACTCATTATGTTAGGTGGGAATGTAGAAAAGTAAACATGTTCCTCTATTTCAGAAATTTAGGTTCTCAGGTAGCAGATACTGCAATATGTCTAAAAGGTTGATTTGCTTCCAGCTTTAGGTAGTGGGTATAAGTTACATAAGTATGGAGCTAGGGAAATTAGTTTAATTTGCATACATGCTACCTTTATAAAATTAAACTAAACTTGAGAAGAAATGCCTGTTTGAGGCCTAATCTTCTGAATAAATTACAAATACTCAAGTTTAGTCCACAAAATGCATCTGAAGGAGAAATTTTTAGAATTTTACCAAGAAGTTAACACAAGAGTAAATGAACCTCCCTCACCTGTAATTTACATAGGTTCTGACTTTCACGGAAGGAACTAAATGTTGAATGAACCCTGTAAGACTATGAAAGCTTTCTTTTTCAATTATTATTATATCAATTTCAATTATTATTATTTTTTAACTCTTGACTGAGTTCATTTGCACACATGACCACTGGATAAATAATTCTTCTGTTCTTCCCATGCCATGAATGCTGCTTGCCAGTTGACTTATTTTCTTCTGGAGGTAGAAAATTCAGCCTTTTATTAATTACAAAGTAATGAAACCCATCCTCCTAACTGCTCACATTCACATTCACATTCAGCTGTGTGTCATCATATCTATGAGTCAGAAAATGAAGCCTCAGCCCACATGCCGATGAGAAAGGTCAACAAGCCAGAACCGCATTTCATGTACTAGAAATTACAAATCAGGAATTAAAGAAAAAGAAATAAACTTTATATGAAAATAACAGGTTAGTCTTTTAAGGGATGGTAATTCTTGTGCATCAGAAGCTTTACTTTCTCTCGGGTTTTCTGTAAATGCTGCCTCATACTTTCTCCTCAATCTGCCACTCCACAGGAAAACCCAATCAAAACAAGGCAGACAATGGAAAATGTGAAGGCGTGTTCCTCATACATCTCTATTGCATGTTTCTTCTAGTCTCTCTTGAGAGACACAACAGAAATGAACAAGATACAAAGCAAAATGTTGCAAACAAAAGCTGCCACTGAGAAAGGTTTTTCAGCATGACATAGGAAAGATACAAGAGAAATATAGTGTTGTTCTTATTTCTATTTTGAAATTCCATTTGATATTTAAGACATTTCCTCTTCTATTAACACATTTTCTCTTTTATTTTTTAACTGATTAAATTTCATTTCTTAAAATTATGGCGCTTCATAGGTTTTTTTTACCGAAAAAAAATTACATTATAAAGTGAAGTTTTAGAAGACTGAGATTCAAAGGCCTAAGAACTTTAAATATTGGCACATTTTCTGCACATAGAAAACACAGAATTTGAGAGTTAAATGTTGAAAATAATCAGATAGTTACATTTCCACATATCAGCCCATGTGCAATGTAAGGCAGTTGGTGTGGTAGGTGAGAATTTTGCCTGTTTTCATAAAGGTCACTTCCTTAAAGAGTGTTTTTCTGGATTGTAAGTGAATTTTTCAAGTGGATGTTTGCCATTTCACTGAGAACAAAAACATCTTATTTAATTCACAGTCACCTGACCCCAGAGTATAGACAAGTTCATTTCTGTAAATGAAAGGAAATTGCCTGAATATAAATACAAATAACAGAGCAAACCCTAATTTATTTTGTACTCATAAATGGACACCTATTTATATTAGTAATGCATTCCCTAATGACAACCTCTGTAGCTTACTCATTTACTTTTCCAGAATCCTTTTATTTTCAGGGCAGTGGAAACAGAGGATAAATAAATACAAAATAAAGATGAATAACTCATATTCTGATCATAGCAAAGTGACTTTTCTGCTACTTTTCTGCATAATGATTTTGCCATCATATTGCACTGCTTTGAGTTGAACTTAAATCACCATGTTTTCTACCAGGAAAAGGTGGAAAAAGCAGTGCAAAGTGAAGGAAGTCAAACTGAGAATTACCTGGCTTTAAAATACCTCCAAAAGAAGGACTTTAGTCAGAGCTATACAAAGATGCCTCAAACAAGGCATTATGTGTGTTGTCCTGTTTTAAAGTGGCCCTTTCTGTACCCAGGACTAGCCCCCACTCCCTCCAAAAATCACACCATCTCAAAAAAAAAAACCCAAACAAAAACCTCCAAACAAACAAAAAGAAAAGCCAAACCCAAAACCTCAAAACCCCCAAACAAACACACAAACCAAACAAACCAACACAAAACTGAAAACCAGCAAAAAAACCAACAAAAGTCCACAAAACAAACAAAAACCAAACCAACACACCATTACTACCACCTCCACCAAGAACAAAACAAAACAAACAAACAAACAAACAAACAAAACCAAAAATTAAAACACAAACTCCCTGTTGGCAATACCTATACAGTTTATGTCTATGGGCCTTACTTTTCCTGAGAATATATGTGGCATTTTTCTAAAACAAAACACTAGAGTTAGGCAAAAGCTAACTGTATCACACAGGATATTCTTTGAAGAAAATTAAGATTGCAGAAGATGGCAAAAACATTCCTAGTATAGTACTGAGACCTAGTTAGTAAGGACAAGCACTGGTCCCTCCGATGGGTTGTGCTTTCAGTGTGAAGAGAATCACAAGTTATTCAGTTTTCTTTCTGTGGTAAAATGGAAATATGGAGGGGAAAATAAATCTATTCCATCTGAAAGTAATAGCAGCCTATTTAAAAATAATGTACTTTTCTTCCACTAAACACTTTCGAAGACATTTTGAATATTTTCAATTTAATTATGTTACACAGACCTTATAAACTATTTTGTCTGCTTCCTTTAATATTAAGATGCAATTTTCAAGAAAACATATGAAAAATTTGTTCACCTGCTGAAATCTAAGATCAGATTTTGCAAAATATTAAGGAAAGAATTATGAGAAAGGTTTTGATATTTTCAGAATTCTGTCATTCAAGCCATCCCTTCTCAGAGGGCTGATTGGTTTCCAGAATAGTAACTCTGGTCTCTCTGCAGCTTTACCTACAATTTGTGAAGGTCTTGCTTTAACCTTTTGTATTCACAGTGTGATGGGTATTGAAGACAATCCCCTGAAAATCATAGCCTTTTAAAGCAAAATAGCAGTAGGCATAACAAGAATGAGAACGAGATTACCTTTTCAAAACATTAGCCTAAGTGTCTCTAAGTGACACTTTAGTAATTTGATAAAGAATTTGTTCACATTTTGGAATATTTTCCTGGTCCTTCTTGATGAAAAATACAAAAGAAAAAAAATTAAGTAGCATTTTTTTTGTTCAGTAAAAATTAAATTTAAAAATAACCACTGGGGAAAGAAAGAGCTTTGTTAAAAAATAGGAAAAGGAAATGGAAAAGGAAACCAAAATAATTCAGTTATGCAGCCCTGGATTCTCTGGATATTCTCTCCTAAGATCAATGAGGGACATATAAAAGTATACAGAAAATTGCATTTTATGCATTTAAAAATTCTAGGAGGGGATGTTTTTTTCTTCACACATGCTGACAAAAAGCAGAGCAATACAACAACAAAAAATAGGAAGAGAGTGGCGTGGTCTGCTGTTCATTGATTTGATAGGTATTGCAGTGCTTTATATTTACGATCTAACTTCAGATTTGCATTTCCTTTTCTCTCATTCCACAAGGAGATACTGTACCATTCAGCCAAATAAATCAGTGAAGAAAAATACCATTAAGAGCAGCTCTGACTTATGAACTCATTCAATTCAATAATCTGGAGAGCATGATTGCCTTAAGGTTTGAAATTGAACAACATCTTAGTAAAAATTAAAAACAAAGGAATGGACTCTGGTAATTGCTTATTAAATTTTCAAGCTCCAGTGACAATAACAAGTTTAAATTCATTGCTCAATACATTTAAAATAGATGGTACTGAACGTGCAACAAAACCACACCAGCATGGCAAAAGACTAGATGTTCTTGAATGGATAAGTACCTCAGTACTTTACCACCACTGGAGAGTTTAGGGAATTCAATGGGGCTGACTCTGTGATGATGCTAATGCTATGAAAATGCTGAGCATCACACACAGCTAGTGCTGGACTGCACCAACAGCTGCCTCAGTTTGGTGCTTCAGGGCAGCAAAATATGCTCTCTCCACATGCACATTCTGGCTTTCTCAGCCCTCCTGGAAAAGCCATCCACTTCCTTGCTGCTGCCTCAGAGTCACCACATGTTTGTTTTCCTGGCACAAACCTGAACTTCCTCACGCTCTGTTAATTTTTTCACAAGACACTTAATTTCTGTAGGTAAGATGCTGGAGCTCACCACCAGAGACTAACCAAACAAAAACACCTTAATACATGGGAGATGGGAGGGAAAGTCTAGACTACAGGGTCTTGCTAGAGTGTATGGAAGGAGAAAAGAAAATGGGGAAAAAGGCCAGAATCAAAAAAACAGCTTTAGAACAAAAGCCGACTGGCTTATAAATCTCACTTCTCATCTTCAGAGAGCTTTTGAAAATGCTAAAGGAATTTAAAGATGTGAGTTTAAATGGTTTTCTGAAAGGCTGTTTCTGCAAAAGCTATAAGGTATTCTGAAAAGTCATGTAACTGGAGAAACAGGACAAGGAATACCTGAGTAGGAGAGAAAGGAGAAAAAACAATTAAAGTACTTGAACAAAAGGGACAAATTAGAGTTCTCACTTTCACCCTGACTTTCTACAATACTGTAATAACACGAATTAAATACAGGTTTCACATGTTGGTAGGGAAAAGACTCTTTGCTCAAACCTGGGAAGTGATACATTTTTTTACTTGTCTTCTAGAGAAAACACACTGTCAAAGAGTCTGTCAACTAAATACAGAAAGATACAGACAAAGAAGCACGAACTCAGCCAACTAAACCCATCAACAAGATGAGAGCCAACCTGTCTGTGTTGTTACAGAAGCAGCAATTCCACCCCTTGGAGCGTGCTGCTGCTGCTGCCCAGATTGCTTGGCGAGCCACACGGTGAAATTGCCTTCTTGCCAGCTGCTGTCTTTAAGACTGCTTTAGATTTGAATACAGATTTACAGCACCTAAAGTTTGTGATTTAAACACACGTTCAAGGATCACTTCAAAGGTGTTCAACCTGTGAGGTTAAGTGTATGAGAACGAAATTAAAGGTCATTAGAAAGAGCCCAAATGTGCCAAAAACATCCAGAAATTGGGACATGATACAAAAAGCATTGTGAACATTTTCTTCAGAGCATAGCTCCTAAGAGCTAAGCAAAATAAATGGAGAAATAAAATGATGGAATGGATGCTAAAGTTTCTTTTTTCATTCTTTCTTTTTCTTTTTTAATACTTCTTTTTCTCTTAGCAAATGAGAAGTAACACCCATTGAGGAAAAAATATTGAACATCTGTTGATTAAAAAAAAAACAATCCCAAAACTGCACAGGCAGTATGAGGTGATAAATTTATATTTCTCTTTTTTTCTTCTGATAGGTGAGATCCTACTTATTAATTCCACTTCTTTTGTTTTTTTTTTTTATATCAGTACTTCAGAAGGAGGGCTATGTGGATGTCAAATCAACATCTCTAATTTAGCATTAAATACATGAAGTTAATATTATTTTAATCATTAAAATAATATTATGTTTTTTTAAACATAAAAACGACTCATTGCCAACAGCACTTAGAATTCATATTTGTGTCTCATTTAAATTCTTTCTTTTATTTAATTACAGTTCAGAGGACCATTGAGAAGATTTCTAAATTTTCCATGCACTCATTTTTCTTCCTCTTACTAAATTTCAAGAACCCTTTCAAGGCAAACACAATGAGAAAAAGAATGATAAATTACTAGAATTAGAGCAATGATGCATTCTGATCCCCCTCCAAATTGGAGAAAACACTTAGAAGTTTAGAAAACCTCTTATTTTGCTAGAATGCAGTCCTGGAGTGCTATTGTCAGCCACTATTAGAGAAGCTGTTGTTAAATTATTTCTGCTTTTTATTGTTTGGCCTGTTAAAACTCTCCCAACTCAGAACCACTTGGGATCTGCTGAATTCAAGCTGAGGTATGAATCAGAGAACATGACAATGCAATGCTTCCCAGCTGCTTAGCAGGCAAGAGAAAGCCTCTTTTTTTTTTCTTTCCTTGTTTGTGGGTGATATTTCTTCACAAAATGAGGAGAAAAAGGTATCAAGCAAAGCTAATTATACTTTTAGAAATTTTTCATATGCAATTCAAATAGTGATCTCCCTGAGAGGGATTCAGATTTTACATGCTGTATGTGCTAACCTTCATCATACCAAATGGCAGCAGAAACTGAAATGTTTTCCATATCAAGGGTATTTCATTCACAAAGTTTAAAACCACCCATGCATTTATGCTGAAATGAATTACCTAATTTAAACAAATGAAATCAGGCAGATTTACAAATGAAGTTTCATTTCAAATTCATACCTACTTGTCCCTATTTCAAAAGGGAGAGGAAAGCTTACAAAACAGTGAGAGATGACTAACTTCCATGCAATTTACCTCAGAGGAAGAGAAAAGATTTAAAAATTGGGGTTGTTGATACAACAGACGGTAACAACTCTAGTATTTTCTGGCTCTAGAAGATTTCCTAGAAGCTGTCCTTAGCAGGTTGTGAATTAGAAATGTAAGAGGAAGTATTTCTGCTCACTGGGACGGTCATGAAACACAGGCAGGAGGTAAATAACCAGACATGGAGAAAATACAGGACAACAGACAGCCAATCTGAACCTTCAATATGAGGTATTTTGTCTCACAATGTATTCAGCACAGTCTTTATTTCACCAGTAAAACACACTTGTAAAAGAGTAATTTCTCAGCAAAAAGAAGTTGAGTAGAAAATGGTGGCTTCTGAGACTTTCATTTATGCAAAAAAAAAAAAATTTAGCATGCAGTTAATATATATTTTTACAATACATACACAAAAAATTAACAACAAAAGAAATAATTAACAAGAAATAAGAATAATGATAAGAAAATAAAGCCATTTGAACACAGGTTTTCCCTGAACCAAATGCACTCAGAAAATGTAACATATTTCACTTTTTTGTCATGGTCCATTGGCTATTTTTTCCTAAGCACTTTCCTCTAGACAATAAATAATTATTTCTACTTCCTAATAAGGGCAATTATATATTAATATTTGGGTTTTTGGTGATAAACACATATGCCAAGGTAAAAGGCACCATATAAATGATTAATTGAATATGTAAATAATAAGGAGTATGTGAAATGTTATTGGTAAGCAGAAGCATTGATATCTGAAAGTAAGTACAGCTTATAGATAAAATGTTCATATTAGAGCAATAACCAGAATTCAAACACTGTCTCTACCCTTGTGTCACTTGCAGCTCAATACAGAAATGAAGATATCTCTGCATTAGTGTTTTAGTTTGAACCAGGTGAAGTAACCACACACATCCTCTCTGCTTAGACTATTTGGGCTCCTGTTGCAGGGGGGTTTCAGAGTGAATGTGCTGTGCTCTCTGTGGCAAACCTAAAGCTAAAGATGCACCCCAGCACTGTACAGTCCAAGGAGTCTGATCTGAGCTGGGGTGAAATTGCAGTCTCCAAGAGGGTATCGGGAGGTTCTCAATACCCTGCATCTCCATATTTATTGTGGAAACACCAGAAGGCAGTTTCCATTGCCTTCTGGTGCAATACATCTTGAGCAAGCTCTGCAGTACATATATGCTTTTTTTGTGATCTTTTGCTTTAGAGTAGATAATAGTATAGGAAAAGTTAATCTCTGACCTAAAAATTAAAAGTCTTTAAGCAGAAGATTTTTCTAAAAAGAAACCAAAAGAGTTTTAACCCACTCTTTCAAATCAAAGCAAGATATCATTTCATAAAGAAAAAAAAATCTGATTAATTTTTTTTCTGTCATTCCTTCTATATTTACCAAAAGATTCCAAATGTCACTAGCCTCTAAAAGGCTGAGTTTTTAACCATCTGGAGACACCTATGCTGCTGTGACACTTACTACTTGCAATTTAACTGAGATTACTGTGTCAAAGGAGTTTCCTTAAAAAAATAATATTTTTAGAAAAATTGCTTTCTGTTGATATTTGAATGTTCCCTAAAGAAACATTAAAAATTAACACAAAAAAATTCATTGTTTAGTTTTCCGATATATTTCTCAAGGAGAGCCTTCAGCAGGAACCCAATTATGTTTTATCATATGTGTATTACACACATAAATTTATTCCATTAAAATTTAAGTTTTAAACTAAACCAAATATCTAGTAAGGTCTTTTTTTTTTCTGTTGTCACACAGCAGTATAGCACACAGCACATAGCAGTATGAATTTTCCACCCATAACTTATACTCTTATAAGACCACAGTATCTTTTCCAGCCATTGCTTTACTGAATGCTATATCACAAAACAAATCACATTTAAAATGATACCATCTTCTCAGTGTTTTAATTCAGCTTAGTGGCTCTGGGTATAAGCTGCTTCCATCTCTTATAAGAGATAAGCAGATGCTATCTGTTGCTGCCCTTATTTAATGTTCTTTCTGACATCAAAGAGCAGTAAAATGGGACATGCAAGTTGCTAGAACATCCCACTGGAAGCACATTCATTCACTCTTCAAGTCAACATCTGCTGGGAAATTGAGAAATTATTGCCACCATCCTCTGGTAATGGCTTACTGCAAACTAGAAGGCTGCAGTTTATTTTCCACTGATCCACCATAGAAGACACAGCACAGCTATTTACATGGCTGTTACATTTACATACTGGATCATGCAAAACTTCAGATGCTACATTGCACATTCTCAAATAACTTTATGTTTACCATCACTTCCCAGCTTGATCCCCTCTTAATACAAACTTTCTCAAAGCACATCAGAATCATCAAGGTAACCACATCTTCCTGGCATTCACAATCTTTAAATAATAGTACTGATCCATGTTATAAATTGTGCATGTGCCCTTATGTCTTGACCACCTTTGGAAAGGATGATAATCATGTTTGCATCTGTGGTTAAATACAAGGAAACAAAGTTCATGTTCCATATGGGATCCCATAAGCCATACTACTAGAAAGACTGCAGAGATAAATCTGGCTGCAACTACTCATACTCAAATACTCTGAGTGTAACTGTTTAGAGCTTTAACTCTCTTCTTAAAAGTTTCTATGCAAAACAAATAGGAAGAGATTAAAAAAAAAGCCAAAAACTTTATTTTAAAATGTGTTATTTTTCACAATTTGGATTAATATCATTTGCTGTTTAAGTATACAAAAAACCCCCCTCTTGATATTATCAGAACTACTTTATGTGGGAAACCCTCTTTCACATCATGTACATACAGCACTGTATGAGGAGCCTTTAATAACTTGCTGTGAACTGCATTACCTTCTTTACAAGAAACAGGTGAAAAATAGAAGACTTTTTAAAACAGCAAAGGAGTAAAACAATGTAAGCAGAAGGCTGCTTCTTCTTACCACGTACCATGCAAGAAGCAACCTTTGACAGCAAGACAGCTATTAATGGTGTTAGCTTAGATTCTGGTCGAAAGCATTCTATTCCTGTCATCCCTTAGGGATGAAACATGACATGGTACCTTTGCTAGCACTAAAGTAATCAAGTTATGGCCACTGTTGTTATTGGTAATTTAGCCAGCTGGGAAAAAAAAAAACAAAAACAAAAAACCAAAAATCAAGACAGTTGCTCAAATTTGGGGGTATTTTGATAAAATATACAAAATTAATGTCAAAAAGAATGGTAAGTTGGAAGTCCATGTCTTTGCTAATGTGATTGTATTTAACTGGCAATTAAGCAGATGTAATATCAATAGAGTTTAATAAACTCACTGCAATTTAGTTCCACTTTTCTAAACAAAATTGTTTATGACAATGCTTTCTAAAGTTTGAAAGGAAATATGAGGGGGAAACTTTTAAAATTTTATATGTTAATGACAGATTGGGAGTACAGTTTTCCTCTTAGTTTTTCATGTCATAAGTAGTTGTTACAGTAATAATGGACAAGTTAGTTTGTATGTTACAGCACAAGCAATACCTAATTCAGCCTTTACACAGCTTGTTGAAATTGCAGGTTTTACTTTACTACTGTCAGAAAATAGTGCCTAAACTCTAGAGTGAAATTAAAACCCCCTTAACCACTGATGACCCCCTGACAAATCAGTTTCAGGCTTGACATAATAAGTGACACTGCCGAGAGCAGAGAGCCCCATATCCTGAGGGACTGCTCAGACTGTACTCTGCAACTGAAAAGACTCAGCTCTGGTTCCTAATGGCATTATGTAAATACAAAGAAAATGTGCAGCATGCAGGATGACATCACAGTATATAGGAAGAAAGGTTGATCACAACATTAAATTAAATCATGGCAAATATAAAAAACAAGCTGCTGAAACCTATAAAAATATCCTCATTATACTACATAAAACAGATGCTACTTGTACTTTTAAAAAGCAATAAAATGATGTGAAGAGAACATTACAAGAAAAAAAATTATAGTAAATATATCAGTCTTTGTGAATTGATTAGAAGTATAAAGTATTTTTTCCTGATGATTTCTTCTTTAATAATAACTTTCTGTCTGAAACATGTAACGACTGTGTATCTGACTACAGTCCACAAATGCTGCTGATTTTGAAACTGGCCATCCATAAAGGGATTTTTAAAATAATATTCATTAAATTATGTTGTATAAAGGAACAATATCTCTTGATGTAATAGCAGAACATGACCTTAAAATTTTAAAATTTTTTACACCATTTTCAAACTCTGTCTTAACTCAGTTATTTTAATAATGTATTTCTTTTCTACAGCTTTTTATTACTATAACTAAGATTACTCAGAAGGCCCAACTCTGTTAACAGGGCAGGGGGGGACCTTACTGATATTTTTAATGACCTTAATTTATGTTTAGTACTGTAATACAAAACAGTCACCTTCCTGCCACTGACTACAGCCTTGACCATTTTCAAATTAGTTGCATAAGCCTAGGTCACAGAACTAAGACATCTGAGTATGGCCTCTCCTTTCCAGATAAAACATTATTTTAAAAGTATTCAGAAGTTTTACTGAAATCACTGGTTTATAATATAGAATTTCAAAATTCTGCTACCTTAATAAAATCTTGTGGACTATTGATACTATCATACTGGGGGTAAAGTACAGCTCACCCCTGTGCTCTTACCCATGACTTTCATGATAATATATGGTTAGTAAAGTTACTACGGGTACATTCAAATATCCTGAATCAGAGAGCAGTGTGTAGAGTAAATTTGTAAACCAACACACCATGTGAGTACACGTTTTCCTGCAATTAACTTTTGATAATAAACCCACTACATCCTTCGCTTTATTTCATATTCTACTGCTAAGGATAGGTTCTACCAAATAATTCAAAACCTGCAGATTATGCATGAAATTGCTACTGAGAATATTTGCATATTGTGTTATTTTAATTACATGATACTATTGATTTAATTAAGTGGGACCATGCTAATTATCACTTTCACAAATCAACTAGACATGTCATAATTGATTGCAATGAATATAAACTCAAAACTCTCACTCTGGAGAGTCTCATAAGCCTGTGAAGAAGTTCTTACCAAGCATATTTAATGATACAGTTTAAAGTACCAAAACTTTCTACTACACTGAAATTCAAGTATTTGAGAGTCCTTAGAAAGTTTGAAAAAGCAGAAATAGTAAAATTCACTGTTGAGTCTAACTATGATCATAAGTCTAAGAGATGATTCTCATAAATATATTACAGGTACCTTTAGAACAAACAAAAAGCCATATATATTTTAAGTTTCCCCTTTTCTTAATTGAATTCTGTGATAAGTTCTATAAAAATATATATTTGGCATTTCCCTCATCTATTTCCAGATCATGCTGGATCAAATACTATAACTACTGATGAACACTTTCAGTGGCAACATGAGGGAATTATACCACAATTTTTTTCACGTGAAAACTCTGATTGTTGTTTGCAAAACACTGTTTTCCTAGAGTAACAGATCTCAGTGAGGAACACCTAAGTTTGGATGTCAAAGGTACAGGCTTATGACACAGAACAAGGCTCTCTAAGCAGGCCAGATCCCAGAAAACATGTACTCCACAAGACAGTCTGGGAGAACCATTCAGTTCTCACACATGGTGAGTGCAGAAATGACATAAAGTATCTCTCAGGGAGAAGGGTTATCAAAGGGAAGGGATGCTTCCCAGCTTGTCAGTGACTGTCTTGTAAGAAAAACAGTTGACACCATCTCCTGTATTTTTACTTTTTGAAAGACTTATTGGGTAACTTGCCCTCTCTTAATCATGCTAGCTATGTACATTTGTTTAATGAAGGTAAGAGGCATGTCTCCAGAATGGCAGCAAATCCAGAATGGCAAAACTTGATCATAACCATCTTTATCGTGTTCCTTAATTAGTTCAGTGTTTTAGCTTCTCTGCCCTGTGTTCTGGCTTCTTTTGGCTTATTTCTTATCTGTAGAAGTTCTCTTGTGGGTAGATCAAAATGTGAAGGTGTAGAACACAATGGTGTGGCTTCCACTGGGTGATCAACTAACCAACTAAATAAGAATTTGCAAGGCTGATCATTGTCTCACTTTGTGTCATATTTCATGCCAAAGAAGCCACAAAAGAAGCACTGTTGGATTTTCTATGATTTCCGTTTTTATGTGGGTAGCTGTACTGCAAGGATTTTCTGATAATTTTGCAAAGCAAATGTTTCTCCTTATACAACAGTCAGAAAATCTATGATTTTTATGATACAGCTAGTCAGACAAGACAGAAAAATTTAACCATCCCTTCCTTATCTATCAACTGTCCTTTACCAGTCACAAATTACCAATAAATCAGTGCATAAAAATTCACATGCTCACACACCCACTTCATCAGCAATGAAAGGGATTATGGAGTCCCCATGGTTACATATGGTATAGGACTTAGTAGAGCAACAATTTTCAAAAACACTGATGATGCCATAAACCTTAAAAAAAATAATCATCTTTCACAGAACTTCAAATCAAAACCTAATCAGTTCAAAACTCTTTAATACTTGCCAATTTCATGTCTATGGTGCCTCTCTTTTGTTGCTGGACGTGCTGGCTGTGAACCAATAATATAGATATTAAACACACACATATAAACATTAAGATTCTAAGAACTGGAAAATTTTATGTATTTTTCTGATATTAAAAAAGATCCTGTATTTAAAAAGGGAAGACTTTGCAAAAAGGGAATTTTTTTTCCGCCAGGAAGTGAATTTAGCTATAAATTTCATGGATGACTAAGTTTTTATTTCCTACCCTCTCCTTTATTAAGGCTCCCAAGGGGATTTTCACTTCACCTTCCAAATCCTTACCAATTTCATATTTTGTTGTGCTATTTAATCAAATTTTTGTATATAGAAACAAAACCTCCTAAAACATCAAGCCTATGGACTTTTTCATGTCCTACACAATTTATGAAATCAATGTGTCTCATATTTTGTGTGTTTTGTCTTTTAAAATCCCTGAACTCTCTGTCTGTAAAAGTGCTTAAGTCACATTCACCTTTTCTTTGAAAGACACGTCATGTATACTGGAACCAATGGCAGGAGCTTGTATAATTGTCACTTCTGAAAATTATGTGTAGATTACTTTTAAATACAACTAAACCATGTAAGTCCAAATATGGTTATATTATGGTTTTGTACCTTAAAAGAAGGTACAAAACAATTAAGAGAGTGATTGTGACAAAATCTTATTGATCCTAATGCTGTTTTAGTATCTGATGCTTATGCCTGAGGACAGTATCTTACTACACGCCATGGGAAAGCAATTGTAAATCTTCTGCCTTTGATAAAATTTGTTTCTTTCATCTGGCCTACATCAGACATCATTCTCTGCTCTGAAAAAGAATTTACTCAAGCATAGTTGAAAGCTACATCTAATTACCTGGAGTATAAATGAAATTAGAAAAAAAAGAGGCGAACAACAACAAGAAAATGGCTTTATTTCACTGTAAAGTAAAATGTTGTGGGATCAGAGCAAGGCTATACAAAGGGTTATTGCCATAAGCACACTTCAACAAAACCTGATCTCTCTTCTAAGGCTACTGATGCACCACTACAGACATCTCAGATTTCAGTCCATGTTCATTTAGACTATAGATATTTCAAAAACTGGTAAAGGTTTTGCATCTTTTTATTTTATCTGGGGATAGTCTTTCAGAATCTAGAGCTAAGTTTTCACTGCTTCTTGTAAGGAGCCTGGTGAAAAGTCTTGCCTTGTAGAAAACTTAGAGTCTGTGAATACACAGATGAGATTTTGTGGTGAGGTGTCCTTGGGGAATGTATCTCGTCTGTAGCAGTCTTTATCTCAGCCTCAGTTAAAGAAGTCCATTGTCTGCTGTCTTGTCATAAAAATATATTTTTAATATTTATTCACACAGACTATTTCACTGATTCCTTGCAAGTGGAGAATTTTTCCACAACACATTTCTTGTATGAGACTTCCAATATTATTGTTTCAAATTGAATAATAATCCACTGCCTCCAAGGCTTTTTTATTTTTTCAATACAGCACAATGTCCAACGCTTGGTTAACATAATAATCTCTTCTGATTTGCATGTCTTGGAAGAGAACTGTTCATTACCATGAACAGATAGAGGTAACCTTTGTTACCAGGCTAAATGTCATGCAGCACTTTGCATTTGAAATTCACTTGTTGAAACAATCATCTAAGCCTAAAATATAGGGAAACTAAAACCAAGACTTCAAATGTAAACTGGTTGAAACAGTGATTATTAAATAGTTCTGTCCTACCTGTAATATCAGAGAGGAGATATTCAAACATTCTATAATGCCACAAAGAGGGGAGAAAATTACAGGTTCCCACCACCATGGAGAGGTTAGCTGATGGGCTAGACTCTGGTTGCTTCATGCAGAGTAATACATAAAAGGATTTATATTGATTTTGGTAAGTCTTGATGTAGATAGAACACTGTAAACAGTGGTCAGGGACTTTAGCAAAGTAAGTAAATATGCAACAAGATTCTGATAACAGGCATACCCAGTAAAAATGGAAAATGGTAATAATAGATCATGGAAAAACTCACACCATGGTGAAATTTCTTAAATCTTGCTGGAGCTTATTAAAAAAATGAAGAAGTTACACAGAGGTAATTCAATTGCATTACAATCTGTAGGAAGGGTTTGCAGTGTAAGTGAAGACAATGCTCTCAACTCGCAGAGGTGCTCTGTGGGAGAATACCTTTCTGTATTGGAGGAGGTGCAGGAATGCAATTAACTGAGACAGAGTAAATGTCATACTCAGTTTCACTGCCAAAGTTGGATAAAAAGCTGCTGCTTTCTTAAGAAAGTGCTCTGTAGACTCTGATAAACATAATTCATGGAGTCCTAAAGTATCACCAGCTTCAGTCATCACTGTACTCTTTTGCTGAGTGTTATCGCAATTTTAGCCAAGTAGCCAAGGGAGAAAACATCCCTGTCAGTGGTGGTAGCCCTGGAAGGGTGCTGCTCCAGACTCCTGCAGGAGGATCTCTTAGAAGCTCTGTTTTTCAGTATATTTTTTTCTGACATTCTGCTAGACAGCCCAGGAAACCATCCACTTACCCTCTGCTTTTCAGTCTAGGAAAACACAACTGAACACTTTGACCACTGGCTCCATAGTCTGTGAAATACAGAAACCAATAAAAAACACAACAACTCACTGTCAAAATAAATTTATATTTGCAAAGGAAAAAATCTCATTAATGATCTTTGGATCTCAAATCACTTTAATGTGCTAGTGACCTTCACCAGACAAGTCCAAAGAAGTAGAATCATGTATTCAAAAATAGCTTATAAGTATGAAACTGAGAAAAAAAGCTTGATTTCTACCAAATACAAGAAAAATTGCAGTATTGCTATTTCATTAGAAGAAAATAGCATATAAATAGGAAAAATTACTGTATGGGAAACAGGCTACTTATATGGTGTGAACTTCTCTGAAGGTTTGGCAGATTTGTAAACCATCTCTATTACAAAAACAGCCCTTTCATATGATATGAAATAGTGTTTTCTTAGCTAAAAAAATCCTGGTATTGCACTCAAACCTCTTCTATATCCTATAATACCCTAACCTTTAATATTTCAAAGCTAGGATGCATCATCCAGTGTTGTACTTTGCTCTTCTGAATTGAACAAGTTTATGAAAGTCTGGGATATTTATTTATTTCTCCTTGCATTCTAAACCCGGTCTGTCCTCTATGATGAAATTGTGTGTTTGAGAGTTTTCCAATAATAAAAAGTTTGTTAATGTAGAATTGTTGCATTGTCGATAAAAAAAAGGAACATTTTTGAGATGACTATTGTCTTCTATATCTAATCTTGAGAAGCCTGATATTTTGAATGATAAGCTAAGACTTATTAAAGCTTAAAGATGCAATTAAATAATGGAATTATTCCATTAAATATTCCTCAAGTATCTTTAAAATACTTTCCTCATCAAAAAGACTCATGTCAAACCATTCTCAGTGAAATTTTCCATTCTCCTTAAAATACTTCAATTTGCTTGTAGAACCAATGTTCATTTGGATTGTTTTTTAACAGTATTATTGAAAATTTGGGAAGGTATGAATACACACTGGTTGTATAATTTCCCGGATCTCTTTCTTTCCCTGAGGAAAGGATAACTGATGGTGATATTTTGCCTATGGTCATAAAATTCATATATTAAAATGTCATAAAGAAAATATGACTATATGTCCTCTGCCCTCTACTGGATAGCATCACAAGTATGCTTCTACCTGGTACAACCAAATTCAGAAATTGCCAAGCAGACACCTTTCATCTGGCAAGTCATCTTCCCTTTCCAGCACTTGTGGGAAAATATTTTTTTTTTTTACTCCACAGTCCTTGTTCTGTGGAGTAAATTTTTTTAATCTTATACCTGTCCACAGGGAATCCAGAAGTTTATTATTAATGCAGTTCAGTAGCAGATTATGACTATATTTCAGAAGCAAAAGAAAAAAAACAGCCTGACACATCCACAATGACTCAAATGCCATCTAAAAGTTAGAATTTGTCCCTCAAAGTGCATGAGGCCAATGCGGAAAAAGAAAAGCTGACTTCATTGATAATCAAAAAGTGACAATTCAAACTGTGTAACAGGGATCATAGTCTCATGACAATGACTATGGAGAGCATGCAGAATGAATCTGAAATACCACATATGAGCACAGGTTTCCTGAGAAATTTTATTTATGTGCAGTAAGAATCTGAGACAGGGAAAGAACGAGAATTCTGAGAATTTAAGGAGTAAATCAGAGGAGCAACAATGTCCTGATGGAATAGAAAAGTCATAATTTTGCTCTAAAAATATAGCTAAGAAAATAGCAAGACTGATAAATCAAGGGAAAAAAAAATAAATCTAAAGATTGCCAAACCAATTTGAATGGAAACTAGTGCAGCTGACAAACTGCCTTGCCATGACTGCATGATTCAAAGCTCACATTTCATTATTTTAGTGTCATGAACTGTGGAAAAATATAGGGTATTTAGAACTGTCTTATCTAAAGAAACTAGATTCAGGACATACTGCCAATCTTAAAATACAAACTAAAAAACATTTGGGGTACTGAGTTCTAAGGGGAAAATGAGGCGTACACTTGAAGGTAGAAATGGTGCAGAACAGATGAATGCATAGGTCAATATTGGATACCATAAAAGCTGTGTACCAGACTGTTCCTGTAGCCTTTGAAGGATGATTAAAAGCAGAGGAAGGAAGACGGAGAGGGTATGAGATAGCTGGTGGTGGAAGAGGAGGGATTCATATCTCTGCAACTACGGTGGTCCAGCTGAGTTTGCACATAAGTGCCATTCTTTTTGTGTTTGGTAATTTCTGTAATTTTTTTTTAAATAAATTTAAACATGCACTGAGGTTTAAAATCTATGGGAAAGAGCACACCATAGAAAGCTTGGTCATGTGATCTACAGAAATAGAAGGTAATTATGTTTCAGTCAAAACACTTTTTTCTTTTTTCATCTTCCCTGCTTTCTTTCTTCTGTCTGTACTTTCCAATTCAGGAAAAGTCGGGCTGCATTTTGATTTACTGCCTTAGTAAAAGGCAGTTTCAATTGTTCAGTACTGTCAAACTTACTGCTAGCATTGAGTACCACTTCCTCCCTCCCCGCTTCCCCCTGAACACCATCCTTCATCCTATTTTGTTACTTTTACAGTGAGCCCACTGGAGTGTAAAGCTGCTTGGGGCCTCTCCAGGGGTGGTCTTCAGGCACAAGCTACTGTACCAGTAAAAATCAAATTGCCCCTTGTATAATAAATTTGCAATGCTCAAACACTCAAAAACTGAATTATTACAGCACTTAAATGTGCAAGAGGAATCCAATAAAAATTTGTGATAGCATGGCACATTTTTCAGCTAATTAATTTCAGATTTCACATGAATTGGGAGAGAAAAAAGAAAGAGAAAACACCATTTTACTGCATGATGTACGCCTCTGTTGAAATGCTGTAGGAAGCCTAAAAACAGAAGCAACATTTTTAAAAGTAGTTGTGTAGCAGGACCAGACTATTTTACCATTGTTAAAATCTGTCACAAATGCAGGAAAATATTCCTGGAAACAGTGGAAATAAAGCAGTCAACCCAAGGTTTGAATGCAAATCTGAGTTTAGCCAGATCCTGCCAAGTGAAGTCCATTGTCTATAATAGGTCTTAACCAGTTTGTGAGTGTTTAATCTTCAAGCTTCACTACTTGTTCATCAGTAATATTGCAGTGCTGAATTATTGTTTATTCTGTAAGCACTCTCTCCAACAGTCTTCAGGATTCAGTTTCAGAATAAATCAAATCAAAGCCATGTGCAAACAACAGAAATAATAAAAAAATAAAAATCAATACATCAGAATTGTTTTATCTTCCCATGTGCAAGTCTTTGATTAGTCTGTTAGCTATGACAACTTAGTTCTTTCTTACTCTGCCTTCAGAGGACATTACCGAGCACCTTTAAAGGTGTCAGTGAAATGTCATTACTATTGGCTAGAAATTACAAGAGGAAAGTGCAAGGGCATTACATATAAAATATTTAAAAAAATAGGTTTCATTTTTTCTGGATATTCAATAAAGAGATGTCAATTTTAATACATAAATATCACTGATATAATGATTCAATTAAGAGCTTAGTAAACTAATAATAATGGCACTAAGGGTAATGACTTTTTGAGGATGAGATCTCAAGGCAAATGTGTGAACTTTTATAAAAACCATATTCTGTTACGCTTCAGGAGAATGGCAGTCAGATTGTCTCTAGATTAGTTCCGATAACTACTTCCATTATTTCTTCTGTGTTTTTAAGTAAGTCATTCAAGTGATTTACTGATGCTCAATGGCAGTGAGCACCAACTGCCACTTTAGGCCTCTCAAGCCTATCTTTAAGTAATAATGACTATAGGGTGCATTTTCATATAGGTTAGATCTCTAAAAATCAGTTAGATTTTCAGCCAGACATTTCCCGAGAGTTGTGTCGTTTGTAGGTAGATGTCTGATCGATGAATTTCTAGAAAACCTCTAAAAAATGACTACATTCCATAATCATAGCCCTTCTGCACTTATATGATATCTAAACAAGATCTAGGAAGAAAAAGGAAGGTATTTAAGCCTAGAAATGACAGAATCACAGCACTCAAAACTTTGATTTCCATTCCATAGATAACTTCCCTTGCTCACAGAGTGAGCCTGCAGACCTGCCTGAGGCTAGATGTGCAACATGAAGTGAATTGTCTTTTCTGTTTCCTGGACTTGAACCAAGAGGTCCAGACTAACACAGCTACTGCATGCATATGAAAAACCATTGGATGACAGCAGCATCTAAACCAGCAACCTAACTACCAAATTGTACTCAGCTGAGGCTGTCTTCAACTCTGTGTTGCTTTTGTTCCAGTCTGTGGACAGAGATTAAGGGACGGAGCGAACTGAATACACAAGAGGGTCACAATTTTTATATATGATCTACTGGAAACTTCATCCAAATTAAAGTCTACCTTTTGGATGAGGCATCTGAATTAAAGCCTAAGGCATATTAAGATAATCTATCATATAAAACAATAAAATGGATGTATTTGCATTAATGGACCAGAAAATAGATGTTTCTCCCCTTTGTTCAATGACTTTTAGTCACCTTTTACCTGTTCCTAATACATTCAGAAATTGATTACTTCCTTCCTGTTCTGGAAATACATATTGACATCAAACCCTCATTTTCCTTTCTAACCAATGATTCTGTGTCTAAGAGTAAAAAAAAGAAATGTGTGAAGTATTATCTGAGAGTCCCAATAAGCAGTCTTTAGCAACAAATTATAGAAAGGATTGGGTTGGAAAGGATCGTCAGTGTTCATCTAGTTCTAGTCCTACTGTCCATAGCCAAGGACACCTTCCACCAGACCAGGATGCTTAAAACCCCACCCAACCAGGCCTGGAAGGCTTCCAGGAATGGTTTATCCCCAACTGCTCCAGCCTATTGCAGTGCCTCACAACCCTCAGAATAAGGAATATCTTCCTATTATCTAATCTAAACCCACTCTCTTTCAGTTTGAAGACATTTCTCCCTGTTCTGTCACTATATATACCCGTGCAAAAAAGTTCCTCTCAGTCCCTCTAGTAGGGCCCCTTAAGGTACCATAAGATAACCAGGCTGAACAGTCCCAGTTCACTCTGTCTCTCTTCCTAGGAGAGGTGCTCTATCCCTCTAAGCATCTTTGTGATCCTCTGTAGCACTCCAAAACATTTAAACACAAGATTTACTGAGGTTTACTCTTGGTTAAGGGCATGGGAGAAAAACTGACCAGATATTCTCAAGAGGTCAAAATTACACAAAAGTTTACTGAAAAAACATAGAAAATTAAAGAACTTTTTCAAAGGATTTAATGCAGCATCCAATTAACACAAAACATTTATCATAGCATTAACTTAGCCCATTTAACTTAGCAAATTTTAAACCCATTTGATGTTAAATTACCCAAAATGTTCCACGAAAAGAGAATTAGAAGAAAGGAGGAAAGACAGAAAAGATATAGAAAAACACACATATAGCTGCCAACTCCTGGGTTCCAACATGGATAAACTCCGTTGTGGCCGGACTTTTACATCCTTGGGCCTCAGTGGACCCTGCTCTCAGGTGGGACTTCCAGCCCCTCAGGAGCTGGGTTAAGTAAGACTGGGGCAGCCTCTGGTGAGCCATGGTCGACAGAGCTGTGGGGTGGGATGCTTTGGCTCTGGGCTGAGGGGTATGGTGTGTGGGGCAGGGAACTGCCTCCCCACAGCAAGGCCTGAGCTGCTCCCTCCCCCAAAGGTGCATCCCAAAATGTCTCGAGACGTCAATCTTTTCCAGTCTCTGACACTGCCCTCTGGACTTGCTCTGTGAGGAAAAATTCACGCCACCAGGGATTTATGTCCAAAAAGGAGACAGAGGCATCCTGTAACTTTGAGCAAAAACAAAGGGAAAGGCCATGGGCCACTTCCCCATGGGTTCCCTTGAATTATTGGAGGATGCAGGGTCCTTATTCCCAGTCCTAATTTCCCAGTCACATCACCATCTCCCTTTCCACATTGGCTAAGGTTCTAGGAAGGTACCGACATCCCAGTTAACCAACTCTATTCTCCCTTAATATGCACCTCCCCTTTTGTACAACACATCTCTATTAAGCCTTTGTTCTTCTTGAAGTTCAGGAGTGCAGCACGACATTGGCCAAGCAGCAGTCTGTGTCAGCTAGTAACATTTTCTGAAACGGATAGTTTCTCCTGTTGCTTCCTTAACTACAAGTCCCTGGCCCTACCTATGAGCAGATTCACATCATCTGTTTGTAAAGACACATCATCTTATTCCTTTCAGCTCCAAAAAATCCATGTCCTTCCTGTGCTGAGGTACCCAGATCCGGATGCAACCCTGCATGAAGTGGGGTGTCATCAAAGCAGAGGGACAAATCATTTGACTTTACCTGCTGGCAGTGCTGCTTTCGTTGCAGTGGCAATATTCTAGGTAATATGAGTTTTCCAGCTCTAAATAATCTGACTCTAGAAAAACACCTACATGAGGAACACTCACAGTAGCTAACTGCTATTGTCCTGGAATAAAGTAGCCTGACAAGACCGTAAGAGACAAATCCCAAACTGCATCTACAGTCCAGTTGAATGCCAGGACACACAATCAGGACAACAGAGTGACTCTGTCCCTACACAACAGCTCTGCATTTTTGTTTGTGCCCCTGCCTTAACACTTCAAGGTTCTACAGCCATAGCAGGCAGAATAAGTCCACAAAATGCTGTCATGACCTGCACATGACTTCCTTGATAAGATAGGAGGTCTCCAAGTTATTTTAATGATTCCCAAATTTTCTGTAGCCGAGTCTTAGTATTTCTGCCTTTATGTTTTCTATGTATCAAAACATAATGTATCCTTTGCAGGAAATGTGTGCAATTAAAAAACAAAAAACAAACCCACAGAACCCCCAAAAGCCTTGGATCTGTATCATTACAGTTATAATTGGGTGGATGATAACTGTGAACTGAAGGAAGAAGGTGCATTTCACTTGTTCTCAGTGTTACGAATATATAATATCTGAGTTACATTTCTTTGTACAATAACCACACATTTACAACCATACAATAACCACAAATATATGGCAATTAGAAGTTTGAGGCTTCTAAGGAACCATTTTGCTAATGCAGTTTTATGCTGTTAAAACATCTATGAAACAAGTTCGCAGAATGTCTCTTTTATTTAGAAGCAAATGACAAAATTCTGTTTACTATAATTTCTAAGAATGGCATCTAAGTGTTATGCTAATTATATTGATTTAGCCATAACAAATCATTGTAATACACATAGTTATGTAGGCAGAAGGTTAGCCTGTCCTTCAATTGTTTACAGATTTTTGTTCTGTGTGCCTGAGTTACCACTGCTCTACAGCACAGGTAACTGACATTTTGTATTTCATTTAAGGTGCTGAATGTCATGGAACAAAATCCCTGCATTTATTTGTGACAGAAGGGTTTATAAAAATCTGTGGCAAACTTCCAACTCAGAAAGGACTCCCAGGCACTGCACTTGTTCAGTGGAAGCAGAATTCCGCTGGCACACAAAACACATCTTCCTTCATGCATTTCTGTGTTTGTTCTCTGGAGTGCTGCCAGAACAGACTTAAGTTATGAAGCTAGCACCATTGTAAACTAGGAATCGTGAAGGAGAGATTAAAACCTCCAGGGAAGAAAAACACTTTAAGTAACAACATGGAGTGTAGCCATACTCCTGTCTTCCCATTGCGGTGGTGCTGCATGGCTATCTCAGGAAACACAGGAGTGGATTTACGCTATAGGGGTGTTTGCACACTCACCCATTCTCCCTGCAGATCCTGAGCACTTGCCAGTTAATCAGCATCTTTCAAGGCACTCAGATAGCATAGCAACCCTTCCCCACTCAGCTTCTTCAGTGTCATTCTGGTGCCTGTGAAATGACCTTCACTACAAATTTACCACTCTTCTTAGTCTAAATGAAGTGAGTTTTGATCATAATACACCTTTTTGTGCTTAGAAATAAAAATGTGCCAGCAGTTCCTGTGAGCATTGTAAACTGGAGGCTATATCCATGTACTTACTTCAGTGGCATTTTCACCCCTAGAATGCATATGCTCACCCTTTCTCTTGAAAAACAGTGTTCAGCAGATGGTTTGAACATGTGTATCTGGTTTTAATTTTCAGCTTACAGACCACAAAGTTATTGTCTCTTGTTTTACTGAAATAATCTACAGAATATGAAAAGACTGCAGTGAGCAATATCCTCTTGTATATCAAGGCAAACATTTAAAATTTTCAAGAATTACTAGCTTAAATAATTTCTCATAGAGGGATTTTTTCTCAGTGACTGGATGTGGTCTGTCTCAATTTGGTATTTTATTGCTATGATCCTAAGTTGTTTTCCAGATGTAGTCTGTTAGGATGTCAATTTTTCCAAACATGCAGAGTTTTCCCTATGAAGAGACATTTGGCCATTCCAAAACATGACATACAAGGTTAATGCTGCAATGAGATGTGTCATTCTGTGTGTCTCTCTCAATCCCTCACAATCAACTTGGCACATACTATGTCTGACACATAGAAACAAATTCCAATTTGTTTATGTCAGAAAGTGGCATGATTGAGGGCAGATCTCCAGTCCCATATCTTCCAGAAATCTCATGCTAGAATTTGAATCTATGCATCTGATCCTAACTTATTTGCTGCACGATTTAGCTTGTTCCGAGGTTTTAGTTTATCTCCTCCATCACATTTTCTCCACCTTAGATATTGTCATTCATCTTGGGTATAATAAAGGGTCAGAAGCCACAAAAGAGGATTATATTTACATTGTCATGAGTGATGATACTTGTAAACCTCAGTCTCACAGTGTTTCATGTTCAAATGTCCAATGAAACCCTACATGACTTTTCAGTCTTGGCACAGATTCTATGATATATCTGAATTACAATCATTACCCATAAGCACAAACTTGTTACCTATGGTTGACAGCTACCTGGATAAAGTGAGAACAAAAACATATCAGTGGTGGAATATTTGTCTTAAAAGAGATGCATTGCACCTAAATGTTGTATTTTTCTTAAACTGAACTACCAAGAATGTTTACAGACCTAAAATAGGGGGTGGGATTCACCTCCTCTTACTTCAGATGTATGATTTTTTTTCTGCATTAAAAGTCTAGATCTCTGGGTTAATAATCTAGGTACTACTTACAGTCAATGGAGAAAAATTGGTATCTCTGGAATGTAATTTATCTCATCTTAAAATAAATGACTGAACTAGATAAGATAAATCATATTTTAGAAAGGTTTATTTCTTTCCATTTCCTTTAGGGGAATCTAAACAAATAGTTCAAATGTGGATGTGAAGGGAGATTATTCCATCCATATGGGGTCTCATTAAAAGATTTTTACAACTTTATGTCCTTACATTTCTAGCTAGCATAATGTTTTAATGTTGGAAAGATAAACTGCTTAGGGGAAAAAAACATAGGGAAATGTTTCAACTTCTACTTTATAGTTCAAAGTGCTAAAACCAGTGATTTGTACAATTGATACCTTTCCTTCTCACTTGCAGTTTGTTATTGCAAAAATTCCTGTATAACATCCATAGTAATTGCAAATTAGAGGAGAAATCCTGAGGTAAAAGCCCAAGGCAGAGCTGATATTCTCATGGATATCATATTATTATAGAATGTTTTGGGTTTGAAGGAGTCGCATAGATCACCTAGTTCCAACCCTGCTTCTGTTGGCAGGTCTAGACCAGGTTTATCAAAATCCTGTCCAGCCTGGCCTATAGCACTTCCAGGGATGGTACACTCAACATTTCTCTGGACAGAGCCAGAACCAGTGTTTTAAAATCAGTGCTTCACCCTCACACAAAGAATTTCCTCCTAATATTCAATCTAAAACTTATGTTCTTCAGCTTAAAACATTTCCACCTTGTTCTGTAACAATATTATGGTACAAAAAAAAATCCCTCTCTGGCTTTCCTGTAGACACTCTTCAGATACTGGAAGTCTGCTCTAAGGTCATCCTGGAGCTTTGTCTTCCCCAGCCTGAACAATCCCAGTGTTCTCAGTCTTCCCTCACAGGAAAGGAATTCCATAGCTCTGATAACTTTTTTGTCCCTCCTCTGAATTAATACCGACAGGATTTAATTGTCTTGCCAGGATAGGGGCCCCAGAGCTGGATGTATCAGTGCAGGTGGGCTCTCACCAGAGCAGAGCAGAGCAGAGCAGAGCAGAGCAGAGCAGAGCAGAGCAGAGCAGAGCAGAGGGGTAGAATCCCCTCCCTCTCCTGCTGCCCAAGCTGCTTTGGCTGCAGCCCAGGACACGTTTGGCTTTCTGGGCTGTGAGTGCCTGTGGCTGGGTCATGTCCAGCCTCTCACCCGCCAACAACCCTAAGTCCTTCTCACAAGGCTGCTCTCGATCCATTCATTCCCAGCCTGGATTAATACCAGGGGTTGTTCCAACCCAGGTGCAGCACCTTGCACTTGGTCTTGTTGAACCTCATGAGGTTCCCATGGGCTCACTTCCTTGAGCTTTTCCAGGTTGCTCTGGATGGCATCCTGTCCTTCAGGAGTATCACTGCTCCATTCACTTCATTCATTCACATTTTTGTCATCTGCAAACCTGCTGAGGGTGCACTTGATACTGCTTTGTATGTCATTGATGGTCCCATTATGGACCCCTGGTGGCACCACTTCTCACTGATGTCCATCAGGATTCTGAACCATTGACCACCCAATAAATTCTTTATCTACTTAACAGTCCACCCATCAAATCCATCTCTGTCCAATTTGAAGAGAAGGGTGTTCTGGGGAACCGTGTCCAAGAGTTCACAGCAGCCCAGATAAATGACATCTGTAGCTCTTCCCTTATCCACTGATGGAATCATTCCGTCATAGAAGGCCACTAGGCTGATCAGGCAGGTGAACCCACAACTTTCTTTTAACAGACAAGCTGAGAAATAGACATAATACTAAGTTCATATGCAAGAACTACCATTCAAAAAAAAATTGAGAGCCCTTTGAGGAAAAAAAAAAGTGGATTAAGACAACTAGGTCAATGAAAAAGAGACAGAAGAGATGTATTTTAGTCCCTATGTTCAAATAACTATTCAAAGAAGTAGCTGTATTTATGATAGCTTGTTTTTGATATGTTACAGAAATACTAACTTTCTGCCATTTTCTGCTTCATGAAAGTTATTAAGGAAATTTTTTATCTGTTTTCCAAGAAAATATTGATAGGCTGTGAAATATCAAAGCCATCATTCTTCTCTTTTGTTTTTGGCTGATGGGTTTTGCTTGTTTTTTGTTCTTCCTCCCCACTCCCCACTTCCCCCCTCTTCCCCAGTCTAGTCCAACAATATCACACTAACTTTGTGAACTGAAATGGAATTCTGTTTTCCTCAGAGGAGCTGCTGAAAAGTGCTGTTTTGACAAATAGCATAGGAATAGGACCCAAAGGAATTCTTCTAAAGAAAAACACACGATGGTATTTCATTTCTCATCTTTAGCAGAGCTTTGATATGACTGGACTCATTAGGAACAGAAACTTTGGTGCTATTGCTACTGATAATATTTTTAAATGTAGTTGTTATTATGGTTTCTACAATACATAGTTCATGTAAACAAAATTTACGCATCAAAATCACCTTGCGTGGTGTTCTTTTGTTTTTGCTACCTTTGAGTCTGTAACCTTTCAAGAATTCAAGGAACATATGCAGGTGCCTCTTTGTCAGCTGTTATTAGATACCAGGATAAAAGATGTCAGTAAGAATCATTACCATCCTTCTCATATTTTCTTATTGCTGCCACAGATGGCAAAGTAACTGCACCAACCAGCTTTTTTTTTTTATTTTTTCCAAAGTGTAACCAGTGCCTGAAAAGATGGGTCAATAAATTCCGTTGTCCAAGCAATATAACTCACTGAAATGGTTTTTGCAGCTTAATGGAGGTCTCTTCAGCAGGGTAGCAAACACAGCATGCTGATGTGTGTGAAATATATATGTGTGTGAAATAAAGGCCGTATCTGAAATAACAGGGTTTGCTAATTTTGCATGATGTTGCCATTATTGCAAACAAGCTCTAATCCCACACCAAGGCACTGAGTGTACCTTGTACACTAACTAACATAGTATACACATGACACATTTACGCTTGGCTTGTGAAATCAGCATTTCACCGGCAGACACACTACTGCAGAGTTTCCCCTTTCCTTTTTATTTTTTGTTTTTGTTTCCTGTACTGGTGATATATGGGAGTTGCACTTTATTTATTTAGCAAACGAAGGCTAAATTGCAGTGTATTTGCAGGACCAATGAAATAGACTGTGGTTGTGCTAGAAGCATGTGCAATTACTGAAAAGAGAAGACAGGCAGATAAAACACAGTGTCATGATGCTGTCAGACAGAAATGAGAAAAAACTCCCAAAACAAAAAAACAGAATATTTTACCAGTGAATATCTCTGGAAAAGGAGCACAGTGTGTTATACTATGTACATGAGTTTGCAGGTATCCAGGTGTAATACAGATCACAGTATTGCGTTAAAATCTTGTCCTTGACAAGTTGAGAGCCCATAAAGGATTGCTCATCAATCATATAAGTGATTCTTTCAAGTGCCACTGAACCAAGAATCAGCTCTTATCACGGGAAAGTCAGATAAAAAAATTTCAGTACTTAAGTCAGACTATTTAATTTACAATCAATGGATTTATCTTTCAGATTATTGTAGGAAAACAGATTCCTGCCCAAGCTTGTGATACTGCAGGCTTTGTCTTTAAACCAGAAACGACCACTGGCTAGAAAGGATGTTTCCAAATAATTTACATCCTTTATCTTATTAGTAATAATTAGGTATTCTTATACTAGGTTTTATATTACACATTGCTATAGGATCTTGATTTTTTTTTCCTTTATTCCAGAAGAAAGTGTTATAATCTGCAATATTAAAAAGATTGACAGCACAAATGATTACTGATGAAAGATTTCTTAGCTCAACATTAGTACAACGCCAAGAATGCTGCAGTTCCAGCAGCCTTAGATGTCCCCTCATATTCACCACTCACAGAAATGCCAATGTAAGCCATCTGAACTCTGCTTATTTACCAGCTTTATAACCTTTGTTAGTCATAGGGGCTTCTTTTCTGGCTTAAGGGGTCCCACTAACCCCAGTAACCATTTTGCCATTCACATAGAAAAACATCTATAGTCAGTATTTAAACTATTGGGCACTATCTTCATAATTTATTACTCAACAGCTGCTACAAGTCCTGTAGAAATTCCATTGACTGTCAAAAGTTTTGACTGAATCATTAGAAGATTTCCCTCTGAATAAAAAAATGCTTGAATGGTGAATGTTGAAATTTAGACATTTCAAGGCCAGCCTTAGAAGTGTATATATAAAACTTATATATATATATATATATATATATATATATATATATATATGTTTTGGGCTTTTTTTTGTTGGTTTATGGTTTTTGGTTTTGTGTTTTTTATTTTTTATAAAATCCATTCTCCCTAGAAATATGATCTCTCTTCACAAATATTAAAAAACCAGGAAACCAGGATATTGGATGTTTTAGAATCCCCCTGCACTGCTGCTCTGTCAATCCTTTGTGCATGTGGTATGATAGGAATGAGGAAGATTATTTATATTCTATGAGGAAACTCCAAATAAGAATCAGACCCTTGCTGAATCCTACAATCTTTTCCAAAATTTCTCATGTGTGCTCATTGAGTATTTGGCTCTAGTCTTTGTAATAACCTTCAAAAGGGATTAAAAGTATCTACCCTAAAAAAAAGGGCAACTAGTCTGAATATAAGCAGATTATTTTTAAAGATCATGATCATTTGGTTGAAATAAGAAACATATCTTTAGTCTTTAGGACATCTACAGAAACTGAGCATGTGCTTATGCTTATGAGTTAAAAAACATGGTTTCTGTTGCAGGAAAAGCATTTTCAGCACTATAAATGAAATTGCACTAAAGTGAAATCATAAAGCATATTGTTTATACATTCTGTGCAATATAACCAGGCTTTCTAGCATGTGGATCTGCAGCACATATGCTATCCTGCTACAGTGTCCATACAGACTTTAATTGTGATGAGAGGACTTCCAATCACAAAGTATATACAAAAGTATATACAAAATTGTGCAGCATATGCACAATTTCTTCAAAATTCCAGTCCAGATGTACTGAAAGCCCCATAATTCTGGGAAGCAAGGTGCTTCAGAAGAGATAGTTGCTGTTATCAACATACATATGCATGGAAGAAGTTGGTTGCCTTAAAATGCAGCATATAGCTGTAATATTTTGCTTGAGGCATATTATTAACTGCTCTGTAACTTACTCCAAGAACACACTTAAATGGTTGTTGGAAAGAAGATCAATTAATGTTTCTACGCATACACTGGTAATTTGTCATTCTTCATTACTAAGATCATAAACATAACACTATAGTTTCTGCATCTCCTACTAACTGAAAACAATGATAGGAAATAACATGCAAACGTTTTTTGTTCAGTGTTCTGGAAATCTTATCGCTGCTGATGGTTCTTCGTGGAGAGAAAGAGCCCTGTGCTGTTTTTACCCAAGGGCATTTGCCATCCGCTTTTAAATTGCAATCTTCAGGGCCAATTATTCTGGTTTGATACACTTCTCATCACTCAATTTGCTTTTGTGTTTGAAGTGCCTTTTTGATGTATTGTTTGGGGTGAAAGTGTGTGTACAGTACCCTCTGGAACTGTTAAACTGTTTCTGAATATAGTAAAATAGTTTCATTTTTCTGACTACAGTAAAATAATGCTAAAAAGACCAAGCAGGTGTGCTGTAAAAAACCACTAGACAGCAGTATTTTCCAGGAACAAGTATTGCTCCAGACTGCAACACACAGACCTGTTTATGTTTCATTTACAGTCTATACTGACAGGTTTGGTCTCTACATTGGTTCATTCTCAGCTCCTGTGCTGTTGTCCAAACCATTCACTGCTTTATACACCTGATAAGTGTCCTGAATACCTATTGCTTATTAAAATACTCCATGCCTGAAGTCTCCGCTTGTAAGCACAGGAGAAATATTTCTTCACTCATTTCATTAGCTGTGTACACTCTGGCTGACAATCACAGAGACCATAAAAAGGAGGAATCAACATTTCATACTGTGGCCCCATTCATTATGAATGGGTTTATCCTTCACCATGTGTAGATGTTATTATCTAATAAGAAGGGACATGCTGTTCCTTTCCCTGAGTACGACGCTCTGCACGCTGGCAAATGCGTTTAGCTGGCTTCTCTTAAGATAGAGCAAGTTCTGGTTGGCCTTTCAATAGAAGAGGTCTGTAAATATGCCTAACAAGTTAATGTGCCTTTCAAACCTCAGCAATCCATCCAAACTTGCTGCAGTGAAAATTCAATTTTGGCATCACTGGAAGAAGTTGAAATGAAAATAAATTGGCTGTTTGGAAGAGCCAAAATGAGGAAAGATTCTTGCATTTCCTGCATTTGAGTATGGGATTTTCTGTATTTTCTGATTTGTATAGGGCACAAAAAAGGGCATTTTAAATAGTCAGCAAAACAATTCAGTGTTAAAAAGTAATAATTACATATCTAAAACCTTCTTAATCGCATGAACTACTGAAAATTTTTAAAATATTAATTTTGTCTTAGACAGACTTAGATTTTATTTTCTCTTGAAAAAGCAACAAACAACTGCAGACAGCTTTTTCTATAGTTTCTCCTGAAAGTCCGTGATCATATTTCACCTTCTTAATTCTGAAGAAAAAAGGGAAAAAAGTAATCTCCTGAAGTATTTCACAGATATCCCTATCTCTTTCAAGATTTTTCTATGTTAACTTTCTGCCAAAATGAAGAGATGATATAATGTAGTTGGCACCTCAGTCCTTTGTCTTAGGTCCTGTTCCTACTCTGTCCAAACATTCTTTTCCTCTTACCCCTCTCCTCTGCTCTCAATCAGAATTTTTTCTGTCTTATCCTGAAGATCACCTAGGAGGGAAATAAAACCTTGTCTAATTGGTCTATTTGTTTCTCGCTTTGACAAAAAAAAAAAATTGATAAGAGATTTTGTAAAAATAACTGAATGAAGCCATATTCTTATCAGGGTTTTCCTAGAACCAAAATCCAGACATCATGTTTTAGAAACAGCTGGCAAAAGTGAAACAATGGCTTTGCAAAGAAATAATGAAGATAAACTCTTAAAAAAGACAAACTTATTCTTTTCAAGTGGACTTTTAAAAGCTACTTTTGCTGTGTAAAATTCAACCTCTAATATCAGTCCTTGAGAATGAGAGCTCAAGATTCCACATTCCACAGGCCAGTGAAGAAATAGTGCCCTAAAATTCCTTCCCATATACTTTTCTGCAGCACTGCTGTGATTGACATATCTCTCTTGATGCAGGACAAAGACTTTTCAGAAAAAAAATACATTTTTAAAGGTGCAAAGATAAAAAATGCTTTTTAAACCTCTATGAAAATTATTTTGTTTAAAATGGAGATGTCTGGAGCTCAGAACAAAAATATCCTTGTATTTGGAAGATGTGATATGTTGCTACTTGGCATTACATCCAGTTAACTTGAGATAATGGACTGAAATTGATGGATTCAGGCCACAATTCAGAATGTCATATGTGGGAAGAATGAGAAAAACTTTGCGAAATGTAAGTCAGACCACTGATAAATGTTTGACCATAGCACAGTTTCATGAGACTTGAGAAATAGGATAACAGATATCAGAGGATGCTTAAGAAATTATATACTAGCTTCTCTAAGATGTGTGGTATTTATTTCTATTTTCTAGTTTAGGGTTAACCCAGATAGTTCAAGTCATACTTTATGATTATCCTGCCAGTCTGTAGGACTGGAGAAATCATCTTTCCCTACTAATCTTTTCTCTATAGCTTTCAGACTCACAGAAGCAGTGGCTCTAGAGAAAGAAGGAAAACAGTTTGCTGAACTGTGCAACTCCTGCAGTTTCTACACACCCAAAACAAAGATAATAGGCTCAAGTGCAGTGAATAAGAATTTGATTTACAAGAAATCTCTATCCTTACTAATGTTCCCATACACAAAAACTCCAAGATATCCATCCAAGAACAGACAGTTCCTGGTGTTAACTGCTGGGGCCCACTTAGGAGAGGAAGCCTCTTATTGGCATTGACACAGAGACAGATTCATTCCTTGTAATCAGGCCTAAGACCTTGACAGTTACTGAGTATTGGAATTCAACAAGGAGTTTTCAGCAGTTTTCTGTGCTGTGTAGTACAGAACATTTTGGGGGAGCTTTTGTTAATCTCCCTCATGCTATTGCACTTAAGTTCTCTGGGGTTTCAACACCCCGATTTGACTTTTTCTCATTTCAAAAAAAAAGGGAAAATTTTGGCTGATTGTTCACTTGAATAAAAACATATTGAGATTCAAATAAGTACTCCCAGGGTAACCCTTTGAAACTTCTCACAAGAACATGACAGCAGCTGCTTTAGAGCATGTAGAGAGTTGTGCTTGTATCTGGAGCTCTAAACCTCTGCATATTGTTAAAAATTAGTGGAAAATCACATAGTGTTCATTTGCATATGTTATTTCATTAGCTTTATTGTTTGGCAACCAAATGTCATCAAACACCCAAGGCATTTTTACTCGTCAAGGATAAAATCCTTGGCAAGTGTGAAGACTTTCAAATGAGTTGAACTAAGATATTTGTCTGCCCTAAAGTTTGTGATAAGATTTTGTTTCATGCTTAGATAACTTAGTGTTATACCATAAATATACTGCTGAATTGCAGAAGAAAAATCCTGAAATGCAGTTAAGAACATATCTTTCTACAAAGTTTTGAGGTTTTACAGCACCTTGGAAAGATTTCTTCTTGTTCTTGAAGTAACACATAATGCCTAGTGTAACTCCAGATATATTCAGCCTCTTTGAGATTCTTGCATGGTTGCTCATTAAATGGAGACATTAAAAAAAAAAATTTGACAGAAGTTCCTAGAAGCTGAAGAGAATACAAGTTACTCAGGTTTAGTCCATCCAGTCTAGGAGTCCTCTGATTATTCATTCATTCATTCATTCATTCACTTACTCTTTCATTCATTACTGCTGAAGCAATGTGAGAACTTATTCACATGGTACAAGTGCTACACTGACAGATCAGCTAGGAGTGAGTTTAGATCTTATGGAAATGAATACATATGAGCAAGTGACATAGTGCAATTAAGACAACAAATTCTGAGCAAATAAGTTACTTCAGAAAATTCAAAAGACTAATCATTATGATTATTTTTTAATAGCAATGTGAAGTTCTGCATTTATTGCCTGATGGAACGCCTGAAATGCATTGTGTGCATTCAAAAGCAGCCTGGGCTTCTGAATAGGACACTATAAACCTGATTTGAACAGATTGAAAACAAGATGTGACAAGCAGTTTGACACTGGCCCTCAACTAATTTCCGCTATTTGTAAAGAGGCACGTCTGAATGGAAATAGCTCAGCAGAATGGGTCAGTATGGTTGAGGCCATGTCAGTCCACACATAAAAAACACAGTACTGGGGAAAAGAAGCAGCCATTGATTCCTGGTGAAAGCCCCCAGCGTCTGGGGAAAGCAGCCAAAACGAGGCACCAGCTGCTCTCTGCTGGAAATCTTTTGTGGAAGAGTGAGGGAAGAGAGAGAAAGCTGGTGGGTAAAAAGGGGAAACAAGGCAGAAATCAGGAAATAAGAGGTGCTGCTGACTGCCTCAGCAATGCTTCATACCCCACACTTAGCAGTCTCTGAAAAATAGAGGAGGGGAAGCACACCCCAAAACTTCTCTTTTATTTATGCAATGTAATGGGAATTGTTCCAATGGGAATTTCTCATGCTCTTTCACATTCCCTGAATTCATCTGTATGGCTTTGTGTGTGCTTGGGGGTGGGGGGTGGGGTGGTGGACGCTGGGGTGGTGGGGGTATTTTTTTAAATATTCCTACAATCCAGTTAATGTATGCATCAAAATTGGAACAAATACTCACTGAAATTTCTTCTCCTCCTTTGTGTTGTTGCATTTTGAGAGAAATTTTAAAATTATAATAAATGGAGGATGTTTATTTCAAAGTTGTTTGCCTATTTAATAAAAATCTTTGCTACCTGCTTTTAAGTTACTTCCATAATGATTTCATGCTACAAATCATAGTGAAACTCTTTAGCAATGAGTAATGACTCTCACTTCTCTTCCAGACACTGCAGGCAGCACATTCCACAATGGAATACAATAATCATGAAGTGAGCAGTTTCAGACAGTCTGAAGGTCTGAAATGGTTCCTACTCTTAATATCCTTTCTGGGCCAGCATGCAGGAGAAGGGAGACAGGGGGAACACTTTCAGGTCAACACTCTGACTTAATACTGTGTCCAGAATCTGAACCTCACAAACCTGTGTTTTATTCAAAAAGGAACTGGTTTGAGAAAAAGCAATAATTTAGGGACCATTACAAACACCATTGGCCAAAGCTAAGAAATATCCAATCAGCAAATGGTCTTTGGACTATTTAAGTAAGAACTTTAGCTAAGAAACTTCACATGCCTTTGCAAACAGCTTTGGAGACATCCCTTCAATGTCAATGACATGAAAAATCCAACAACTTTTCAGTTAGAGAAAATCATCATAGCAGTCACAGATTCTTCTTTCCTGTGTGTTTTCACAACTTTGCTTTAAACCAATGGTTAAATTTAAAGAATAGCCAGTGTTACACTCCTGGCCACAACTTGCTTTCATTATATTGACTTCAGGTTTACAGGACCCTACTACTAGGAACGTTAGGCTGCTTCTAAAGAAATACAGTGTGCATAATTAGGTATTGAGTTACCCAAAATGAGAAAATCCATGACCACTCGTAGCAGAGACAAGGTAAGCAGGTGGTTTCTATTATCAGTTCTGTAATTGCAAGCTGAGTGTTTTGAATCTTGACCAATATTATTTTCTACACTTTTTTTCAGATCATTTGGTGCACCTCTAAGATCAGCTCCATCCTCTTTTGAATAGACCCTTCATCAACTTTTTCTCAGGCAACTACTGCTAACTAACTCCAAATCTAATATGCATTTCCAATATTTGGTTCTACAGAACCCCTGTTTATTTGCTTCAAGACCTGCAAAAAAACCCGCCAGAGTACCAATAAATTCTGTATTGTTTTCCATTTCCCTAAGACTATATAAAAATAGCTAATATAAGTAAGAAAAAGCATGTAAAACTTTAAACATACATTTTAAGATTTGTGTTTTGTATTACCACCTGAATCTTCATACTGTAACATTCTTCCACTTTCCTTGGTTTCACATAATTTCCTCTCATCATTTCAGATATGCACTCTGTGTGCTGTGTTCTCTCTTTTCTTTACTCTTTCACAGAAATGCTTAACTTTAGAGAAGGAAAAACTGGAAGAAATTGCAGGGAGCTCGGAGAAAAACCTTCATTTTATTTCCTGTAAGCTGGACTGACACAGGCAAACAAGGTATGCATATGTTATGCATATGTTTGTGATTTTAAAACTAGATCCCAGTTTATTTTTGAGTTCCTATCACCCCAGTATTTTTTGCCTTAATCTTCACAGTTAGGGTTATGAGTCTTCCAAAGCATTACATATTTGCAAAGAAGAGTCTGGGTATGTCATGGTTGTAGGACCAGAGCACATGGAAAACTAAATATAATAGAGTGTGAAGTAATTCAATAGTGTTGAAGAGCATCAAATCATCATCATTCAAGCAACAAAATATTTTGACCAAATGCCATGACTGCACACTCCCTTCATTTTCATTTATGTCTCACAAACATAGGTTATTCTAGTAGAAAATTTAAAAACAGCATGTGTAAAGATGAGGCTTAAAAAAATCCCCAGACACATATACCTGCAAGAAATTACATTCTTTCACAGTGCTTTGTTCGTTATATCATTGTGTTATGGGTGGACAGGCACAAAATCAAGCTGAAGAAATTTTGTTTAAATAAACTGAAGCAGAAGAGAAACACCAGAATATAACAAGATAAGGTGCACTGGGAGTACTGTGTACGCTTATTAGATTCTACTGAGCTAAACAACAGAACAACAGTAAAAGCATATTATTTTAATTGAAAAAATAACACATTCCCTCTTGCACTGTCTTCAGACAGCCTGGGATATCTTTCTATTACAGCATGTCTGAATACATGCATTTGTGAAATTCATTAAATTCATCCAGAAAAATCTATTTCCCTACTGCACTGTTATATAGATTTATTGGAAGATACATCACAAAAGTTTGCAGTTGTTTAGCAATTGTTATCCACTTCATAAATTTTCCCTGTTTCAAAACCTTGAAGTACAATTTTTTAAAAAAATTTAAAAAATTTTAATTTTTCATATCCTGGTAATGCCCTGGATACAATACATCACACTAATTTCTTAATTTCCAGCTAGCACACATTTTATCTATATTATTTCCCCAATAATTTTTTTTTTTAAATCAAATGACTGGTTTAATGCACATGGCGCTATTAGATCTCTGGCAGGGCCTCTCATCATACATCTTCCCTATGCATGTGTTGCCCAGCTAACTGCAATGATTTGCATCCTCAGCTTGTATAGATGGACAAGGTAACTCACTCTGGCCAATACAGTTTACATCTGCTAAATATACAGCCCTGTTCTGGTATGATACATTATTATGTATTAGAAAGTGTAATTTAATTGGAGGAGGTCAAATTAGGGTCATTTTAAGCGTAAGAGGAAGCACAAGTCTTTCCCTGTTAGTGTGGAATTGTGCACATGAGTATAAATGGTCATATTTATATTGAGAGAAATACATATTTAGAAGGAAATGGAAATGACTGGGAAGTCATGAGTCAGGTGGTTTTGAAAAGGATGCCGTTAGAAACGATGTCCCTCAGAATGATTATGGTCCAGAGGACTATACCTCTGTTATTAAATTTATTATCCCAATTGTTTTTCTAAAAACAAAATATCTAACCTTGTTCAATTGGCCTTACTTTGAGAGCTTTTTCTATAGAGAATTCCTAAAGGCAAAGACAAAAACCATAAAGATTTTGTCAGGCTAGTTATAATATGATCAGTTATATCTAATTGGAAACATTTACCTAAAAATCTTCACGCGATGTTCAGAAGTAGTGCTTTTTCAAAGAAATTGAATAAAAAGCTGAACAAATATCAATATGGAAAAATTCCACACCATGCTCTATAGTGATTCACCAGCACAGAAAAACATATTTCAATATTGCTTTAGAGTTCCAGAAGGAATTCCGTCAAAGGATCATCTTAAGTAGCAGCCAGCAGTTGAATGAGAAGAGCAGACCTTGGGTGAGGGCTACTTCACTGGCTAATAGTCTTATAACTCCTCTTGGAACCAGCTTCAGACTCCCGAGTGACACAGCCACTTTGCCTCTTCAGAAAGCATCTGGCACACAGTGATTTTAGGAGAATCAAAGGCTGCAGAATCTGCAGGGCCCACTGTGTCATAGCTACCAACACTGAACTCTATACTTCTGCTTCTCTAAGATAAATTCTGCTTTGAAAGAAAACAAACTTTATTGACATTTTTGTCAGAACTGAGAGCAGTTCTTGAAAGGCAAAATTAGGCCATGTAATTGTCTTGGCCCCCATCCTGAAAGACTTTCTGCTGCATCAAAAATGCTTTACATGGTATGGGAGTAGACACTATGGTTGCATTTTTTCCCTGTGTTTCCAGGAAGTTCACTACAAAAGGTTCTACCCAAAAAAGCAGAGCAGATTTTACTATTCACTGCAACTGCCACTTAGTCTAGTATTTCCAAGAAGACTGAAGCAGAGCCATGCCAAGAGGTTTCTTAGAATATTTAATGAATATCTCCAAAATGCAGAACCATTTTCATCCTCTGTCTCCAGAGACTTTCCACCAGAGTCCCCATAACTCTCCACCACACTCAGATTTCAAAAACAGTAGACTTGAACACAATCACATAAAAAGAACACTTCCCTGAAAAAAAAGGCCTAATCATTCACTAGTGCTGCAATAATATATAGAGACAGGTGAAAACCTGTTTCTATTATCAACAACAAGTTCCTGTTGATAGTGTCAATGAGACAAACCTCTGGTGACCCCTGCTTGTTGCACTTCAGGGACAATAAGAATTCTGACTGGCAAAAAAAAAGTTTGAAAATATAGCATCCTATTCTGATGCTATATTTGATACTTGATACTATACCTTGTACTCTTTACAAGGTGCTTGATGATTATCTAGCTCTCATCATTGTAGACTCAAATATCCACATTTTTCTGCTGGCATACCTCTTTGGGTAGACAGACCTTCAGTCTCTCAGTTCCTCTCTTACACATAGGGAAAATCAGTTGACACCAAAAGTAGTATGTCATCTTGAAATTCTGAAGTGCCTCTTCCAATGCATTGAAAAAACTCTCAAGCTGTAGGCACTCTCCTAAGAAATGGCTGATGAGAACTCCAAATCAGACCTTGCAGTAACGAAACTATCCTGCCTCAGTATGTTAATGGTCTAATATTAAATTAAAAAATGGCACTTTTAAAATAAAGGCAAAAGTCTTTGTGTGTATAATGCAGGCTGTTCACAGACACCTGAAAGAATTCTGAGCAAAGTGTTCCCAGAAAAATCTTACATTTCAGGCAAAATTTCAATCTCTAAGCAATTATTCCTCTCTGGCTTAACTCAAAGGAAAAAAATGCTGAAAGTGTTAAGGCACTTTTGCATTTTCTGCCCTATAGGGGCCCAATAATAGGAGTTTGGCAGAATTCATGTAGGTAAGTAATGGGAGATCCCAGTGTTTTCCAATTTCTTTCTACAGAGCAGTTGTTGGAAAAAGTGGTCAAGGACACAGAGGAAAAGTAAATCAAATGCGCACTGTGTAAAACTGATAAGCTTTTGCTACCTTTAGTCACCAGTACAGTTTCCCATCCCTGTCTATGGATTTCCCCCACTGCTTCCTTATCTTTTTTATCCTGATCATTCCTTTGCAATCCTATTTAGTTTCATAGAATCATGGAATCATGGAGTTGTATGAGTTGGAAAGAATGCTAAAGATCTAGTTCTAACCACCCCACTGTGGACAGGGACACCTTTCACTAGGAAAGGTGAAAAAGGAGCAATCTGGTCTTGAACACTTCCAGGGGTGGGATATCCACAACTTTTCTGGGCAACTTGTTTCAGTGTTCCAACTATCTCACGGTAAAGAGTTTTTCCTAACACCAAATCTACCCCTGCCATATTTCAGTTTGAATCTATTCTCCCTTGTCACTACATGGTCTTTCCAAACATCCTTCTCCATCTTTCTTGTAGCTCATTTTAATTACTAGAAGGCTGAAATTGGGTCATCCCAAAGCCTTCTCTTCTCCAGGCTGAACAATTCCAGTTCTCTCAGCCTTTCCTCATAGGAGAGGTGCTCCATCCCTTTGATCATCTTGACAGCCTCCTCTGCCCTTCAGCTACTAAGTATCATATTTCTCCCAACGTTCTGTTTATTTCACAACTTAATTTCTTTTTCCTGTAATTCTCTCTTACCCCCTCCACCCCAAAATCACATCTCCCATAACCAAATGCAGCCCTTTAGCAGTCCAAGTGAGGTTGAAATTGTTGTACCATTCAGCATTTGTGACAGAGACATGAAAGTAAAGACTTTATTTATTTAGAATAATAATGCATATTAAACTATCAAGAAAAGGCTAAAAATTAAGCCAGAACATGCATATTAACATTGCATGAAGTCTTGTTCTTTCTTCATTAGCAAGGCTTATCATCAAGAAGGCTAAGTCAACTTTGCTAAATCTAGAGCTGCTGTAAGAGGCCTAAAGACAGCTGTGACGAGAAAGCCAGAATGGGCAGTAGTGCAAGAAGTCCACAGCACTCTGCGGCATGAAAGCAAAGATCTGAACCCGGCAAGCAATCAGGCTTCACTGGCCTTTTAAGTGTTGTTTTGACACAAAATAACAAAAGAAGCTTAGAGAAACAGTTTTAAGTGATGTTTTGACACAAAATAACAGAAGGAGCTTAGAGAAACAGTCTCCCAAATAAAACTTCCTTTACAGATACTGTAGCTATAATTTTCTAGAGTGCTGCGCATTGCGGTCAAATGCTTCTAGGCTGTTAATCACTGACACCATACAGGAATATGAGTGACTGTTCATCAATGGCACCCTTAATAAGACTTGGTGTGTGCTGTTTAGTGATGTTTCTGTAATTCAGACAGGAGTACTAACTGAGATCATCAAAATTATATGAAGTCCAAATGCAGTTACATACCACCTACTTAAGTCTGACATCACAAGAGAAACTATTGGGAGAAAAACCTCTTTATTTTTTTTGTACTGTATTTTCAAGCTCCTGGACACAAGCATGTCACACTAAAGTTTAAATCCACTTTCTTTTGTTTTTACCAGAAGTAGAAATGTAGCTACTTAACCAGCATAACATAATTCAGACAGAAGAATTCTAAAAAGGGCATCAGAATTGTGGTCAAATAATGAAATTTTGGATCAGACCCTCTTGAATTAGAAATTAAGATGAAACAGATTGCAGAGGAAGAATAAGTTCCTCAAAGGTATTCTGCTAATATTAAACATTCTGCAAGTATATTTTTAAATCTGTGCAAAAACCTCCTAAAGCTGCAAACAGAGATTCTGCTCCTGTAATACACACAATGTACCCTCTCCTGCCCTTCCTTTCCTATCCCCTCTCTCTTCTTCTCTCTTCTCGTTCCCCTTTTCCCCTCCCCTTCTTCCTTCTACTTCTCCCTTCTCCTTCTCTGCTCCCCTTCTTCCTTCCCCTTGTTCCCCCCTCTTCTTCCTTCCCCTGCCCCTTCCCCTTCCCCTTCCCAATCTGCAGAGTGATGAGGGAGCACAAGACCTCAGGAGATGTCCCAGGGAGTGGAGCTCTCTGCTTCCTGTATCATGCAGTGGTACCCCCACAGGGATCCCGTGACAAACTTTATCAATTTCCCACTTTTCCACTGCAATTAACTTTGTTTCAAAGCTTTCTAGACTTTATGGCTATGATGGTTCAAAGCCTGCAAGTTCCCTGCCAAAACATGTTCATAATAATTTAAAACCCATTAGATCTCATTCCAGCTGCATGATTTGGCTTGAAAATGTTTTTATTCACATGTGTCTTTTTTGGGGCCAATGTTCATATTCTTTTGGTCTGTGTTTTACTAGTCTGTAATGCACTATACTTGTTTTATCTCAGTTTGTAGGACAATCTCCATTCATATAATGTATCTCCACTTGCATACAGAACAGATTTAAGTTACTTTTCACTCTACTGATTTTGTAAACATTTGTATCTGAGGCCTAACCAGTACTTTACAAACCGCTTCCAGTGTCACTACAGTTAAAAGTCACTTCAATTTTTTTAAGCGTCATCTCATTGGTGATGCATATTAATTACCATTGTATAGACTTTGCCTGACAATGAAACATTTTTATTTCTAATACGTGGAATTATTCTTTATTCTTTTTCAAAACGTAAGAAAGAAATAGTTGATTTTGATTATGAGAAAAAGAGCTGTGTGGACTGTCCTGCCAGGGAGGGAGTGAGCATACTGGAGTTTCAAAGTCTTGGGAAAATAAGAGGAAATGAATACATGTACAAGCAAGTCACTGAAACACAAATGTAATAGCTTTAGCTATATTCCTAGGGAATGTTCAAGGGGAAAAAATAAAAATGTCACCATAACTTGACAACTAACTTCCATAAAAAATGTTGCTATTAATATCAATTAGGAAGTTCATAAAAATTTAGCAGAAAAATGAGTGATAAAGAGGTCATCTTTTTTACTCAACCAAGTCCTATGTTAATCACATTCATAAGATATTATGAATTTTCTGAATGATGATGAAAGAAAAAAAAGAAACCAACATTCATTCCCTGAAAATTACTTCATAGTAAAAAGTCAAAATATGGGGTTTTCTGGGAATGTGCTTCGCTACCACTGCACAGATCCAGGGTATTTTAAGAGACTTGTCTTTTACCTTTAATTGGGAAGATGAGCACAAAATTAATCTATAAAGCACTTCAGGATCTGGACTAAGGGTTTGGGGCTTGTGTGAGATTGCTAAAAATACACTTAATTTATGGCAAAGTATCAGTGCTTTTCTTCATATTTCCTGTCTGCTCTGGAATTAATGAGTCAGAGTGAAAGGCATTGATTCTTACACCATTCATACAAAAAATCTCCCAAAACAAACAAACAAACAAACAAACAAAAAAATCCCAACTACAATTCCCTGTAGCCAGGTATCTACTGTTTATTTCTCTCCATAAAATGTACATTCAATTCATCCTCCACTACTCTGGTGGGAAAACCCCCTACAAAAGAATAACACACTACATTTTTTGAAGCGTATTAGAGAACAGTAATGATCACCAGCTATAATCCCTTGCACATGCTCTTCATGTAGTCAAAACATCTGTATCTTAAAGCTGAGTAGTTTGAGGTCTGGGTTGTTTCTCCTTTTTTTTTTTCCCTATAAATAGTCTTCACACAAAAATTGGTAATTAATAGTTCAACAATGTAAATAGCTGCCTCATTTTTTTTCTGCTAGAAGGAATAAAATTCCTATTGCAGTGAAAGGAACCTTTAAAAACCAGACTGTAAATGCCTTCCAGCTTTGGGTGGGAAAAAAAGCATAACAGCGTAGCAGCAGAAAAAAGCAAAATAAAGCTCATTTTCACACCCAGCTATGTAATTCTGCCCAAGCTTAAATTAGAAATATTGCTGGAGTATGCAAATTACCTGAAGATTCTTTCAGTTTTACAGTCTTTCTTATACTATTTTTCAGTTAAAACAAAATGGAACAGCAAAGTATTTGTACAGTTATTGTTCTCAGGTTTCCCACACTGCTGTACTAATTTTTTCTGTTTGCCTGAGGTTATATGAAATATTGTTATAACAATGTCTTGGAGGGAGGTAAACATTCTGCCCTTGAAGTGAACCTGAGATATTTATTTATTGATTGTTTTTTAAAATGCACTTACCTAACAAATTCTGAGAGAATTGTTAGACATTAGAACATAAATAGATACTTGGGATCACACGTGTCCCTATATAACTTTGGCAATCACTTAAGGCACTCGATGGATCTTGCTCTGTGTGTTCTAGAGGTCAGTATATCCAGGCTGTGGTGATGAATGATATAATGCAGGTTCTGATAGATGGATGGATGGATGGATTGTGTACAGTTGCAGACTGTCCTCAAATAAAGACTTTGTACTTGATGACACAAGCTTCTCCTAGTTGAGGATTGATATTCAGTAAGAATTATCTGTAAGAATTAACTTATGGTTTTTATTGAAGGTGGGAAGAATATCAAGTAATGGTCTGTTTTCTGCATCTGCAGAAGCATTCATGAAGATGCTAGGTTTCTTATACCTTAGTCAGCCATAAAAATACAGGGAAGGGGTTCCAGGGCTTTTAAGGGTACAACATGCCTGAAAAAAGTTCCCTGACGCAGTAACACAGTGAGCAGAGGTGAAGAAACACGGGACAGCGAGCTATGAGAACATGGATATGACTGACTTCGGCTGAATGAGTGGGGAAAAAAAAAATATCCACCACTTTCCTCTCTTAAACATGGAATGTTAATGTTCAGAGTCCAGTTTTTGATAGGAAAAATTATCACAGTTCATTGTAACTTGACAACTGATACAAATCAGAAGTGAGGGCAAGTCCAGACCTGACGCGTTCTCCATCTGGTTCAATTGAATCTGGCCACTGCCTTATAAAGGCTATCTAAGACTCTGGGAGCTTCAACATTTATGATTTTTAAAACAGCTGGGTGAGTTAAGATTTGTGAGTCGCCTTTACCTTGAGCTCCATTTATTTTCATTAGTCTGTATTAGGTGCTGTGCTGCAGATTTGCAGATTCTGACGGCTTCCCTCCCATGGTGTGATAAATGAAACTCACAGCTTATAACTTAGCTGTTTAGCCCAGATGGCAGAATACCTACCAAAAAAAAAAAAAAGGAAGACAGGAAAATCAGCAGGAAATGGGAAAAAAAAAAGAGGGATGGGAAATAAACTGAGTCAAGACATCCCTAAAGCATGATCTCCTTGTCTTATTCAGAATCTGAAGTTGCTTCTGCTTTTCTATGTTTAAGGAAGCCTGCTAACCCTAGCTGTAGGCAACACAGTCCCTCATAAATGTCCCCCTGCAGTTTTTGGAGGTTCAAAGTGCATCCTGATGACTGCACTGTGCATATAAAATTCATGTAGCTATTTTTAGAATGTAATTAGGAACATATGCTTACTTACAGACAAGAGGCATAAGGTGTATTCATCATAAGCATTGCACAGTAGAAAAAAATCTTGAATTGGCACAGAAAATTTGTCTATAGGCAAGAGAGCACTGACATCCATGGGATTAATAATTCATGTATTTTATCTCATTCAGGGCATTTCAGAAAGTCCATTATACTATATTTTCTGTATAGTCAGTAAATTTTGTAGCTCTTAAAACCCGTGAAATGAAAAATAGGCTCAAAAAGCCATAACACTATCAATACATTAATATTTATGTAGCTCTTTTCATGACAAACATTCCAAAGTGCTGTCCAGTAAAAGAAAATGAAATAAAGCATGAACAGAATGCAGATGACTGTGAGTCAAAAGGTCACTGAAACAGACAAATCAAATTAATGTTTGACCAAGAGACTGACCAAGTTCACCCAGTTAACACTTGGAAATCCTATGCTCTTTTTTAAAGCTCTGTCTAGCCAAGTCTTAGGAATATTATATCAAGAATCAAGAACATAATCAAAACCATCTTAATAAGTGAGGAGAACATGTTTAGGGCCATTTCAGTCTAGACAGAAGAGGTGTTATTTCAAATAAGTACTGAGCACACAGCATACTTCCTTCCCTGGCCAGAAATTTATATAACTGATCTAGCTAAGAAGTTTTTTAGTTATTTAAAAATGAAAAAAAAAATTGTGGGAGTTATTTTTTTCACCAACCACAGTGGCAAATCATTGATATATAATATGCTAATTTCTTTACCTTGTTGAAGTCATTCATAATGGAAAATAATTGTAGAGGACAAGTGTTCTACCATGCATAACTGCTGATTCCTTAGCAGTAGCTTGTTTTCAGGTAATTTTCATCCTTCAGTGTTTTAAAAAGAGTAATTTTCCACTGTAAGATACCTTCAGATCTGATGAATTTCTTCACTAGATGATAAAGTTTATGATTAAAGAAAAAAACAAAATTTGCAACAAGTGAAAACAAGAAAATTGAGAATATTTCATTAGATGAGATTAGAAGAATGAGCTGTTTTTCTTGGTTTGGCAGTAGCCCATGACAAAAGAGTTAAGGGCGATGCTGCATCTTCCTATTATATAAATACTTCCAGAGTAGAATTTGGGGGTTCTAGGGTTGCTGGAGGTTTGTAGTTGGCTTTTAGGAGCTAGTTGCAACAGAAATAGTTAAAAAAGAGGTGCACAAAGGAAATTGTTTGGTGTGTTGTTTTTACTCAAGAGGTCAAAAAAAAATCTACTTTCTAATGGAGTTAATAGAGTAGCAGGAGACAGAAAATTGTGTTTGTTTATGGCTTTGTGTGTACATATTTTTGAAAGGAAAAAGAAAAGAAAAAGAAAACCTACAGAGTTGTTGTATTCAGCTACTTCCAGGCATGTTTTTGACTTTTAATTGGAACAGAAACATTTAATTTTTCTGTAGATATCTGTTATTCATATTCAACCCTCTTAGCAATATAACTTGATTTTGTTTGAATGGTTAGTAGATGTATTCAGAAAGTTTGGAAGATCCAACTGAAATTCACAGGGAAACAGGGGTCATTCACTTTAATTGAGAATATTTTAATGGTTCTTCAGCTGCATAGGGGCTCACACTAATTTTCTAGTCTGGATGCTGTACCAATATTGACTTTATAGCTACCACAAGATAGTCAGAATTAAAACTAAATGTTATGTCTCTTGAACTAATGAAGACATATATTTGGCAGCCATAGAGATTTTTTTTTGTACCACTTATCATCTTGTAGAATTTGTCAAAGCACCCAGAAAGGTTCCTAGCCTGTGCAGTTTATCTGTGAAACATTTAAGAAACACTTCGATTTTTGTTAAAGTAGCAAGCACTTTCGCTCAGTGTTATCAGGATATCTTATTGTTACAAATAACATCTATAGAAGTTGTGTAATATAAGGACAATTTAATATTGGTCCCAGCAGCAGTATAAAACACATGCTAACTATTTCCTGTACTAGATACATTGTTTATTGAAGTAACCCTTGCATCTGAGAGGATTTAAGAGAGTGAATGCTTTGGTTAACCAAGGTGAGTCAGACAGGAAACAAGCAATCTGCTTCCTTACACAAACATAAAATGTAATCTTTTTTAGAGATCAGTAAGTAAATTTAAAAAAAAAAAATCTTTATAATGTAACTAAAAAGCCAAAAACTTTTTCTCAATAAAGTTTAAGCTATTTATGATCTTGAAGTGTCTATATGAGGAGTTTTGTTTCATGCTTGTAATTTGAAAACACTCTGAAAGATTGTAATAAGCTGTTAGTCGAAACGCTAATGAAAAATAATTTCTGATCTGGGTGCTGTGGAACAGTAGTTATTCTGTTATATACTGAGCAATAGCAACTAGATAGCAGAACAGGTATTATCAATAATACAGGCTCAGGGGCATATTGGGAAGCTGAACCAAGCTGAATGAAAGTTGGGATTTAAGGGTAGGATGTTCCCACTTGGGAAACACTGGCTCATGCCATTTACTCAGCAACCATTTCCACAGAGTAACTGTGCTCCTCTGCTGTGCCACCTTTCCACAGGGACACTGGCCTGTCCATTCCTGTAGGCTATGTGTGCTGTTGTATGTTTCACTGAGCATGCGCTGCTTTTCAAGAGCAGATCCAAATGCATCTTTGAGGCCAAAATGGCTTTCCTGCCACATCCACTAGCAGTGTGACCATCCTGACCATGCCGTGGTTAACGGTTAGTGGAAAATAGTGAAGATGACTCACTTCCCGGTGAGAAATGCATTCAGGCGTGTTCAGACAGCGAGTATTTAAAGTTGTATGTGAATGGAAGAAAGGATAATCATCCTTCTTATTCCTCAGCTAATCAAGACTGAACTATCTCACAGTGAAGAACTGCAGGCTCCAGATTTTCTTGCAAGTTTTTCCATATTTGCTGTAGGAGTAGGAGCAGATTCCTCCAAGAGGAATACAAAAGGCTCCAAATCTCTGAAGAAATTAAAGAAAACAAAGCAAGATTTTTTTTGTTTTGTTTTGTTTTGTTTGGTTTTTTTTTTGTTCATAGGGCTTTTTGGAATTATTGAAAAAGCCTGCTTAATTTTTCCAGAGGCAAATTGGGAAGTCCCTTCCATATTTGGAAATACCTGCATAGTTTTACAATGTCATCTGGAATTTATCTCTTACTCATTTAAATAATGAATATATTGAGGACAGGAACAGCTATTAGTGAAGTATACACCTATTCCATGTAGGAAAAAAAGTGTGGGAGAGATACAACCTTTATAATGGACACAAAAATGTCTAGCTGCCCCCCAGTTACAACTGGAAGGACATGAATTACAAAATTATTATTAAAAGTTTGCATGGAGGGAGTGGGTAGAATAAAGCAAGTTTTATGATCAGGACAATCCCTGCTTACCAGTTAATAAGTTATACTTCAATGACTGATTGATTGCTTCACCAACATCAGACAGTAGTAGGTGAGGTACTGACCTATTTAATTTGGCTCTTAGCATGAAGCCTGAGCATACCTGTGCAGGAAATGAGGACAAAACCTGAGCTCTTTAGTCAGAGCGATTCACTCCCAATTTCATATCTGTACCTTACATTTCATATCTGTACCTTACATTTCATATCTGTATCTCATTTGGAATCTGAATGCAGAAGGAAAAGACATCTTCTGTTCTAATAATATGAATGTCTGAGGAAATAGCCTGCTGCAAAATGTGTATGTTAATGGACAGCTTTTCAGCTGTCCAGCAAGATTTCCAGGAGGTCAGACAAGCTGATTTCACTATTTCCAGATTTTAACTCTGTGAAAGAGATGTAAACTCTTAACATGGAAGGAATGAGCCTTTTAAGATTCTCAGCTTGTGTCTCTCTGGTCTGAATTTCCATACTCCATTACATTCAGTAGATGTTGGACTGGGACCTTAAAATTTAATTTTAATGGTTAAACTAGCTGTTTCAAAGTGATCAGTTACTTCCTTATCTGTTAAAAGTTATAAAGTTCCTTGTAAAGCAAGAGAAATATGCTCCTTTTATGATTAGGCAGATTCATAAAGATCCTCATAAAAAGAGATTTTTTTAATGAAAAAAAGCAGAAAAGTCCACTCAGCAATGTATATATTTTAGATAAAACCATTTAAACTCATTTTTAGACTAAACACTTTGTGCTGCCCTCCAGCTAACTGCTCTAGAGATGAAAGGCCCCATTAGAATTTAGTCCCATTTGCCTTTGAAAGCATGAGTCCACCCTCTTTGTTAGTAGACTTAAACCAAAACCATCAAAATAGAAATCAAAACACAGAACTCTACAAATAACACATATTTTTCAATGTGCTGAATCCTTTATACTTAGTTAATTTTTTTCAAAAGAAAATGCCTTATTGTAGTGCAGACTGCTGTTGTGAAATGAACCCAAAGCTCCAGAGAAACCTTTTTCAAAAGTCCTTGAAAAAGCCTTTGTGATTTCCCTTGACTATTGATCTACATCCCTCTACTGACTTAAGACTAATACATGTTAGCAGGACTTGAAAGAGATTTTTTTGAAATGCAGGTGCAAAATGTTTAACATAACCTTGAGTTTTATTGCAAAAGACTTCTAGTTCTGGGGCAAAACATATTTTCATGTATAAGTGATCCCAAGACCTCCCTTTTTCCTCAGACCTTTTAGTCATAAAAAATTCAGGGGTAAAGAACGCTTTCAAAACTCCCTGTGGCAGAATAAACTAGAGCTGAACCTTCACATGATTATTCCAGAGTGAGTCATTTAAGCATAGGACTGCTTCATAAACTTCAGGGACTTCATTTGCATGTGAATATTGATTCCTCGCACACAAACAGTTCATCCTTTTATGTTGTTTTTGCATGAATTTGCCCTCCAGAGAATTGATTTTTTTTCCGTGCTTCAGCCGGGTGCTTCTGCTGCCCCAGTCAAAAACACTTCTCCTCAGTGAATCAAATGGAGCAATGAGAAAGTGTAGATAACCCCCAGTTCTTCCTCTCAAGCATAAACAATTCACATTTCCTTCCAAGGAAAGACTGAACATTTGACCTCTCTTTTAAATCAGCAGATAAGCAAAAGCAGTTGTACGTGTGTGGGGGTAGAGACGTCCATCAAACAATCTCAATTAACAAAAGTAGTTAGGTGCAGTATTTCCTAAGTAAATCAGATCTCAAAGTACTCTTTCATCATTCAAACAGGGGTTATATTTTGGTTCTTGTAATTCAATCTGCAGCTATGCTTGCAAGCTGCAAGTAAAACTTGCAGTGTATGAGTTTGACCCCATAGCCTGTACTTATATGAGGAAGTGGTATGAATTTCCTACAGTAAAGCCCAGAAGAGACAACAAGATCTTAGCCCATTTGCACGGGGGTGCTGCATGGGTCATAAAACAGTCTCATATCCTGAAAAGTCAGCGAGCAAGAAGGCAACTTGGAATCATGTCAACAGACCTTTCACCAAAACTGCCACTACAGTATTTGATGAACCATAGACTGCTCATCACAGAAATACAGTACTTCCACATATCTCCACAACTTTAATGACACACTATGTTTCTGTTTTAATATCACAGAAGAACACAGAAATGTCTTCCCCATTCTATCATACACTATTTTACTGCAGCAATATTCCCTATGTTCAATCACAGTTGCATGAGATGCTGTGATGATACAATAATTAGAGACATCAGATTACCAGGACTCAGTCACATATGAAGAAAGATATGTGGGAAAATACAATCAATTGTTAGACAGTTCTCTTAACAGAAGGCTGGGATGTGTCTGTTTCATAACAAAACTGAGCTATATCAAGTAAATTAAATGTAGGATGTTCGGAAAAATAATGATCTTTATCCTAAGTCATATATTTATTGTTTGTGTTTTACCTGTACTTTTAAAGTGAAAATCAAAGTTCACAATTTTTAGGATAGTGTAGTAACATTGTTGATAATGATATCTATAAAATAAATAAGAATGGCCAGGAAAAAGACTTGTTCTCAGCTTTTAAATCAGCTGACAGTGAGCAATATTTTGGCACAATAACAGAGATTCTCAGATTCAGATTTCTTGAGGAAAATATTACTAATGTCCTATGGAAAGTTTCTGTACTGTTCATAGTGTATTTGTTTGGGAGATCAGATGAAGAATGTACAACTGTAAAAACTATGATGAGGAACAACTATTAAGAGTTATCATTTGACGGGAAAAGATTTTTTTCCTCCTGCTTCTGACCTTTAGCAATCACTTAAACAACCATTGTTTGAATTTATTTTTCGCTAAAGAAATTGTAGGTTAGATTGTGAGTTGGGAAAAAATACCTTGGCTCTGTATAAGATATGTTCATAATAAAATTGCCAGTAAATCCTATCATATGATGAGGGTACAATAAATTACCATGAATTCTCTGTCACTGGTTATGAGGTTGCTTACCTTTCCATTTCAATTCTTTTGGGCATTTATCCTGATTGGAATATATGGTTATCGCTGTGGTACTTGTCCTTCAGTGACATATGGAATGTGCATCAGCGAGGCTGGATTGTACAGACGCCAGATTCGGTTCAAGCAGCAAAGTTGTCTGAATAAATGCTAATATAATAGTGTTTACCATGAGTATATATTCAACAGTCCTTCCTACCTGTCAAACCTGAAGTAATCACTGCATTCAATTTTGGGCATATTTAATGTTTACATTTTCACAGATTGACGTTTATTTGACAACTCCTGTATCTCCTCCAAATGGCTTTCTTTATTTGCTAATGACATTTCAACTATTGATTTGAAATTCTATCATAGTATTAAATGACTAATTGCTTCAAAATTTCCAGTAAACCTTAAGCTTAACTGAAAGGCATAGTCATGTCTTATTTAAGAATAGTATGTTAAAAATAGTGTTTTAAAATAATTTGGCTTTCCTAATTAAGTACACAGAAATGGGACAAATAAAAACCAGTCTTTCTACTGCAATACTGTCCTAATGACAACTCTTCATTAAAATAAAGAAGAAAGATAAATCTCTATATAGTCCAAATTATCTGGGCTGGAATTTTAATTGTGCTTCCTATTGCCTGGGGAATTAAGAAATTTCAGACTAAACCCTCAAGAGGTTGTGCACATTTTCACAGTTTGAAAACTGACATCCTGAGTGATGCATAAATTCATTTGTATCAGCCAAATATTTCCCACTTTCTATAAAATAGGTAGTCTAAAAACCATGGGCTCTTATCGACATCAGTAAATTTAAGGAGAAATTATTTTTCCTAATGCGTGCAGGATGAAAGTAAAATCAGGATGATATTTTGGACTGAAGAGGGTGTAATAAGAGACATCAGGTAAAATCATATTCCCATTGCATTAATTTTAGATAACAGAGGGTCACATGAGTAGTTCTTAAACTTAGCAATTTTGATATCTTGGCTTGCAATCTTTAGCATTTTAAATGCCAGCATACAGGTGACATGGACTTACTTGAAACTGGGTAATTTTGTGTCAACATTGATAGGTGAAAGCCTGATATGAGAGACAACGATTTATCTTTGTGCTTTTCTCAGTGCTTTGGTACACATCTGAAAGGAAAGAGGTGGTCATAATGTAAAGGTTGGGCAGTAACAAGGCAGATGTCATCTTTTCTAAATCAAACACCTTCAAGTAGTGAGACACAATTTTAGGAAATTGAGCTGCTTCTTTCAGCATCAAACAGCTGGGAACTCTTGAAGTTTTCATAGAGTTTGGCATTACAAATGGATGTCCTAAAGGTTATTTTTGTTACTGTGTCTGTGTAAGGAGAAGAATTTCCATGATAAATAAAAAAAAAAAGGTTCAGCCAGTTTTATATTGCAAGTACTGGTAAGCAGAAGCTCAACTTTCTTCTTTCTAGACAATTTATTTTTACAACAAGGAGTATGGGCATCTTTCATGACACACAGGTCGAGGGAATCCAACCATTGCTATACTATTAATCAAGACTTACCAATTATTTGCTCCACATTTTTTATCTGGCTGATGGAGTACAGAGCAGGCTAAGGGGATGAGAAGATTAGAAACCAGAGCTAATACAGCAATATCTCCACACTTTTCAACTGGTTAACACTCACCTCCCATGCCACTGTCACTTCAGTGGGGCAGGTGGACAGGAGGTCTGTCTGTGGGGCTGAAAGGACATTTCTTTCCACACCCTGGGTGTGACTTGCACAAACAAAAACCTCAGTAATATATTAGCAGGGATACCCTTAACTCTAAGTATTCACACCATCCCATAACCAATTCAATTTCATCAATTTGGAAAAGAGTTACTGATGATGAATTGTCTTCTTTCTCCCCTTTCATAAGTATCAGTCTGTGGATTTTAAAGTGTATTCCAGTTAGAAATAACATTGGCATGTTGGAGATGACATGCCAATTCTTGAAAAGCATTACATTAATGCTCCAGGGAATGTGACTGCAATTTTCATCCATTTTCAACAGTTTTATCACATTAAATGCAAGATGCTCCCTTCTTCTGTGCTGGTGTTTTTTCTCCCTTGGCCCATACAGGGCTTGAAATTTTAAGTCTTCATTTCTGCAGCTTATGATTTTAATGCTATTAGGAAACAACTTCTTTTTCCCAAACCTACATTCTGGGAGTGAATCCAGGCTATTGCCATGCAATTTGATAGCAAATAAGAAAGATCATATTAATTCTCTTCCATGTTGATGACATTCCGGAACTGTTCTTCCTACATTTACTAGAGAGAATGACATTTACCTGAATTTAATACTTTACCTATTTTTTACTTTTTTTCCCCAAGTGCAATGCAGTTAGAATTGCACAAAGAGAAAAGCAGAAGTAATTGAGAAAAATGCATACAGACACATATACCCATGTTGTAATTGAATCTAAAAAGCAATCCTGCTCTGCAGTTCATTTACTGATTGTTTTCACATCAGGGTAGTGAGCATAAATTTGTGCTGCATCTACCCTGACACTTCAAAAATAACAGCTTTCACACTTCAGTTCTTTTAACCCATTAATGTTTAAGTCGTTACATTATAATGTCTCTGGTTTTACATCTGCCTTCTAACACTCCTAACTTCTATGTGTTCAGGCTTTTGTTGTTCTAAGGAGGAGCAGCACTCCAGGTAAGCAGATTATAGGAGCTCCCTGGCAGTGGTGCCCTGTTCTGTTTTCTTCTTACACCAGACAGTATTAAGAGTGAGATATGACACTGTAAAGATGAGGAATTCAGACATCATATGTCCCTGCAGCAGTGAGGCACAACAGGATGCCCTGAGACAACGTCAGAGAGAGCATCCTGCTGTGCCTCAGCTCTGAAGGACGTGGCTGAGGTTTCTCCCTTATCTCTGAATTACCTGCTGTTTACACTCTTCTGTCACTGCTTTGCTCTTCATTACTGCACTTTGTCAATTAAATATTGACACTCCTATTGAATGAATCTCCACAATTTTTTAAATGCCAGGGCACACTTCTAACTTTTCAAGAGTGAAATCAAACAAATACCTACTTGAAATAGAGTTCAAATGAAAATAATGAAAATTATTACTGAAATAATGAATAATGAAAATTAATACTGAAAATTTTAATTTTCCATGTGAAAAATAAATGGCCATTATAGAAAAGACACATAAAGAGAGTGCTTTGCAGAAAGATTCCCTCAAAAACCTTTGTTAGTGATCACTCACTGAAGCCTTCACTCACTGACAACTGGTAAGATTTATTTTACTATTGTTGTTAAAAAGATGGAGCTAGGGAGAAATTCCTATGCTGCGTTTCAATCAATGCAATAAATTTAATCTCTTTCTCCAATGATATCTCACATATTATCTTTCAAGAAAGGAAATACCCTTTCTTTAATTGTCACATGTATTGTTCTAAAAATGCTTCATGAATGCTCAGTAAGAGAAATGTAATTTCAAGATTCTGATTTTTTTCTTTTTAATCCTTTGTATTATTGCATGTGAATAAATATCTAAGTCTCTTCTATTTAAATGGCCTCACGACCTTCTGAGAGGGTGACTTTAATGCTTAAACATGCATACACATTTCTTTGTGGTGAAGATAAACATGAGAATAGCCGTATTAAACAAGAATAGCTCAATCTAGTTCTACCTAGCCTACTGAGTCAATAACCATTAGCGATATCAGCCCTGTTTCAGATATGTTAATTTCATCACATAAACTCTTTATTCTTGAAAAACTTAGTCACAGTAAATGGTTTTACAGCTGAGTTTTGGGTTTGGTGTTTTAGGAAAAAAAAGCTTCTAAAAACAACTGATCACTAAGGTTCAATTAAATATAATTTAATATATTTTTTAGAGTGTAGCTTTATAAGATTGTTCTACTTCAAATTCCATTCCCATTTTTTAGACCAGGAAAAGCCTTATTTGAGAAAGCAAATCTCAGTCTAAAGAAACAATTTTAGAACAAGCATATAAAAAACCTGTAGATAAATACTCCACATGGAAATTCTGAGAGAACAACTACATTGAGTCACAGAAGCAAACTTTTTAATGTCTGGAGTTTCATAAAAATGAATTATTGGGTCAAAACTGAACTGAGGGGGTAACTAGCTGATGCTTGCATTGTCATGAGGCAGGGAAAATTCCTGTGACAGAGGTGCTGACAAAACTTCCTGTGAAGTCATTAAACCCTGTGTGTGCAGTGGGAATTCTCCTGGATATAAACTGCAGGCTTCAGCCCTCAGCCTGTCATGCACATCAGGTTTCGAGCAGGGGAGTTACACACGTCTGTGTACAAGCACCAGTCTCTCAGTCAAAAACAACTGCATAGCTGGCCTGGTGCAGAATCTTCCATCTTGCTAGGAAGGTGTCTATAAAAGTATTTTTAAATTAGCTCTTTTTTGCTGGAACATCTATTGCTTTCACCCCAAATACATGTCAGGACAATTGGCATAATTATAAAAAAGGACACAAATTTTTGCAAGCTGAAGAAAAGATGAAATGCTAATATTTTAAAGATATGCAAAAAAACAGCAGCATGGCTTGTGAATACTTACTTTCTATTTTTATAATTATTCTTCATCATTAAACTCTATAAAATTCCTAGAACAATAATTTCATTCTAAAAGGTTAATATGTTGCAAGTAGTAAGTTGTAAATTAAGAACTTCTCTATAAAGCCTTTATTATAATTCATTCTTCTAATCAGCTTGTGCAAAATGTGTTCAAAATCTTTGAATGTTTTTTTAATGGAAAATTGAGAAAGACACTTATTGTCTCCATTTATATTTTTCAAAATCTGATTTTGAGTTACTGACTTCCATGCAATGCAGTGTAACAAATTTCAATACCTTCAGATATATTAATTCAGAATGATATCCAGAGATTTTTTCCATGTACAAATTTAGGTCAATAATGCTTCTCCCTAAGCTGGAGAAGATTTGAATGTGAAAATGTTAAATTTCTGCAGGCAATACGAAGTTCTTACTAATGAAGGTATGTGAAGTCAGTCATCTGAGCTTTGCGTTCTCTAAGCTCTTTCAGCTTTTCAGATGAACTCCTTTAAAGTTTCATCTCAAGAAATTTTTTTTTCATAATCAACGGCAAATTCATCTTTTCTAACTAAATATTATTTTAATGATATATTTTAAAATGCATATGCTTAAATACTTCCAGTAAATCTAACATAAATTACAAAGAATTCCCCAAAAGATAAAAAGACATAGGCATTTGCAAATTGTTGTATAATTTTAGTATTTATTTGACTTTTAATTATGATTCAGCTTTAATAAAAATCCAGAGTTTTTTGGAAATTGTTGAAATACATCAGTGTGGTGGTTTCCAGATGCAATCCTTAATCTGGTGTTAGTGACCTTGGAGATTCCAGTGTTTTAGAAATCTGATCCAACAATTTCCATGCAAAAAAAGTGATTTGAAAACAAATACTAAAGATTATGAGAAATACTGAGACAATCTATGTTCTTCTGAAATGCTTTATTTACAGAGGGCTTTAGGTATATATCACTAATTTCAGACCACTGCATAAGAGTCACAGCATGCTTTTAAAAAAGCAGTGGGAGAATACATTTTCAAGTATCTTTATCTGAGTATGTTTGTTGCTGGGAAATTATTTGTTTTAGCCTTAGTCTTAATTTCTATATTAATTAGATTAAATAGGGCATGAGTCATAATATCCCAAATTGGAATCAAATCAAATAATTTAAAAATTATTGCATTTAGGACTACCAATGTGGGATTTATTTTTCTGGATGCCGCAGCAATAATGATCAGGTGGAAATCAAATCTATTTTATCCTTGGTTAAGACTTGAAGTTCAGGACTGCAGATCTAAATTTTAACAGAAGTCTATAAATATTGATGATCTTCCCTTTTGACATCACCCATATCTTAGTGTCTGAACCAATGCTTTTCTTTTTTAAGAAAAAAAGGCTGATATTATGCTGGATCTTATTAATTCAATTAGTCAGTGTCATCAAGTAAGAATGCAATACATACTTTTTTATGTATATGTTTAAACTCTGCATGCATAGAGTGAAAGTAACTGTCAGTATGCCAAACTTGTCTTAGCATGACGTAGTCTTGATGATGTCACATGGCTCTCAAGTTTACTATCAGACTTCACTCTGTGAAATTTTCATTTATTCCTGTGGTGGTTTGACAGGAAATGTGTTTTTTGTGATGTTATGGTTGGGCCAATGGATATTCAGATTTTAGTATTGGCATCTAACCTGGCCATTAGGACATTGGACACGCCTCTGAGAACAAGGAGTTAAAAGCAGAGCTCTCCCCTGGGAGGCTCTCTTGGGTTCTGGTGAGGAAAGAGTTCGGGTCTCTCTCCCGGCCCAGCTGCTGCTGCTGGGCGGGGCAGGGGAGCCATGCGGCTGGGTGAGGTAGGCCGGGGCCTGGACCGAGAGGGGAGGTGAAGAGGCCCCCGAGGATGGAAGGGTGGGAGAAGTACCAGGAGGCATCAGGCAGCCCCCTCCAAGAGAGAGAGAGAGAGACGGTGCCTGAGACTGTAACCTTGAAGCTTGATAAACATGGGCCTGTGCCGGCAGCACGGCTGGGACGGAGAAGAAGGGGGGGTGCAGCCGGCCACTTGTAGGAGCTTTTAACCCCTTCTTGGAGAATGAGAACTTTACAGAACATTGACCTTTCCTAGAAGAGAGATAGAGTGGAAGATGAGGAAGGAAATGTGCAAGTGTGAGAGAGGTTTGGGCGAGCGAGAGATAGTGGAAGAATAGAGAAGAATCCTAGTGGGAAGAGATGATGGAGTGGCTTTTGCTGGACTCTTTTTGTACAGCCATGGACAGAACCATGTTCCTTGTGACTGCATCTAGGGGGAGGCAATGCCTCAGAACCAAGAGGGTTCAGTGTTGGTGCTCCTTGGCCCCAGGGGGTGAAAAAATATGGGGGGGACAGGTGTCCCAAAGGAGAGATTGTGGGGACAGGTGTCCCAAAAGTGAGACTGTGCTCTTTTTGGAACGGGACAGAGCATCCTTAAAAAAGACAACCCTAGAAGCAGCTCTGGTCCATGTTCAGTGGTGAGAGCACTGGACATGGAAGGAAGGGGTCACGACGGCAGATGTACTCCAGGCGGTGCCACGAGTGACACAGGAACACATGAGGCTTCAGCTGTGTTTCCAGGGGAAGCCCATGGTACAAGAAGGACTCCTCTCCTCTTGATGAACTGAGGATTGATTGTCTGAAGGGTAGTGCTGGACCAAGAGTTGGTGATTTGAGGAATAGATGTATTCTATTGGAAATTTGGTGGGGGGAGGAGGAAATGTATTTGTAAGGTTTTCATTTTCCCTGTGTGTGTTCCTTTTTATCTATAGTTGTAGTGTAGTTAGTAAAGTTTTGTTTTCTTTATTTCCAAGTGGGAGCCTGCTTTGCTTATTCCTGGTCACATCTCACAGCAGAAACCAGGGAGAGGGTACCCTCATGGGGGCACTGGCATTGTGCCAGTATCAAATCATGACAATTCCCATGAAATTTATGTGTAAAAGTTCACCTACATGTTAGGTGATTTTCTAGTATCAAGTAGAATTTCTGCTTCACCCCGAAAACATGAGCTGCACTTCTAAGTCCAGCCAAATCCTGTCACTGCTTAAAAGCAGAACAGAAATCTTCATGGCAATCACAATCCATCAGCTCTCCCAGGCACTTTAAATAATTACTTCTGACAGATTTTTTTGTAGTTTTTGTAGGACCTGTGTAGTTTGCTTACTGCTATACAAACAAAATCACAATGTTTTTTGCATTGCATTCTTAGATATTACTACAAAGTGTGGAATATATCAATCCTTCATCAGGTCCTTCAGAAAATAAAAATGGGCAGCAAGGTCCCATTTTCCTTGGTTATTGTCACTGGACTTTACTACCACTCAAAAGGAATTGTTCTAATCACCCCATTAATTAATTACTTTGAAGAGTAGTACATATTGCAATATTACCACTGAATATGAAGCTCAAGATAGACAGAATAAAGTTCACTCATCTCTGGAAGATCTCCAGGACCAAAGCTGGCAACTTGGCTCATAAGAACAAGTTGGTAGGAAAGAGAATAATGCCTTTAACCATATTTTATGAAGTTAGTTTTGGCCTCAATAACTGAATTATTTGGGGAGTAAAAGATACTCCTTTTCAGGACTTCCTCCTCGTGGTTTTTGTATTCCCCTGCCATAATCAAGATGAGACACAAGAGTCCTGCACAAGTAAGAGCTCAAACTTCACAAGTGAAGCTTTATCATGCTAAAGTAGCAAAAACATACACAAAAGGACTTTGTGGAACTCAATATTTTATTATTCTACTAAGCTGTCTGTACAAAAATAACACAATTGTTCAATATAATATCAATAGCATGCTCAGTCTAAATGTGTGAAGGCCAGTGATGACCAAATACTACCCACAGCAGTAAAGGAGTAGTGAATCATTGAAAGACTCATTTTCCATATTTCACTCACCCATCTTGCACCCTTTCAAGGCTGTTGAGGTAGAAGAGCTCACAAACTCCTTGCTGTTAAGGCTGGCATGCTAACTTACCAGGATGAAAGTGCAGCTTGAAAGGTGACAGTATTTCAGTCCAGGGAGTTGATTGTTTCATTTTGTGACACCTGACAGGGAAAAAGATTGTTGTCTCCAGTACAGAAATAATAATATGATGGGAAGTCTTTGCATGTACTAGGGTGAGGAATTTGGTAAGAATTTCATTCAGCTCTCTTAAGACTTGAAAACTCACCAGGCTTAAAAATTCTCTGTTTAGCTGAGGTTTTCAAGGTTTTCACAGCTTCATTAATTTTAATAACCTTTTATTTATCTAGTCACATTCCTGGCAAAATCAAACCTGTTAGTCAAACAGAAGTTTTATTCCTGGCTATGGCCCACTCAAGTGTTAAATGACACCATTAAATATCAAAGATACGGTTTTTAAGCAAGCAGTATTGCACTCATGAAACTTAAAGACTTGAAATGTAATCTTCACCAAGTGCCTACCAACAGATAAATACTCTGCAAAAGGATTAACTTTGAGTTTTTTCATAGTGGTGAAAGAAGATATCTATCAATATTCTATCAATATGATAGAAATATTGAGGCTAAGTAAATACCATGTAAGCTGCTTTTGATGGTATATATCCACCATTTACACAAAATTAAAAAAAATTATCCTGGTATCGTGTTGTGAAAGGATTGACAAAAATCTGAGAGGGGAAAGACTCCCAGATGACATATGGTTACTTGGGTGTCAGAGAGGTGAGTTCTGACCAGGTTACTCTGCAAAAGTACAAAGCCTATTGGAGTTAGTGTTATAGTCCTTTATGTTTATCTGTAGATAGCATGTTTTGATCCTGTCACAGAAGAAAAAATAATCTTTTTTCCTGCTCAGGCACTTATATAAGATTACAATATTTTGTATTGAATTTTTAAACATTAACTCACTGTTCAGAATAGATTGAAATTATCTTAAGCAAAATCATGTGGACAATAAACACATATGATATAGAAAAACATATTGAAAATGTTTGTGAATAAATCATTAACCAAAAATAGGTAAAAGTTTTTAAAAATAACATCCATGCAAGTCTTGTTACAAGGTAGGAAAATTGGATTATGAATCAAATCCCATTTCTCATAATTCTTCACATGTTTGTCAACATATTCTTACACAGATTTTTGTATAAGTATTCATCATGCTCACAAATAAACCAATATTGACTCCTTCAGAGAAAGACATTATGATCTATTGAATTCAAAGATAAATACTCAATGGGTAAGATCAGATTTCTCTTAGACAAGTGTTAGTCTTGATAGTAATTAAGAAAAGAAATTATCATCTGTATTAACCTATACATTCTAATAACTTGGTTCATTACACTCATTGAAAAGCAATTATTAACTTCATCTCTTAATCTGTTACAACTGGAAACTTTTCTTGTGCAACATATTTTAACAATCTATTTACAAAAGCAGGCTCATGGTAGCAAAAGAGATTTGCTTAATGAGAGGTGACAGGCAGGCAGAATAGAGGTCTGTTTAGCAACAGGTTTTAGAGTGTAAGGTACTTCAGTAACAAAATTGAGGACATATAAATAATCTTGGAATGAAATTATTTAGAAAAATTAGAATACCTGTGCATTTCAGTTATTTCCAATTTAGGAATAATGCATTGCAGTTATCCCCAAGTTAAGAAAATTCTTTCCTCTTCTATCTTTTAATATATCATATTTTATCATTAACTTTTAATTCCATTGTATATTAAAAAACAATGAAAAGCCTTTAAATATTAAAAGGATTAGTTCCAATTTTTATAGGAGTTTCAATATGAATTGAATGATAAAATTTGGTAATGTTTCAAGAGCTTCTAATATTTTATTCTGATTAAGAATTGAACTGCTTTTACTTAACATCAAGGAAGTAAAAGGGGCCAAAGAAAAAGGGGAAAAGAGGCAGAAGACTCTTGTGAAATTATTAATAGAAAATTATAAAGTCCAAAGTCCATTTAGAACTTAATCTGAGCATATATGTGAAAGACAATAAAAAGTATTCCTGAAAATACATCTGCAGCAAATCGAGGGAGGGCCAAAGAGAATCTCTGCCTTTTGTTGGATATGACAGAAACATAGAGAAAAAAGGATGAGAAAAAGGCTGAGATACTTAATTCCTTCTTTGTCCCAGTCTTTAGCAGCGAGACCAGTTGTCACAAGGTATGCAGCCTCCTGAGCTGAAAGACAGAGAGAGGCAGCAGACTGAAGCCCCCATAATACATGAGGGACAGTCAGTGACCAGCTATGCCACTTAAACTAACACAAGCCCATGTGGTTGGGTGGGATCTACCCAAGAATGCTGAGGAGGTGATGGAAGAGCTTGTCAAGCCACTTTCAATCATTTACCACCAATCCAGCATAACTGGAAGCTGGCAGATGTGATAAGGGCCAGAAGGAGGATATCAGCATAACTTCAGTGCTGGGGAAGGTTGTGGAGCCAATCGCCTGAGTGTGGTCACGTGGAACATGTCATACAGAACAACCAAGCCAAGGGGTCAGACCAAGGCAGGTCCTGCTTGACCTGGTGTTCTTCTACAACAAGATAATCTGGTTAGTGGGTGAGGGACAGGTTGTGGATATGTCAATCCAGACATCAGTAAAGTCCTTGACAGTGTCCCAAAGAATTCTGAAGAACACTGGTAGCCAATGTCTTGGCTGGGTACATTGTTTTCTGAGCTAAAAACCAGCTAGATTGCCAGGCCCAGAGAGTGAAGGTGAATGGAGCTGCATCCAGCTGGAGGCCAGGCACTAGTGGTGTTCTCTAGAGCTCTGTACTGGAGTCAGCCCTGTTTAATATCCTGATAATATGGATGATGAGATGGAGTGCCCCCTCAGCCAACTTTCAGATGACAGAGTTGGGTAGGAATGTCTGCTGGAGGGCAGAAAGGCCCTGCAGAGGGGTCTGGGCAGGCTGGTTTGATGGGCCAAGGGTGTGGCCCATTAATGGTGTGGCTTTCAATATGGAAAAGTACTGGGTCCTGCTCTTGGGCTACAACAACCCCAAGCAGCACTATAATCTGGGGAAGAGTGGCAGGAAAGCTGACCAGTGGAAAAGGACTGGGGATGTTGGTGACAGTGGCTCAAGAGAAGCCAGGGTATGCTGAAGAGGCCAAGGGCATCCTGGCTTGGGTCAGAAATAGCATGGCCAGCAGGACCAGGGCAGCAGCCATCCCCTTGTACTGGGCACCTAAGGATGCACCTTGAGTGCTCTATCTAATTTTGGACCCCACACTGAAAAAAAGACTTTGAGGTACTGGAGCAAGTTCTAGAGAAGGGCAACAGATCTGGGGAACACAGGAACACAGGTGGTATGAGGAGGGTCTGAGGGAGCTGGGAGTGTTTATCCTGGAGAAAAGGAGGCTCAGGTGTAACCTCATTGCTCTCTGCTACCACGCGAAAGGAGGGTGTAGCCAGGCAGATGTTGTGATTTTCTTGCAGGCAGCCAGTGACAGGACAAGAGGAAATGGCCTCAAGCTGTGACAGCAGAAATTTAGATGGTGTATCAGGAAATGTTTCTTTGCTGAAAAGGTTATAAAATATTGGAACAGGCTTCCCAGGGAAGTGGTGGAGTTACCTTTCCTGCATGTTCAAAAAATGCCTAGATGTGATGCTTGACATGGTTTAGAAGTGAACATGGTGCCAGGTTGACAGATATGGTGACCAGGAGGTCTGTTCCAGCCTTGGTGACTCTATGGAGTCACACTTTAGTTTGAGTGTTTGAGATAGTGCAGTTAGGAGCTCAAGGACGAAGCCCTTGTAACAATTCAACTTGTCAGACTTTTTCAGATCACATGATCAACTCTTCCTGTGTTTAATGCTTGACTGAAAATGCATGCAACAATTTTTTTTGTTACACTGGTAAATTCTATAAAAATGGCTTAGCAGTAGGTGATTTGCATAAATAGCACAGTGTAAATAATAAATATTATAATGTATTGCATATAATATTCAAAATTTACTTTTTCTTGATTATATTAATTTGGTTACAGTTTCCTGCCTTGTATAAAATTCTACTTCCAATTCTATATTCTTATAATACTTGCAATTTCATTGATCTACATACCAAAGCTATTTTATTGAGGAAATTAATGGATAATTCTGAATAATTAATGTATTTATATTAAAGATATTGTGATCTCCTTTTAAACAATAAACAATAGCACAGAAGACTGGGCTCTTTGAAAGAAGCTGAGCAAGTAAAAAATAAATGTAATCTGTTCTTCATGTTAGGAAAACCTCTGAAACAAGCTAAAATTTTAAGGATGAAAGTTTTAATGTAGATATCATATTAACAAAGTCTGAAATAATGCAAAACTGCAACCTATTTAAAGCATATGCTATAAAAGTAAGAGGCAGTTGCAGAAGATCTAATAGGTTTGACTCTAAAGTGATAGTTAACCTCCATAATGAGATAATGAGGAATATTTTAGGCTCATACAGACAAAATGACATAGGCTCATTGTTTCTTCATTTAAGATACTTGAATGATTTCCCAAGAGATTTTGTTGTCTCATGCTCCCTCTCCATACCATTTTTCTTTATAAGTATAAATAACAGCACATGATCATCAGAAGCAAGTGGTATTTCTGATCAAAGATTTTGTTATGGGAATAAAATCATCCATCCAGACCCAAATGGAGCTGTGTATAATTTGTCTGGTGATCAAAACCCAGACACTACCTTCATTAGTTTTATTAAAATTGCTGTATTAAAATTGCCATATTATATTCCATTTTGAGTTGAAAAATAGGTCTTAATGTAATTGTTCACTCATAAGAAAATAATTTCAACTACAACCATTTAATCCTTATTGTAGAAACCTTGTTTGCAGTAAGTGGATAACTTTTGTTCACACATGATTCACTAGAAGATATATGTCACCAGTAGAAATTATTAACTGACAAGATTCCATTTTTACATTTTATGCAATACATTCATTTCCATAAATTTATTAAAAGTGCCTGAAGAACAAAGAAATTATGCACTTCTATTATTTTTTTCACAGAGATTGAAAAGAAAAATATACTGGCAAGCTCTGCCACTTTACTTAATTATTTTATTCATCACTAGGATACTGAAATTAGACCTCTTAATGATGTTACTTTATACATGTTAAACAGCTGTATGCACACACAGACACACAAAAAAAATCATAGTAATTTATCAGAACTATAGATGTTTAAATATTTTCTCTTGCAGAATTTGTTGAGAAGTGTTCAAACAATTAGCTGAATAGTTATGAAAATATTTGAAAGTATAAAGTGTACATGTGAACTGTCGGAAGTCAGCACATCCCTCTGGATGTCCAGAGTTGCCAAAAACCCTCAAGGGGGGCTCGGAGACCCTGGCATGTTGCCTGGAACACCTGGTGGCTTCACTTTGATACTTCCAGTGAATTGCCACCTGTGTATGAGAACATGAGAGCCACACAGGTTTGAATGGTGCAAGAATGATGTATTTACAGGGTGGAAATATAGATTTTGGGGTTTTTTGGAATAGGGGTTATGGAGACAAGATGGAGGAATCAGGGTGTGTCTCATCCTTCTTCTTTCTTCTTCTTGTTCTCCCTTTTCTGCTGTGATGTTGGCACTTGGGGATTGGTTTAGAGTAGAAGTGCACTGTCTAACATAGGTGATAGGTATTGGGAATTAAAAGTAAATATGATATACGTAGTTTGTAGTACATAAAGACAACACTGCCTCGGGGGCGGTCAGAGTGCTTGTGGTTGCCTTGCTGTGCAGACCTCGGCTGGGCAGAGAGAAAATTTTGTAGATAAGAAATAATAAACAACCTGAAGACCGAAAAGTGAAGAGTCCAGACTCATTCTTTGGAGCGTGGGCTGCCTCAGAACCATCCCACGCGTCTCGGGGCAGAGACAGACAGCCGAGCCGAGAGTGAACTATATTTTTTTGGTGACAGAATTTATCAGATTCATTTAAAGTGTCTTTGCAGACTTCTGTCTTTCCTTATGTGCGGGAGTTTGCATGACAAGGTCGAGGTAGTATTTAATGAAATTCCCCAGGATGAATCTGCCCATGATGGTAATGAGTGAGTGATCTCTCCCTCCCCAGACTCAACCCACAAGCTTTTTTGTGGTATTTTCTCTCCCATACGCAGCTGGGGAGGGCAGTGGTAGTCAGACTTGGATGGCACCTGGCACCCAACCAGGGTCAATGCACCACAACCTTGAATTCTCAGAGGTCACTGAAGTAAAAGAAACCTTTTCAATCCTCCTGATCCTAAAGTTGAAGATTTGTCAGACATTTGATTTAAGGTCTACCTTTGAATTAGAGATGGGAATTAAAAATTGAGCACTACTTAAGAATACACCAAACTGTAAATTTTATTGAAAAAAATTTATAACTAGACCATCACAGAAAATTTGATTCGTGTGAAAGACATATCAGTGTTATTCAACATCATCTCTGAGTTCTCTTACATTGTTTCTCTATCAACACTGTGCTATAAGAGCAGTATATTGTCTAAATTACAAAGTGCAATAAAAAGAGAAACAAAGCAACATAATATATTCTAAGTTTCCATATTACAATGCTGACATATCTTCCTAACATCTTTGCAGGTGTGTAGCACCTACTTCAAATACATCTCTCCTTTCACTGTACACTCCACAGGTTTGGTAAACACTTCCCCAGAATCAAAAGCAGCCACCTTTTTCTTTAGACCATCCTCAAAGTTTTTGCTGTAAAAGAAGTAAAAGTTTGCTGGGAATTTAGAAGTTTGCTCAATCATAGCATTTATCCTTGGCCAACTAGTCCAGAATTGTGCTGAAAACCAGTCTTGAAGTTAGACCAGGCTGCTCAGTGTTTGTCCACTTGAATGGGGGTCTCCACTCATGGCTAGTCAATATTCTTATCTCACCTTAGGACTGTTGACCCTTTTTCTGCCACACACAACATCTCTGACAAAAGCAGCAAAGAATCTTAATGAAGAATTGTTACCCATTTTTCCAGCTTGTCTGCCAAGACTGTCGATGCAAAGTTCACATTTCCTTATTCTTTGCATTGTTCTGTTTAAAAGTTTTGGCCTAATGATGCGATGTTATTAACACAATAATTTTGTTTGTTTGATTTTTTTCTATGCTGTGGCAGTCTATTTCTTCTGTCAAGCTTTTAGTTACTATGACAATTCAGTACTTACAGTACAATGACATTACAGCTATGACTTTAACTGTAGTACTAAGAGCAAACTTAACTGTAGTACTAAGAGCAAACTTACTCAAGCATGTTAAAAAATATTCCAGAAAGTCTGTCAGAAATTAACAGTTCTTGACAAAAGAGGTGAAGACGTACCATGCCCATAGTGAATTCAGTATCTATTGATTTTTCATGCATTAAACTGAGATAATTCAAAATTAGGTGAATTTCCTGGAGAAAAGTTGCTCATTCAGTGATGCTATGAAAATACATGTTGTCTTTATTAAACATTTTTGTTAGGAAAAAATCAAAGAATTTATGGAAAATTCAGAACCATTTTATTTCTCAAATGGCTTTTTGTTATAATTTACCTACAATTTGTATTTTTATTGCAAAAGTAAAATAGGTCTCAATTAATTGTATACATTGAAAGTTTAATTTAGTTTTCAACTGTTTGAAATTACTAATTTTTCTTAAAAAAGAAAAATCCTTTCCACCTGAAATTTATTTCCTGCACCCTTACTTAACCTAGCTATCTCAGTACAATGCCACTTCAGTCTTCTCTCCATTGGCTGCCATATTTGTACTATTTCAAATAAACACAGCTCTCCACTATACTGAAAAAAGGGAATGAGGAATTTGTTATAACACTCTGTGTCACCAAATTGCAGATTCATTCAGAATCTTCTTAAAATAGTTAGTACTATTAGAGTAAGGAAGACATGTGGAATAGAATTTTTTGAAACTCTCCTTTAAAATGATCATTTTTTACTAGTAGTGAGATATTTATGAAAAGAGTTGTGAGACACTGGTTTGCCAAACCATGAAGGATAAATTCCATCTTCAAGGGTTCAAAAAAAAAAAAGAGAATTTATGTGTGACAGGAATAATATTAATTTATGGGTGACAGGAATCAAAGGAGATGTTTCCTTATGCAGTGACAATTTACTCAGAGAAATAAGCATGAACAGAAAGCTGGGGATAGGTTCTGAAACAACTGGAGTGGAAAAATGACTCTCACCTGAATTTATTTTTTTACCTGATTCTAAGTAGACATAAAATATCTTTCCTATTTTTGTTTTCTCAGTCAAGAGCAGTGGCAAGCAACAGTTCTCTTTTTTATATGCTTTTGGGTTTTGTTACTACTATGGGAATAAAAGATCCTACAGGCCCAGATTATTCACTATTTTTATTTAACAGAAAGGTATTGCCAGTATCCCCACACTATGTACTACAGGAAATGGAGTATTTCTACTTCATGATAGGTAATAGATCTTCTTCAAGCTCTGTAAAACTCCAATTTAGACAGTGTTAGGAAGAGGGTGCCATGTCTTACTGAGCTGATTATTTTATTTCTTCTTGTGCTCTGTATGAGCATTCTAAATATATAAGGCATGAGAGTATGTTACCTCAGAGATATTTCCATAAGTACTTCTAAAAATCAACATTTTTTAATCTAAATAATTGTTTTTTACAGGTGTCAACCCTTTGTGGTGATTAATCATGATTAGCAGTTGACATTTCTCTTCTCTAATGCTGCCACAAGCAGTGAGTATCTGGTCTAGGTTTCTGGGACAAAATTGCAAAGATTGAACAAATACCAAAATTTATTCTGGAATTTCAAAAGCAGAGAAATAGAAGAAATACATAAAAAAAGAAACTGCATTCCTATGTCTCTACTACTGGATTGTCAACACTTGACAGAATTTAAAAAGAATTATATTCTTTCTATATTAAAACCCCAAGTCTGTTTATTCATCCTAAGTGATTTTTTCTTTTCCTCCAAGTGCAAAAGCATAAGCTTTGTAACTGCCTAATACATGAAGCACATAAATCAACTAAAAACCAGTGCCAAAAGCAATAAGAACAGAATAAAGCTAGCACTTTAAAGCTGCCCACAAGCTGGATATTCGGGCTCCCATGATGCATGTTTTATATATATATATATATATATATATATATATATATATATATATATATATAAGAACTTGAATTTTTAGGGTTTTTTGGTAAAAAGGCTCAAAACAGCTGGACAAACTTGAAGTGAGTAGATCAGGCTACCAATATTACAGCGAAGTTTTCAGAAGAACGTTGGTTAATACATATATATATATATATATGGCAATATACTGAATATAATTTTCCAATTGTCATCCCTCATTTTCTCTCCTCAGACAAAATATCTGCTTTTATTGTTGGTGTAAGATATGCCTTTTAAATCATAAAACTTAATTTTTTTACCTTCTGTGTTTTAATGCCCTTTAATCTGATGACTTCTTGCTACTTCCTCGTGCTGTTGTGCCTGTCACTTCTTCCATCTACCTGTCCTGACCATTCTCATAAGTACTGCTCCTGAGCAAACTTCAACATTCCTGCACAGTGGATGGTAGAATTGCTACAAAGGCATAATTAATCCCTGTTCATCACAGAGAGACAAAATATTCATAAGATGAGACTTATAAATGATAAAGGATTAATTATATAATTCCTTCAGGATCAAAATACATTCTTATAAAAACAAGTGATGTGGAGGAACTAAAAAAAAAAGTTGAAATTGCTACTTGTGAGATCTTATTAATTTTTCCAGAATGTAGTAAATTTCATTAGGGATCAACTGCCTAAAACATTAAGGATACAAAAGTTAAGAAATTTTTGTGTCATGAAAATTTCCAAATATTATTGACATGATACAGTTTTCATGGAGTGTTTCTATCAGAAAAGGCAAAAGTGATAAATGCAAGAACCTCTTACATAAATATAACATTTTATTTGCAGAACTATTGAAACTTTTTGTTTAGAACTTCTAACAGTGGAAGGTAAATTTCATATTATACTTAAAATTGTTTCAATTAAATAAAATTATACATTTGATAAAATTTATTAAAATGATAAAAAGCAAATAATATTATAAATGATAAATAAAAAACCTTTTTCATGTGCACCAAGGCAGGGCAAGGCTGGGAATGGAGATGGAAAAAGTACCTTATTGCACTGGGAGAGGCAATGTGCAGTTTACCTGGTGGCTCCCTAAAAATCTGTCTTGAAAATCTTGTACAGTTCAAGACTGCTAAATGAAATCTTATTCTGTTCATCCTTAAGGCCCATATGTAGAGAGCTTCTCTTGTGTATTTTTAGTCATAATACACATATTTTTAAAGGTCCTTGCTGTTGCTCACCATTGAATCAAATAGTTATGGACATAGCCTGTCTGCAATTGGTAAAGTCCATCAGTCTCTGTGGTTGCAGAAGCTCCCAGAACATATTTGGAGTCTATGAACTTTAGAAAAATTTTCTACCTTGAAATTCCTTCTTTTGATCATGGATGGCATTTTTTCTGTTATTGTGAAAAAAAAAAAGAAAAAATAAGCAGAAACAAGCAAAATGTCCTAAAGAAATCCCATCCTATGAGAGATAGGATTCCTGAGATATCACAAATAATCTACTGGGGAAAATAGCTTATCCTAATAGCAGAAGATACAATAAACAGGTTTCATTATCTGGTAATAACCTTCCTTCTCCAACTATATTAGTCATCATCAGACTGGGGGAATGAAGTGAGTCCTCAAGGGAATAAAAATATTGTATCATTCAAACATCCTTCCTACTTTACTTGTTTCATGTGAGTTTTACTATCTAAACCTTTTTTTTTCTTCAGGGCAAATAAGTAAATTATACTGAATCATTGAATATCCTCAGCTGGAAGGGACCCACAAGGATCATTAAAGTCCAACTCCTGGCCTTCAACAACACAGCCCCAAGACTGTGTGCCTGAGTGAGGTGTAAATGCTTCTTGAACTCTGTGAGGCTTGGGGCTGTGACCACTGCCCTGTGGAGCCTGTTTCAATGCTCAATACCCTCTGGGTGAAAAATATTTCCTAATATCTAAACTGGACCTCCTCTGACATAAATACATGCCATTTCCTTGGGTCCTGTCACTGGTCACCAAAGAGGTGGTCTACTGAAAGCTGTGGGCTACAATGAGGTCTCCCTTCAGTCTCTTCTTCTCCAGGCTGAATGGACAAAGTGACCTCAGCCTCTCCTCACAACACTTCTTCTCGATACCCTTCATCCTTGTTACCCTCCTTTGGACACTCTCTAACAGCTCAATGTCTTTCTTATATTGTGGCACCCAGAACTGCCCCCAGCACTCAGGTGAGGCTGCCCCAGAGCAGAGCAGAGCAGGAAAATCCCCTCCCTTACCTGGCTGGCCACACTGTCCCTGATGCCCCACAACACAGGGCCCTCCTGGCTGCCAGGGCACTGCTGGCTCATGTTCAACTCATGATCTACCAGGACCCCAAGGTCTCTTTCCACATCACTGCTTTCCAGCATCTCATTCCCCAGTCTGTCCCTACATCTAGGATTACCCTATTCCAGAGTCAGAATATGTCACTTGTCCTTAAAAACTTCATGAAGTCATTGACTAATGATTTGAAAATCATTAATCAATATCTCTCTGCAGGGCCTCTTTGCCTTCAAGGGAGTAAGCAAATCCTCCAATTAATGCCATTAACAAACTTACTAGGTATTCCTTCAATCCTGGGTCCAAGTTTTTTATGAAGATGTTGAAGAACACTGGGATTACATCTGTTGGCTTCCCTCGTACACCCACTGACAGAGAAGGTTACCTTGTAATAAAAGTAAATCAGGTTTGGTGAGCAGGAATTTCCTCTCATGAAGCCATTCTGTCCGTGGCAAATGACTGTGTTGCTTTTCAGGTGATTTTCAGTAACTCCCAGAACATCCTTCTCCATACTTTTAGTGGGCACTGAAATAAGATTGACAAGACTGACCATGGTCATCATGGTCATCCCTCTTGTGCTTCTTGAAAATTGGGACAATATTTGCTAGCTTTCAGTAGACTGGGAGCTCTCCAGATTTCCAACAGCCTTCAAAAGTCATTGAGAGATGCTTTGTGATGACACCAGGCAGCTCTGAGTATTCCTGGATGAATTCCACCAGGCACCATAGATTTATAGGGATCCACCTAGAGCAGCAAATCCCACTCGAGTTCGGGGTTGACTGGGAGATTATCACTCCTACAGCCATGGTCCTTAAGGTCAGGGCACTGGCACCTGCAGAGACCATCATCTGTGTTGAAGACAGAGGCACAGAATGCATTAATCACCTCTACCTTGTCCATGTCCCCGTTTGTGAGGTCACCATCCTCATCTTAGAATGGGCTGGTGTTATTTCAGCACTTTCTGAAACCATCTCTCATCCATACCAGTTGCAGGACTCATCACACCAGGTTTTGATGTGTGTGATGTCATTTCTCTGGACTGGGCCAAATCTTCGAATTTGTCTTGTTTGCTCTTTGTGCTGCCCATGTTGGACTAGGAACATTTCAAATGCAGCTCATTGTAGCCAACACCTCATAGACCAAACTGAAGGATCTCATAATCATGCACTGCCTCAAATTTTGCCATGCTGTCCCATTACTTATCCCTGGCAAGACTGGTTTTCCCTGTCCACCCAGCCAATCTAGTCTGAAGCTCTACCAATCAGAGCTGCTAACTGCTGTGCAAAACCCCTTTCCCCCCACTAAGAAAGGTGCATCCCATCAGGTGTTTTATAGATCATCCCAAGATCAAAATCCAAACATTCTGACCCTAACACTGTCCTTGTTCCATTTTTGTTCTGGTTGGTCTACCTATTCCTTTCAACATTTTTTCCCTGCTAGTGAAAGGATCAAGGAAAACATGTGGCCCTCATCCTTCAATCAATCACCTCAAGATCCTGTAATTCTTTTGGTTGCCCTTGGACTTCTACTCATCTTGCCTCTGACAATATGAAGAACAAAAGCAGGCAATAATCAGACAGCCATAGAGTGCTTGTTCATATATCTTATTCAGACCCCAGGGAAAATGAGCAGATTTCCTGATGGGCTGGCTCTGGCCCGCACTGCTCTGTGAGGTAGAATACCTCCAAAAGCTCAACTCCAATTATCAATTGAAAGAATGCTGGATAATTAATGAAGTAAGCTTACAGTGTTTAACCAGTTTATTATGTGTGAAATCCTTGCTGAAGCAATCACATAAGGAACCTTTTTGTTCAGGAGCAGCATTCCCACAAATTTCAATGCAATTTGATACAATTATCAATTTCAACCAAAAGAAAAATACAAAGTGCTGCTTCACTCAGGAGAAAAAAGGCATCCAGGCTAAGTTTTACATTACACTGTGCGCTTATTTTCTATAACCAATGCTCTGACTCATTTACTGGAGTTCATTTCAGCTGGGAGAGGCTTGCGGTGGACATGTTATCACCATCTCTGAATTTAATGGGTATTTGGCCCAACAAGCATAGATGTAGGTAATAAAAAGTAACAAACAAGAAGCAACAATCTACTTGCTGCTAGTAATTTTGCATTCATACTGAAATGATGTTCTGTAAAAATGATGCTTTAATATCACTCACTACTGATGAAGCCTCCCATTTTAGTTATATCAATATTGGAATGCACTGCTTAGGTGCAATCCTAAACTCTTCTGCAGGCTTAATAGAGAGAAGGTGGGTTTGAATCTCTGTTTTCTTTTTGCACAAGTCCAAGAGCTCACCATAGTGTGGAAAAGCCACACATGATATGGCCACCACCCACTCAGTGTCATCATGTGGGCAATACAAGGCAGGCATAAACTTCCAAAAGTGTTCACTGTCATGGACCTAACTTATTTCCTGAAGTTCTTACCAGTGTATTTTGGACATAGCTGCAATGTATTCAAATACATATGAAGGCAAGCATCTTTATCAATATGATAAATCCTCAAAAGTTTTCATCCTTCATTCTTGTGTACACACTCTTTTGTAAAGTAGTGAGTCACAAATAGGTGCTCCCAACTGAGCTGGGCAGAACAGAGAAAAAAAAATTAGTGAAAGAGTAATACGTATTAATGTTTGGGACAGTGATCTAGTATTGGAGAGTTTCTGACTATAACTCCTGGCCTTGTTTGCCTTAATCTTCTTCAAAATAAGAAATGTCTGAGTGAGGTATTCTAGAAGGTGCTGCTGGCTCTTACACATTTAACCTTTTGTGAACTGTGGTGAATTTGTTTTACTCACACAAATGAAAAAAAGAGCACCCTAGAAATCCATCAAAACTTTATGTGAGATTGTTCATGCCAAGAGTACTTGTTTTTCTTCAACAAGCACATGTTTTAGCCAAAGTGAAAGATATCAGTACAATCCTTAGTCATCTGGATTCCTCATGGACTGGGCACACACATAATCTCTGGTTCTCCAATTTCAGGTTGCACTTCTCCTCCTCTCAATTATGTTGATATTCTTCCATTTTTTCAGACTGCTTTTGTCATGGTATTAACACTTAAATGTTTCAACCTAATAAGAATAGAAAACTATTTTTTCAGTTTGCTAACCAAATTAATTTCTATTATTTTCTTCTTTGTATTGGCTTTGAATTCTGGTTTAGTGGACATTTCTTCTAGAGAATGCAGAACATGGAGAACTTAACAACAAAACCATGGATCTTTTTGACTCTTGTTTCTGCTTCTCAGTCAAGTGACAATGTTAAATAGATGACATGTAGATGGATAAAAATATCAGATGTCCTGACATGTAGATGGATAAAAATATCAGATGAAAAATCCAGTATTTCTTTCTATATGTGTCACTGGAATTATGGATTTAAGAGGAAATATTATAAACTAGGAATCTTTTCAGGTGCATCTTAGTTTTTGCTCAAAGGTACCACATTGATATGAGCTGTAATGTTATTTCTATAAACAATATAATTACTATTTCATAATGCAGTTATCCCATTACTTACACTGTCTATTGAGGGCTAAAATAAAGATCAAAATCACACTGGAATAGAATATTTGTTTTAGGAATGCATGTAGAGTTATACGTTTGTTATATATGCTGTGGACTCCACAGAATTCCCTTCTTCCCCTCTCTCATAAAATTGAAGACTGATTTGTTTGTTTCTTTATGAGCCTTCACCAAGAGTATATGGTAGTTCAAATACCTTTTTAGAAGCAAACTATTTACTGCAGGATTTAATTGGATTTTCTAGTGATCCCTTAAACTGTCACTGTTTGAAAGAACTGAAAGCAGTAAGTGCTTCCAAATAAATCTTTGTGACATACAGATGTTTAAAATGCAATAATAGACATCTAGTCTATAATAGTCTATGGAGAAAAACAGGTAATCAAAGTATAAGTATCCTCCATAACAATAAATTTTGCACTGCTGTCCATGCAGTTTTCATCCATGAAGCTTAACATAATTACAGCAAGTTGCCGATGAAATAAAATGCCTTATTAATTTAGCATTTTATTTACTAATAATTATGAAACTCAGGAATATGTCAGTTTAATTGCAGTATGCAAGGAACATATTTTCTTTCATTATATACAAGTATTATATTCAGTGATATCTCTGACTCTTGCTAGAAGAACTTATTTATCTTACTTTCCATTGAGGAGCTATTACTCAGTGTTCCTTAATATTTAATTAAACTTTGCTATTGACTAAGAGCAATTTTTAGATCTGCAGCAATATTATTTAAATCTTTATTCAGGAAAATTAAAATGTCAAGGGTTTGGGTTGTTTTTCCTGTATTTATTTTTTAATTTAAAGTGATACCAATTACATTCATTGCATGCACTCCATGCAATGCATAAGGTAAATTAATATCCTATGACTTTGGTGAAGCCTTCATTCCACCATTCTTAAAAATATGCATTAGAATGTCCATAAAACTTCTGATCAAAATCTGAAGTTTTGATAAAAGAAATTTGTCTATAAAGGTAGAAAATTTTTTCGGCTAGTTCTAATTCGTAGATATTAACATGCACTTACTATCCTGTAGTCTACCAGGTCCACATCAAGCAGAATAGTACTCAAAATGCACTGTTTGAATCTGATAAACAAAAAAAATATACACTTTAAACTGCCCAGATCTTCATCTCCATGCAACAGGAAATTAGTATTTTTCTCTGGCCTATAAAATAAATTGAACAGCAGCTAGATTAAGGATAGGTGCAGTGAATTGTCTCTCTGAAGCTTTTAAGTTCTGTAGTTTTTCTGTGTAAGTAATTCATATTCCTCTAACTTCTCATTTGCATTCATTTATAGTTCTCTAACTTCTAATCTGCAAACTTGTTAATTTTTTCTTCCTTTCTTTCCTTTCTCACCACACTCTCTTAAATCTCACATAGTGGCCTCTCCCACACTTTCTAAAGCACAGTGCATTAAAATTGCACAGGGGAAAAGTAATTTTGTTAGGCTCACAGTGAATCTGAGTCTCCTTTATTCAGCATAGGAGCACATTGTTTATGAGCTTTGGGTGAATGTCATGTGAACAGGTGAAAATGGGATTTGAGAGGTGCAAAGAGGGTTTTTGTCTATAACGCATTCATCCCACAGAGCCCAGCTACAACATCTATAACTAGCACTTTGTAGTGCTAGAAAATTGCTAATAGTTTTGTAAGTGAAGAAAAAGAAATAGATGAGAGAATGTGGTTGCACCTTAACATGTCTTAAGTCTTACAGTATGTTTATGTTGGTTTTAATTCTTTTCTTTCTTCATCTTTCCTTTTCCACAGGAAATGGGGCTCATTTTTAATATCAGTAGGGTACATTGGTAGTGTCAATATGATCTCCTTCCAGGGCCTGCACTAGCCATCACACAAAAAAGTGGCTGTTGAGCATTGTTGGGAACACTCACTATTATTCAGAGCATGGAGAAATACCTGCTTAAGTACCTTGCTACGAACATTAAGAAGAGGATTCACCTAATTTCAGAGACTGCAAGAAAATATGATTTACCTTTCTACAATGATTAAAACAATGCCACAGACATTAAGAAGAAAATTAAGAATTTTACAAGAAAATTAAGAATTTTCAATGTTTGTGGCCATGGTAAAAATTATGACCAGAGTTATCTATCAGAACATTGCAAAAATTAGGATTATGTATCAAATTATAGAAAAACTTTCAACTCCTACATGGAACATTTATGCACAATTATTTTATTATATTGACAATTTTATAGTTTTGGGGTTATTAAAGCCTTCTTGGTCTGTTATACTTGACACAGAAGAAGTCCAGACAATTTTAAAATTTTCTATCTTTTCCACTTCTAGCTCAGAGCAGCCAACCATACTCTTGCATGACAGAAATGCAAAACATCAAACATCCTGTTAATGCATTACTTTTTAAAATAGAAATATGCCCACTTCATATCCTTAGAAAAGAATATAGATAACCTAAGACTAAAACACATCAGGATAGCTTACATCAATTAAAAATATCTTAGCCAAGATCAGCTTCACTAAGCTTGTGCCATACTACATATAATTCATCCACTTTCTTTTCATACTGTATCAATGACTTCTGGTGGTTGCATTAGGAGTAATAACTTTCAGTAGAAAACAGGAATAATTCAGCTCTTCCAAGCAGAATATCTGAAAACACAGTGTAAACTGCGAAAAAGTTCCACTGATCTTAAGAGCTAGATGGACTCAGCTCCTGTGGTTGGGGTTTGGAATTTATTGTTTCACTCAGATGTCCAGCTCCTGAGGAACCATCTCCTTACCCTGTAAAAAGTGGACACTGAGAAATTTACAATCCTGACTTCTCTGTGTTTACACTGGTGAATTCAAGTGCTCCAATCAACGTATAATAGTTGCAGTCTTTTTTTTTGGTGTGAGGAAGAGAAGAATCTACAAATGGTCATTTCTCCCTATTTTCTGGTGCAGCAGGTCACATCATCAGGCGTGCTCCTTGTCTGCACATAGCCATGACCAGGTGAGTGAAGTTGCTTTTGTGAGAAGCACAGTAAAGAGACACAAGGATATGTAGCAAATCTGTGCTAGCAGTGAAGGAGGTGCCCAGAACCCCTGAGGTGGGCAGCAGGCCTCAAGTGCAGCCCCCAAACAGAAGTGCTGAAGCATTTGGAGTCACCAAGGCCAGCAGCTCTGCTGTCCTGGGAGCAGACCTAGGCCAAGGACAAATCACAACTCCTGTGATCACTCTTGTCATCACAGTGCTAGAGAGGCCACAGACCATGGTGGGAGGCCAGAGGAAGTCTTGCTGCTGCACAGAGCAGGAGGGGTAATCTGGGGATTACATGCTGCAGAGAAAACAAAGGAAAAAGAGAAAAGCTGGATAATAGGATCCATGAGTTATATAATAAATTTGGCTTCTAGAGATACAGGTTTTAAAATCTTTGGTAATTTTAGGCAATCTCATTTCTTTTAGCTATAGAGGAATTAAAACTAAGAAAATATTTTGTTTAAAGGTCAGACCTTTCATTGCCAACAAAGCTTTATGGAGACAGTTGTCATGCCAAAGTACTGGGATGAGTTTAGATGTTTGTGCCAGTGGTTAAACAAGGTAGTAGTTGAAAAAATGGGATGCAAATGAAGTTTGTTTCTTCCCAATAAAGGCCAATGGAGTGCTGAGAGAAAAATTGAAGGACAAAAAAAAAAAGTAAATTAGTAGTTCCTAGTTATTACTAATTATTACTTCTGGACTAACAGATGTTGATTTGCAATTTTTTATACCTGTTTAGTACTAACAGAATATTTTGTCAAAAATAGACAGATCTTCAGTTAGCTACTGCTACTGAAACCTTACTATGGATTGTCCCTTCTTGAAGTATCAAGGGAGAAATCTCCAAATTCAGAAAAATCATGGGCAGATAAACAGGGTTTTTTATGATCATAACCTTTTTAGTGGTTTGATCTTTCTGAAGTGTCATTATTTCTCACAAAAGGAGGAAAATCAACAAAATAATGTATATTTGCCTGAGAAAGTTCATTGCAATGTCCTCTTTTGAAGATTTTTATAAGTGAATCACATTTATATGTATAATTTTTATGCTTTATACTTATTAGTTTTGTATGTTATAAATATTTTATTAATTATAATATGTGTTTTATTATCATTATTATTTAAATTAATCACAAGCTAGGTACCTCATAGACCATGTCCTAAGAATTGGAAACTGTAATAGGTATTATTTTTTCCTCTCTTCAAATGTGAAACTGTGCTCAGGGCCTTGGCTAGGGTCACACTCTGCTTCTCTCTGGTAGGGTGAATATTTAAGTTGCCCACAAAAAGTAGAGTAGCTTTGGCAAGAGTAATACAGTGTGCTCAAACTCAGACCACGAGTCAGGCTTTCATGGCTTTTGCCTCAGGAACACAGGCTCAAACTCCATATGGAAGAGAAAGACATTACAACTGGGTTTTTCATAGTTTGAGTAGGAGATCTCACCCTGAGGTCTTGACGCAGAGTTGTATCAGTCCTTGCATGTCATTTCCTCAGTTGAAGCCAGAGCTCTGTGGCTCTGTATGTACATTCCCTTACCTATGTACACATATTACAAATATCAGTGTGTGTGTGTTCCCTGTGAAATTGTCTTTCATACAGCATGACTCTAGAGGTAAGAAAGGTTATAGGGGTCTAAAATAAGAAGCAGACGTAATAACAAGAGAAGAGGTATAGCAATAAAATCTGAGAGAAAAAAAGTAAAAACCAAACATAAGAAGAAAAAAGACATTGATTAGGAAGAAAACTTTGGTGGTCTGTGCAAGAGAAAAGTGAGACATATCCTACATTGAGACATTTCCATCAGGGTTAAAATATTAAGGGGCTGAAAGTAGCAGTAAATATACTTATGGTCTCTTGTGGATCTGCTACTTTTGACAGAATTTAACTTCCTAAGAAATAAAATATATTCACTTCTACTTAAGTTCATAGAAAAACCCATTCCTAAAGGTGTCACACTGCTTTGATTTTTATGACTTGACGTATTCTTGTCATTCTCAGCAAGCCTGAAGTTACTGTGCCACTCATCCATCCACTGCTCGGTAACTTTGAACTTGTCATGTAAGAGAAATTCATCACCCATAGAAAGATGTCACAAGGTGTCAAGCCACAGATATGTCTTTCTTATCCTTTTGCTGCAAATGAGATTCTACTGTCAAGATGATAGAATATTCGAGGTGGAGGTGTCTAGTAAAATGTCAGAACCTCACTCACAGTGAGTTAGCACCTGTATTCACATCTGAATTGAGCTCTGGCGAGGGTAAGACTTCTTGAAATCAAACTAAGGACCAACTTTTCAAACATCCTTGATCATCTCCTACTCTTAGGTAAATGGCAGCAGGTTGATTTGCTACATCTGCCAACACAGAGTTCTGCAATGCAGCTTGGAGAATGTTTCTGTACATTCTTCCGTGACACAGAACCTCACATACAGTCTGTGAGGAAAAGGTTAGGCTTGAGGTCTCAGAATACCTCACTTCCAATTCTCTCTTAAGAGACTGATAAAAAATATTGGGTTTGATGTTTGTTTTTATTCAGTCTAGAACATAAGCAGAAATGTAACTTAATGAAATATACATCCTTGCTAGTCACGAATTAAATAGTGGGGAAAATAACAAAAAAGAGAGAAACTGGAAAATGGAAAGGTGAATGAGAGCAGGAAGAGTTTCTCAAAGATGGAAAATTGTGAAAGATGGATGAAAAATATGAAATAAGGTTCTCTTCCAATGTAAATATTTAATTCTTAAATGCAAATATATATGTGAGAGGTGTGCTGTATCTAAACACAATGAGGAAAGCTAGTGTGTAAAGGAAAATGGACAAGGACAGAAATAAGAATGAAAAAAGAAAAGTAAATTTCAAAGTTCAAATACTTTTTTTCACTGGCTTGGTTAAGAAAATAAATTTATTTTTGTGCTCATAATGGAGACAGAGGTAGCCTGGAAGTCATAAAGTTACATCTTTTGAAGGCAAATTTCTAATGAAACCATGGTGAATTAGAAGGATCAGCACATACTAGCTTCCATCCCCCAAGATTGTTTGAAAAATAACTGTGGGGTGCTTTTCTGTTTTTACATGGGAAAAACCCTAGAAATATACTTTTGTATGAGTTCATGATGGCACATTTTTATAGAAGTAGAGAAAAATTCTGAAAAGATATCAGTTCTGATAAGTACCTAAACTATTTTGTTCCAAATTGTTAGCTTAAGTAGCATAATAGTGATTCTCTCCTATGGGGAATAAAGGAACTAATTAGCGTTTAGTTATTCAGAAAAAGTAGCATGCTGGCACAGTTTTATATCTTTGTGAATTTTATAAATCATGTTTATGAAGACAATAAAAAGTTATAAATGGTTACTGCGGTGCAGAGTGGTCCATCTCAGACACTCAGTATGTCAACTTTATTTCAATGGCTAAGAAAGGTAATAAAATAAGAAATTGTAATATATGTAACTTATTGTGAACCAAACAATGGTAAATGCAAGGTCAAACAATACTTGTCAGCAACTACATCAGCTGTGTTTCGAAAAATGCATAGATAAAACTGTTTTATAAGGAATTTTGGACCCCATATTCCTAACCAATCTTTTGTGTCACAGATTATTCATAGAATGTATATCTAACAGTAATGTCTGAATTGAGAGAAACTTTTATGATCTGTCAGTTGATCATTTTTGACAATGCCTTCTGTTGATTTATTATAGACAGTAATTCAAATCATCTTCATTATTAGCACTCCTAACTTTTCATCATGTTAATGCCAGTCGCTTTCCTTCAAGAAAATAATGACAACCTATTACTGCCTATTATCTCTTCATTTTCCACCAGCTAAGTAGTTATTTTGACTTGAGAAAAGGTTAAAAAAGATGAAACGATGGCATCACAGGAATCCTCACTTTTAGTGTTACTGTATCTAGTGCCTCTAAAGAGTATGGCCTGATAGAGTACTGACTCAGGCTAAATCCCTGTGGGAGTACTGTTTGGCTTCTGTACCAAAAGGATCATGTGCTTTCCCAGAATTGAGAAATTATGTCTGCTTATTGAAATGATGGGCATGTTAAAAATTCCAATAATAGTAATTTTAATTCAGTAGTGAACTATGGGAAAGATGAGAGAGTACCCTGATATAGCTTGTAACTGGTTTTCTCTAACTTCACTGTTGTCATTTCAGAGAGAATTAGTTTTCATCTTGAAAATTGATGTGTTAAGCACATGAATTAATTTTGAAATGTACAGGTTCCTTGTTGGTACTGCAGATATAAATGATTTCTCTGTGGCATAAAGAAACAGGACTGTCTCTTAACTCTTTTTGGATGATAAAGGACCTGATACTATGTGTTGTTTTAGCATTACACTTTAAAACTAGGTGCTAAACCATGTTTTTCTTGGACCTTTCAGTGCTTTTTTGAGTTGTGTTTTTTGGTTCATTGATTGGTTGATTGTTTGGTTAGTTTGGTTTAATTTTTTTCCTCTTCTTCTTGTTTTGTTCTTGTTTAGTTTATCATTATTATTGGAAAGCTGTACAGCATTTCAGGTTACAGACTTCACTTGCTTTTTCATTTGCTCTTTCATTTGACTCATTTCCTTACTTTTTTCCATGGTTTTGTCCCTGAAAAATCTCCTTTACTTTTGTGAGCTTTCTTATTCAACCTCTCTTGGTAAATGATCTAATTTTACTGAAGATTTAAGGTCTCTTGGTTTCCATTGCAAATTCTAATCCATCTATATCACCTGGGGCTGTCAGCCCCTTGCAGCTCTCTCTTTCTATTCATACTGAAGTCTGGACCCATACTGGTAATATTAGATACTTCCTTAAAGCTTATACGTGCATCCTGCTTGTCAAGAAGGTGCACAGTCTGTTGGACAGAGCTAAGCTCCTGCAGGTTCACCTCAGACCTAAGCCACTTTGCAGCTGCCTTCTACCCATCCCCATCCTGCTTTTTATGTATAACAATAACATTCTATTATCAGTGTGCACGACCTTCTTCCACTCTTAACCAAAAAGTCTGATATTTAAACATACAAACACTTCATCTAGCCAAGAAAGGAAAAAAAACCATGAAAACCAAAAATATGAGAGACATAGAATTAGACAGTCTAATTCAGCACATCCTCTTCTGGGCCTTCTCAGAGTAAAGTTAATAAAAATCTTTGTCAAAATACAAAAGAATTCTCAGCGCAAATAAAGTCCATTTATGCCTTCCAGCTGCTGTTTTTAAGATAGCTGAACTCTGAAGTAAACAGTTTTGAGGCATCCTATTGTTTAGACTGTAACCAATATCAAATTACTAATCTAGAACCAGTTTTTCATGCTGAAAAATTCATTTGGTGCTGGCCTTTCTCTGTTATTATTTGCAACAGGCTTCTGGGCCATGACCTCATAACAAGTAATGTTGTTATGAATCCTAGCTGGCAACTAAGCTCCAGAGAGTATCCTCCTTGTGTGGTGTTGAAAAGAACTGGAAAAGTGTGAGAAGCTCAGGGACTGGGATGCAGAGAATGTTTAATAGGTAAAGCAAAAATCACACACATAAGCAAAGTAAAAAGGGATTCATTCATGCCTTACCCTGGGCAGGTACAAGTTCATCCATCTCCAGGAGAGCTGGGCAGCATCATGCACAATGGTAACTTGGAAGACACCAGCATTCCCAATGTTCCCCTCTTCCTTCCCCTTCACTCAGTTTAATGTGATAAGTACAAATATTCTATGTGGTCTGAAATACTCCTTTGGTCAGCTGGGGCCAGCTGTCCCAGCCATGTCCTCTCCCAGGCCTTGAGGACCCCATCCAGTCCCTGCTGGGGTGGGGTGAAGAGCAGAAAAGGCCTTGGCCTTGTACAAGCCCTGATCAGCAGGAAGTATACTCAACAGTATTGAGTTTCCAATACTGTTTCCTGGACAAGTCCTAAAACAACCCACATGCTAGCTACTGTGAAGAAAAGCAACTCTATCCCAGCCAAAGACAGCACAATAATTAAGCAAGAAATGTATAAAAGCTACACTAAATTCTAAATTCTCAAAGACCTTGTAGGCTGTGCACAGTGTTTTAATGTAGTTTTTTTAAGGTCTGTAGATTTATGCAATTTGAAGCAGAATTGCCCTGATCTCTTGACAGAATCAGGGACAAGAGATCACCTGAAAAGAGAGTTATCAACAGGAAATAAAACATAGCAGGCACTGTGTGCATAGGCTCATGACCTAACTCCTGGAAAGCTGAAACATGCATTGCAAGTCATTGCTTGGTAAGAAATTAAGAACAAAAATGTAGTGATTATTTCAGGGCCACCATATTTTTACACCTGCCAGTAGAACACATGAGCAGAACAAAAGTGTTCCTCCTTTTTGATTTACAGCAAGGTTAGTATTAGTGCTTTTATGGGAAAACTGCTCCCAAGCATGGTCAGACTGTGAGAAAAATACTGCTTTAAAACCATAGTAGTTTGTTTTGCTTTTTCTCTAGCACAGAAACAAGGTAACTTTCCTCTGTTTTAAGGCTTTGCAGAAAATAATTGCAAAATTTTTTAAATAATAGCTCTTCTGCTTTATTTCTTGCGGTTTTTTTCTCTCCTTCCTCTGTGTCTTCCTTTGTCATGTTTTCTTCATTTTCTAACTGGTTCTTACACAGAACAACTCTGCACTATCCCAGAATAGTTAATGTTGTATCTTCATGGTCTCTGCCATGACAATGCAAAGCTCCTCAGGGACTTTAAAATCACGAGTAGACTATGCCTTTTCTTTACTAATTGCCTGCTGTAGAATAAAAGTTATCAAAAAAGAACCCATTCTTCTGCTTTTCAGAGAGTGCCTTACAAGTCTCTGAAGACACTCTCTGCTTCTTTTTTCACACGTTTACAATACAGCAATAGTTGGAAACATCTAGTTTCACTCTTGAGATACAAAATCCAAAAAGAGCAACCCACACATATCCCACAGGCATCGTTTTTAGACTATAGTTATAAAGTTAATGCTTTTCTGTGTTTTTCTGAGAATGATAAATGACTTTCTTTGTTGATGTGTGTCAGTTGGTGTGAAAAGGAAACACTGTAAATAAAAAAGTGGATTGTATTTCATTTTCCTCCATCAGATGGGGAACGTGATTCCCTTACCCATCGGTTTTCCTAGCTCCCAAGCCCAGAGATCAATTGCTCTTTTTCAAGCAGTCTCAGAGTTTTTACACTTTAAATGACACAAACCATTGGGCCAAACATGTTGGGCCAAAATTCATCAGCAGTGAACGACTGTATATTATGTAATAGAACACCCCCACAAGCAAATAAACACCAGCAAAGACCACAAAACAAAACACAAAGAAATTTCTGGTTTACTATTTAAAACAAAAACAAAAAACCCCAAACAAAACAAAACAAAAAACCAAACAAACAAAAACAAAAAAAAGGAAGGAGTGGGGGGATAGTATCTTAGTATCTCTCCCTATGTAAAAATGTCTTTGTCTTTCTGTGTTATTTTCTGCCTGCAGTGATTCCCTTTGGAACAGGCTTGGGGCAAATGTTGACTCCTTGGACATCCCAAGAGATGTTTGTTCATTCTTGGTTTTTAAATAGAAACCCCGTAAATCACTTGACAAGTGGAAGGAAAGAGGCAGCTTGTTCCTTCTCCAATAAGTAACTTTATAACTGACTTGTGTGAAGTGCAGTCTTTTAGTAGCACTTTAAGTGAGCTGCCAGAAGTAATTTGGAACAATGTGCATAAGAAGAGTATTTAAGTTGCCTGAAAAATACCACCAAGCTCCTTTCTTTTTCAAACTACTGATCATAATACAAACTCCATCCAAACCATCATGTCTAAACTGACCAAAACTCCATGTAGTTCTCACTGGGGAGGGGAAATGCAGGAGGAAGGAAGGAAATCACTGCCATGTGTGTCTTGAGAAGGTCATGTATGTGACGGTGGGGTAAAGGTGGTACAAGGGTATGTGGCTGGTACAGCAATGCTGCTTGGAATGGGTTGGAAGAGAGGAAATGTGTGCAACTACCTGGAAGAGCCAGGGAAGATGATATGGCCCACCTAGTTTTGGACAAACCTAAACAATAGCCTTGAGAGAAAAAAGTCCTTCTGGTGCCAGAAGTTATAGATGTTTCAGTCAATACAAGTACAGTCCCTGAGGGAAGTTACACAGTCAAAAAGCAATTCCTTGCATCTTGCCAATGAATAAGCCTAAGGGACAAAATAAAGGAATATACTTGATCCAATTCAGGTCTGTAAAAGCAAATGATAGCTACTGGTGCTTAATGCAAAGCTGCTGCAAGTTTCCTTTTCATAGGAGAAGTAATGGCTTTAAGATTGAAACTCTATTGTCTTTTGCCAGAAAAGATTTTAAGATGAACAAGAATGAGAGAAAGATTCTCCCTCTGGCTTTTAAAATGAAAGCCTGAAAAGAAACTTATTTACAAATCTTCTCTAAGACAGCAAAGTTTTCTAGCTTAGTTTTGGTGAAGTTTTTTATATTACATCTTAAAATAATTATTTAAATAAACTTTCTGCTAATCTAGGCTATAACTTTTCCATGAAGTGGTGGAAGAAACCTGAAAGAAAATGAAACAATGAGAAAACCCTAGTGATTCAGTGAGATAGTCCTCTTAAAATGTATCCCACTCTGGGCATGAATGTTCTCCTATTTCTCATCTCTGAGGTGAAGTGCAGACATGACACATCTCTTTCTCTGCCCCTTTGCTGACTTAGGGGAAAGAAATCTTGGTACATGACCTAGCAGGAAGCAGCCAAAAGCCTAAACAAGCCATTGTGTGAAGATATTTCAAAACAGGACTTCTGAGTCTGTTGAAAAACACTCATGTCCCACTTTAGGCGTAACCATCCTTGCCAACCCATACTACAAGACGCAGCTGACATTTCAATAATGCCTTGTCTTTTTGTCTTGTCTGAGGTGACTGAGAACATCCTGAACTTGCCCAGGTCCAAAGTGGACTCGCTTGGACTATTTCCAACCTGTAAATTGGACCAAAAGAGGCATCTTGAATAATAAACATCTCATTCTGCCTGATGTGGAAATACAGCTGCCAGATATTTGGGTTTTACTTCATTGCTGCTGTCCACAGAGTGAGTCTGAAGTGCAGTGAACTTTATAATACCATGTTTCTTTGGCAGAAATGTCCTTGCACTAATGAAAGAATTAACAGACCCTGGCAGGGATAGGGTAATATAACAATTCTGTGATAGCAGAAGAGTTAACAGGAGGAAGGCTGGAAAAATTAATTCCATGGGTTTTGAATACTTCGTGCCTTTGCAGGTGCTCTTAAATTTTGTTTGAACTTATAATGATTGTCCTTGTGATGCTGGGTAAAACACCAGTAAACATTGGTATTGACTTCACAAGGAGGTCGTATTGAGATCTAGGTTATTTATTGCTGCACTAAACACTTCTCCTTTCATTTTGTCCCTAGCAAGCTGCTTGATAAAGTTTATTTCTCTTTCTGCATTGAATGTGACTTTTCCTGCAATGTAATACCAGTTTGCATTTTTGTCAGCGACGTCCTACATATGTGTGTGAAAACTGGGTTCTGTAACACATTCAGGAGGAAAAACCCATTCAAATACCCAGCTGAAATAATTCAGTGCTGCAGTGCTCCACTTCTAATACCTTTAGTAAGTGTAACATTTGTAGGTGGTTTGGGCAGAAATCATAAGGCATTAATGCTCCCCTCAGCCCCCAGCAGAAGAGCCCCTTCATGTCTCTGTGAGCGCAGCATTGCCAAATGCCATATTCATCCCCAACTCTGTGATACACAAGAAATTATTTCTTCACATGGCTTGTGGATAACAACATCCAGAGGATGGCTGCAGGTGACCAAAATAACTGTAGAGGAGGAAGTAAATGCCAAATAGCAAAACAAAATGTGCTACCATTTAATTGTCAGAAGGAAAGCAAATGTTTCCAATAATTTATAATAAATTTGTATTAATAGGCAGTCTGTGGGCTCAGGATGAATGGCCTAGTATTTTTTCCTAAATAACAGATAAACATACAGCTAATAGAATGTAATTTAGTCCTATGAATAAAAAGATCTCATAGATTTCCTGTAACCAAAGGTAACTTCCAGAGGAATTATTCTTGACAGAAACATGCCATCTTTAATTTTGAAATAAGATTCTGATCTTAATTGGTAGATTCTATTTTTGCCAGAGAAAGTTGTTTTCTTAAACTTTTTTCTTCAGTGTTTTCTCATTATCTACTGAAAAAAATCAATTTTTTGTTTGTTTATTTGCTCGTTTAGCCACTCAGGAGAAAAGTATCTTATTACAAAATGTTACACATGTGAACAAGGGTTCTCTCCACAAGAACAAATGAAATGAAGTTTTTTAAGAGTGGTTTCTTGTGCTTATAAACCACCTTGCCAGTGTCAGCAAATCTGAGTAATTTAGAATGCACCAGAATATCACTGAAAGAAAAAGGCAGCCATTTTTTCATGAACGTATAAACACTGTCCTCCTGATTATATATTTTGACCTGATTCTTGATATTCTTTATAAATATAACTTTGTTCTGGTTTTTGTGCTCAGGAGCTCAATATTATTCCAAATTTCACTGTGGTACGCGTTAGAACTTACCACTCATCTGGCAGTTACAGCATGAAGCTCCATGGTTGCAAACTTTGTCATATTAATTCAGCCTGAAAGCAGAATTTGACCTTATTTTTAATGCAGATTTTCCTGAATGCTTACAAATGTTGTCAAAATAAAGATTTTTAAACATCAGTCTTGATGATAAGTATCCTTATTCTCTTTCCATACATCACTGAACTGTGAGAATACTCATCTCTCTCTGCACATCTCACTGTTCTAAGCCATAACTTTATTGGTTGTGAGATCTTTGGTTCTATCTGAATATCAAAAAATCAGAAATATACTGTCTGAAGTGTTTGGGATTTGTTTGTTTAGGTCTTTTGTTTGTTGTTGTTTATTTTTCTGTTGTTTAAGCACAATGAGCTTCTGACTGAATTTAAACCAAGTCTGACATACTTCAAATTGTAAATCTGTTCTGAATTCCTTTATCGGCATGAAACTGGAATCATGAGACCACCAGATTGGCTGCATCTTCAAAATTAGGGAATATCAAGATTTCTAAGACTGTTATTCGACATTGATAAGAAATTTCTGAAAGAATGGCACAAGACCTCTAGTTGGGAGGTGCAATGGAAGTAAATCAGTGCATGTGAAGCCATTGGCACATGCTCTCTGCTTAGAGATCACAATTATTTTTCAAGTTTTATGAATGGCCTTGAAGTGACTGCTGACACTGCAAGTAGAAGAATACCAAGGAATTTTCTGTATTTACCTTAAGACAAATATATTAATAAAAATTACATTTTTTAGATGTACACTGTTCTTGCAACTATTCTTGCAAATTCTTTTGTAAAATATGTTCTTTTTTTTTAACCTTAAGCAAAATGACTGGTTTCATAGAAATATTTTGTGGTTCTTTATAGTGACCAGTATCCAATTTTCTGAGGTCAGTCTTCAGAGATACTAGATAATTAATCCCTTGTTAAGTAGCTTCTTCATGGAGTTTTTTTTTCCCCTCTACATATGCTTGTATATGCTTGCTAATTAGGAAAAAGTCAGAAGGGTAACTGTGTGCAATGAGTCATAAAGTGGAATATTATAAAATGCCTAAAAGAAAAAAAAATAAATAGCTGAAAATGGTAGTCCATCGAGTGAAATCCAGTCGGATTTGACCATTTGTAGTTTTGGTATGGTCAATGGCAATACATCTTCCCCTGCCTGACCTGAATTTGTCCCTAGGGCATACAATCACAGAATTTTGATGTTTGATCTCTAAATTATGTGAATGGTGAAATATGATGTACTAATTGCCTTATCATTACTTAGTAAAAGGATAAACAGGCTATTAGAAAGAAAATAAAACTTATTAGGAGACACAGCACATTTTCTGGGATCTTCCAGTTATGTCCAGAGTGAGAGGATGCCCCAGAGCCTCATGTCTTCTCCCAGTAACTGCAAGTTTCCTCTCATGAAAATGGAAGGAATTACAGAAAGTAGGAGAAGAATGAAAGAGAAGAGAAAGAGGTGGGTATATTAATGACAATGGCAGGTTTGTGGGGAGGTAGGTGCAAATTTCTAGAGGAACTAAAGTGAAATATAGTGAAAGGAATTTTCTAGATTAACCACAAACAGTCTGCCACAGGACAGTTGCGTGAAAAAACATTTAGAAGAAGTGAAAAACTGTTATTTGTTTCACAGGAAGTGTTGCCCTGGTGAGAAAAAATATTAAAATTATACTGTGCACTTTGATAGAAATAATGATGCAGAATGGTGCTCCAGGGCATGAGTTCAATATGAAGTGATGTTGGCTAGAAAGAAAGTGCTCCTTTGGGCATGTAGGATTTTGAAATCCTGACTCATGAAAGATTTCTTAACATTTTCTTTAAAGTGTTTGCTACACGCTCAGATAGAGTAAACCAAACCATGCATCTAGTGGTTTGTGCTACAGAAACACCTGATTTTGTGTCTCCCAAGTAGAAACAAATTGGTTTTCTACTTTCTTTTGAGAAGTGAGCACCTTTATAAGGAGATTTTCGTTGTGCTTAATTTTTGAACCTCCTGATGTATCAAAATTAGGTGAAACAAACTCCAGCTACTATTGTGGAAAAAAAATGAATGGGACATTTGCTTAGGCTTTTTTACATTTTCCCATAAGATTCTGAGCTAAGAAATACAGTTTCTTTTGTCTGATTTTAAAAATGCCTTTATTCTTGTTAACAGAGGACTGGACAAAGTCTCTGTTAAGCACAGAAGCCCTGTCTATCTGACTTTAGTACTGACATATAGTAAAGGTCTACTGAGAAAATTTACATTGTCCTGCAATAGTTAATTTTATTACTGTCCTAAGTTTGCAGACGTTTGGTTGAAAAATTAAGAACTGCCTGTGTACATTGTTCTACTGTATTAATCAAAGACAGGTTCTTACAGACACACACAAAAACCATGAATTTAAGAATTTTTTTACATTTATTCCTCTTATTTTCATTTATGAAGAACATTTCATTACTCACTGACATCTCATAGGCCCAGGTATTTTTCCTGCAAATAGAAACAAGCAGGTACACACAGTATGTTTCTGCTGTGGTCGTTTAATCAGGCAGTTATTCTTCCTGGGTTGGTCAGTTTTTACTTCAGAGTGGAATTTATATCCCACAATAGGATTTTCTTTGTCAAATCAATAGAATACTGATATATATTGAAAGCAAATTTATGTCACAACACTACTGTTTATGGAAAGTGTATTTGATAATAATGCTAAAATATTTAACATTTACACATTTTTAATATGAGAATTTTTAAGAATTGTATTTACTTACTAAAGCAACAAATACTTGCACCAAGTCTCCAAATTATTTTGACACTGGAATACAGAAGACTTTAGTTTTATCATTTAGGTCAGAAAAGGAAAGCATTTCATGTGATTAATTTACAGATGACGTAGTAATCAGAAGTAGTTAAGCAAAATAACCAATGTTTTCTCATATAAAATAGGCTCTTCAGCATAGCTCCTTTTAGATTCAAAGCTAACTGAATCATCAGGATCCATATTTCATCTTCAATGCTTGTTCAGAATCCTACATGCAGGAAAATACATTAGTATTTCTTTAAAACTTAACAACCTGAGAATATTTGCAGTTTTTTCCCCTCTCCCTTCCTTCTGCTGTCCACTTCCAATTGATTTTTCCCTATTTTTTTGCCAGTCTTCCATATTACTGTCTCCAGTTTTAATTTTTGTTTTCTGGCCGGTTGGAAAATCCTCATATCCGAAATCCATTGCAAAACTTTTTTGACAAAGTGAACAAAAGTTGCAAGGGTTTTTTTGACAAATGAGCAAAAATTGCTGTTGTTTCCAACTTTGCCCCTGGATCACACTGTCTTCTCCCCTCATTCACTATGAGGAACAGTTGTTCCACAATTTCAGCCCAATGAAAACAGCAACCTGCATCCACTGATTTTTTTTTCTAGTTTGTCCAGAACTGTTGGACAAAGGTTCATGATGCATGACATATTTGACACATGATGCATATAGTATCTCTTTTCAGCTATGCCTCTGATTTTCTTCCTACCTATATCTATTTTATCATTATTCATATTGATAGTCATTAAAATTATTTTATGTTTTATTTCCTCTTCTTCCAAATAAAGAAAAAATTGTACTGTTTCTGTGATGTCAATGTTCATTGCATTAACATTTTGTCAATTGTAGATTTATCCTCTGTCACTCTGTTTAGCCACAGTGATGATTCAATTAAAAAAAAAAAAGTTCGAAATCTAGTTTTACAGAACTTAATTTTGATAAATGGGTGTTTGGTTGGAAGTATTTTTTTCCTAATTTTGGTTTTATTACTGTATTAAGTGGAATAAGGAGTTTGCTCACTGGATTCTAAACTTAGGCATTTATTTATTCTATGTGAAATGGGTTTCAGGCTGTAAATGATGAGCATTATTGGTACACAATTGTGCAAGTGGCCTGCAGTTAAAATGATGAGCAACTTCTAGGGTGAATTTTATTTCAGGAGCTATACAGCACTATTTAAAATGTGACATTTTAAAATATTTTTTTACTATTCTGTATGTTCCTTGAAGAAAGACAAACTCTTAACTTTAGCTAAAATGCTGGATTGCTTGATTTGAAGTTCTTTGAATCAGTAAATATGATAGGTGTATAAGGGGACTAGAGGCAAAATGGCTTTAAATCTTTTTTTATTTCATCATGTACTATCTGGTTCTCTAATGTAGATGCTTTTCTTGCCTGTTGCAATTCTCTCACTCTGTACCTCTGAAATAGTTTTTTCTGACCTTTTCTGTGGAAAGATTTTCCAGAAAGACTATTAAAATTCAATGGACAAATGTGTCCTCTGAAAGGTACACTGGTGGTCATGCATATAATCTAATATCCCTTAATGATAAATTATGGCAATAATCCCAGAGACTAATTATAGCCCATCTCACTATATCTGGCCCAGAACCATCTTCTGAAAGGCATTTCTTCTACTGTGACAAAAGGGATACTGTGGAGAATAACCATGTTGGTAAATACACATTTTGGTAAATACCTTCTTCTACCCCAGCTTGTGTAGCCAATGGCTAAGCAAATAGTTTTACAGGAGCAATAACTTTCTTTTCAAAAGTCTTAATTATCTAAAGAGAAAGCAGAAATCCTGTTTTACTTTCACACTTACATATTTCGTGCTTTTCCCATGAATTTAAGCTGTGAGTTACTTCTTGGACTCTGCTGTAAGTTCACAGTTGAGAGTTCTGCATGTATTTAATGATTGCAAGAGTTGTTTCCCAAAGATTTCAGCTAGGTTTCATTGATATGGCGTTTAAGCTGTTTGGTCTGAGGCTGGCAAAGAAGTCAAGTCTCTGCCAACTATGCTGGTCCCAGAATAATTTAGAGGTCTGATTAATCATAGGTCTTATCTTTCATCTCAAAAAAGGAGGTTGGACCATAACTATGCCAAGGAAATTCTCACCTAGGAAGATATATCGTGCTTATTTTTAAAGTATACTATAAACTCAAATACTGAATTCAATACGTAACAGCAGTTTCCAATTCCCTCTTTCACCAGCATTGTTCTTGTTAGTTTTTATGTCCAAACCAAACATAAACAAACCAGTAAATTTACACAAGGGACAATAAACTTCCAGAAAGTACATAGTATTGATAGGTAACCTTCAAATGCTTTCTGTGATCTTTACATGGTTGTGTCTTCTCAATGATTTGAACATTTCAGGAAATATTTCCAAGACTTCTTACTTCCACCTACTCCTTCAGTGTTTCCTTTCATCTGGTTTAACTCATCTTTTCTAATTCTAGGAAGCAGGAGAAGCTGGAGAGGCTCACTCTCATAGGTGCTCATTTCCTCATCCTCCTTCCCTATGCCTGCTTTGTTACAATTTTCTTCTGATTATTTAATCCGTTTATGGCCTTCACTTTTCTCCCCTTTTTCTGTCCCTCGGCTGTTGATGGCTCTGATGCTGCTCTACCTGATGGATTTTCCTGTTGTAGTTTACCAGTTAGGTTTATGTTTAGCAAAAGAGAATAGTGAAAAGTTGGGTGTTTTCAGCAATCCAACCGTTTCCAAAGGTGTTGTTACATATCACACAATGTCCCTGCAGCAAGGTCCTCTGGTGACAAGTGAGGAGTGAACAAGGCACGGTGAAACCCACACTTGTGACTGTCTGATCACACTGTACCTCTGCCTGGATCACTGCACTAAAGCCAAACTACTGCTGGGCTTCCAGGGCCTATGAGCAACCAGGCTACCCGAAGCCAGGCTCAGGACTTTGATCCAAGTCTTGGCGCAGTTCTGCCGTGAAGCTCTCTGCAGAAAGCAGTCCTTGCTCCTTCTGATCCCTCTTCTTTTTCCTCACTAGTTGATTGTGAAAACAATAGTGAAGTCAGGTATTCGAATTTTAACGATTTTAGAACTAAAATTTTGTGTATGTTTGATATAATTAGATAGTTCACAATTAACTAGTATTTTTAAATTCAAATTATTTTTAGCTGTGTTAATTAATTAAAATTTTAATTTCTTCAGAGGAAAACTACTAAAGATTTTGCTGGATCCAAAACCTGTTGAACTCTGTAGAAAGACTAACAAACTCAAGCATAATTTAGAAAAAAATTGAGTTTTTTTAGTTAGAATGATTGACAAAGTATTGTTAACTTCTTTATGTTCATGTTTGCTCTCAAAGTAAAATAAAGTGAGCTTGATGGAAATTTTTAGCAAGAACAGTAAGATTTTAGACAAATATTGCATCTTTTTAGTGAGAAGATTATTTTCAATTATTGTTTTGAAACATTCACCGTGGAAAAATGGAAAAAAATCCCTGATATTTTTTAAGTTTAAGTTTATCCCAGCATTTCCACAAACTTTAACATAACTAAGGTTGTGTTACAAATTCTAAGACTCATATTTAACCTCTCAAGGTACAGTCATAAAAACACACTACTGTGTCTTAAAATAAATCATACTTATTTTTCTTCAGTCACCTGCAGTGCAGCTCTCAGAAGATGTGGAGACAGAAGCTAGATAGTCTAAGGTAACTAAAAACTTAGGATACAATAGAAATTTAATGATGAATTATAATATTAACAATACAGGAAACATAATTACAAAGAATGTACAGTGGAACAAGACCCCAGTTCACAAGAGATATCAATCCCTAACCCTAACTCTGATTAGGCACATAAAACAATGCAATGCTAGTATGGCACATGAAGAAAATGAAAATTTCTAAAATTTTATTTTAGAAATAAAATGTTTTAGTCTAAAAAAACAAAACCAAAACCAAACCAAACCAACCAAACAAACAAAACACAACAACAACAAAAAAACATCTTACCAGAGCTGCCATTTGTGATTAGAGTCAGGGATGTGGTTGTGGGTTTCTAGATTTTCAGGTGCTAGTAGTCCTGGAACTTCTCTTTGACCCTTTCCCCCTTAATGGCTCAATCTAGAATAAAACTACTAAACTTTTTTAAATAACAGAATTCTTGGTTTTTTATCAGACTTCACGGAGGAAATTCAAGGGTCCTTTTATTCCAGTCTGGATTGAAGCATATGAAAGAAAACAATTCAGCATGGCTTAGTTAAAAGCCTTACCTTTCTTAGAGCTCCTCAGATAAACAAAGATCCCAGTTACTGGGCTGCAGCATCCATGCAACTACAGTACAATTTTCATCCCCATTCAAGACTTTAGACCTTTAAGCCTCCCTTCCTGACAAAATGCAAGGTTGTTTTGAAGCATTTTCAAATTAGTGAACAAGAATTTACTGTGATATAGAGTTGGAACATGCAGACAAGTGCCTGGTGTAACATGCAAGTTTCCTACTTAATGGTCATAGATAACTTATGGTATGTTCCAGTATTTTCATATCAAAAAGCATGGCTGCCGATTGTTACTTTACACTATTATAAATGGATTTGGAGAGTCATGATGGGAAACACAATATTAAAAAGTTATACTTCCCACATAGATAATGTTTGTTTTGAGATTTAGCTTGTGTGAAAAGCACTTACTGCAGTACTTATATTGAACTGAAGGCATAGCAACAATTTTAAGCTCCTTTCAGTCATCACTTTGATTCCTGGATTATGCTGATAAACAGAGAGAATTCTCCTTGACCTTGAGACTTTAATGTGATCCTGGGGAAAAGGAGGAAAAGGCAACAGGGAGAATTCCCTTTTGTGTGCTAAAGTGAAGAGGTAGTCACACAAGCTACAACTGACCTTTCAAAAGTGGATGGATCTAAACAGTTTTAGAATTTCTGTGTAGCTGTGAGCCTTATTAGAACAGCCTTCATAATAGTGTTTTCCACTTCCTCAGTTCTAGCAGAACCAGGAATCTAGAGAGAATAGAGAGAAATCTTTTGATCCTTCTGCCCTTTAGAGTCAAGTGAAACCAGAAGTGTAAAGAACTAATAAGGGCAAAAGAAAGAAATGTCATTTCTTAACACCGGTTCAGTTTTGGATTAGTTGCATCACATTCCCTGGCTGCTCCTTAAAATTTAAGTACTCTAATCCCCTCTCATCTTTCTTCTTAATTTGAATGGTTCATTTAAAAACTTCAGTGAATGGCATCTTTCTGTTTATTGCTGTCAACACAGTTACTGCATTTTAGAACGTCTCATTCTACTGAATTCTATGCCATTTTTTGGTGAGGTTTTTTATTTTTGGTAGCTATTCGGGCTCATAAATATCTCAAGTACAGCTTTTGTTCCACTTCATTCTTGTTCACACTCTTTCCCCATTCCTTTAATGAATGCAGTCATGTGCTTTCTACACATCTTCCTTGTGCAGCCAGATCATAATTTCATTCCCATTTGCCTCACTTTTCACCTGTTTGGAAGGCTGTGCTGGGTTTGAGTACAAAGGAGTGCACTGAAGTAGCAAAGAACTCTAAATGGGAAGTTAGCAGAGCTGAGTAGGAGCAAGATGTCTGAGGAAACGAAGGAACAAAGTTCAAGGAAGTCAACTGGATTGGAAATCCTGAGGGAAGAAAATAATTACTAAGAAGCAGATGCTTGGAGAGGCGAGGGAAAGAGAGTGAAAATGTGAGGCCAGAGCAGCTCTCATCCTTCAAGCCCTTTTTTTCTGCCACAGTCGACCCAGCCAGAATCTTTCACTATCTCTCTGACCTCCTGGTGCAACAGAGTCCCTGGCTCAGCTCTATGAATCTGCTTTGGGCAGAGACCTGGCTCACATAGCTGAGAAAATTGCAGAACTGTAAGGAAAGGCTGTGACCAAATCTGTAGAACAGACACACACGATAAGGAAAGTAAAAGCACAGCACTGGGTGGTATGAGTCTATGTGGTAAAGAGCTTGTTAAATCAGGGGCTAAGGAGAAACCAGCCTCCTAAACAGGGACAGAAGCAAACCTCACTTGTCTTTGAGGCCTTTGGCACAGCTTGCCTCACGGAGGACAGTGCAGAATCTCAAGGAACAGCTATCTGGAACCAGAATAGAAGATAGAGTGGATGAAGTACTTTGCTAAACAAAAGGCAAGAAATATATTTTGAAATTAAAGCAATGAACCACTCACTTTGCAGGAAGTAGAAAACAAATTTACTAATATCACATAGCCCTGCAAGTTCAGTGGAAATATAATGGGAACAGAAGATCTTCTAGGAGTTCTCTGTATCAAGAGATTTGCTCCATGAGCTGTATATAAGGTAATCTTGCAAAAATGAAACTGGATGTATAAATTTCATATGAAGTAAGGTTTTTCTTCTTCTCAGAATCATTATATTAGGTATTAGCTGGCCATAATCGGAATGATTCTTGTTCTTTTTTCAATCCCTAATAGTGTATGTGACAAGTACTGTTGCCCTTTTAAAAGAGATTTAATACCAAAATACAATCTTCTGAGGAACAAAGCCCAAGACGTCTATTTGGTATGTCTTCAGAGTTCATTTGTAAATTTTATGTTGAGATAGATTTCCCTTGGATACTACTGTGACAGAATTCTGCATAAAATCATTGTAAATTTAAATGGAAAAAATAAACCTTCCACAAGGATTAAGAATGGAACAGGAAGCATTTAAGCTTTCAGTCTCAGAACGGTTTTGTGTAGTCTGTGAATAGGGAAAAAAATTGAGAATGGGGGATAAAATGGAAGACATCATAAAATGTCTAGTGTCTCCAGCTAAAGAGGGCAATTAATTCATGAAAAACGAGCCCATTCCCAGGAAACTGAGTCAAGTAAGCTCCTTGGCTTCTTTTGAGAAGCAAAGTTGCTTACATTGAAATTACTTTAAATAGAGGAAACTCTATGGCAGGAGAAGGAAGACAATGATTAAGGGAAAGTTGAAAATACTTGTAAAAAAAAATTATTAAGAAAAGTTCCTCACTGCAATAAGTATCTTGGCAATAGTTCTAGCCTAAATACCCCTGATGGATATGGGTTACTAATTAAGAGCTGCACATTAGGTTCAATCCCTTCCTTTGTCCTTTTGCTGCAGTATTTTCTGCTTGTTGTTTACTGCTGCCAGATCTAAGCCAGTGTTGCACTCCCATTCCCCCCTGTCCTTCTTCACAGATGCCATGGGATCATGCCTACCCTGGTGGGCTTAGGATTGGACTCCCCAAGTCATTGCAGTGCTTAAAAAACAATTTAAGATTGTTTTAGCTTGCTTGGAGTAGGTGGCAATAAGTCTTCCTTTCTGGAGTCCCAAGGATCTCATGGATTACTTACCTCCTTTCTTCCACCACTTTCCACAGTAAATCTTTTCCCAAAAACTTGAAAGTACATTTATGTCAGGTTTTTCAGAGCTGAGAGATTTCCAGGAGGAGAACAAAATGGAAGAACTATATTGTGCTAGTAATAGGAATTTTTATTTTGGTCATGATAGATGTTTTAGTCTGGGCTAGTATATGTGATGTACAGGAAGCAAGCACATAATTTGAATTGACAACACTTTCTAAGTATCCCTCAGAGAAAGTTGCCTTACTTATCCCCTGAAAAACATAAAAACATGATCACAGGATCAGAGAATTTTCTGAGTTGGAAGGGATCCAGTAGGGTCATCAAAGTCTAACTCCTGGCCCTGAACAGACAGCCCCAAGAATAATACCATGTTCTTGAGACCTTTGTCCAAATTCTCCTCAGACTCTCTCAGCTTTGGAGCTGTGATCACATCTCTGAGGAGCTTGTTCCAGTGCTCAGCCACCTTCTGGGTGGAGAACATTTTCCTGATGTACAACCTAAACCTCCCCCGGCACAACTTCAGGGCCTTCCCTGTGTCCTGTCACTGGTGACCACAGGGAGGAGATCAGTGTCTGCCTTTCCTCTGGCCCTTGTGAGGAAGTTGTAATTGTGGTGAGGTGCCTCCTTAGTCTCCTCTTCTCCAGGCTGAACAGACCATTCACTGCACCTCTTATCTCTTTCCCTCCACACACTTCACCATCTTCATTGCCCTCCTCTGGATGCTCTCCAATAGCTTTATATCCTTACATTGTGGCATACAATACTCCCTCAAGCTGAGGCTGCCCCAGAGCAGAGCAGACTGGAACAATCCCCTCCCTTGCCCAGCTGGCCATGCTGTCCCTGATGCTCTCCAGGACACGCTTGGACCTCCTGGCTACCAGGGCACTGCTGGCTCAGATTCAACTTCCATCAACCCCCACATCACTTCACAGAGCCGCTATCCAACATCTCATCCCCAGTCTGTCAGTACATCCAAGGTTGACCCAGCCCAGGGGCACAATCTGGCAATTTCCATTGCTTAATTTCATACATTTGGTGACTGCCCAGCCCTCTCATTTGTCGAGGTCTCTCTGCAGGGCTTCTCTGCCTCTGATGGAGCCTACATCTCCCCCAAATTTATTACCATTTGCAAACTTTGGAAGTATCACTTCCAGTCCTTGCCCAGGTTGTTTGTGAAGATCCTGAAGAGCACAGGGCCAAGGATGGAGCCCTGCAAGACCCCACCAGTGGCAGGTCCCCCATCTGATGCCACCCCATCCACTATCACCTTTTGGGCCTCACCCATGAGCCAGCTGCTCACCCACCCCCTGTTGTGTTTATCCAGTTGTGAGCTGGATATTTTATCCAGCAGTATCCTGGGATAGACAGTATTGGAAGCTTTACTGAAATCCAAAAAGATTGCACCTACTGTCTTTCCTTGATCAGCTAGGTGGTTTACCCTGTCATAAGAGTAATTTAGGTTTGACAAGCAGGACCTTCCTCTAATGAGTCTGTGCTGGCTGTGACCAATGACTGCATTGTCTTTCAGGTGTTTTTAAATGCCACCTGCAATAACCTTCTCCATAATTTTACAAATATGAATATCAGTACCATATGTGAATAATATTAGCAGAATTAGCAGTTTACAGTGTGAATAGTATTCCTGTTGGATATCAAAAGCGTGGGTCTAAGGATTTTCCTTACAAAAAGGGGTTAAAGGAACTTTAGGTCCATGATTCTTAAAAACATCCACATTTTGAACTACGTTTGAGGAAACCATTTCTTTGACTTCAATGTACTGTACATATTAGCAAAGTCAACCATAAGAATAAATATCTGCTGCTTTAGTACCGTCTAAATATCCATGACAAACCAAAAACTAATAAAAATCAAATGATCCTTATCATATCTGGAAGGCAGCAGCTGTTTGGGAAAGACAAAGCTTAGGGAAAAACAAATCACATAGAATTCTATAAATCAATATTGTGCCTAGTGATATTTGACAGTAAAACTTTTCTGTTGGTATATCATACCAAGGGTGCTGAAACTTTCCAAAAGAATAAAAGTTCTATGATAAGACCAAACAATATCTTGCTAGTTTTTTTCTATTTAGAGAGTCATCTTTGAGAACATGAACAAATGTCAGTCCAGAAGATTAATAAAAACAAAATACACTAAAAACAAAGGAAGAATTAAAATATTATGTATCAATATTTAAAATGCAAAAACAAAGGACAAGTAGATAAAGTGTTCTATTAGGAATCTGTTTTATTATCATTTACAAAAATTTTGATTACTCTTACTTCTTCCAGATAACATTTACCCAGAAACATAAAGAGCTCATATTAAAAAAAATGATACAGCAATTTAACTAGGAACATAAGCACAAAGACATCACTGGCTTCAAGGGGTCTTCTCATATCTTTAAAGTCAAGTTGATATGCTTACTTGCTTTTCTGCAGTATTCCATGAATTCTTCTGCTCCTAAAAAAAAAAAAGAGAAAATAAAATAAAAACAAAAACTTAATTATTTTGTGTAATGGTGAAAAGAAAAATCAGTTAAAATGTAAGACCTGTATTTTGAATGGTGAATATGTGTTTCTGATGATATGAATTATCAGTTCCAAGTAACATAAAAGGACTAATTTTAATTTTCAGTCCTATGAAACGCATACATCTCATAGGTTTTTCCCTTATATTTTCAGATAATGACAGTGACTTTGGGAACCTATTTTTTTCAAACTCTAACTTGAGATTCTTAAAAAGAGGTTGCATTTTAGAAAATATTTAACTCTTTGTCTTTCTTGTGATTGCTTGTTTTTTAAATTGCATCAGGATGAAGGAGAATCACAACATTTTTTAAAAATATTGTCTCTTTTCTCAAAGTACATTCCAAAATGTTTGCATTGAGCTGTTTTGTATTCTAGCTTTAGTCAGTTCAAATGTGCTTTAGTCAGACCACCAGACTGTCCCTCATGCTTTTATAATACATTGCTCAAATATTAAAAATCATTCAAGTAATTTTAAGTGTTTTTCAGGAAATATAGGCAAACTACATTCTCTGGGCCAAAACCCCCATGGATATTCTAACCTCTGTTAACATGTGATAAGAGTCTGCAGATCCTTCTATTGATTATGCTGTTTTGAGAGGAAAGCATTGATTATGTTGTTTTGAGAGGAAAGGTCCATTAATGCTTCTTGGATGTTCTCTTCACTTCTGCAGCTAGTATATGAACACGTAAATCTTTTCTGGAAAGAAAATAAAAAATAAAAATAACTTTAAGTTATATTATGCAGAGTTTGAAGAGGGGAAATAAATAAAGATAAAAAACTGAAATGTGAAGAGCTTTCTTTCCATTAGAAAGGAAATCACAACATTTAATTCTTTTCCACTGCTCTCATGTAATCTTACTGGTCCTGTTCTGGTCTGCTACTAGCTTTAGAAAGCACTAGAGTGCAAAAGTTTACTCACTGTTATTTGAGTAGCATGCAAATGAATTGTAGAATTATTTGGTATTTTACATTTAACTGGAGCTGGAAGCTTTACTTCCAGCAGAGAAATATTAGGATCTGTGTCTAGACCTCTGCTTTTGCCACTTGCGATAATTTAAAGCAAGTTTAATGTTGTTGTAATGGATGACATTATACATTTTCTTCTGAATTTGTACTATAAGACTTATGTTGTAAAAGGATTTGATCTAGGCAGTTAGACAGCACTGTCAGAGAGCTCCTTGTTAGCACTTCATTGTGGTTACAGGGATGGGAGGAATCAGTTGTTAACAGTCTACCATCAAGGACAATCTCTGCAGAGACATAACGTGTCATCAGATGTAAGACTTGAACACAAATTAGCATTTTTCAAGCCATCACACAAGAAACCTCTTCCTCAGACCCTTAAAAGAAAACCAGACCAGATGGAGGCTTATACATCTGTCTTAAGACAGAGCAAGTCACCCTGTGGAAGCACGATCACTGCTTAAAGACCAAAAGTCACTAAATATGTTACTTCATTAGAATATGCTGCATTCACTTTCTGTCTGAATATAATGAGCCTCTACTTTCCCTTCTGTGTTCTTCACACCTAAAATTGGATGCAGACTCAGTCACTTTTCCACCCTTCCCAGCACCTACAGAGGACAAAAAAACTTTTCTCAAATGCTCTCCAGAAGAATATTCTCTGTATGCCTTTCAAATTTATTCCTGTGAATAAGAAAAATCTGTCCTCTGGATTCTAGTGGCTACAAAAGAAGTTTTCATTCCCCAGCCATTTTCAAATAATCAGTTTCATAGATGTTTCCAAATAAGTGAAGGATCTCTATGATAACTAGGATATTTATTTTAAGCATTACTTCAACCAGAATTTCTGCATTGCTTTTCCTGCAATATGTTTTGGAAGAACTGGCCCAAATTTATTGCTGATTCCCTGTATCTGGAGTGAACAAGCACCATAAAGATGAATTTTGATAACACTGTATTTTTTTGCAAGCTTTTCTTCACAGCGTTCACAGGAAAGGAATTAAAAACCCTCATGACAGGAAAACAAAGTACAATGTAAGCTTTAATCAAAGTGCTTGCTGGTACTGAACATGCCACAGCAACAACTTGTATGGCTTAGGGTGTGAGTGGAGACTGTCTCATGTACACTAGAAAAAGCAATTTTAAGAGATTCTGAGAGACAAATCAACTTTGATTTCATTTTTTCAGAACAAAGGAAAGAAAGTGAAACAATACTAGTTTAAGAGGTTGCAAGCTTGGAAAGATTCCCAAGGGTCAGATTTTTTGCAAATGAAGGTGTTTCACTCTTCTGCTTCAGTGTCCAGAGGTTAGCAAGATTTACACCCATGAGCTGGAACCAAATTATGATTCTGTATATTTCTGTAAGTGGCATTCAACATAACATCACCCAGTTTTGCTGGTAGTTCAAAAAGAAGCATCTGCTATTTATTGAGACGTCAAGTCATGAAAGTTTGTGTAAGTGGAAAGGTTGGTAAGACCTTTTATTCCTAAAAGACACAGCAGTCTCTTTCAGGAAACACTTGAAGGAGCTTCACTCCTCTAATCAATATATTTCTATATTAGTACACTTTATCAGAGCACATCTGCTTTTCAATTGTTCAATAGAGGGACATAGAATCAGTGTTACTACCTTTATTACATTGATTTCTTTTATTTTGCATTTTACTAATATGGCAAAATTAAATATTTTTACTTCAGTAACTAAAACTTGACATAAAATCATTCCTTTAGAAAATATTTTTCTCTCTCAAGACATCTTAAACTGCAGCCACTGCAACTCATCATTTTAGCTATGAGAATTTAACAATTCTGTAGTTATTTTTTTCTAAGTATTTTCCTCACTAAACCTCACATCTGTTACCCAGTATCTATACAGAAAAGCATGTTGCAGATGCTTGCTAACAAGATGTTGAAAGAATCTGACTGTGTGACAGAGGATTCAATTTTTTGTCTCCCTAAAATAATATAGATTTACTGAAGTAGTAAGGTCCTGCAGGGTGAGTTGCACTAGACTTTCAGAAAGCATTCTAATCCAAGAAACAGTCCAAAACAGTAAAGGATTTCAATTGCTTACTGTAGAATTTGCTGTGAATTACAAAAAAAAACCCCTCAGAGTAGCCCTTTGGAGACTAAAAGAAATGCTTCACCTGGCATTTCACCTGGCACCTTCATGTAGCCAAGAGCAGAGACAATGCATGTGTTGCTGCAGAATGTTAAACCCATATCAGGAGAAACAGCACTTCTCCCCAAAATCAGTAACCACGGAGGGGCAGCCACCTGCGCCTCTGCCCCGCAAACATGCCAGGACTGGAAAACTCCAGCTGGACAAACTCAGCTTATGCTTTGCCCAAGAGAGATTTTGGAAGCCAGAGATTCTGCCTGGAGTTGATGGGAAGCAAAGAAAATCTTGTGCCCCAACATTCTGGTCTCCAGCAAGAGTACTGCTTAAATTCCCAGGTTGTTAAGAGAGAGGAAATCTATAGGTAAGATATCTGATTAAACTATCATTGATCTGCTAACTGCTGTCTTCCACAAATTAATTGTTTTCATCTTTGCACCCCTAAGAAAGTTTTCTTGGTGCTCAGTTCTAAATTTCTTTCTAAATGAAATATTTGCCCCAGCAAGAGCCTTCCATATGGTGATTTTTTGGGAAACAAACCAATATTTCTAAAGGACTTGACTTCAAACAGACAGGCAGACCGGCAGATTGATTAGTCCCTTTTTGCTGCCAGAACCTGGCAGAAGGTTGCATGAGTATGAACAAACTTTCTGTAATGAAACTTAAATGGTGAGGTTATTTTCAGGTTCCTCTCTCAGCTCAGTTCTTACATTAATAATGCCATTTAAATTTCAGTGCAAGGAAAATATGAGTAATAGTCTTTCCACTATATCTGAGTTCTTAGCTCAAAAACCTGATTTTTGATTATAGCTAAGTGAAGAAATAAAATAATGCATATTTGAAGATTGGCTTATGATTTAAACAAAAAAAAAAATCACCTTTTTTTCCTCCCATGATTACTGATTTATCCAAAGTGATGCACAGCTGATGAGCAATAATACCACAAAATCAATTGTAATAGAACTGAATAGAATATCACGTTTTTTTCTAATATTTTGCTCAGAACAGAAGGTGTAACCTTCTGCCAAAAAGTGTTTTCCAAAGTGTATTTATTCTGGTGGATGCTTTGATGACATTATTTGAGAGACATTGTCCCTGGCCAAAGGGAGTTTATCCAATGTGGAGAACTCCAATCAGCAAGATCTGTCCTCTTGCTAAAGAAATCTTTCAGAAAATATACTTTGCCATGGAATTTAATAAAATCATGGAAACGTTGACTGGATCTCCATCATCTAGCCCAACCTCTATCTTGAAGCAGAATGGTAGCCAAAACTAAACCAGGTGTGGTGTAGCCTGGCCTCACTGTATATGTGGAAATCTTCCAGGGATGGTGACTTTGCAGTCATTCTGCACAACCTGTTCCAGAGATGGACACTCTGCCATGGAGGATCCTTCAACATGAGAGACAGGGTCAATAGGGTTTGAAGGGGAAAAGTGTGACCAGTGAAAAGTAGGCCAAGGAAAGGGAACAGAACTTTCAATGAGGGAAGCACACAGGAATTCCCAAGGACTGATGACAGTCTGTTTGCCCTTACCTTTCCCTGTTCCTCCAGTACTCAAAGTGTAGCCTAATAATTGTTATTTTTTTGCTGTTACAAGCTCATTTATTTTTTAAACCAATGTTTTGAAAGGATATTTCTTGTGCTTGAATTAGCAACACCCCTACTGTATTAAACACATTTCTGCTGTTATTTAAACACCCAGTAGTGTATCAGCTTACAGAATATTGGGTGAAATCACACATGCTTGTTTAGAGAAATTGAAATTGAAAACAAAAGCATTTCCCAGCAAAATTGCTGAGGTCCTTGCCACGGGTCCTTCAAACAGCTTAAGTGCCTAAAGCGTTTTCTCTCTCCCAAATACGTTACTCATCCTTTCAGAGATTACTTTCTTTCCTTAGGAGACTGAGAATATTTTCTCTGATGCAGTCTCATCAGCTAGTGCAACAAATATGGGAAACATATTCAGTGAGGGATGAAGAAATGGAGCTATGATTAGTAGCATTAAATTCTAGGTCTTTTCCTATTAGGTGGTGATGATAGGGTGGGAAAGGATTAAAGAAATTCTAGAAGTGACCTAGACTACATCCTACACATCAGTTTCTGTGTTTATGCTTTACTTGTTCCCTCTGCTGGGAACAAGTGAATCATAAACACAAGAAGTGTCATAAAACAAGAAGTGGCTTCTTCCCTAGCTATTCCTGTTCCTAAAGGTAAATAACTTTATTCTTCAGCAGACATTTTACCAACCTTTCTCTTTCCCTGCCTTCCACCTATATACAAGCATGGAGGTTTTTGGAAATGACACTATTGTAATGTATTATCCAAATATGAGAAATCATTGGAGATTGCAGAACAGAGAAGGGAAGCTTAGAAAGTCAAAAGGCTTTCTCCCACTCTTTAATTATTTTTTCTGAAAATTGATAAGAAACACTTGCAGAAATCTTAGACAAACCTTAAAACAATGGTCTTCCTGAGATGTACAATAAAATCTATGAAGGATTTGAGCCACAGTTGGCATCCTGCTGTCCTGAACCTCCCCCAGGCATGACTGACAGTTTTGCTGGTAGGAATCTGTGTTGATTTCAATCTTTGAATTTTTTTTGTGTCCAGTCACATGAGTGGCTGATGAAGTTTTCTCTATATACAGCCTGGAGCCTAATGTATTTGGGTGGTTAATAGGTTACTCCTTTCTCAGGAGAAGCTCTGAGGGGTATAAACAGTAGTTTTATTGTCAGAATAAAAGTCTTTGAATTTTTTGCATCCACCCAGAGGATATGACTTCTCAGAGGAAGTCACCACTCTCTTAAAAGTCTGATAAAGTAGTTTATAGTAGACAGTGAGTGAAAGATGGGAGTATCACTTCCTGCCTGGGATGTGAAAGATAAATCTAAATGTAAATTTTCTTTCAGACAATTTAGTTTTAACATCAGAAATGCTAACTGATTTTGACTACTTTGTCCTCTGCTTCTGTATAGAATATAGATACCACATGAATCCTCCATATATGTCACAGTAACAGAGAGGCCCCTAATGTGTTTTCCTCACACTGACAAAGATTTTTGCCTTGAAATACTTTGTGCCTGATATGCACAGCTGCTGTCATCTCTCTTCATTTTATCTCTGTGACTTTGCCCTGGGAAAGCTGGGCAAGGTTGTTTTGGTCAGAGTGAATAACCATGCTGTGGTGATGGGGATTTTCTCTCTTGCTTCTCTCATTTTATCCCTTCTCATGTTTCCCTTTCTTGGCATGCATGTGGACTTGTATGCAGGCCTGTAAGCAGAGCTGTGGCAGTTGTGTTGATGAATGCTAACTAGGCAAAAGCTGGTGCAGCTCCAAGCAATCATTCTGCAAGTAATTCATTTGGATACTGAGTACCCAGCCTGCAGTTTCTGTGCATCTACCCAAGGGACAGCTCTTCACATTAATTTAACACTCCTTCCAGCAGGACATTATAACCCCTTTCTACACTTTTTTTTACTTGCTTTCTTTCCTGTTAGTGTGATGCACTACGGCTGGGTCTGTACCTAAAAACAGCCTCTAGTATGATTCCTTCTAAGGACACAAGTCTGCAGGCCGCATGTCATGCGGGTCAGGTTTTTATTCATAAGGAAGTCCCACTGTCAGCATGCAGCCCTGCACTCACATGCATTTTGAACTTCTGTAGTTTAAGAATCTTCTAGTTCAGGGAGCAGGAGGTGAATGCAGAAATTTTTTTCTTAGGAAGAGATATGTGTCTTAAAAAAGATAAAAGGGTCCTGTAGCAATGTTAGAAGGTTTTCTTCAGCTTTTGTGAATTAAGCCATGCTGTCTCTCTCCTCTCTCAGTGGAAAAGCTAGCTAGCTAGATAGATAGATAGATAGACAGACATGTATAAAGAAATCTTATATATGAATTGCTGGGACAATTGACCTGGCTGTCAGGAGGCTGACACCTTATGGAGAGAGTGATGTGGAGCCTTTCATGAGCCAAGATGAGGACAGAAATCAATGTGATATGTCTCTAGACAGGCAGAAAGATAAGGCAAGCCCAAAACCTTCCTGAAATAAGATCATGTTACTTAAAATTTGTCTAAGTAGGATGCTTATGACCATGCAAGGTAGCTCTGTTATCTGGAGACCCTCATCTTGGATAGCATTTTGCCTTGGAGACAGCATCTGTCAGATATCAGCTTCCCAGGAAACACTAAATGTCAGGTGTGCACTCTGACAGCCAGTGGGTATAGATGGGTCCCAAGCAAGAAATTGCAGGGCAGGAGCCCAAAATAGATAGCAGAAACTGCTGTGTCTAGAAAACAATCTTATCAACCTATGGGGAGTCTGGTTCAAGAAAATAAAGTCCTTGCCTCTAAAATCTGGTCATTGACATGCATCCTTAACAATTTACTTCTCAGGTGTACTTACTGAGGACAAAGCCAATACAGCACAGGAAAACAGTAGTTTCTATGAAATATTTCTCTGGAATAAAACACAATGTCATGGGACCTGTGCTTCATGTGAATACCATAGCTTTTGCCCACTTCTGTGTCCATTACTGTTCTGGTACTTGTTTTACAGACACACAGTATGATCACTGCAGTTGTTCTTAAAAGTGTGTATTGAATGGAATGCTTGAAGATCTAGACCAAAGCAGTAAACAAAGTTACTTATGTAACACATTATCTCTTTATGTAATTGTAATTAACCATTGATATGGTTAATTACAATTAACCAACATCTCTCAACATCTATTGATTTTCTAACTATTAAAAATACCCACACCATTTTCTGGACATTAACAAAATGTGAACAGATGCAAATACTTTCCAGAATGCTGATTTTAGTGTTTAGGGATTAAAGTCTAGTTTCTGCAAGAATGTAGCTTCCCTGACATTTAAACAGGCATATTCATGAATGTTTTGTAGCTGCTACACATATTAGTAGCAGTTCTTGTATTTCACCTAATTTAACTTCAAGATCCAACCTTTATTTCAGATATGTGTCCTATTAAAAAAAGTCATCTTCTTCCATGCTATTTTTCACACAAGTATCATATTTTGTTTGAGATTACCCATCCCATGGTGACGCAAAATTTGAAGAGCTCTTTCTAAATCCTTCCATACTCAAGACCAAGTGAGCAAATAAGAATAGGATGAGATGGTGTGGATCATCTCCTTCTCTTGTCCCAGCAGAAATGTCACTAAGACTTTTAGACCATGTTCATTGGTCTGTAACTGAAGATGCTTATTATCTGCTTCTCAACTTTCAGTTGGAAGAAAGGTTCAAGGACAAAATATCAATTTCTTGCATGCAGGGCTTTTCTCTTATCCTGGAATTATAACATTAGGAAGTAAAATAAGAAATACAAACTATTATATGGTACATATATAAATAATAAACTATAAACTAATACTACAAAGTAAAGTCTTTGACTTCAACAGTTAATATAATTTTACCACTGATTCAGCAGTAGATCAGGATCTTACCTTGTTTGTATTACAAGTCATAGAATCATAGGATATCCAGAGTTTGAAAGGACCCAGGAGAATCAGTGAAATTCTGCACAGGACTGACCAAGGAGTCACACCATGTGCCTGAGAGCTTTGTTCCAAGCCTTCTTGAACTATGTCAGGCTCGGTGCTGAGAGGACTTCTCTGGGGAACCTCTTCCAGTTGCCTCTAAGGAAGAACTTTTTTCTAATATCCTACCCAAACCTTTCCTGACACAGTTTCATGCCATTCCCTTGGGTCCTGTCACTGGTCACTTTAAAAAGAGATCACTGCCCCTTTTGCTTCCCCTCATCAGGAAGTTGTCACTGCAACGAAGTCTCACCTCAGTCTCCCCTCCAGGCTGAACAGACCAAGTGACCTCAGCTGCAGCTCATATCACTTTCCCCCAAGGCCCTTCACCATCTTCCTTAGCCCTTCACCATCTTCCTTGCCCTCCTTTGGACACTTGCTCACAGTTTAGTGTCTTTGTGTTTTGGCACTCAAGACTGCCCCCAGAACTTGAGGTAAGGCTGCCCCAGAGCAGAGCAGAGCAGGAAAATCCCCTTCCTTTCCCAGCTGGCCGTGCTGTGCCTGATGCCCCCAGGATATGGGTGTCTGTCCCGGCTAACAGGGTACTGCTGGCTCATGTTCAACTCACCATTAACCAGGACTCTCAAATCCCTTTCCATGGTGCTGTTCCTTAATATCTGGTTCCCCAAGAACAAGATAATAATGCAAATATTTAATTCTCTAATAATACAAATTTTTAAAAAATATTTACCTGTGTATAGGTTCATTCTATTATAGTGCCATTCTTCTGCTTTATTTCTACTTGTCCTTTCAGAGGTTTCTGCTCATCCAAGAGATGCTGCACTCCCACCTGTGTCAGTGTAGCCATGGCACATTGTGAAGCACCCAGACTGATAATGCCTGAGATGTGTCTCAGGTTTTTGAGCCACACAGAAGCCTGTGCTTCACTACATCCCATCTCCATTCACCTGTCTCTAAAGGATGATGTGATATGAATTTTCTAGACAGTACAGTTTTAGTAAAATTGAAAAAGTTAAGACAGAGGATAAACTGATGAAACACATATAAACACACAAACAAATTAATTACTTTTCATTTTCTTCTTAATTTCAATCAGTTTCATAAGAGTTTCTTTGTAAATAGAAGAGAATATTAAGAACAGCAAGTATTTTCTTTTTGGTCAGTCACTGTGATTTTCTTCCATCCATCCATCCATCCATCCATCCATCCATCCATCCATCCATCCATCCATCCATCCATCCATTTCACCTCCCAGTCTTCACTCATGGGCTTATGAAATATTTATTTCCTCTAGTGTCTTGCTTCTTGTCCCTTGCCCCAGAAGCCTCAGTTGCTTTTCTTGCTTTACCTGCCATTTGTCACAGTCTCTCTGTTTTCAAAACATAATTACCACATTAGAAAACCTCATTCAGTGCTGCAAAAATATCTAGCAGAGATACCCGCACATGAAAGAAAAGCAAGATCGGACAACAAAAATGTAAGGGAAAACACAATCTTTTCTTTAGAGGCATGTGAAAATACTGATAATGTCTGTGCTAAACATTTTCCATCCCAAATATTCACCTGAGTAAGAAAATCCCAGACAATACCCAGATCTTTAATTTTCCACCTTTCCCTCCCCTCCTCTGATTTTCTTCTTTTAGCACGCTTAAAGTATCCAAATCACCTCCATTTTCACTGAAGGGAACAGATCTGGTTTTATATAAACCTCAGGCCTCTTCTGTTCTTGAGAGCCTTTTTGTAGTTCTAGTATTGCAGTTTATAAAGAAGATGCCTTAGGAAAGTTCTCTTAGGCTTAAAAAAGATTATTTGATATTCTACTGACAAAGAATATCTGTCTTCCTCTCAGTAAAAGATACTGAAAACAAACAAAAAGCTGCAAGAAATAGAACAGATGGTTGATTGTTAAAAAAAAAAGGCTGTCGACTATCTTTTGGAGAGCAGGGGGCATATGATAAAGTCAGAATAGCCAAGAAAATCAAACCACATTAAGCCTTGCTAAGGAAAATCAAAAATATACACACAGTAGAGAAGGAGATTTTCTTGTTGTAGAAATAGAAAAAAGGACAGGACAAACATTCATGGTCCAGGATGCAGTGTAGAAGGGAGTCAGATGTGGAAAAAACATGATCTTTGTTTCATTTTCCAGTAAGAAGGATGATTCAGAATCACCTTCAGAATTATATTTAAGACTAGAAATAGACATGTCTACCTGTCAAAAGCCAGCATACACAGACTGAGGTGGCAGATGAAGTCTCTGGAATATGGTCTGGTCTATAGAGTCAGGTCCAGTAGAAAGATTTTATGGTTGATCTGCTTGAAGTGATGCTGACTTGAAGTGATACTGACTTGACTGCAGAACGTAAAGATATCTGTCAAGGAAAGGTATTCAAGAACAAACATGATACAATCTGTCCAAGGTGAATAAATTTTAGAAGAATGACTCAGGACTATAAAAAAATAGTTTGTTTTCAAACACATTGGAAAAATCATTAAAAAAAAAAAAGAATTGCCAAGGATGTTTTTAGTCATGTTAAATAAGCGTTTTGATAACATGTATTTTTTTAACAAATGGTGAATGGTGGACTTATCTTACATGATTTCAAGAAAACATATCATAGAATGGTAGCTCATAGACAGGCTAAGATGATGGAAATGGTCATGGCTGCAGAAGTCATTAGAAAGGAAGAAATGGTGAAAGGAAATGGTAATAGACACTTCTAACAGGACTGGGCAGAAGCTACTGGTGGAATCCTCAGAATCTTGACAGAATGAACCTAGACAGTAATGACTTGGGAAAAAGAAATGAGAATGTAATAATTAAATTTACTGACAGTGAAGATTTGAGAGGCATCATCAATATACAGGAGAATCAGAATAACATACAGGAAGAGCTAAATGACCTGGTCAAGGGAACTAACTGAGAAGGGACAAAATTTAATCATGCAAAGTGGCATCTTTGCACTTGGCAAGATCCACTAATATAAACAGAGAACTCATCAACTGAAAGTGACAGAGAAAAAAGAAAGATTTAGTGTTTTTAATCAATCACAGGATGTCTGTGACCCTCAAATGTTGCTGTTGTCATGAAAATAAATGTATCAGATGAGGTATTCCCTCTCAAGACAGGGAACCTATAAATTCCTCTGAATAAAGCTCTTGATAAGCTCCTGCATGGTCACACACATGCAAGAAAGATTAATTCAGGCTGCCGAAAGTGGCAATTAGTGATACTAAGATGATCACAGGAATGCCAAACCTATCTTACACAAGAAGAGTAAAGGCACTTGGCTTGTTTAGTCTTGCCACACAAGGGAAGAAAACAGTGTATAATTGCCCTCTCTAAAAAATACCAGGGAAGAGAAGAGCTGTTAAAGCCAAAGGATGGTGCTGGCACAAGAACAAATGAGTGTAAGCAGTCATGAATAAATATGGGCTAAAATTAAATGAAGGTTTGTGTGAAAGGAATGAGGTACTGGGACTGCAGTTACTGGATTGAATCAGAGGGGCAAAATTTAATTAGGTTTGAAATGAAGCTTCACACGTCTCTGAACGAGATTATGTGGTGTGTTTTTTGGTGTTAAAAATGGACCAGACTCAGAAGCTCTCTTCCATTACTGTGGTTTTTGCTGCTATTTTAGACAATAAGAACATATGGCGGATATTACAGTCATTCAAGTTTTTAAGGGCCTCTTTACACATTATAGGAGTTCACAGAAGATTTTTATATACTGTAGATTTCTTGAATGTGTTCATGGAGCCACAGAAAAAGCTTCTGAAGGAAATTAATATGGTCCACCCATTCAGTCCATCCCATCACCAGTGCCATATTCTTAAATCTTCTGCAGAGTTATAGTCATATATTTAAGGCTTCTGTCACTTTTCTTGAGAGACTGTTCAAGGGTCCAGTTGATCCTTCTTCATTTCTTCAATTCCAAAATTACACTTTCCTGAGAACAATTTGTAATTTAAACTTTCCTTTGCAGTCATTCACCTATTCTTAAATGTTTTCAGAAGGTGTAAAACATTTCAGCTGCTTCTCAACATTTAATGAGCATTCAGTACATTTCCCTCATAACCTATCTTTAATCCATCATTACAACAGCTCTTGCTGTAGTTTTTGTAATTCTGTTGTCAAAGAAATTAATTATGTTCTGCCTAATAGTCCTTCAAGGGTAGGAGAATACATGTGTCTAACATTTCACTTCGAAAAATTTATACTGTTTTAAAAAATGTAATACTGGGACTTTTGCTTTTTCAAGTCAAAGGAAAACCCTGGTGAGTTCTGAGACCAACGCCTGCACCATTAATGAGAGTTTTCCTCCACAATGTCCTATGTGACTTCACTGATGGAAACCCTGGTCTGATATTGCCAGCATCTTTTCCTGAAATAGCTGGTGCTGACCTGAAAGCACACCTTTCTCACAGACACTGTGCTGGAGCAAGCCAAAAAACTGTCTCTTCTTGTGATAATACTCTGAAACAAAAAAGAAAAAAGAAAGTCTTTTATATGTTTTGAGTTCTCAAATTTTTATCCATTTAAAAAAAAAAATATCAACACTGTTACATAATGAATGTGGCCATTCAAGGGCACTGGGAAAGGGGAAAAGGAGCAATTCTTTCTCCCTTTTCTGGACCATTGCAGAAGCCAGCTCTGATCTCACCTTCCACTTCAAGGGACTGAAGCAGCAATGGAAGCAACCACCAAAACCCAGGCATCCTCAAAAGGATCTCAAGTGTATCTGAAAAGCTACAAAAATTTGGTCTCTCAGTGTACACAAGAGTATCAGATAAATTTTGTTTTTCATGAAAAAAAACATATGCTGCCTCATCTTCATTTGCTACACAGAATGCAGACTTCAATATTTATGTTTTCCTTCCTAGGGCCCTAGTAGGTACTTACTGCAAGTAAACATGCAAAGGACACTTTTCAGAAAAATTTGTTATACTTTCAGGGATCAGTCAATGAATGATAGTTCCACCTATAAGAAAATAAATTTTTGCAACACCATTTTTTCTAGTCCCAAACTTAAGAAAACCTAAATTGTGTGTAGAATGCCAGTAAAGTATTGACATAATCAATTAGTTGCAAAATATAGAACCAGAGAACTATGATTATTTTTTCCTTTAGACAACAGTTGATCTTTACATAAGATCAATTATGAGTTTTGTGCCATCTTTGAAGGATTAGCAGTGTTTAAACTTTCTCCTAATTTTTTTGCTTTTTTGTTTATTGATAGCACAATGGGAGAGGTGAGTCTCTAAGTGGGTCTCTAAGTTTTATGTAATAAGTGCATAAACCTGACTGCATGTTTTATTTTTCTGGAAAGCAATAAATGTGCAACGAATCAAGCCATGAGTCTTGTGACCTAATTTTTTCAAAGGGAGTGTGTTAGACCTAGATTTTCAGTTAAGGGAACATCTTGGGAAAAACAGCTTTACAGCAAGCCATCTTGATTGCTTCAGAAAGGAGAAATGGTTGATTTATGCATATGTAGATCAGAAAGTAACTGCTTAATGTTTTTGTTTCTGCATTTTTGGTTCAGATCCAAGAAGCCATCCATGAGATTTAAACATCACTAATTTTTGCTGAGCTTTGTGATCGCTTCCTGGATGATTCTGATACTAAAAACCTGAAGTGAGTAATTGCTGTTCTATCCTAAGCAAAAGATAGTTGGTCTGCAGTAGTCTGATAAAATAACTACTGCAGTATTCAGATGAACAGCAGACTTCAAAAGATGGATATCTCCAAGTAAGAGACTACATTTCCTATTCTGAAGTCCAGGTATTCATTTAAGGTTGTTTAGTGCTTGATTAAGTGATTATGCATACGCTTCAATCAAATCCTAATTATTAATTCATAAAAAAAAAGGAGCTATTCATAACAATTCAGTAACACAGCTGAATAAGTTATATAGTGTAAAAACAACATGTACATGAATAATACAGAAAATATACCAATAAATATAAATATAGACATTAGATGTAATAGTGTTTATACAATTATATGTTGTTGGCTGGTAGACACATTCTCTTTTTCAGACTTATTAAACCAATTTGACTGTCCTTAGCCACCCAAAACCTTCTTTAATTAAAATAAAGATCTTGATTATCATTCCTTCCCAGAAAACAAGATTATCATTCTACTTTTGGAACTTTACCACATAGTTCATTGCTACCAACACCATGTTTCTTCCAAGGAGAAATAAGCTGACATCATGGAAGATCCAAAAATAACATTAAGATGTAAGAGGAGACTGGAAAAGCACAGACTCAATACCCCTTAGTCAAAGAGTAGAGTTTTAAAGACCTCATTTGCACGCTGCAAAGCTCATTGCTGACAGAAGTTGGCCTATAGCAATGCTGCCACCAGCACCTCTTCCATGTTTATCACAAAGAGCCAGGTTTTGCTATGAAATATTCATTTCTGGAAGATCCAGTTGCTCAACACTGTCAAGAGGATGTCTGTCAGCCTTGGAGACACCTGCACGTGTAAAATAATCACTCTGGTTTTATCAACAGCAAATGCATCTCTCTAGAACAACTTATTTTGTTTTTAAAGAAAAAAGTCTCTCACTTTTTAGTTCACCTCACTGAACACAGGCGTACAGCTGAACTGGCTGCAGCAGAATTGTGCTGGAGATATTTTTCCGCCACTTGATTTCTGAAAGGCTAAGAGCAACAGCACAAAAAGGTGTCTCTCTTTAGGGGAGAAAGTAAAGCTGGTATGCAATTTTTTGGCTCATCTTGTGATTGTCTTGCCAGCAAGACTTTTGTTCAGATTGAATCAGGTAGACTGAGTTCCTGTTCCTAATCCAAGCAAAGATTCTGGCACAAAACATCTCCTGAATAAGATCTGAAATTTCTTTTTTTAGGAACTTTGAAAATTAGTACTGAGAATAATGGTTGCTACTGAGTCAAAAAAAACCAAAACAAAACAGGTTTTGAAGTATTCAATTCTGCCCTTGTCAGCAATGATACTGTGCCAAAAGAAGAACCTACACAAGCGAAAGCGCTCATTGTCTTCCTTTGAAACTTAAAATAATTCTTAGTTCTTGATGATTTTATAGCTCTAAAACCATGGAGAAGGTTTGAGTCCTTACTGTAGCTCAGCCTATACAATGTGCTGTGAGGAAGCTGCATCTTTGCTGTAGGGATACCTCTAAAACCACACTGATTTCAGCAGAAGTATGAGAGAAGGATCTTAACCCAATGACACAAGATCTTTGCATCCTTTCTTCCCACCAGCTGCCTCTAGTAAATGGAAAAGTGAAAAGGGAAACTGGGTGACACTTCCCAGCCATGTCATAGAGGAGGATTTACTGGATCATTTCAGTTTCTTGCTAGAATCTTCATGTAAGCAGTTTCTAAAACATTCTGTCCAAAATGGACAGCTCTGCTACAAGTAAGTCAGCCATGTTGCAAAAGTTAATGTTTTAGTATGGAAAAAATAATTTCTGCAAAGCAATAACAATTATCATCTTTTGAAGAGAAAGTATGAAGGACCAGTTATTTTTAAAGTTGTTGGGGATTTTTTTTATCTGTGGACCTCTAAAAATTTTTTAGTCCTTTTAGACATTTTTATTGCTAAGATATTATATGGCATATAGGCACCTCTTCTCTTTCTCTTCCCTTTTCTTCTCTCTCTCTCTTCCTTTTTCTCTCTTCTCTTCTCTTCTCTTCTCTTCTCTTCTCTTCTCTTCTCTTCTCTTCTCTTCTCTTCTCTTCTCTTCTCTTCTCTTCTTCTTTCTTTTTTTCTTAATTTGTTTAAAATAAGAAAAAGTTGTCTATCAGATTTCATACGGCCTTAGAAGTTGTCCACCAGTGCCCACAGAAACACTGGACACTTGTTAAAAATCCATGAGTTAGGCAGATTCAGTGCTAGAATAAATTTTGTCTTCGCTTATTTTTCCCTCTCTGACAAAACTCTGACAAGCTTCCCAAGTCCTAAATCTGTGACTAGCAATAAGCAATAATCTTCCACTAAGATTTGAAGATAAAAAGCAAAAAGAGAGGGGAGAGAGAGAGAGAGAGAGAGAGAGAGAGAGAGAGAGAGAGAGAGAGATATCAGGGAGCCAAACTGCTCCTGGAGAGGCAAACAAGCCCACTGAGTCAAAGGTTCAGCAGCTGTTCTGAAGTGACTGCTGCTCAGGTATTGGGTTTAGTGGGTTGGATTGTTCGTGGTTTTTGTTTGGGGGATTTTTTGTGCAAGGCAAGCAGGTACTGTCTTAAACACAAAGTTGCACCACATCACTTTTGCTAAGCAGAAGCCAAGAGCTCTTTGTTCATAGATGAGAAAGTTACCAGGCTGCAAAAAAGTGAATTGTGATGTATGGATGTCCTTTTCTTACAGATTGTACAATTTTTCACTCCTTTTTCTATCCCCAGTTTTCAAATTTATCTTTGTACATTCATCCACTGCTCAGTCACTGAAGGTTGTTCAAGAGACTCTTTTGTATTTTCACTGGATACCATAATAATTGTGTCTTTATCTACTGGATTTGAAGTTACCATGTCAAATATTGATTTCTAGCATCACAGCCTGGGTGGTAGCTTTAACAATTCAATTGTCCTTAATAGCCAATTCTACACTTTTCTCTGCTGTCTCTCTCTATTGCTGACTGCAGAGTAACCCACCATAAAATTGCTAGCACTTCTCTCTGGATTTACACAGCTTGTAGTGAAGTAATATGAATTCCTCAAATGCAGATTGCCATAATTGATCAAAACTGAAAAATAGGAAACAATAAGGAAAGAAAGCAACTTTCATATATCTCAGGTATAACGAAGAAGGTGATATAATTCCAAGTAATTATTGAAGTAATCAAAGTTTCTAAGGAGATAACATGATTTCCTAAAATGCATTCATTCTCTAAAATGCTCTTGTAACATCAAACTGTCATGCAAACCTGCACATGCAAAGAGACACACCAAGGTTTATAGCAGCATTGCAGTTCCTAGGAATCTGACACCTTAATCTTATATTTTTATATAAATATAAACCAGGATTCTTTATCTAAGGGCTTGTGGCTAAGTGGCCAGATGACAGTCAGTGATGCAATACCTGTGTGCACAGCTGGGCATTCCTGGAAGGAAAATCATGGAGGAGAGTTGTCTGCAGTTTGCAGTCCCAGGACTTACAGGTTGCCAGGTGAGCTGGAAGCCTGTCAGACACTTGGAGAAGGAGCCCTCAGGTGGATATAGGGTCTGTATCCCTCTCACAGACAGTATTGCTCTGATCTGCTGTCTAGCACTGGGGGACAGGATACCTCTAGAATCATTTGTGCTCACAATAACAGACTGAGGCAGCTCTTGTTTCCAATGAGGGAATGTTGTCCACCCGTTTCATATGGCCTTATATGTTCTCTTGCAGAGAAAAGACACATCAATTCTCCCAGCAGAACAAGGTCTTTTTCAACCCTTATGTGCTGCTTCTTCCCTGTCACCTTTCCTCAGGAACAAAGTGTGTGTATGTTGTCTTTATTTGGGTTTTTAGTATAAACACCTTTTCTTTTCCTTTTACTTAACAGGCTTTTTAGTTTGACATGTACCATACTATGACTAAAAAACATTTGAGATCCATAGGTGAATTTAAGGCAGAGAGAAATCTGATAGGAGGCAGATCTATTGGCAAGGGTCTGCAAGTGTCTTGCTCTAGCACCACTCTTGAAATACAGAAACTACTGGGCTGCTACACATTTCTTCACTATCCATCTGATAACAGAGCCAGAGAAGCTGGGATCTAATCTCATTTTCCATAGGACCGTGTGTGGGCATTACAGACAGCCTTAACAACACCTGCAAAGACAGCCATTCACTCCTTACAGTGTACACTATTTCTTGTTTTCCACTGCAGCAAACAGTAAGAACAAACTGGTTTCTTACCCTGGATTGATACAGCCTTTCCCTAGTTGATACCTGACAAAACACAGAGACAGCCTTAACCAATGCACGTTCAGATTGACAATTAAGCATAAATAACTTTTTATCAGGATGCTAAAAAACCCAGAAAAGTAATTTTGAAGTATATAAATCCCCTTTCTCTATGTTTATATTCTCTGAAAGGACTCTTTTTCTTTCAGCCTTCCTCATTTCTCTAGATACTGTTATTCAATCCTCCCCTCCATCTTTCTGGGGTCTTTGGAGCTGCCCAGGGACTGAAGATTAGACTGATTCTGTTCTGTATACTCCTATGGAAATGCTCCTTACATATATATTGATTAATGCCAAACTTTAACTGATGCCTACTGAGTTCAAACACTTATAGTGGGACTCTGGTCAAATTTTCAATGGACACATTATCTTCACTATAGGTATCTTATCTTTTATACATTGTTCAGGCACCACTAAATAAATTGGGAAAACTTCTGAATTATTATGGTATAGAAAATTGAGAGATAAACTCTTTAAAAACATGCAAGCAGTGTCAATCTGTGTATTTTTCAGTGACCATTGAAGTTTAAGGAGCAATAATTAAGTTCTGGATCAAATCTGGTGGGGCAGAAAATGATAAAACCTTAAAAGCAAAAGCAGAGAATGAAAAAATCAATGATAACCTATGCCAAGGAGTGACAGAATCCAGGAGCTTTTTTTTTTTCCTCTGAGCTTTTAAACAAAAAAGCCAATTTAATGTCACTATCTCACAGTACAAGCCTTGCTGCTGTTTCCAGTAGCTTTTTGTTTACATTTTTTGTTTTATTTTTATTTTTGTTTGTTTTGTTTTTTAAATCTTAGTGATTTATGATGGCTGCTGTCAGGAGAGGAAAACTTTGATGCAAAGCTGGGATAGTCCAATTGTAATTCAGAGCTGAAATGACCAAGTGACCTCATCTGCAGCTCAAAGTTCTTCACCATCCAAATTTCCCTCCTTTGGACATTCTCTAATGTATTTCTTATATTGTGACACCCAAAAATTGCTTCATATTCTTCACACTTTCGTCTCAAGCCATAATATATCTCCTTGTATAACACAAAACAAAATACGCTTAAATGTGAAAACCATCAAATAAGCGCACAAGCTTTCTCTATGTGTTTGGAGGTTACAGCTCTGCTATTACTGCAGTAGGTTTGGGAAGTGCTTAGAGTACTTCGATTTAATTAAAACAGGTAGGTTAGGACACTACTTATGGAAACTCCACACATTCCTAGACATCACCCTCCTATTTAGACTGCATCTCAGAAGCATGTGAGACCTCATCCTAGTGCTTGCAAGAAGCTTTTTGTTGCCATACAGCATTTTGTCTGCTAAATAATACATGTACACTGTCCCCTGTGCCCAAGACATTTCCGGGTAACTGAAAGATTACATCAGCCTAACACACAAATATTTGGAGTAGTATTGTTAATGTCTCCAGTGGGGGAAAGTCTCAGCTATTTCACTAAAACAGATTCTATGTTTTCTGTCAGTTATTAATACATTAATTTTAACTGAGGGAACTTCTGGGTTCCCTACTAAATGAATTTGTCTTTAGTTTTCTTTTATGGAGTGTTTTGAATGAATTCTTGTGCTCTCAGAGAGATCTGAATATAATCCTAGAATATTTGACCTGCTGTGTTTGGAACATCTGAAAAGTATTTAGCTGCAAAGGAAGTTTAGCTTGAAAAGTTTTAGCTTCTTTTTCTTTCCTTTTTTTTCTTGCATCATATGCAAAAATTACATATCTTTTTTGTGCCTTGGCAAAATACAAGATAAACCCAAGACACAGAAATAATAGAGTCAGTTTTCCTAGGATCACAAAGGTTGTGGAGTTTTCATGCTTTCAGTTTTAGATCCAACACAGCTCAAAGAAGCAACGTTCTGAACCAGAAAACAAGAAGGAATATTAATCAAATGTGAAAAGGTTGCTGGAAAAAGAACAGCCTCAGAAAATGTTTTTAAAGATCACTTGTCAAAAACACCATTATTTCTTTGGCCCATTTTATGCCAATTTTTTAAAGAAATGGATAGTAAATTTCATTTCCAGAGTATACTATAGTCATGTGTACTGTAAGGCTGCTTAGTGGCTAAAGAGAATTTCTTAATATTTGCATTATAAAGATATCTTCAGTTTTCCAGGTGCTTGGAAGTATTTTGTGATTTTTTTTGCTCTCACCCAAGTCAAGGGGCTACTTCCATCTCCTTACTGATGAGGATGATTGATAGAGCTGGGTTTCTGAGGCACATTTTTAAAATTAGTTGGAGATTGTTATTAAATGTCTGAGTGATTGCTGGCCTCAGAAGCTTACATAGTGTGGTGTGACTTCAGGACCCATGCAAGTCCCATCCCTGAAACCTGCCAGCGCAACCCACTCCCTGTGCACATTCCTGAGGCATCTGAGGTGCACCAGGTCCCATTCCTCAGACAAGAGCAGCCTAGGGAGAAGCTTTAAGGTACAGAATGAGTGGGAAAATTCCATCTGATAGAGAGAGAAAAAAATTGGTCTTGCACTACTCATACAAGTCATTCCACCAAAGAAGGCTGGTAAGCCTCATGCTTATAACTAATTGATGGTTTAGTTAACAACAAAAGTAATAAAGTTTGTGGTTCTACAGGCACAGGATTTAGAAACTAAAATTTGTGACATATACTCAGGCTTCAGTAAAATTTAGGTCAAGAGCATCACTGCATTCAGACTCCTTTAAGCTGATGAGGCATCTTATTGTTACCCAGCACAACTAGAGTATTTCTGACACTTGCCGGGAGAAAAAAGGAATACTCCTTTTGGTGAGACCCTGGTGGACAACAGCCCCATTTCTCCATTTTTGTCTCACAGAAAAATACCTTCCTTCCTCCTCTCTGCACTTAAAGCTTTTTCTACCAGAAATAACTAAACATTTACTAAAGAAAACAAGCAAAGACAGTGCATTGAGTCCAGAAGAGAATATTTAACATTCAATATCACATCTTGACAGATCTGTTTTTTCACATTTATTGACCTCCTAAGTTTCTTAGCAATCACCAGTAATATGTGTTTATCTCATGTACCTCATAATTAGTTATGGTCTTTCATAATTAGTTTTGGTCTTATAGGGTTAACGACTTAAAAGAGAAGCTTGTAGGATCAGTTGACTTATTCAGAAAGGTAGGGAGTAAAGTAAAACCAAAAACTGGACCAATGTTTTCTGCAACTCTGTCAGGTGTCAATTTTTGAAAACCCAGATTTAGTACAGCTATTCTTCTTAACTTTCTTATATGGAATTGTACTTGTTAAATGATACATCAATTATGGACCAAAAAGGATACAAGTCTCTTCATTAGACTTAAAAAATTAATCTTGGGTGCTCAGAATTCTGAATTTGAGTTAGACTTACTTAGAAAGAAACATTTTATATATTTTAGTTTAACTGTCCAACCATAATTCTTCCCATAAAAATTCTTGTGTAAAGGTTTGCAGATTAACTTGCATTTAATTTTTAATTTACAGTCCCCAAAATCTATTGTGGTTTGCTGCATTAGGGAACCAAAATTGTGCAGCAGTTACTCATGGAAAGAGAAAACTGTAGGGAAAAAGGGATGTTACTGATGTTACATGTATTTTACAGTTTGGTCACTTTTCCAAAACATCTAGAAAATGAAAAAAAAAAAAATTCAAAGAAAAGAAGACATTCTCAAAAAAAATCCACCCCTTTTTATCCCCTTTTGCTAGTGCAAATATATTTTTCATAATAATTATATATTCACCTTTGTGAAACATATACGCTTGTTTTACAAGCATCTATCCATTGTTTTACAAAGGTCTTTTACTTCAGAGAAGCCAACTTATTTTACTGATATTATTAGGGTATTTATGAGAATTATTTGTCATTTGTAAATTGTATATTCAAACCTTCTCTGGACTGAGGTTTTACTTGCAGATGCACTTCCCACCTCAACAATGTTGCCCAAGATGTGGAATGTGAAATTCATACCAGTTCTCATTTTCCTTGTCCTGTTTTGCATCCCTACCATCCATGGCTATACATCATCCACCAGCTGACAGCTTCCTGGGGAAAGCACCAAGGCATGCCTTGAGCTGTGCCCCTGCCTGCAGCTGAACCATGTTCCTGCCTGGGCTGTCTTGCCATGGATCGACTGTCTGCACACGGAGTGATGGCAGGCTGCACTCTCAAGTTACACTGGATTTAATGACACTCAAAGAGGTCTTAATGACTTTTCCATTCACCAGCTGCAATACAACCTGTCTTTCTTGCAGTCAGTAGCACCTAGAGTTGCTGTCTTCTCTACACCTTTTTGTCTTAGATTTTATATTTTTTGGCACCTGTGTGTCAACAGGTGTAAGTGAAGGTGGTGCTTGTGATTTGTCACTGTTACAGAGCAGAATCTTCCTGCCAAAGGGGCAATTCCTTGACAGAAACAGACAAAGCATCCAGACCAGATCTTCATTGATGTTTCCCCTGTTTCTCAGAAAAATATGAAAAGACTGTTCCATCCCAAAACAGGATGGACATACCCTAGCAAGAATTAATGCATTGTGTATAGGTTGCTCTACATATTTATCTAAACATATTTATCTGTAATATTGAGATCTTTGTAAATGTCTTCTGCTATCAAATCTTTAACTGAAGTGAGTTAATTTCATTGACAAGATAATATGCTTGGTCAATATATAAGAGAGTAATTCCTTTCCTGCAGGACCTCACACCTATCCAATTTCAAGGCAAACAGACTGCCAAATTTCAATGGATGATTTGGCAGGCTGGGGGAGACTTATACACATCCTTCCCTGGGGCTCTGAAAACAGAAGGACTGGGGAATCCAGGGGCACATCCTCCTCCCAAATCACATTTCTTCTGTGTAATTCTCAACTCTGTAACATGTATGTTCAGGCTCCCATGTGTTTTCCAAAGATATGTCTATATAGAATATCAGTCTTTTTCCACAAGGTCTTTGTGTGTGTCTACTTACAAGGATTAGTTATGCACTGAATGGTTTGGGCTGCTTCCAGACTGTGGGGAACACTGCATGTCCAGTTGCCATGGCTTAATGCAAACCATTTATTAAACTGTCAAAATTGACTAAGCACCAAATGCTGACTCAAGTGCTGGATATTTTTGTAAGGTGTTTATAAGCTTTTTTATGTTGAGAACTGGGGACATTTGAGAATGTGAATACAGTGAAAGATGCTGCTAATGAAAATTAAGACAGTAACAGACATGACTTCAGTAATCAGCAAAACCCATACATAATATTGTAAATAACAGCACTAGCCAATTTGTGATAAACTTCACTGAAAATGTCTAGAGTGTTGTAAATGTTTGCTGAAGGAAAGCTCAATTCTTCTGCTGGTATTCAAGGATCTGAGATAAAACTTTCAGCTTTCTCATTAACAGCATCTTATCAGGAGCAGTATCTTCCATTTCCATACCTTTGAATTTCAGAATTCCAGCATCTCCAAACACAGTTCTGAATGAAGTGGAAAGGCACTGTTAGGTAGGTTACTGACCAGACCTGCCATACATGGATATCTTACAGCCTTGTAAAGGTTCTTGTCTTTGGCAAATCTTCACTGAGCAATTGAACTGGTAGAAAAAAACACCAACAATTTATTCAGCAAATGATATGTATTGTTTATAAAATTCATCAGGAAATTCATATGAGCCAAGCATTTGATGTGTATGAGGTAGAGCTTTCAAACTTGTGCATTTTGCTGCAGAAATACTGTGTGATGTGTTTTTCTTCAACAATCTCTTGCCACCTTAAAACTCCTAGGTCAAAAATTGTAAAAACCTCAGTTTTTCATAACTTTGAAAGTATATATAAGAATAAATCACTTTTAAATTTCCCATTGATATGTGTGAAATCACCATTTTGGACAATCTACCAGCCAGCAGCCAATCTTTGAACATTGTAACTGCAATGGATATTTCCCATTTTGATTGCAAACTAAGGGTAGATACTTCTCCTTGGTGAAGAGAGCTTAACCAATGAATTTTCTAGGTAAAATTTCCTTCTCACTTGAAATGTCAGAAGAACAGAAAAATAGGGACAGGAGAAGATTTTTTTTATTTTTTAACTTTCTGCAATACTGACATATTGCAGGTATCTGAATAAAGTAATATATTACTGCTGTGTAGGGATTTGAGATCAGTGGATAATTGCTGCTTAAGGAGACTGATTGAATTGTGTTTCTTTTAAATTTGCATGATATGCAAACATAAGTCTTCACATTTCTTCTCTTTGTAAGACTATAAATGAATTAATGTCTTAAAAAGCTGTAGGAGAATATACGCTTAAATGCCAGATGAAGGAGAACTTGTTTTAATTTGCTGGCAGTTTTCCTCCAGTTTTTTGTAGCTCAGATGTAAAGTCCCTTATGTGAGTGAAAGCTGCATACATTCAAATTGCTTGAACTATATTAAGTTAATAAAAAGGGTAAATGAACTTACTGAAAAGTAAAAATATTATGAAGGAAAGTTTATAGCCACATGGGAAAAACAGAAAGCAGAATATAATAATGGAGACCAAATCCTTTACTCAGGACAAGTACTTAATTGTTGGTATTAACTGCTAAAGAAAAACTGTATGCAACAAAAATGAGAAATGCCTTGAGTTTGTTAGATAGGAAACAAGAAGAATCTAGAGGACAATGACAGGAACCTGAGATGTGGGTTTATTTCAACAACCAAAGTAAAATTTAAGACCAGGAAGTATAATGAAAGCATAATATTGCTTTCATTATAACAATTTTGCTCTTTGATATCTTGGACCATACAAGAATGACTCATACAAGAAATAAAGGCAGTAATATTCTACCCCACTTGCCCTCCCATAATAAAGGGAGTCTAAAAATGTCATACAGATATTGTTTCTGATGCACATGAAGAAGAGTGAAAGATAAACAGTACACAAGCAAATGCAAAGTCACCCTAGACTGTTGGGTCTGCAGCTTCTGGAGTAAAATTTAACAATGGGTGGTTTTTTATGTATTTTTTTTTCCAGAGCAGTTGAACTAGAGAAATCTGAGAAAACATTTAGTTATTAAGTGATCTTGTACATCTGTTCGGATAGGTTTTCTAAATAGCAGATGTGGTTCATAAACATTAGTAGAGACTGCACCATACAACAGAGACAGAAAAATTATGTCTGATTCTGAACTCAGTCCAGTATACGTAAGATTAGCTACTTGGAATGGAGTATATAAATTCCAGTGTGAAATCACAGCAAGAGCAAACTTATTCCCAGAAACATCTGGATAAATATTGATCAAGACAAATTTCTAAGGAAGGTTCTGATGTTGTCCTTCTGCCCTTTAGACCTTCTCTTGTTGACCAGGTGTAAAACAGGTATACAGGTTATGCATGGACTCTCCAGCAAAGCCACTCAATTCTCAAACTCGGTTAGTAAAAGATTTTCTCCATAAATAAAACCGAAGGCACTGAAGTGGTACAAAAACCTCTCACAATGAATTCATCCTTAAGAGCAAAATGCAGAGATTTAAGTGCCAAGAAGACTGTTTACTGCTGTGATTTCCATTACTGAAAACTCTGAAGAGAACCTGTAACAGTAAGTACTTCTCTCAGTATTTCCAGGGACTGCTTATGACCTAACATTGTTCTGTTAAGACAACACCACTTTAAGTGCTTTCCTAACTTAGTTCTAATATATAATTTATATTGAAGTTAACCAGCCCACAGTGAGTTCTTTAGTTGTTAAAAATATCACTACAGCTGCAGCTGAAGCTATAAGTTAAAATGGTCAGACTACTAATTTTGTTTCCCTGCAACAACAGGACCTTTGTTTATTTTTTAATACTGCATAAATAGTGACTAGACCTGTTCTGTTCAAATGCTTTCCTTTAGACACACTTCTGTTTTCCATTTGTGCCTCCTGCATTAAAGGGATGCTTGAAAGCTTTGGAAGTGCTAAATGATTGCAATACTATGTTTCAAATTGTAATTGGGGGCAAAAATACCACGCCTGTAAAAAAAAAAAAAGAAAATTATTTTTTAGCTACTGTCTTTGCAGATCATCAACTAAATTTTTCACTTTTAGTCACAACTAATGAAAATTTTAATATCCAGCACATTTATTTCCTTTTTAAATTTTACCTTGTTTTTCTTGGTCTGTTTTCCTGTTGGTGGCATAGTAATGTGAAACTTTCAACAGCTTTTGTGTTACTGCAATGACACTTACAGTGGCAGCACGGCCCAATGGTACTTGATAATTCATACTCTCTCATTTGGTTACAAAATAACCACCACTCTTTGGATACAAAATATCCACCTCTTATCTTGAGGTGACAGGAGATAATAGATGCCAGAAAACTTATCGTATGAGATGTATTTTTGTCAGCTGTCCTCAAAGCATTTAAATAGAGATATTCCCATTATGTTGCCCCTGGTAGATCCTTTCTGTGACAGCTTAGGGAGCCCCAAGATATTTTTACCCTTAAAGGAAACCTGGTGTCCAATCAGCATTGCTACATGAGCTCTGGAAGGTGTCTCAGATCGAAGATAGCCTCTGCCTGTGAAACCTCTGGACAAACTTCGTCTCCTCTCACGCTCTCAGGAAAGTCAAAACTAGTGCTCTCCTGTTTTCCATTTTCCCCTTCTGGGTGAGGACACCTGAAACACTTCTGGACCATAGAAATTGAAAAAGGAATGTCACAGAACAGTTGGTTGTCCCGTAGTGCTGAAAAAGCAGCTAAGCAGCAATACCTTCAAGAAAAAAATAAGATTAAATGAGCATAATGAGTGGTCAGTTAGTAGATCACAAAATCATAGAATTGTTTGGGTTGGAAGGAACCTAGAAAGACCTTCTCAGTCTGACCCTGTCTTCTATGACGTCGTTCACAAGATAAGGTTGCTAAAAGCCCTAATGAACCTGACCTAAATACTTTCAGAAAAGGGACACCCACATTTTCTCTGGGCAACCTCGTCCCAAAAAGCCCAATTCTTCTTTATGTCTAAGGTCAACGTGCTCTATTTTAGTTTAAAACCATTAGTCTTTGTCCCGTTACTACATGCTCCAGTCAGATCTAGCTTTCTTTTTGGCTTCTTTTGGTACCAAAATCTTGCTGTGAGGTCTTCCTGAACCCTTCTTGTCTTCAGGCTGAACAGCCACAGCTCTCTTTGGTCTTTTTTTCACAGGAGAGGTGTTCTTGCCCACCAACCATTTGTTTGGATAATTTCATACAAGATAGTACTCACAATATCCTTTTTTGTTGTCCAGGAATGCAAGCTACAGCTGGATCCTGTGTTTGTGTGGGTGTGCAACCAGCAGCTGTGGCTTGCACACCCTCCCTCTGCTGGAACTGGTCTTGGAGGCGTTTCCATCTACATCTGTGCTGTTGCAACATTTATCAAGGACTTTCAAGTCACCCTCTTACCGGTGTGAATTTTCTAATGTGACTGTGCTTGGGAAGGTTTAAATCCTATGCTCTTCACAGAAAAATAAGATATCTCCCAGAAGTGTTCCAATCTTTGTATTCTACCATGGAGTACTAGTACAATGAATTAGAAAGCACAATATGCTCTGTAACTCGCCTATAATTCATAAACTGAGCTGTTAAGTAGAGTCCTGTCAAATCTAATCAAGAACTTTTTAATTCCCATTTTCCCGTATTCTAAAACAGGTCCCTGCAAAGAGCCAGTGTATAATATTAAAAGAAATCTTACCTCTCAAAAATATGTATGAAATATGGGAAAATTTTTGGAGAATTCAACATTCTTCATTGTCATTGCCTAGCTATGGACACAACTGGACGCAACCACTATTGTGCTGCAAATTACAGACCAAGAGGGCTTAGTCTGGAGGTGCAGCTTATGTGGTCTGATCACACAACTTAAAAATGACGGCTCATGGAGTTTTGCATCAACACAGTACAAGCACTGTGATCAAGTGAATGAAAATAAAACCAGAAAGAGTATTGCAAAATACTTACAGATATCATGTTTTTGTGAAAGTGCTTAAAATGTGAAACCCAGATACTTTCATTCCAAATTATTCTTATTCACTGTAGATATTTAATTCTGGTCTAGGAAAAAATAAAACAAGGAAAATAGAAGTTACCTATTAATCTTTGCATTAATAGCCCTAATCAACTGAAGTTTGTACACAAAGGTTTTTTATATCACTATTTCATACTATTGATCCTTCCCAAAATAAGACTCTCCTAATGTGGTACAGTTCAATAGCAGAGGCATTTGCACTATTTTGAGCAGTACCTAACAGAAAGGAAAGCACAGGAATACATTAGACATTGCCTACAAGAGGATGTACATCTGGATAGGAGCTGCAGCATTACAGTGGATGATGGGGTGAAAGACTATGCTGTGGACAAGTCCTTTGCAGGGAAAACTCTGAAGCCAGATTCCCTAAAAGGCTGCTATAGTTTTCTTAGCCTTCAGGAGCTGATCACTTAGGAGAACAAACTGAGATCTCAAAGTAGTAGGATCAAGAGGTCTTCTATCCTCTGTTTGTTTGACTGAAGCATGATGAATGGAAGGGTTTTCCTGTCCCAAACCCTTGAACTGGAAAGAGCTGAAAATAGGAATTTCTCTTAAGGACAATTCTTTTGGAAGCCAAGGTGATTGGCACACCGCAGCGAGGTCTGTGCAGAGGCACTGCATCTGGCAGAGATGACTGAGACACCAAGAGCTGATCCCCGGGAGCTAGCATAGATTTTAACATGTCAGAGGAGGCAATTGTCTTCATGTTTGAGAACTGACACCTGACTTTGCAAATGACAGCTCAGTTATTTGGCACTCTCACCAGGCAGTCCCTTGCTGCTGTTGAAGTTCTGCTCGTTTATTATTGAAAAGAGAAAGGGAAGACTTCAGCTAACTTATGGGAACAGATCATAGATTGCATTACACATACAGACATGCATGCAGATGCTGGCTCTAAAACTTTTAACTCCTAAAATAAACACCAGTAAAACACTCAATTTATGTAAGTATGTACACTGCAGTTATGTGTGTGCCTTACTAAAACTAAAAGAAAACCTACAAAAAAAACCTACAAAAAATAGGGGGCAGAAAAAACAAAACAAAAAAAAACCCAGACCAAACTTTTCTAAATTGAAGAAACATTTTGAAAATTAACAAGAAAATTTTATAGTGCTGCTGGTAATTTTCCAGAGAAATGATGAAAAAGCTAGCTCACTGACAACTTTGGAAGCTTGCAGGAGGAAAAAGCAGTGAAGGTCAAGCCAAGTAATTATTAAACTACGACTAACTTTATGTGGCTGTGTTTGAAATTTTAGCAATAAATATTTTACTGTATTTAAATGCAAACAAAAGTATACTTATATTAATTAAGCTTGAAGAAATTCTCCATTGCAGAACCAAATCCAATAAATATTAGTGTTAACCTTTTTTTTCTCTCCTACTTTTTAGCAGGATGTCATAAAATAATACAAGGTGCTTATTCCTCTCTGATTTTAAGGCTTTTTGTGTATAAAAGAAAAAATAGAGTACCTATCAAGAAATGCAAGCCCTGCATAAGAAAGCCTGATTTCCATAATTAGGCAAATAGAAACTGCAGTTTTAATTGTCCTTACAATATGGCATGACTTGAAAGAAAAATCTTATTTTAAATGGTATGCTTAAGAAAGTACTTAATTATAAGTGGGTCTTCAGTACATGCTGATCTCCAGGAGAACATGAATATATCTTCTGTACTCTCCTGAATGAGTTGATTTCTAAACAGTGTTTTTTCTTGTCTCCCTCCTTAATTCTGCCTGCTATTTAGCACTATGGTTTTGGTACTATTAATTGTGTCTATTCTAAATTATATTCATAGACCAAAGAGAGAAGTAGGAGCTGAGGGCCTAGCATCCCCTATCTCTGTATAGACGGGTTGTTTTTGTGTCCAGAAGGTAAGGATGGCATTGATACCACCCTGTACCCTAGGCTGTCCCTCACACCATGCAGAGGCACTGGTATCCCAGACAGCTGGGAGAACCTCCCAAAAGGAAATGAGATGGGGCTCAAAAGCATGCCTAGGTCATGCAAACCTCATGAAATTCAACAAGAACTACAAGGTCTTGGAACAATTCTAATCACCAGAAAGGTCTGGGCAGAGATGGAAAGGATGGAATGCCTCTGCTGTGAAATCAGTTGAGGAAGTTGAGGAAGTGGTTCAGCCTGGAGAAGAGAAGGCTTTGGATGCCTTTCAGTACTTGAAGAGGGCCTACAAGAAAGCCAGGTAGGGACTTTTGGCAAGGATATATATAGGACAAGAGGAAATGACTTTAAAGTAAATTAGAATATATTTATATTAGATATAAAGAGGAATTTTTGGTGAGACACTGTAACAGGTTTTGTCCAGAGAAGTTGTGAATGCCTCATCTCTGTAAATATTCAAGGGTGGGTTGGATGGGGCTCTGAGCAAATTGTTCTTGTGAAAGAAGTCCCTGCTTATGGTAGGGGACAGGGAGGTTTATTATAACATCTTTGAAAGTTCCTTCCACACCAAAAAATTCTATGTTTCTCTGAAAATACATTTTTTCTCTGCCCAGGACAGAGGCTGTACTAAATCTTATCCATGTGACTATTAGAAGATGAACACTGCTAAGCTAAATGACCTCACAGCTGGCGTGCTGCACTTTCCTCTACAATAATAAATTTTCTATGCTTAAGAATAATGATAGTATGCTGGAAGGGAAAAGTTGATTGAAAAATACATCTTGTATTCATGGGAGATACAGAAAAGCCCACCCTTTTCCACAGTTCCAGTTGGGATTGCTAGCATGAAAACAGAATTTCAGAATGTTTGTATGTTTTTTCCCCCACACTTTTTGGCCATATATGCCTCCCTCCATTACCAGTAAAATGCTCTCCCCAGAGAGAAAGGATGTCACTAAAAGCAGCTGGGCTGCACACAGGAAGAACCATCCCTAGTGCATTGCCTGCTTGGACAAAAGAATGCCACCCTGTTGATGCCTTTATTTATTCCAATATTTATGGATAAATGTAGGCAGACTTAAAGATTCTTTAGTCTGCATGACACAGCTCTGGAAGCACCAGTCCCTCTCTAATAACAACCCACAAATGCAAATCCAGTAGCCTAACTTACATACACAGCTAGATTAGGCTGAAAAAATTGACAATTGTCTCTTTGAAAAAATGAGCTCTCGTCATTCCATCCCTACACCAAGAAAAGAGAAAAAATTGCTATTTCTGGGTAGCAATTTCCAAGGTTGTTTAATATTCAGTGAGCATCTTAACGTTAGCTCATATTTTAAGCATTTCACAGCACTTCTGTGCATCATTGCATGTTTTACGGGGTTTCTTGGACACCATAATTTTTTTCCTAAAACTCTTACTTGAGAAAACAAATTCAAGGTATTGTTATTCCTCCACAATCTCCAAAGAGATTGCATTTCTAATTACACACAATTGCAGCTTATCCATCTTCTTTACATTGCACGTTCATACGATGTGCTTTTGTCAAGAGCTGCTACTTGAAAAGGTGTTCAGAAACAAGACAATTCAACATTTGATCCTCCTTTTCTTCCTTCAACAGTTTATCAAGACAGTATGTTTTAGTTATGAAATATACTACTTTTATATTGCAAGTGTCCTTAGGTAAGTACTTAAGATTGCTATGATGTTGTGACAAAGCAATGGTAAATTCTGTGTCTTCTATAACAAAATGGTTACGTGAAAACTGAAAATAGCAACCTTAATTTTTTTGAAGGTCTAAAAGATATGACAACACCCCTATCCTATTTGTATAATAATCTTCCAACAAAGCACTGGACCACATCACACAAACAAAACTGTCCCCACACTAATTATCATGGCACATTTCAGCCCAAAGGGAGTTTATCTGATTTATAAGCCTTTGGGGAAGGGGTATGAAAATATAATTGAAATGTGACAGATTCCTAATTATAGAGGAACTGTATCAGTCAAATATTCTCAAAACAGTAGCACGTGTAACTAACTTTGACAAAGTAATGGTTTTGTGAATTAATGTTGCTGACATTCATATCCAGCTTACAGGGAATTCAAGATATTCTGTGATGTTCCCTGTCTGTGTCCCTGTTAAGATCCAACATGATGATACAATGAGGAATGACAATCATAACTAAGACCTTTCCTCACTGAGGCAATCTTCCTCATTTTCAGAATAATTGAATATATATTCATGTAGACTATTATCTAATAAGAAAATCTTATAATAAAAATAAAGCTTGCTTCATATTTTCCAAGGACAAAAACTTTCCTCCTCTATGTCCTTATAGCAGTGACCTCAACATGTACCAGGGAAATAGGTAGTTATAGCAATTCAGGTAGTGAACAACTCTTAGCAGTATGCGACATTTCTCAGAAAACAGCTAAATTGCAAATAAGAACACAAATTCATCCAAGCTGACTTCCCGCAATTTCAGTTAAAAGGCTCTTAACAAACTTTTGTATAACCCAGAAGCACATTCCAACCTGGTGGGAGCTATTTTCTCAGATGAAGGAATCTGAGACCTGTATGAACATAAAGTCAAAAGGGCTGGAATAAAGCAAGTAGGGGAAGAGGGGCACAGAATATCTGTGCAATTTCTGCAATAGTCCCTCACGGAGCATGGGAACAAGTGGGTCCCTCTTCAGCATGGAGCACACAGTACTCTCATGGTAATATGAACTCTCAGAGTTCAAATGTACTTCCAGAAAACTAGATGAGTCTGACATCCCAACTTTTTATGTCATGTGCTTGAGAATGCTGCAATAAGTGTTAGAATGTGTACCTACATCAGAAGTGACCTGTATGGCGCCCATTTCCTTTTGCCACCGGAGTACAGGCCATGCATGACCCAGCCACTGAAGGAGCTTGTTCTGTGGCTTCTCAGGTGTGAGAGATTTGGCTCCAGTGTAGAAGAAACAACCTCTGCCCTACAATTCAACAAGCTAGAGGAAGGAGAGCTGAAGCCACTGAGAATTGAGAGCAGATGTAAGTAGCCAGTCCCCAGGATGCCGCCAGCCAGGTATACAGAAGTCAAGGTGTTTCTAAGTGCCTTCTTTTATTGCATCTGGTCCCAGCAGACAAATGCATCTGATCTTGGAGGTGATATTCTTCATCCCAGGGAGTTGCAGGGAAAGGACACAAAGCCATAGTGCCTATTCAAAATAGGTGCATTTGACTTAAGCAAACTGCCTTATCTTAACCTATGAGTTGTTCTCTGTTGTAGTTTCTCCCTTCTGTACATCTGAGCAAGGGGACAGATAGAGTGATTTGGTGGGCATCTAGCATCCAGCCAAGAAGTGAAGCCAGAGGATGTCCTAGGGAGTGGGAGTCTTTTGTGGATGGATTGGAAATTTTGTAGGGCAAATATCCAGTAAGATCACACTGGCTTAATCCACAGTATGAATGGACAAGTAGGATGGATACTCTGAGTTAAACCAAAGGCAAGAAACACTCACACTCTAATTAACTCAGGGCTGCTTAGCTGGCTGAAACACCAATGCTAGTGCTCTACAAATGTGTGTTTTAGATCTATTCAATTTGATTGGTGTCTCCCAACTCTTCAATTACCTTAACACCTTACTGCTGACTTGAATAGCTTCAAGACTGCATTGTAAATGTGCAGTTACTACAAGATAATTAACCAATGAATTAAAAGCTAGAATCTGCAGGGAAGCAAAAAAACTCTGGGTAACCAATGCAGTATCTGAAAATTTCCTCCTAGGAATGTAAGGAGATAGATTTCTGGTAGAATCATCATGGCAGCTGTTGCTACTCTGCCATTATTGTCTTTAAGTCTTTATATCAACAGGATCTTCCTCCTGAAGACAGAGACAGAGAGGAGGAGATAAAAGGTGCACCCTTTCATCACAGGGCAATGTGTAATTCAGATCACGGATTGTAGTGTGCCACTGAGGAAGAAAAAATGAAAGAGAATTCCACTTTGGTGTCACCATGCCATTCAAACCCACAAACTTCCTGCCAGTTTTACTCCTGGCATTGTTCCCAAGCTTCTGCATTTACTTCCCCAATATAATTCTGCTGAGGGCCAAGATCTTCCAATTTCTGTCTATTTACAACACCACCACCCCTGTCTCCCTCTTCATTGTGGCAAATTTGGATGATGCAACTGGAGAAAAATGAAGATACAATTTTTTCAGTGATCTCACTTGGAATGAAATATTATATAACTTAAGCACCAGCAGTGAATAACCCTCCCTTGTTTCCAAATTCTGACAGGAAAATGTCCCTAGGAACTCTTTGTGAAAGCATTCTTATTCTGCAGAAACCAGTCTATAGGCTGCAGGAGAATGATTGAAAATAGAATAATAGAGTCCTATAACATTCTGAGTAGGAAAGAACCCGCAAGGATCACTGAAATCCAGCTCCTGCCCCTGAAGAGGACAGCTCCAAGTCACCTCATGTGCCCAAAAGCACTGTCCAAACACTTCTTGAGCTCTGTCAGGCTGCTGCTGTGACCATTGCCCTGGGGAGCCTGTTCAGTGCCCAAACACCCTCTGGGGGAAGAACCTTTTCCTGAAATCCAAACTAAACCTCCCCCTACACAACTTCAACTTCAGTTGAAAAGTACCAACCTAGTGATACCTCACCCACAAGAGAAAAGTGCAGATAGTGGGGAAGTTGGAAGAAAATTCTGAATGTTTTATTTTGGCCATCCTGGAATTGGTTTGAAGTTGCCATCATTTTCACTCCAAACTAGTGTTCATTTTAAAAATAATAAAAAAAATTCTGCTCCCTCAGACTAACAAGCACCAGCAATTCAATTTCAGTTAAAGATTGTCTTGACATACAGCCAAATTATGGCCATATTCTATGATTCCTGATCATTAATCAACATAGCATTTAATGAAGTCTATAAGGCAGACTAAAATGGAAGTTGCTTTTTATTAAAAATATATATTTTTGTTGAGGATGTGAAATTATCATTATTCTACTTGTTACATGGTGCCTGATAATTTTAAATATTCATTTAACAGCAATGATCAACAGTTTTATTGCTATTACATCCCTTTGTTCCTAGCTGTGTGAACAAAAAGAGAATAAAATGCGATGGGAAATAGCTAACTGAGGTATTTTTAGCTGTTGTGACCTGAAATTCAGTATTATGAAGCTGTAAAATGAAAACCACTTTCTCAAACTTTAAACATTCCTGTAATGAAGTATTTTCAAAATCTAGGGAAAAAAATATATTTACTCATGTGAACAAGGATCTGAGTGTCAGCATTTGTTAGGCTGAGGGCAGCTTGTTTCAACATTCACTGAAACATATGATGAGTCCTTTTAAAATATTCCACACTGACTGTGTCTTTGACAACTTATTCCAGTAAAGAACAAAGTACTTGATTTTTCCACATAGAATTTTTGTAATTGACTTGCTCTATTTATATTTGTGTTGTAGAAATACCTGCCTTTTCTGGAAGTATTTTAAAAGTAAGATAAAATGCTTATTGAATTCATTGAGATGGGTGAGATTGGGTAAATAGGATTAACTATGGCCTAGTTCAAAAAAAACCAGTGAATTTGGGATAAAATAGTTATTAGGAAGAGAGAAGATGATTACACAAGGTGATACTGACAACAGCTTTGGCAGAATATATTCACCACAGTAGACTTGGTCATGCCTTGTTTAGTGAAGCTCTCATCCCTTTTACAGACAGAAAGTCCAAGCCCAGAGAAAACAGAATCTGTTCTGCATGCACATAATTAATTTTATAGGCATGAGTAGTACCAGCAAACTCAACTGCACTGCTTGGATGATGAAAGATATTGGTAAAGTGTGAAACACTGGTGGTACTCAACTTTGGTGCTTATAATTGCATTTCATAATTTGTATATACTGGAATGGTCCTACTTTAATTGTATGCGTACCCATGGCATACCACACCTTTCTATTTCAATTTAAATAAAGTGTATTAATCCCAGAGAGTAGAAACCAGAATAGACACTGATAATTTTAGTGTTCTTAAAAGCTACTGACCCCGAAGTTCTGATTTTGCAAAAGATCCTTCTGTACAAGCACAGTGGCATTGATACCACAGCCAGCTTTACATATGCAGCTCCATCCTTCCCTACCTGCAGGCTGAAATGAACATTCATCAGTGACTCTCAACAGTTATTGTTCCTTGCATCTAATTTTTATTGTAAGCATTTATTACTGTGAACTTCAATTCCATGTTTATTTTCTAACAAAGTAATTACATGTACAGTTTAACTGTAGTATTTATATTTATTTTATACAATATCATAAACATGTTATACATAGCACCATCTGTTGGCTGAGATAGCTATAACAAATGAAAAATAGTTTATGCAGATTAGGAAGAGAAAAGTAAACTAACAAGAAAACAGAAAAAGGGACATAAAAATTTAGATGACTAAACTGCACACTAAACTGATCTTACATGTACATTTTTCTGTAAATTAGGGCATATATTTCCAAAGAACACATTTAAGGCTGCTCCACTCAAAAATTTTGGACCCTTTTTGGAGGAAAAACAGATGGATATGAAAAAGCTATAAACACTAGTAAGAGAGAATGATAAATTAATTCACCTGAAGCACCATAGCTGACTCTGTGCTCTAGCATCATGCTTCTCTGAATCCTTGGTTCTCTTAATGGCTTTAGAAACACAATTAATAAGGAAATTTATGGTGTTTTCTGCAGCCAGACATCTACCTGGAGAATTTCTGAGGCAGAAGGGTGTACTTCTCCCTTCTACTCCCACACAGCCTCCCTGAGAGCCTGTAAGGCAGCCTGGTCCCCAGGGTGCTGTATTTTCTGAGGTCCATGTTATGTGTGTGTAGCATGCAAGCAATCTCCTCTGCTGGTGGTCTGCATAAAGGCCAGCCACAGCTGCAGTCTGACATCCCTGAGAACATCTCCTCAGAGTAAAAATTCTGTGAGGAGGAAGTCTCAGTGTGTTAGCACTTGTATGAAAACCCCCTTTCCCACACTTTAGTCAGCCTCATGCCTACCACACCTACCTGGTGTGCTGACCTGGATGGGAAGCTGGGCAGGGACTGGGCCAGCATTTCCATGTCCAGAAAATCTCCATCTGGCTGGAAATTACCACTTTAGGCAAAGACTGCATAAAGGTGCCTGTCAGTCCCTTGTGTTCTGTACCTCTACACAATAGGTTTTGCTGAGCAGCCCAAAAAACATCATGACTTTTGTCTAGCAGTTTCATGAGACAGGCCAGCAGTATTATCTAAAAAAAACCCCCACTATTAAAAACTTATATGTCCGGCTTTTTGCTCTTCAAAGTCAGGCAAGGAGAAGAAAGGACAAACTTGATTTTCCAGACAAGAAATCACAATATTCTGTTTCTCTGAATTTAGACCAATGGATCTTGAGATAATGAAATAAAAAATATTTTTACACAGAGCTGATTGAGGCAACTGAATTAGAGTTTAAATCTAAGACCTGTCTCTTTATACAAAAAACAAGTAGAAAAATTACTTGTGAATTTAGTACTTTTGTCAGGAATACCCACTCTTAGTTTCCCTGACATCAAACCAAGAACCTGGTAGCTGCCTCACACAAAACATCAATCTGATACAAACCCACCCAATTCAAAATTGGTCAAAACCTTTTGACATGTTAATTTTATGCAGGCGGGCTCCTTTGTGCCTGATGAGCTCCATATCTTGCATTGCCTAATTCCACAGAAGTGCAGTCACGCATTTGATCTGGAGGGGTTCAGAGGTGCTGGGTGACCCAGTGACACGGGGAGGAGGCTCTAATGACATGGGCACCTCAGCTTCAAGTAGGTTCTGGGATTAACTTAGGCAGAAATCCAAGACTGCTTCACAGTGTGCATGTTTTGCTCCAAGCCTGCTGCTCTTGCAGCAAGAAGAATCTGACAGTCTTTCAAGACTGACAACATATTTTATCTCCTATGGCTGCCCTTTTACAGGACAGAGGAAGTCATCATTTCTTGCACCTGCCACTGTGAAGGAAACATATTCACACAGCTCATCATTCAGGGAGCACAAGCCTCAGCACATCTAGTACTCTGTAAATAGTCTTGGTGCAGATATAGCAATAAATACAGCTTTTAAAGTTGTAAAAGGCACCAGTGTTTCTAATGGTATATTATTCTTTTCTCCAAAAGATATTAACAAGAGTAAAGGCCAAATTCAACCCAGGGCTATTGTATTCAGTGTACAAGGCTAAAAGTCAAATGTCTTAATATGGTCATTTTTAAAATGAAGAAAAAAGGACTAATGAAATATGTTCATTACATTCTTTTGTCCATTTTTTAAATCTGGAAGATTAGTTGGGAAGCTTCTCATCACAGGGGGGACACTATTTTTAAGCATCTCACGCAAGAGCTCATAAAGTTCTGTGATTTACACATTTGTTTCTAACAAATTTTGAAATTATAATTGAACAACTAACAAATATTATTATTCTGGGAATGGATAAGAGACAATAGAAACAGCAAAAAAGACAAAAAAGACAAGCTACATTGCACTGAAGTTTAGCTTGACTTCATAGTAACACCTTTGATATTTGGCAATAGATTGAAATATTACAGTGCATATCTATAACATATCATGGAAATTGATCAGTATGTGCTCGGGAACAGTTACAGCACAAAATACCTTTTAATTCCTACACATAGTTCACACAATTTGGGCAAAACAACCATACTTCTTTCTCCCGCTATTCTGCTCTGGTCATCCACTAGAACAAATGGATTTCTGTATTTATCTGCCTGAGGAAAATGCATGGAAACATGAATCATTTAGGTTAACATGTCCTGGCACAAATGAAACTGTGAATATCTTGCTTCCCTGAAGTCCTAAATGTGAAACACTGAAGAATAAGAGCAGGTCAGCCAGAGACAAGATCTCTAGTGGTCTTGCTCAGTGAATATTTGGTGCATAATTTGCACTGCTATTTAATCTGCATGAATTTGAGGATGCAAAACCTTCCCTGTGTATCCTTGTGAGGCCTAACATGCAGTCTTTTCTCCTGTTTGTCAGAGATCAGTATAACCACTACTTCATTTTGATTTCACTGCTTAAGGCAAAGGCAGGATGTGTTTTGAGCCAATGTCATGTAAACTGACTTTTCTTAAGTTTTCTGGATAGTTTATATGTTAAGCCATTTTTTAATAAATTGACATATACATGAAGGAAAATACAGAAATCAGGAACAATCAATAGGTATCTGTCATTACAAAATTATGCCTGACCAATCTGGGACAGTAGCAAACTGCAGATACCTCGACTTCAGTAACACTTCTGGTACTGTCTCCAGTGGCATTTTAATCTGGAATGAATAGCATACTCTAATGTTAATATCCAAAGGTTCAATATCTGGCAAGTAGTAAGAGAGGGGTTTCTGCAGCCTAGTGGAGAAGGAGTTCAGGGTGATCTAATAGCACACAACTTCTTTGGAGGATTTACAGATATTACAAAGCCAAACTCCTCATTCTTGGGGGATATCATAACAAGGGCCAAATTGCATCTAGGGAGGTTCAGAAAACATCAGGAAAAACCTTTTATTGGGGAAGTTTGGAATTCCAGCCAGTGTTTCTGTGTTTCTGTGATCTCATGTGAGCTACAAAATTGGCATGATCATATGACAGCAGTGCAGAGCTATTAAAAGTGACCAAATTCACTAATTAATTTCTATAATGTCATATTAAATGTACTGACACACTGGAGCCACTATCGTGTTATTCTGAACAAGAGTAAAAGGCAAACAAAAGAGGAAACATGTTTTTCTTGCCTTTTCAAACACTTAGGTCCAGCACCAACAGTGTAATGGAGAAAGACATGCTAAAATTAGGAGGTCATCAACACTGGCAGTTGCACTGGAAAGTGGGCAGCTTTAGTAGCTTATACCCTGTCAAAACAAATCAAGGACAGACTGTCCAGATTCAGTGCACAATGCAGTGAACAGTATTAGGCGGAATGGATTAAATAAACTATGTTGTATGTATTCTTGCTTTCTTATTTAACTTAAAAATCAAAAGAACTGATATAATCTAAATCAAAGACCAGGAACTGACAGCAACAGTGATGTTTACTTTCAAATCCCCACTATTGTTCGCACTACACTCCACCCAACAGACCACCATTTGCAGACCCTGAGTGAAAGAGTGGATGTAAACTGAGCAAGCAATTTACATCATTTATTGTTTGGCAAGGTGGAAAATCCATTATTAGTTTCTTTTACTTCTGCACAGGGCAGTTCTGCTCCACTTTCACTGTTTAATGCAGTGTGACTAAAAATCTGTACCCTGCAGAATGCTTTCAAGCAGTAGTAGAGCTTGATGCATTTGTGATGCTCTGGAAGCAGCGAAGAGCAGTGAACAGAAAAAGCGGCAGGGAACAGAGAACTGCTGAGCACACAATACACTATACCTTTCCCCTTGATATTTTCTGTCTCTCCCTGAACTTAAGTTCTTTGCCATTCATCCATACCCAAAAGGAGCAAAGGTTCTTCAGGTGCTGTCTTTGAAAGCAACAAATTCATAATTAGGGACAGAGTGACCAGGCAGACATTTATGAGGTCTGTGTTTCATTTCCTTTGCTAAGGTAAACAAGATATGGAAGCTGCTACAAGTATCTGGAGGACAAGAGAGTGGCCCTAGAGACAAATAAAGATACAACCTTTTTCTCCCTTGATGTCATTAAGATTTGTTGCATTCAGGTTTCTTTTCTCCTGTCTCTTGACTAACATGCTACAGTAGGCATACTGTCTTAGGATCTTATTATGAAGGCTGAAAAATTAAGTTAGCTTTTAATCAATATTGCAGAAAAAGACACAGGTATCTTCCCTTCATAGCAGGTACATATACACATGAGTAGAAACACAGGTTAGAGGAGAGGATATGATGATGGACATGGGACAACCTGCTTGACCCTGCTCCTTGCTGGGAACTGTGCTGTCAGCAACTCCTCTTTTCTTTTTTCCTTTACAGTGACCTGGAGCTGTGTGCTCAGGCTCCTGTCCTGTGAGGCAGACAGCTGGAAGAGGTGGGGGAGTACCTTACAGCAATAGAGATTCCCAGTAGAGGTCAAATTTTGCTTTTAGTTATTTGCATTGTTCTTTCATGTATTGCTGTCTAGAAGGCTGAAGGGTGTTGTGTTGTGTATCTTGTCTAAGAATAAATAAGAGCTAGATAGCAACTACACAAAGGAATGTCTCCCATTTGTTCCACTAGGTGTGTCAGTATATGTAGATGATTTATACTTAACTTCCCAGGCCAAAAGCATTAGTTTTCTCTGAACATCTGGCTGGCATCTGCAAAATCTACAGTATGCATCATTAATCAGAATATCATTGTGAGGTTTAGTAATGAAAGATGGATCGGGTAAATTCACTATATTAATGTAATAACACTTACTAGAATACCACAAAGCTACAGTTTTTAGTGTGCACTCGAAAAAAGTAATTGCTTTAATAACAGCCTAGAGTAAAGCATGGTATTTGTGTTTAACAAAGTCATCTAATGAACATCTGCCTTCATTCCTACAAGTTTTGCTCTTTACAAAGTAGATATCAAATTCTTAATTTCCTGTCATAACCTGTTGCTTGCTATTAATGCCCTAGTAACTTTACATGGATATGAGATACTTGTGCATGTGTATATATATACATGTGTATATATATGTATATATGTGTGTGTTCATGTATGTATATAGAGAGAGACAGAGAGCCACATCGATAACTTTTTCTTTCTTCTGACCCATCTCATTTTTCTGTTAGCAAACTAATTATAAGCAAGGGATCATTTGTGCTTAAATTTCCATTGGAAGCACTTTTGAGTTACATGCAGTGCTTCCCCTATTAATACCACCTACAGATTCTTATGGGATTTCTCTGCTATATGATTGTATAAGGAAAGATAGTCACTTCTTTCCATATGTATAATATGGTGACCAAAAGTGGTTTTTGCTCTACATTAAGTTAAAAAAATGTGCTTTTGGTGAAGTCAGAGCTGGAGCGTATTTGCCATATGTTTCACACACGACAAATCACTTCATTTTCTGTCATTTAAAAAAGCTCTGGTAAAGGTGTTTTAGGCACACTTTAAATAAGTAACAATGGAAACTGTGCTAAACATAACTGGTCCATTTCACACTTTTTCCCTGGCAGAACAGTGGTTTATATATTTCTTCTTGTCTTAGCAAGATTTTAAAGATCATTGTTTCCCACAATTAAAGTTGCCATTTTAAACATAAAATATCTCCTTCTCATGCACTGGCATGCCTATTATCAGCTAAGAATCCACCCAGAAACACTAAAGAATTAGAGGTAAATTGGTGATGGAATTGTATTTTGGATTGAATTTGTAATTGTTTTTTAATGCCAAGAAAAATCAGTTGGGTTATAATTGGCTTTAACTGGAATTCACACAGGATGGAGCTTTTGTCTTTACCTGAAGCCAAGTAGCTCTCAGACAAAGGAGTTTCTTCTCAGCATTTGAAAACATCAAAGAAAATCTAATCTGCACCATGCCAGGCAATCTTCGATGAGGAGAAAATAGTTGGTGGTTGGAAGATAATAGAAAAAGGACCTCATCTTTTATCTGGAGAAGTAGTCTCCACACTTCCCTTACATTTGAACCAGGTTTTTTTTCCCTAAAGAACTGTTTTCTCACAAAGGTTGTTTAGTTCCAAAGCTGAATAGTTCAGGAATCACAATGGCAGAGGACATTAGTCCCTGTCACTCCAAAACTCCTACTGCTATGTTTCCTTTATGTACACAAGAGACTCTAAAAGCCTGAAAATACCTTCCTTCATGAAATCACTAGTCCTTCACTGAAGGTGAGCAATGTAGGAATCTGATAATGCCATTCCTTCAAAGGAATTATGAAGAGACTGAGCAAAATGGGGAAATATGGATAGGGCCTCCATATTTCTGTGACTGAAGGCAAGAAGCATAGTGACTGACTGAGTGGTTGTTTTAACATACATGTAAGAAAGTAAAGTTAGCCATGAGCCATGAAAGGCAGAGAAAAGATACAACAACACGATGACCAGATAAAAGAAAATTACTGTCATTAGCCTGGATAGTCCCATACCACCTATCCAGAGTGAAAAGTTGCTCTTAGAAAGATGTTTTATTCTGAATAGTTCCAAAGAAACAGAGCTCTCTCTCTCCCAGCTCTCTTCTCTCACTATCCTTCCATGCACCAGCTCACACACTCGATGAAAAATATGTAATGATTCTGTAAGCATGGCCCATAATTACTTTAAAATAGTGGGAAGTTAATTTTTTTTGGGATATTTACATTCCAACATGTAAAGAATCTAATCTGAAGTTTATATCTAGGCTACTGCTGTATGAAAGCCCTGTTCTGTTTGGCTTTGGGTGTTTAGACTATCTGTGGTGATGCAGAATTATTTATTAGGGGTTCTATGCCTTTATCTCTAGGTGTCAGTTACGTGTCACAGCTGCCAAATGAATGTCACATGTTCTTTCAAAGGCTTGCTCTGGATTTCTGATTTATACTGACAACTGTATTAGGATATTGAACTCAGAAATTACTCCTTTCTTGGACAAGGAATTAAGGGGGCAATGGAATGAGGTTAGTGCATGATTTCAATAAAACAGACATTTCTAAAAAGAGATGTATAACTCTCTGCCAAGGAATTCCTTTTCAATAAACTAAGCATTGGTCCTTTTAATCTTTCCTATCCTCATATTAAATACCTCCTGTTACGCATTTCTTTTCAAGCTAGTGGTAAAATACACATGTTCTCTGCAAAAAACTACGATTTTGAAAAGTGAATTTTAAAAATGTCACATTGGCACTAGTCTTCCCAAAGTTATTATCTTTAAATTTTGCATGTGTAACACAAGTAATAGCAGAATCATAATCTGCCTCTGCAGAGTTAAACACTTTATAAAAACAAAAATCAAGCACAGGAGGTTCGTAACGTACAAAGCATGTCAATGACATAAACAATGATAATTAATAATCCTAATTGATACTTTCATCTTGAAAGTTGTCCAATCCAAAAAATCCCTAAATCCAAAACGAAACATGAGGTGGTATGATAAATCAAGTATTAGATATTACAATCATGATAAAGACTGCCAACAGAAGATTGTCATGATTGTCATTAAAATATGGAGCAATGGAAACAGCAGGATAGCAGTCATGTGCCCCCCACCTCTGGAAGTGAAAAGGCTTGTGATGAATCACTCACACACAGCTTCATGGCACCATTAGTGCTAAAGCTCAGACCTATGCTTTTTTTGAAACAGATTACAAAAGCTTATGATTCAGACTTTGCAGTCTGAGATGAAAAAGATGACATTTGCTGGTTCTGGAAGGCTGATCATCCTGTGTAATGTTCTTTCATATAGTTTTGCCTGCAACTGTACTATTTATACTGCATTTTGCACTGCTGTCACTCAAATACTGCTGAGAATGCTCAGTCGAAGTTTCGTTCCAAAACAAAAGTGCTGCATGGCCTTGTTAACCTAGCTGCTGCTCAGAATTAATATTTGTGCGATCACTTGAATTATCTCCTCAGATAATCACAATATGGCATGCAATTTTGAATGTCATGTTTGTTTCACTCCTGGGAAATGGGAATAAAAAATTGCCTGGAGTATAGTGAATGCAAATAAGTTACCTCTTGGCAATGGTCACCTTATATTATATTATTACAATTTTATTAAAGGCACGTCTAAACTGATTAAATATTCCTGTAGAATTCCACAATCTTTTACAAATCCTGCTATTTAAAATGGACGTTTTACATGGGGTTGTTGATAGACATTTTCTGGAATTAGGAGAGCAGAGAAAACTAGTTAAACTTTGTACAAACACACTTCAATCACTTATTAAGTGAGAATGTAGTGTTGAAATTAATTATGAATTCACAGCTGTGTGTATCCTTTTGACTGAAAGCAAATATTCTAAGACAAATTTTACCATACCTTGAAACTTCATTTATTTGTGAAATTATGGTCATTTAACAAGAGTTCTAAAGATAAAAATAATATTTGCAAGATGGATGGATATAATTTTATGTTATACTAAATAAACCAAATTCATGGAAGATTTGATGATAGATTTAAATGATTTTAAATTACAATACTTGTGTATCATACTTGTGCTAGCTCTTGTCCTAATTCTATCTTAACATTTAAAAATTTCACTTTTTTCACTTGTACAATGCCGGATCAGTTTACAGTATTTCTGAGCACAGGTAGCCAATCTTGATGCCAAATGCCGTAGTAAGCTGATTTAGGCTTTTGTGTAAAACATCTTAATCATTAAAATACTACTTGTTTTGTGGTGGTCACTGAGATTGTTCTGAAATCTTTCTAGGTTTACTAGACAGCGGCATAGTACAGTTAGAACAAATCTAGGCAGTTATTAAAATCTTTACAGAATTACTAAGCTCTGCACTGATATTTCTATCTTTATCATCAAAATATGTAGTAATAATATGTCACTGTTGGCTGTATGACTGTTCTGACAGTATAGACAGTTTCCACAGAGAATGTTATGGGAAAGGACATAATCAAAGGCATGTAGGAGTGAGAGGAATGTGAAGACCAGAACAGGACAACCTGGAACATCATCCACTTTTATTTGCACAACCTCTTGCACAGATTAATCAAACTTTTGGTTAACATTTTTCATTGGAAGACATCCACAACTTCTGGATATGCTGTGAGTGTTCCACCTTTTAAGAGTTGGGTATTCATAATGCCTAAGCTCAGTCTCGTCTGTAAATCAAGACTGCATCTTCTATATTTCTTTTCAGAAAACAACTGTGGACTCTGGGACCATTTTTTCTGTATTGGAATATTGTCACAATAGATTACATCATGGGCTTCTCTCTTAGGTTTTATTTTCAGTAAATGATAAAGAGAATCCATCAACAGCTCCTCAAAGGGCATATTTCCTAAACCTCTATCAATATTACATTTTCTGTCTGGCTGCATTTCTGGAGTTTTTCAAGACCCCAGGGTGGCAGATAATCTCATCCAGGCTCCCTTCCCCATGAAAAGTTGTATCTGATCTTCTGAAGTACCTTTCTAGCTGGGTTGTTCCATGATTCCTACCACCTACTGTTGTATTCTTGCTAATGTGCGTGGTTGGTCTTCATCATCTCAAGGGTCTCTTATGACTCATATTCAATTTACACTCAAAAAATCCTTTTTTGGGGAATAGAACTCTGTTTCATATCAAAGGTCAATATTTCAAAATAAATGTCCCACAGCTACTTACTAGTGAGAGGAATAAAATCAAGAATATGGAATTAGTTGTCATGAGTGGTTGACACAGGTTTCAAGGATTTAAAAAAAGCAATCATGTGGGCAGTGAGAGTTATAGGCTTTCAAGAGGTCATTGACTTTGATCACTTCCCTTCACCAACAAGAGCAAATTGGAAGATGATTCTGGTTAAACAATAAAAAAAAGAGCTACAGCCTCTAAATGTGGGATTTCTCTCAATCTCTAAATAGACATGGACATTTAGATTCAGGGTGAATGTCACTAACTGGTGTAAATAATCATTGTTTCATCAGTTTCAACAAAGTGATGTCCTTTGTACTAGCAGAGAACACTGTGGGTGGATGGAGGATTAAGCTTATTTCAGTCATAAATTTTTTTCTGTATGAAGTGATACTTAGTGTGCTGTGGTAATCCCTGGTACCTGGTACACAGAGGTTGGAGCTCTCTGTCTTTCATGGCTACAAGATAGCTCAAAATCTTGAACAAACAAAAACAAACAAACCCAAAACAAATTACAAAACCATAAAAATGCACAAGCAAACAAACAAATAAAAACTTAAGAAAAAATAAATAATTATGATTATCTCTGAAATTTGTGAAAGAATCCTCATTTACAGCTCAGGAACATGGAACCACCTGGAAATTTTAAACACTGTTTCTAAGAACTTAAGGCCTGGAACTCTGCCATTCTAGACAAAATCCAATAATATTCCTAACTAATTCTGAACAAGACCCCTACAAGCCCAGATTCAAGAAGTCTGGATGCAAAGACATCCTGATGATTTGAAGTTAGAGGAAAGAGTTTTCTGACAGCTGAGGAACTGGAAAGGGTGACTGATAAACCAAATATCAGAATCTTAATGGTAGTGAAGAGTTTCTTTCTCTTGTTTTGAATCAAAATTTTTTACTGATTTTTGTTTTGTCCTCTGTTTTTCTATGCATATTTTATTATTATATAAAAATAAATACACTTAAAAACAATTTAGATGGAAATCCAATTTCAGAGCTAGTACTAGGTAGGGTCAAATTATCTCTTAGTTTAAATGGAGCGCCTGTGCTCAAGTTTTTTCCTTCTGCTTTACCATGAATAATCTTTGCAAGATCCTCCTTCTTCCAGTGTCATGGACATGGACCCTGTGCTAACCAAAAGAACATCCATTCACACTGTTTTTCTGTCCACAAATCTAGTTCTAAAAGTGGTAGTCACTCAGAAAAAATAGAGTCACAGAATCACAGAATGATTTGGGTGGAAAAACCTTTAATCATCAAGTCCACCCATTAACCCAGCACCACCAAGTCCAGCAGTAAACCATGTTCCTCAGTGCCAAATCTTTGTGTCTCTTAAACTCAGCCAGGGATGATGACTCACCACTTTCCTGGGCAGACTGTTGCAATGCTTGACAGGCCTTTCACTGCAGAAATTTATACTAAAGCTAATCTAAACCTCCCAGGTGCAACTTGAGGGCATTTCCTCTTGTCCTATGACTTGTAATCTGGGAGTGCTGACCAACCTCCACTTGGCTAGAACATCCTTTCAGGTAGTTGTAGAGTGATAAGATTCACTCTGAGCCTCCTTTCCTTCCTCCAGACTAAACAACTCCAGTTTCTTTTATCTATCCTTACACATTATGAGTTACTCAAGCACTTCATTTGCCATTTGAAATTGTGTTAATGCAATCTGTACCATATTTTCAAAAAATGTGTTTCTATGCTTCATTTATTCTAAGAATTCATGGTAATTGTGAAGTAGAGCACTGACTTCACTTGTTAAAACAAGAGTAAATGAGACAGCAAAAGTAATGCTTAGGTCCTACAATTATTTTTAGAATTATTAGTTATGACTCACTAGGAGCTGATGGCTACCAGAACATTTGTTCATAGCTTTTATACAACCAAATGCATTTCTTGTCAGATGTTTGAACCACTTCTTTCATTATTCCTTCTGAACTTGAACAGGTGCCAGAGATATAACACTGTATCTGAAAAGCTGAGACAGTCATTATTTTACTTTTTTGTCTTGAATTTATATGGTTATAATACTGATTCAGACAGTTAAGTCTTAGCAAATCTTACCATTATTAAAAAAGGAGGAAAAAAAGTATTTACAAGAAAAAGAACATTTACTGTAGGCCTAAGGAAATGCTTTAATAAAATATTTTTAAAGGAGTGGGATTTTACCCTTCATAACTGTTCATCTCTAGTCATTGTATCAAAGAATTAGGAAATGAAATGTCATCAACACACGCACACAAAAGAAGGACAGTTATATCCCAAAAAAGTACTAAGAAATATAGTTTTATTGAATCATAATATGGTGAATTAAGACCAAATGTAACTCTAGACAAACACATGTACTTTTCATATATACATAAGCTTTCTGCAGATACATTTTCATTTGGAATCTTCAAAAAGATTCCACATGAATATTTCCTTACTTGATTTATTACACTCATATACCTAACTATTTAGTATCTTAGGAGAACTACAAATAATGGAGTGGCCAGTAACCCTTCAAGGAGACACACAAAAATGGCCCCACCTAATCTACTTACCAGTCTAGTAAGTAGTTGTTACAATCACATTTCAGTTAAAAAAAAAAAGTCTCCATATTCAGTTATTGAATACAAGGTTGTTGCCTAGTCTCAGATGAGGACTTTATTCTAACTAATATAAGATTGGTAGGGGCAAAAGGCACCATTTCTAATCCAGGAAATGTAATGTCCACCTTACAAAGCCCCATGCCAATGTAGGGAGGATTTCCACTCATGATTAAGTGGTCTGCAAAGAGGAAACTTAATATCTAAAAAGCAAAAAGAAAACAATTAATTCTGGATGGCTGTAACAAGTTGATGTATAAGAGCTTTTTTTCACTTAGAAGTCTCATTTTAATATTGAAACAAATGATTCTTATATCCAGCTGCTGATAGTAGAGCTCAACCCTCTGCCAAACTGGGGTGAACCCCTGCAAATTTCTAAAGTGTGTCCTACCTGTCATAATCTTATCAAATATTAGGTTTTTGAGAATTAATTCAAAGTCTGGATCCTGTTATTTGGCATTCAAACTGAATGCAATTTGAAGGACAGCAACTAGGGAAAATCAGCTGGATGCAATTTGTTAGGATTAACTCAGAAGTACTGCTTCTGACTTCCAAATAAAGGGAAAAGGTGCTCCTGAGTATTTTCTAAAATATGCATTGTGTGTTTGTTGACTGCTTTGCTATCCTTGTTCTAGAACACATAATTTCCCGGCAAATAACAAAAATAATTTATTCAGAATGATTGCTAAAATTTATTCTCTATTTTCCAACCTGTCCCTATTTGCCCTAATTTTATGAATTTTCCATGACCTATTAAAAGGTGTAATCTTGGCTGCAACCCTTGCCCCTATTTGTAAGTTATCACTTCATTCTGACTACAGCCCTCTAATTGCAAACCTTTTTTTAAAAATCATACCTGATCCTCATCTAAAATGATGAAGAGATTGGAAGTTTCTCTTTGTTTAAAATGAAAGAATATTCTTATAACCTGTGTCCGCATAGAATGTTTCCCCTTTTGGTATCTATCCCATAACTAGTCGTAGAGCTTTATACAAGTGTGGCATAATTCCACATGTAAATCTCTCCAGCACTTCAGAGACTGCAACCCAAGTGTCAGCAGAGAGCAAAACTTGTGCAAATTTTTAGTGGTGAATGTGGAACTGCCCTAAATTATTCTAGCTACTAAGTCTACCCCTCTGGCTTTCTGTTTTCCTATCATGCTTGAAAGATAAACAATAAGCACATCCAAGATCTTGCTTTCTACTTGCCTTGGGGCCTTTGATAAAATTTAATGATTTACTACTCTTGAGATTGCAAACTTCGCCAAGGCAGAAGTATAACTGCTAAGTGCAATGGGGATGAATATTATCAATCCCTTTACAGTTCCAAAAGCTTGAAATTAGGACCTCATAAAATCTTTTTGCTCTTCTCCAGCATGAATGACTTCTAGTTTCTCAGTGTTTTGTTATACCGTGAATCAAGAAAGATGTGATGATATGACAGATAACTGCACTCTTGTGAGAGGAACTGTATGCCCTTTGTAGGATTTATTATATGAAACTTTTCTCCAACAAATATTCCTGGCTGTTTTCTTCATTGAAGCTGACAGCCTGATATTTTTTAGTACAGCTTTTTGCTATACTTTCCTTGAAATCTATATCTTTGTTGGTTTATTACATGCATTATTATTTCTTTCTTCTCTTATACTCCTTTACTCTAGGATTTACCAATATGTTTGAGTCTGCAGTGAAGTCCATTTGCAATCAATTATGCAGGTACATAAATGACTGTAGTAATTTTGAATCTGATTGCATTTTACATTGTCCTTTATTATTTAATGAGACTTCCAGTTCAGTATCATCGACCTTGGCTATGACATTAGCTGCTGGATCTTTGCTCTGTTGTGCCTTTTCTGAGCAAATTGCTTAGACTGTGTCTTGACAGATTCAAGATCCTCTTGTCTTACCAGAAATACTTTTCAGAAAAGCAAAGAAAGACAAAGCAAGTAGAATCCAGCCCTAAACATATGAAAACTGAAAGACGAGTTTGCCTAATCCAATCCAAGTTTGGATTGCTGGAAATAACCTATATTGCAAAATCTTAGTGTTTTATTATGAGTAATGTGTCCTGGAAATGAGCAAACTGAATTATGATAAATAGGACCAGGTCCCATGTGAATTTATAAAAAAAATCTGTGAGCATGCTCTGCTTTGCGCAGATATGGTAGAAGACCCAGGATTAAGTGTCAAAGGATTGTTCCTTCTTTCAGAGGTTTGATGCTGCTTTCTCCTTTCTCTGTTGGCATGTTATGCTTAGAGGTAACTGTCTTCAGTTAAATTTTCAAGTGGGTATTGTTAAGGAGAAGGAGAATGACAAGAGAAAGATAGAGAGGGAGGGAGGAAAGCTTTGTAGAACTACATGCTTTATGCCTAAGGTAACAGATGAATTTCTGTGAAATTTGAATTATTGCTATGTGTCAAAAATTTATGCCAATTAAATGTTATCACAATACAAAGCAAAACTGTTCCTATGTTACTCAGATAATTCACAGTTTTGCAGCTTTCCCATAGCAAGGTTGCTGAGTACCTGAATTGCTGACAAATGATCTTATTTCTCACAATGATTGACAAACAAAAGTTTCCTGATCTGATTCTCAAATTTCCTCCCCCAGTAAACCTGAAAAGAACCAGAAGTCACCAGAACTGGTGTGAGAGTGTCCCTCTTCTCTCTGCCAAAGGCAGCAGGAGCCCACCTGTATAAACAGTGGATGTATTTATTGGATTGTGCCAACTTTTTCTGAGAAACGGTGTTCTTGTAAGATTCCAGAGACAAATACCCTTTTTGACATTTTCTTTTTAATGTGAGATTTCAGTAGAGCTACCATGAGGCCTTTTTTTTTTTCAATATTTCCTGTCTAGGAAATGAGACATCCTGGAGGGGAGAGTATTTGCACCTCTAATGGGAAAGGAGTTATGTTGGCTTCATGCCCTCATTGCCTTGAATTTTTTTCTGAGAACTAGAATTGCCTCAATAGTATGAGCAAACTCAAAATATGGCAGCTATTATCTTACTTCCTTTGTACTCCTTGAGTTGCTGATTTCATCTATGTAAATTGAAATATTTTTTCAAATATACTCAAGCATTGAAAACTTGCTGTTAGTTCTTATGTAAGGCAAATAGATCACTTTAATTGTAATTTAATCAGCTGCAAAACAACACTTCCTATCAAAAACATTGTGCAAGACAAAGTCAATGCTTTCTTAGTGTAGTGTTGCTTACTCTTTCAGGCCTTCCTCCTTCAAGACATTTAAGCCACATAGATTGAAACTACCAAAACTTACTGGTCTTGGGAACCTCAGAAGCAGCTTTTCCTTTTCTTTCCTACTCTCCTTACTAACAAACTGTCAGATGACAGTGTCAAATGACTTAAGTGAGAAATATTAACTAATGAAACAAAATGCTTGCTCACACCTTATGGGCCATAGTGGAATTTAGTAGCATGATTTAAGCTAAATATACATCCTTTTTATAAATATTCATGGAATTAAGGGTATTTTAAGAAGTATGCAACTTTTAAGAGAAAAATATTCATGGCTCAGGGGAAAAACTTCATTCTGGGTTTGAACTCTTCTAGCACTAGTTTGTTCTGTTGGCTATAGAAGTCCTTAGCCCGTTCTTGGTGTAGCTTGGTGGGCCTGACAATATTGTAGTTTAGGCACAGATGCTATTTTATTACTTGTATTTCCTCAACTATGCTGTAATTGCACTCATAATTACACTGCATATTTTACAGCTGGAACTAACATATGATTGACTTTTTCTACATAAATAATAAGTAAAATTATATCAATTATATTTAAGAATATATATTTGAAAAAAACCTAATATGGATACTGAATTATTAGTGATATAATTTAAAAGAGGAACCAGAAGGTGATGTTTGAAAATTAATTTTGACAGCTTAGAAAGCTTACACAGTAATGTTTATTAAGCTTTTTCATCAAAAGTGTGCAACAACATAGTCCAGTCCATATGTCCTATGGAGTGCTCCCTTCCCCTCACTCTCTTCAAGCAAGTGGTGACATTTAGTTAACAGAAAAATCTCAATATCATCTTATCAGGCAAAAAAAAAGTAATAATTGTAGCTTATTCACACCTTCTTGTCTGTTCTGATGGCAAAATTACCTGTGGGGAAAAGACAGATTGATATGCTCATCTCTTGCTTAATCTGTCTTGCTTCATGGGAGCAACTCTTTCTCTTTCAGCTAAGTAATATAAAAAGGAATTATTCTATTTGTAGAGATTATACTTATCAATGAAATTTGAGACTGTGAACTTGTAAGTAGGAATCATGACCAAAATGCACCATAGATTTGAAAGGCTGCTTTCAAAATATCTTGAAAATGTAAAAGACATGTTTAGGTGTCAAAAATTAGCAATGCTTATATTTTCTGCTGACAAAAGAAAGGAATTAGAACACACTGATTTTCCAATTTCTTGAAAATCCTTGAATTTCTTGAAACAGAAAAAGTGAAAAACTGATCTAAAAAAGAAAGTATTTTTAAAAGAAAAAAAATTAAAAACTGAGAATATTGATAATGGTATTTCTTTGGAAAGAAAAAAAGTTGACAATTGATGTTGATTATTCTGGGTTCATTTTTCAGCCTGGTATTTTAACCAGTTGTGTTTGGAGAAAACCTCAGACACCCAGCTCTCTCAGCCAGCTCATGAGCAAAAAACACTGCAGTGGCTGATCCAGCAGAAAGGAGGAATTCCCTACATTTTCACTGTGGAAGCAGAGGCCAAACATCCCAGCACACCCGCCCTGCCAAGGACCCCCGGTGCTGCCAGTCTCCTGTGCTCCGGGGCAAACCCAGCCCCCTGCGGATCTGGTGGTCCCAGGGATGTGCTGGGGGCTCTCCTTGCCCCCCCAGGGCAGGAAGGAGCCGCAGCTAGGGCAGGGTGTTTGGGAGGCTGCGGCTCCTGCTGCAGGGCTGGCCGCTAGCCTGGAGCCTTGGGGTTTAGCAAAGGGGCTCATGATCCCACAGGATAGAAAGGGCTTTGAGTCCCAGTTTCTGTAAGCTGCAGAGAATGTTTTGGGAACCTGAGAAAGGTAGTGGAGTCTTGCAAATACAAGTCAGACTTCCTGCTTTTACAAAGCAGCAGTGAGTGATATTCCTTTGTATAGCTTTTTCAGTCCCATTTTTTTATTCTTTTATTTTTCCTCATACTGAGAGGATATCCATACCAGACTTAAAAAACAAAGAAATTAAATTATAATAATTTGTAACAGTATAATTCTCAGATGTGTTAAACCCCAAATTAAGATACAAAGTGACTTATGTATCTTTTATCCTGTTTTATCATACCTGATTTTTTTTCAAACATCCACTCTGAAAAAACCAACCAAACCACTCTATTTTTTCAGGGAGAATGTTCAGACCCTTGGAACACTCACAATGAAATTTCATGCAAACTATCCCCAAAATTTTTGCAGCAAGTAGCTGCAAAACCATGACAACTCCTGCAACAAGAGCACAGGGAGGGATGAAACCCAATGACTCCTTATACAGCAATCTATTCATCTAGTCTACTTAAACATACTAATAAAACTCCACATAACGCCTATATCTTGACTTCAAAATATTTTTAAAACTTTGGCCTTAATATATAGTATCAAGCTTTTAGTAGAGGTCTTTAGCTATTTAGAAATAGATACAATTCCTTCTTGTAGGCAAGTAAATTAAGTTATCAAATCCAGGGGTCAAACTCTGGGGACATTTTAAATGACAAAAAATACCCCTTGTCCCCCAATGGCTAAATGGCTCAAAAGGAACTCCATAAAAATACAATGAAAACTGTCTTCATGAGGAGAGGACAATACTGAAAAAATCAACAGCTCTTTTAAGTATGAGAAATTTGTGCTGAACAGTATTCTGAACTAAGATATGATATATGTTGAATTGATGGTGAGCCTGTTACCAAGCCTTCTGTTATTTTGATTTCCTTTTATTGGCATGCTTATGTGACGTTAGTAGTCATTTTTCCCCCCTTATAACTATGGCTGCTTAGGAAAGGTGGCTGTCAATGTCCCATTTCAGCAGACACTTAGACACCTTAGCAATTATACAAACATCTCTTCCTAGAATTTGGATCAGCTCTTGTTGGTACATTTGACCATCTGTTAAGCATTCTAACAGTTAAGTATCGGAGGGGTAGACAAAGTGATTGTCAAAGACTCAGCTTATTTTATAAAGATGATGCCAAAGGACATATATAGACAGAGAACACTGCTTTCTCTTGGCACCACGTTTTCATATTTTGCCAGATTTTATCTTCAATAATTGTGCAATGTCTTCAGCAGATCCATGCTGCAAGGGAAGTAGGGCTTTGATTTTATTAGTAACCTGAAGTCGCCCACTACCACTACAGCCAATGCCCTTACAGTTAAATCAATTGAATGAGATCATAGCTCAAATAACTGCAAGTAGACTGAGACTAAAATCAGACAGTGTTGTAGCACTCATGAGTGCTATTAGTTTAAGGAAAAATCATCTACAAGAGCAGATGAACACTTTTCACATTGGAGGATTAGTATTAATGGTTTGCATTTTGTTTTAGTTAGGGTTTTAGTTTTCTCTTTGAACTTCTCTATAGCAAATTAAAGAGTAAGATTGTTATATTGTCATTTCCCTGTTTTTCACAAAATATTTTGAGATAATGAATAGACTCTTACAGTCCCCCTGCTCCTGTCTTTTGAGTTGAACATATGTCAGTCATTTCTTGCAGAATTTAACAATGGAGAAGTCTGAAAAAAAATCTCAACTGCTTTTGAGTGGTCTAACTGGATTTTGTGGTTAGTATGGTTTACCATATGCACATGGTGAAAAGAACATGCACATTCTTTCCATGTGCAGCCCCTCTTATTTGTGTACTGGTGTTCAGATATGAAAGCAATGAAAATATCATGATCATTGTGTCAGGTCTGAGACAGAGGGAATTGTTAAGCTGATGTTGATTCCTTAGTCCACCTCCTATCCCACTTTTTTAATGTTGTGTTCTGTGGGCCATTAGAAATACCTGACTGGTGTTTAGAAGCTGCACCTTTATCATGTGAGCTGAAAGCTATTAACAGACTGGGGATATTAAACACAGCCTCAGAGAGTTCATCCTGCTGCAGAACATGTGAGACTGCTACTGCTGTACAACTTGTCCTACATCATTTGTAATCACATCAACAAGGAATTGCTTCTCATTAAAATTATGAGGGAAATAATTAGGTCACATTTAGAAAAAGAGCACATAAATGATGAAATCTCACTGGTGGGGTTGAATAACACACGACAGAATCAAATCTCTATCCTTGTATAAATGAAAGTATTGAATTGAAAGGTTCTTCAATGTACTCAAGCTGTGGTGTTCCTAATGCACACAACTGAAACTAATAAACTGTCCTAGATAATATTTTCCTTTCAAAAGATGCCCCAAACTTGCTCCTTGAAAAGATAGTCATACATTCATTGCCACTATATATCCAGAATAGTAACTGTCAAAAGGGGTACAGAAAACGGAGCAAACATATCTTTTCAGACATGGAAAAAGATGATGCGGCCAAAGACTAACAAGAGTTAACATTTCAATTTTTGACTCAAAAGTAAAGACCAACTATTGTCTGTGATATAGTTAATTACATATACAAATGCATTACCTGAGATTTTGAAAGTTTCTAAAACTTTGTGTGCACTTGTTTGTAGAGAAGTAATTTTTAATGTTAAAACCAGCTATGGATGATAAATGTAAAAGTACTTGGAAGCCAATATATGATATTTCTCTTAGTGCAGTAGCAAAACATCAGAGAGAAATTAAATGGAAGAATAAAAGTAAAAATGTTGAGACTCTTAAGAACACAACTGTTTTCTTTGGTTTAATAAAGCCTTTGGTTCAAATTTTGAAGTATTTCTTTCTGATTCTTTTCCTTTGTCTCAGTGCAGAGTTCTACAAGGATATGGGTAGCAATTATTGTGTGCACACAGAGTAACTGAGGAATAGTATTTTCTTGTCAGAAATATCCTTTGACTATATAAATCTATTTTTTGTTTGTTCTTTTGTTTATAGACTTGGTGATTAATACCCCTGGCCCAGTGGTCATTTAAGCACTACAGTTAGCAGCAGTGGTAGATATCCAAATTTAGGGATTTAATTTATCTGTGTGAACAAGGTTTATATCAATTCTCCAAAAACTTTTCTACTTTCTTGGAAATAAGATGGGGGAAAGAGAGAAGAAACATCTGCTGCATTTAAATGCCTCAATGAAGCCAGCCCTGCAGTTAATCAGCTCTGCCCTCACCAACAGATGTCACTGCAAGCAAAAGGAATTAATTTGTGAGGTTATTGGGCTCAAGGAGCAACAAAACTCTCTGAAATACAAATGTGAAAGAACCTCTCTTTCAGAGCATATGTTCATGTCTCTGTTCCTCTGCCACAAGCTGAGAATTAGCAGCAGGCAGACTGGTAAAAATAACAAAAAAGAGGAAGGGAAAAAAAAAAGTAAAAAAGTGTTCGAACTTACAGCATGTGAAACAACTGAAACACATCAAAAGAAAATTCAGTACCCTGCTTTTAATTTTATGAATGATTTAACTGAGAAAACAAAATCAGTCAATTCATTGTGTATATTTCTATGAGGCACACAGAAAATTAGACATTCCAGTCACCTGATTCTGTGGGTAAAGATGAGAAAAGGAATGTGTTCATGTAGCAGTTAAAGCAGTTCTACAATTTTTTCTGATTAAAAAATACACATATACCAGAGCATACAAAACTGTCACTAAAAATATTACAGCTACAAAATAGAGACATTAAAAGTTAAAGACTCTTACCATTAGGACTATTCACATGCAATCTTAATTTCCTATTTTTTGCATGCATGCTCTGGTACAACTTTTAATTGCACAGTCATTGCTGTTCTGTGTTTCTGAAGACAGCCTTAGATTAGAGGGAAATATTAGAATTCCACCACAAAAAGGAATTTTGCCTTGTATGTCAGCAGGCACTAAAACGAATACAAGTCACAACTCTCTCTTACGTGTCCTACCATCAACACTGGCAGAAAGTGCAACTGATATCTGAGAAGAGCTGGTACACATTTTCCATACCTACTCGAGAGCCATAAAGGAATAAAGAAATGCATGGGTTTTGGGACGTTAGCTGAAGCTTTGAGGGTACAAAGAAACATTGGTCACAGCACAAATTCTGTCCTGGCTCCTCACAGCCTGCTACAGCTGTGGTGTCCTTGCCTCTCTGGAACACCTCCTCCCAGTTCCTCTGTTTCTTCCTCAGACTGCTTTCATGTCATTCACGTCTGTTTGTCTTTCTCTCTCTGTTCTGATTTGTGTTTTCCTGCTCCATGCTCCCACTTGTTAGCTAGGAAGACTGTGAAGGTTGAGGTTTTTCCCCTGTTCAAAATTAATCTATCTTGGGCGCCCGTAGGAAGAATTGCAAAATTATCTTGCTAAGCCCCAGTGCTCTTCTCTCTCTCACTTAGATTTGTTGCAGCAGGAATCTCTGGCAAATTTAGCTGCCAACCCTTGACAAACCTGTGCTAAGCACTTGGAATTTGAGGTTTGTTACTTGCAAAGCCTTGCAAACTCAGCTGATATTTAGCTCACTTTGTTATTATTAGTAGTACTTTTATTAGTAGCATGATTACTGTTATTATTATTATTTTCCCAGGGAAAACCAGATACAAAATGCCAGTCTTTGCTTGAAAGTAGGGGAATACTACAGGTTTTTCATAAAAGCAATAAAGTAATTAAGCTCCACAGGCAAATATTTTTTTCTCTCTTTCATCTGATCTGAGGTTATCTTGTTGATGGTGTGAGATTTCAGGACAGGGACATAGTCATTATGGAACACATCCATAATGACTCCATGTAGTTGGAGAAAATACACAGTGTTCTCTATGGCTCATAAAAATCTCACTACATGTGCTAAATGGAACATCCCAGAAAGATAATTTTAAAAACTGAAAATCAAAATGTGACTACTTAGAGAACCACAGGCTTTGAAAAGCATCATTAATTCTGACTGGTTTAGCGAGTTTTTTTAAACTGTTTTACGCTTTTGAAAAAGCAGGAAGTATGATCACCACCCACAAATTATTAAAATTTTTAAGATACAACCCTTTTGTTTAAGGAGATTACATGCAGAATAGTTATGCAAGTCCTGTGGTAGGTTCATCTACACCAAAACCTGATGTCTGCCTTCTCATGCACTCTTTCTGCTTTGTTAAAGACCAAGCAAAGGACTGCCTTCTTAATAAACAGCTGCTTTGTATCTTGTGATATGACAAAATAATTCAACGAGGGTGTGGGGGCATGGGGTGGTGTGTGATCTCCATTTCATGGTCCTACATATTTCCCAGACTGGAGTCAGTGGGCTTTGGCAGGAAGCTGGGCAATTCTTTTCATCTTTGATTTTTTTTATTTCTTTATATTTCTTTCTCTGTCATTCTTCTTTCCCATTGCATTTTTCCTCCTACATGACAGCTAAAAGCCAGTCTGAAATAGGGCAGTACTTAGCCTTTGTTTTCTCCTTTCTGGCTTGTTTTTTTCTTCCAAGTTCAATAGAAGAAACTGTAAATATTTCAGCTAGACCTTAGAAATATATTCAGTTAGAGTTACCTTTTAGGAAGATAATCTTTCCTCATATCTGCAAATACAAAGTGGTAGTTTAGTAAAAGAAAACCATATTATTATTGTAGCCAGCATAAAGAAGCAATTTAAATACAGGTCTGTACCTTTAAACAAAAGAATGGGAGTTTCTGTGGCATAAAGAAAGTCTCTCCTCCCCTGTGTACAGTGTGAGGAAATGCAGCAGAAGTAGTAGACGGAAATCAGCAATACAAACAAGACTGCAGCATTCCTAGAGTTCAAACAGGAAATCATAACACATCAAAGATTCCAGCCACTTTGAAAGATCCATGAAAATATATAAGTAATTGGCCACCAGCAGAGCTGTACTCCAATCTTTGTTCTCCCATGGAGATGGGGAAATGCTGCATGTATTTCAGCATATTTGTCTTCTACTTAACATGGGAAATTTGGCTGCACTCCACAGAGGCCAGCTCTTTCAAAAATTCAGTGTTGACATTAGCAGTTTGGGTGATTAGTGCGTGCTGTGGTGGACTGGATTCTTGCCCTTCTGTGATGAGTGTATTTTTTAGTGTAGCACATCAGAGGAAGAAATTCCCTTCTATCACCTAATGAAGCTCCAGGCTTCCCAAAGCTAAAAAACTCTTCTTATTTGTCTTCAGATGCCATGCAAAAGTGCAAGCAAGAGAGGAAGCATATTCTCCCAATTCACTATTAACACTCAGTATTTTGAAAAAGAGATCTGTGGAAAATCTAGACATAATTTTCAGGTAGCATGGAAATAGCTGCTGTTGCTCAGGGTATGAAGTAGTATCAGTAAACCTAATACAAATAAATTAGCAGGCAGAATGAATTTGAAGTGATAAAAGATGTTCCATATATTACATTGTTATCGAAGCACTAGTATTCTAAACTTTTGCAAACATTTCTCATTTTAAGCAATCCCTCTGAAGTCAGATAAGACAAATCATTAAAGTTGAAGCTTGAAAAGTCTTGGAGCAAACCAAGTAGACTTGTGTTGATTTTAATTTTTTGCATTTAACAATAATAACCTGAAGTATGTTGGTATGTTGATCTTGAATGTTGTGCTAGGTACTGTTGCTACTTATCAGATTATTCATATTGTTGTCTTCATAATAGATACATGCTGCATGCAAATTTTTAAAAACAAAAGAAACTGAACTGTCAAGAAAAGCCATTTATTTCTTACAATGTACCTACCCATAACTTACTGGAGACTTTCCTCTCTATTTATCAGTATGCAATAGGTACAAAATGGCCAAGTGTGAGCACTTTTTAATACTTAAGTCATGGTTAAAACATTCTGATGACTGATATTATCAAGTTTTTTACTAAATATAATTTCACAATATAATATATAGTTTATATAATCTCCCATAAAACCAAAAACAAAGGAAAAAAAATTAAAACAACCAAAACCCACAAAAAGCCCTACAGAAAAGATTAAGAAAAACACAAAATGAAACAAAACAAAAGAAATAAAGCAACCACCACTACCCAAAAATCCCCAAAAATAAAGAAAGCCAATGCAGGATACATTAATCTCTTATTCATATGGGAAATAGAGCTGACATTTCTGACCTCCATGAATGGAAAGATTTGCGAATGTTCAGTTTCCTTATGTGAATTCACCATTTCTAGTAACACCAGCTGTTTGTGTCAGTGTTTACACATAGAATACGCAGTGAAATGTCCCTCCAAAAAAAATCAATAGCCATTATCATTGTTATTTACCATCATCATAACCCATCATCTGCTGTTGTTTCACACCACGTTTTCCATGCCAAGTGTGGGTGTGCACTACCATGTTTATGAATAGCTGAAAATTGCCATGACAATTTGCTGAGTTTCTGCTGAGTTTCTGCTGGCTGGCACAGTAAAAACTGAATGATTCTTTACAGCAATACACTATTAACATGTGCTACAAAGTTCATCTCTCATTGAGAGTTTCCCAATTTGGTTGTGCTCTCATTGTAAAATGCTAGAGTAGTTAGCCTCCAGATAGAGTAAAAGAAAAGTTTCTATTACAAATAACAATTTTGAATAGAATAGTAGTATCTGTCTATGAGTAGCATGAACATGTCCTCGCATTTTGGTTTGTCTATTATGATAACAGACAGTAAATCAGAAAAATGAATATACAAGAAACAACACATTGACTAAGGAAGAAAAATTAAAATTCAGGGTAATCTTTCGCCTTATCTTAACTTTTCTTTTGCATGTTTACTGCAAACACTGTGAAATCACCTTACCACCACTTATCTGGAACCAGTGTATTGCTCTACTTTTTAACCTCTTCTCCATTATGGAAGTTCTTCTAGAGGCGGAAGACAGTTTCTCATCTCCACAGCTAAATGGGCTAGATGTATGTGTTAAGGAACTCCTTAAAAAATTAATAGCTATATAATTGTTTTGCTACTTTCTTAGATTCTTACCTGGTTCTATTTTATAAAATATTGAAGCATGTGTGCCCAAGACCAGTATGGAAAAACTCTTCATGAAAACCTGTAAGCCCAGAATTGCTCAGAATATCCTGAAAATGCTTTCTATTGAAAAGCAAGAATCCTTATGCATTTATAATTTCACTTCTTGCCATATTACTTTCTCCCTGGATTCAACAATTAAACACCCAGTCTTGCCCAAACCTGCTTATGAGAAGGCTAGGTACTCAAATACATTTGATTTATCTAGCGCACAGATGTGAATGAGTGCCAAAAGGATAAACCAAGAGGTCAAGCTAATTTGAACACTCTCCTCCTTGCAAAGGAGAATGTTGATTTTTAGAGAAAATACATCTTGGCATGGTAGGGCTGTCTGTTCCAGCAGTATTGTAGCTTTGTGGTAGGACAGTTTATGTCAAAAGCAGAGAGGCTGTTGTAACTTCTTGTCATCTTAAAAAAGGTTCAGACTCAGCATCCCATAGCAGCCAGAAGGTTAAAACCTGATTTCTTTTTCTGTATCTCAAAAGCCAAACCTGGGACTTTTGCATGGGGTAGTCAGACCCTTTGTCTGCTGGGTAGAGGAGCTGCAGAGGAGCACTTTTCTGGGCAGGACATCTCCCGGGCATGGGGACTGTGAGACTGTGTCTCCTGCATTCTCTGTTGCTGACCTCTCCCTAAACCATTTCCCTGCTTGCTGTGTAGAAGGCTTACCTGATATCTCTGAAGTTTGTGTCTTTATCCATGCATTATGTAGGCCATAAGCACATAACATGGAACATTAGAGGAAAACCTGAGGAACACAATGTCTACATTGTTGGTTGGACTCCATTAGTAAGGAAAAAAGAAGTCAAATCCAAATTTGTGTGAGTGCAGACTCTGGCAAAGGAAGGCATATGAATAAGCTCATTTTTAGCCAACATGACTTGGAAAACAATAACTTTCTGTCTTTCGTACATGGTGTTGAATTTGCACAAACACTTAAAAGCTTTCTTCATTAAGGACATAAATCATAGCCTGGTTCATAAATGAAAACTATACAGTGAGATTCCTGCCCCACTTAGACAAAAAAGAAACATTGTAAAATTTTCCAAGGAATATAGTATAACCACAAAATATATATTCTATGAGCTTGCTATAGTTCATTGTTAATCAGAATACAAAGTGCTTTCTAGAGAATCCTAAGAAAACTGCTGTGGAGAAAAAAGTAAAGACAATAGCACCAGTGTTCTCTTTTTAGTATGCTCACACTCTAGTATGCATATCATTTCCTTAAAACATATAGCAGGCCATATTCATGAGTTCAGGACTGCTTTCTGGGAAATACTCACATTTTCCCCAAAACACTATGCCTGTGACTGTATGTGCACTGAATGACTTGAGTTCATAACATGTACTTTAAGGAACAATTTTTGAAGTTTGGAGTCCATAATCATTTTTCCACATTGTAAATGGAATAAGGGATGACTAACAGAGTAACTGTAAAGATTTTATATCTTTAATATCTTTGACAACTTAGTCTCTGCTAATCAGCTGTTCAGAGCAGAGCAGATCTAGTGTAGCACAAATAAATGGTTTTAATCACTTTTCAATGAAGACAGAAAAATTTCCTTCCAATTAGTATATGATGCTCACATGAATTATGATAACATGGTATACTGACATTAAGAAAATAATTTTTTATCTGTTATTTTTAGGTGTTGGGCTGATTTGTGCTGAAAAAAAAAGCCATAACACAGGACCTTGCTGGTTTATGGATCCTTGGCTTTTGCCTTATTGGTCAAGATTTCCAAATATGAAATTATAATGAAATTTCCGTTAGTGAGCATATGAATTGGAAATAATAATCAGGATAATTGATAGAACTGTAGTTTTGAGAATGAAATCAACATATTTAGATCAGATCTGAATTTAAGCATGTATAGTCTGACATCCATCTCTACAAAAGTTCTAAGCCTCCAAGCTCTTGTGTCTCCTCTTTTGCCTCCTCTTGTGCCTCTTCTTCCTCAGATCAGGGTGATTTCACACTCCTTGCATGCACAGATTTCTTAAAAAAACAAAAGAAATCCAACTAAAAACTCCAACAAGTCAATTAAAATAAAAAACAAACCAAAAAAAAACCTAAAATGCCAAACTGAGATATGAAAAAGAATAATGGGTTCTAAAGACTCAGTGTGTAGCTGAGAAGTAAAAGAACCAGGCAAGACCAACCAGAGCACTCTGTAGCTGCTCTGCAGTGCAGATATTTTCTCATTGCAAAGAGCTGGACAGCTAAGCAGACTGACTTTGCAGGCAGCTCGGGGAAGTGAGGTTTAGTATCCTTGTTTCACCTCTGTCACAGCTATCTCCCATGTGTCTCAGTTTTCCATCAGGAAAATCTGACCTCTTCTCAGAGCCTGTGTGACTTTGAACACAACCACAGAGGAGGGTAAAGAGAACCATCTGCATTGCTCTTGAAGGGAAGAGGTCACCTAACTGCAGCCTGTTGCTATCTCTGATCTGGTTCCTCTGATGGTTTCATTTGTCTTGAATGGCTTTTCACTAATAAGGAAGGAAATGGATCTGTAGTGTGAATATTTCACTCTGCACTGCACTGCACCAGTGAAGTCCCATTTCAAGTACTTTGAGCAGCTTCAGGTGTCACAATATAAAGGGGACATCAAACTAATACAGTGTGTCCATAGGAGGGCTGTAAATATGGTGGAAAATCTGGAGGGCAAGACTTACAATGAGTGGCTGAGGTCACTTGCCATGTTCAGTGGAGACAAGAGATGACAGGCCTCGTCACGGTTTACAGCTTCCTCAGGTGGGGTAGCAGAGAAGGCACCGATCTCAGTCTGGGGATGAGCAATAGAACTTGAGGAAATGGAATGAAGCTGCATCAATGGTAGTTCAGACTAGACTTTTGGAAAAGGTTCTTCATGAAGAGTGTGGTCAGTCACTGGAAGAGGCTCCCCAGGGAAGTGGTGAAAGCACCAAGCTTGTCACATTCCAAGGAGCATCTGATCTAATATCGTAGTCATGTGATTTAATTTTATGTAGTCCTGTGAGGAGCTGGATTCCCTGATCCTATAGGAATCTTAAATCTTCCAGTTTAAAATTTTCTATGATCCTATGATTCTACTTCAACAAGTCTTGTTTGAAGAAGCATCTTTTAGTTGAAGTGTTCATGCCCTTAGTTGCAGTTTGAATCACACATGTATTAAATGTGTGGCCTGGCTTCAGATGGGTGTCTAACAAGGAAAAGGACTGTAATTTAATGTACTTAGAAGAATAAAGAAGAATGCCTACCAATTTTGGTGAGAGTGTTGATCTGCTGGAGGGCAGGAAGGCTCTGCAGAGGGAACTGCACAGGCTGGAAAAATAGACTGAGGCCAGTGGCATGAGGTTCAACAAGGTCAAATGCTTCCTCTGGAAGCATTGGACCTTCCAAGGTCCTTCCCTTGGATCACATCAACCCCAGGCAGTGTTACAGACTGGGGGAAGAGTGCCCAGAAAGCTACCCAGTGGTATAATATCTGGGGCTGTTGGTTGATAGCTGGCTGAACAAGTGCCAGTATGTGGCCAGTGTGATGAGAATAGGAACTGTATTGCTTTCTACAACTGCCTGAAAAGAGGTTGTAGTGAGGGGAGGATCAGCCTCTTCTCCCAGGTAACAAGTGACAGGATAAGAAGACACAGCCTCAAGTTGTGCCAGGGAAGGTTTAGATTACATATTAGGAAAAAATTCTTCACCAGAAGGGTGGTCAGGCATTCAAATAGGATGTCCGGGGAAGCAGTAAAATCACCATCCCTGAGAGTGATCAAAACTGATATGTGGATATGGCATTTGAGGACATTGTTAGAGGTGCACCTGATGATCATGACAGGTTGGCAGTTTTTTGAGGTCTTTTCCATGATTCTGACAACATGCCCTGATTCTGTCCAGGAGAGAGTTAATATTTTTAGTAGCTACGAGGGGACATGGTGGGACCTGGAGGTTATTCTATACCACCTCCCATCACTGCAGGGGGGTTTGGGAAAGGGACTTTCTTCAGGGGAGAAAGTCCATAAAACATGGCAGGAAGAACCACCTGGTATTGTCTATTGTCAGTGAGGGTGTGTGGGGTGTGCTCAGTTACTGTTACTGTTCATTTTCTTATTCCATTTGCAGTTTCCAGTAAATTTTTCTCATCTCAACAAGTGATCTTTTCTCTTTGTGCCTCCCATTTGCCATTCCATCTAATAACAAAGGAGAGAGGGAGGGCAAAACTGGGGGAGGGACAGAGACCAGCAGCCTGGTTTTGGAGTCTTGATGGGACTCTGAATTGGTGAGTACTACTCCACAAATCCTACACAACAGAAAAAAAGAAATATATTGCATAGTGATATTGTACAAAGCCATGGTAAAATTCTAAATTTTAAAATTTAAATTCTAAGGACAGAAATATGTTCTGATTACAAACCAGGCAGTATTTATTCTCCATCTTAATTGCTCTACAATTTGGTTTGTAAACTGTCACTGCTCACACTTGGCTGAGTAGCTCTTTGGACAGAGGAAAACAGAGAAGAGTCTGCTGTGTCTCAGACTGAAGTTAATTGGAAGGCTATATGTGAAAAGGTTAAATGATTTTTCTTGTCAAAAGTGGCTGTTAGCTTAGTATAATGAACTACCTCCTTAATGGCTGTAAATCCATCAGCCTCACTAGGTCTACCATGTTTATTTTTATTTGTCAGACTGACTCTAATGCAGTCATAGAAAAAGAAAGTTTGAAGTCTGTTAATATATTTACTACTTTTGCTCAGGAGAGCAAATGAAATTCAGAACATGCATTCCACAATATGCTTAATTGCTGCTTTTTTCAAGTTACACTAGGCATTCAGTTTACTTATCTACATTTTCAAACAAAGCTGGTAAGATGAATGGAAAAGGCAAAAAAGGGCCATTCTGAAATGAAAGCTGCGCTGGTTAGGCATCCACCCATGCACGTTTGGATGCACTTGTTGAGTATGTAAACATTTCTTCTTTTTTCATCTAAACAGCTTTTAATTTTTTTTTTATAGAAGGACAGAGTAAGGAAATTGTAAGAGCTGGCAAGCTGAGAAATGGAGGCAAACATGATTTCCCTTGGAAAGGGCAGCATGGAAACTTTGTAATGATCAACAATTCAAATAGTTTTACTTTGAATGTTTTCCTTCATTCCTTCTGCTGAACTCATTTGAAAGAAATATTATTTCCCTCTTAGACATACTGAAATTATTTAGTTCTAGTACCATTCTGTTATGTTTTCTGAAAGCTTCTATACATTTTTTCCAAACTTGCATACCAAAATTACTGAATAGGATGTGTGATCTTCCTTTCTTTCTGCTGTTTACAAAATTGAGGGATTTTTACTGCTGTATTGCTCATTAAAGTAAAGATAAGCTTAGTATTCTGGGTGCTTGGTGGACAAATTGTCTGCTTCAGAGAAAATGCAGGTTGCAAAAAGTATATTATCTGCAATATAAAAAAAGTAAATCAATGAAAAAATCCCAAGAAAAATAACAACAACAAGAAAAACAAAAATTCCCCAATACCACCAAAAACCAAGCCAAGCCAAACCAAACCAAAGCAAACCAAGACCTGGAAATAAATGACAGTACAGAGACAGGTACAATCACATGAAATGTAGAACATATATCTGTAATAGTGTAATAATGCTCTCCTGGTAGAAGAAAGTACAAGAAATGGATGCTCCACTTAAATGTTTCTGTCTGTGTTGAGCCTGATGAACACTGTTTGTTGACTTTTACATAGAACTACACTATTTTAGAAGACTGGGCTGACAATTATCGTCTCCTACAGAATTTATGCTCTTTATGTGATGATACAATATGTTCAATAAATAAAATAATAAATTAGACCCTTAGCTTAACATATAGTTACAACTAGTAATATTGAGGGAGAAATCACAGAATTATTTTTCTTCACAAACATTTTTCTTCACAAACTTCTTACCTTTACCAACAACATTAAAATTCAGTTATTTAATAAAATATTACTCCCAACTAGCTTGAACTAAAATATACTATGTTATATTTTTTAATGAAAAACATGAATGTAACGAGTTTATATTCTGAGTGTGTAAATAGATAAAGAGTATTGGTACATTTTCTCTACAGAAATAGAACCTAGTGAAAGCTTTCAAATGATACTGGGAAGAATGAAAGATTTCTCTGGGTTTTGAGAATCAGAATTTATTAAAAAAATCAATATGGCTATCAATTCAGAAATTGTGTCCTATGTAGACAAAACACAGCGCAAAGCTGGTACTATTAGAAAAGGGAGTCGGTGCAGGTGAGAGCCAGTGGAACACAGCCCACACCCTGCCAGTCTTGGAAACAATATTATCTGAATTTCATTGATCTTATGAGAAGAAAAATGAACATCAACTCAGAATTAAACACCAACAGTCTTTCTTTTTTTTTTTATTACAATGACAAGAAATTAAATGAGAGAAAGGAGCTTGTATCATATGAGAACAATATGGCTCATTTGACCACATGATAATTCTGCAGTTTAAACTTTTTGATCACATTAAACTATGCAAAAACTTCAAGGGCAATATTGTACATTTTTTCTGTGTATATATGTAAATTATGAACCTTGCAACTTTTGTGTCTATCCCTTTTTGAAGTGTCACTGATCTTCCCAGGTTTCTGTGAATTGCATGCATAGTTTTCCTTAGTGCTGGTTTTTGGACTCCTCTGATTCTTATACCTTTCCATTCCTACAAACTTCCATAAGCAACAAAGCTTCAGAAAAGCAGAAGGAAGGGCTACATAAACAGAGTGATAGACCAAATAGAGAAGGCTGAGAGTTTTTTTATTTACTTTCCCTGAAAAGAATAGAATTCTTTCCTGTCAGGCCAACATTTTGTCCCTTCTTAGGGCACAATCTATGTGAGAAAAGTCTGAGATTTTAAATCTTCAGATGAAGTCATCACAAGCTGATGTGCAGAAATGTGGTTATTAATGTCTGACACTGACAGTCACTGCGTCTAACTAACCTAGTGAGTCATTCATTCTGTAAAATGTGTAATTTAATTTCAAGACCTGTCCTTTTTGTCCATACAAGCAGTAGTACTGTACACTTTATACAAGTGGATAAATGGGACCTGGTAGGTGTCTTTTAAAAAAAGAAAATAAAAAAGCAATATTATTTAGTCTATGGCACAAAGATTCTGATCACTTGAATATCTGACCTAGAAGTAGAAAATGTCAATCAATTATGTCAAACATGTGATGGGTCTGATAAGGGGGATTCTAAAGTGGTAATAAATGTTAATTTCAAAAGGGCTTTAGTCTATTGCCAGAGAAAGAAAAATAAAAATTATATTTCAAAATTCCTTCAATTCCTAGTCCAATCTGAGGCTGTCCTGGAAGGACTCAAAACAGGAAAGTTTGTTGTTCTATGAGAATAAAGGAAAAGACAGCATGCAGAGGAGAAAAATGTACTGAAAGGAGCAAAGCACCTATTAAACTCACTTTGTTTAGGAGCAAAAAGTGCATTGTACTGTCATGTCTTTATCTATGCCTCAAACTATTTTTTATAGCACATCTTTCTTGAAAACCATCACTCTGTGCAAGCTGGGAAACATCACTCATTTTATAGAGGGAGGCCTGAGCAAGAGGGTTCAGATGGGTGATGTGTAATGGGGCCACCAAGAGGGGACAGTTGTTTACATTCTCTTCTTTATGCTTTACTTAATCACTCTTTATCTAGAATTTTATTAAAAACAACAAAATTAAAATATTCTCTGAGGAGAAAGGCAGTCAGAGGAAGTTTGTTTTTCCATTGGAAAGTTAGGAATGTATTCTAGGAGCTTTTTCATTGATCTTAGCCAGATGTGTAGATGGGAAGGTGGAAACAGCAGGGCTATTTCCATCCAGAAGTTCTGTGGTGGTCTAGTGAACTGGTACATCACACATTTCTATGTGCCCTAGAATAGAAACATTTTTTCATCAATTCTGTTGAAATGAGTGTATGAATCCAACATCTTCCACAATTTATATTGTTTTTGCAACTGCTTCCAGGCATTTTTGGTCTTGGACTGTTTATAGTTCCTTGTGCTTCACTTTCAGATATCTCCAGATTTTTTCTTTCTCATGCTATTCAGCCATTCTATGTTAATTCTGTGAGAAGTTTAGAGAAAGTTTTTCATTCTGTTTTTTGTTCATGTGCTGAAGGACAAACAGTAAAGTAGTCTCGAGAGACACAGTGAAACATACTCTGGAACAGAGTGAAGTGAGAGACCTAGCTGGAATCTCATATCACCAAACTGGAAAGAAATATATGCATGCTAACTGTGAAAACAGAGCAAGGCTGGGCCTTCTCAGCGTGAGAAAAAAACCACATTATTGGAAAGAATAAAGCACTCCACTCAATTGAATCAATTTTAAATCATCTCATGGTTACTGGAGATAAAATACTGAATTGTAAACTATTCATCTTTCATTTCACTGGTATCTATCAGGCATAGCTGCATGCCATTACATATTGCAGTATGTAGCCTAAGTGATAAAACATTTGAAAATAAAAGAATAAAACATATCCAGTTCCCATTCAACTTGCTAATACTCAAGATAAAATTAACCACTTTTACTGAGAGAGGAGATGAATCAACACTGTTGTACTAAATTTTGCCTAGTGGTTTAAGCATTTGGTTTTGTTCCTTTTCTTTAAAAATATTTAGCTACAGTTGGCCTTAGCTCAGAATAAAATTCTAAGAACAAGAAAATTAGGCGAATGTTATGCAATTACTGTTGGTTTACTGCACATTTTTTTGTCATAAACAACAGCTGGAAAATAACTTTTTTTTTTCCTTCAGTGTAGCATTTCCATTCCTGGACTGTTATCGGTGTTTAGTATCTCTTTACTTTTTCATTGTAGAAAGTAGCCTAACATCATAAACGGAGTCAAGCATACATTAAAGAAAGGAAACAAGCTGAGATTGGGATTCTTGCCAAGGTAAGACTATGCATGTTGTTTAGATTTTACAAAAAGGCAAGAGCACATTTTAATATTTCCCAGAATAAAATTTCCTTTTCAGTCCTTCCATAACTTTTGATTTCAAATGAATGAAAATCCATCAGTCCTTCTGTACCAAGAAGAATAGAATAAAAAGCTTGAAGATTTGGTGAAATTTGACTTTGAAGTGTTAGCTTTGTTTGCATTTTCTTCTAATATCCTCCAATATCCATTTTGATCCTTATTTTCATCTCCCTATTTTTCTCCAAAAATTAGTCTATTTTCTTTCCCAATAAAATGAATTGTAAGAAAGATGTAACAATACATTTTTAAGAGTGAGAAAGATGGAAAAAAATTATTTCTGCATTTTCTCCAGATTTTGCCAAGAGAAGTTCTTTCCCATTTCCCAGTGTAGCTGCAATCTTAGCATCTGCAATGCATTTGGCATTGTCACACACATTAAAATAATTATACTTCATATTCTAGTAAATTATTGAGAATTTATCAAGGTAAAACAATGTCACTTCTGGTTTGATTCTAATAAATTCTGGCTTAAGGCTGTTAAATCCATATTGCCCTGCCTGAGCAGTCCATGCCTTGTCTGGAAGGACATTTTTCATTCTCCATCTCTCTCTCTTTCTTCTAACTGATTACCAATCAGTAATATCCTGGGATGCATCAAAATGAGCACGGCCAGCAGGGCAAGGGAGGGGATTGGATTCTGCCCTGGTGAGACCCCACTGCAGTGCTCTGTCCAGCTCTGGGCTTCCAGCGCGGGAAGGACATGCAGCTGTCGGAGCAAGGGCAGAGGAGGAGCACGACAGTGATTGGAGGGATAGCGTGTCTGTCATACGGAGAAGGGCTGAAACAATGGAGTTTGTTCAGCCTGGAGAACAGATGGCTTTGGGGTGATCTAATTGTGAACTTCCAATACCTAAAGGGAGCTGACAACAAAGAGAGGGGTATGATTTACAGGGGCATGACAGGATAAGGGGGAATGGATTCAAACTAAGAGAGAGTAGTTTTAGATTAGATGTTAGGAGGAAGCTCTTTATTGTGAGGGTGGTGAGGTATTGGAATTAAATACCAATATAGCTGGATGGAACATGCCTGGGCTTGTCTGGCCCTTGCTGCTTGACCAAAAGGCAGCAACTGTGGTGGTTTCACCTCAGAGACACCTTTGGCTGGCTGGATGCTGCAGCTGGGCGCTTGGAGGCAAGTCCAGGCTTGCAGGAGCTCAGGTTTACCTTTGGCAGAGAAGCTTTAAGTGAGGTGACAGAAAAAGGGCAAGGGAGCAGGAAAGGAGAGGTGGCTGGCAGACCTGGGGAAGGAACAGGAAACTGAAGCAAGCTATGACATCACACCCCAACAGTGAGGCACTGGAACAGATTGCCCAGAGAAGCTATGGATGTCTCACTCCTGGAGGTGCTCAAGGCCAGACTGAAAGGGCTGAGCAACCTGGTAGAGTGGGAGATGGCCCTGTCCATCGCAGGGAGTTTGTAACTAGATGATCTTCAACAACGCTTTCAATCCAAATATTTATATTATTCTATGATTTGTTTTAGATGTTCAAAACATAGGTCCACAAAAAGAAAATCTCTCCTATAAAATCTCTCCATCTCTCCTATTTTTTCTTTTACTCAAAAGAGAATTCCAGAAAAAGTAAGATATCACTTTACCTGCCTTAGCTCATCCTTTTAATACTCCACCAAGGCAAAAAATCTTTCACCTTGAACATCATCCTCTCCATTATGAGTTCAAATTATAGTATAAAACCTAAAGTGAACATTAGTTATTTCCTGGCAGCAAATCTCAATGCTATATCTTTCCATCACTGAAATTATGCTGAAAGAATTGTCTCTACACCAGGAACTACGAATCACTACATTTTATTTTCGTGAATGAAATCCTTATCTGTGCTTTAACCTTTTGTTTTAGATGTAAAATAATGTAGAGATGCAGATAAGTTTTATGAATTAGTTACAGTATTCTAACTTCTGTCGCCCAGATGGATAACAATGTTTTCCTACTCTTAGTATTTTCTTCAAGGAGTGCTGAGCTGAAGAGTCTTATGATAAAAATGTTCCTCGGATTTACCAAAGAATTCCTATTTTCTGAAAACATAAGACAGTCTTCTGAAGAAAATTTTAGATAGTCTTGGAACATTTTTCTTTATTATTAAAAGGAAATTAAAAATAGCTTGCAGTCAAACTATTATTTTTGAAACAACTTTCACAGACACTCAGTATTTTCTTACCCTATTGAGTCTATCTCTACCTAATAAAAACATAAAAAATGCTGTAATTATGCTAGTGCACCTACATGTAAGATATTACCTGCTGCCCATTTCTTCATTAATTTTTCAACTCCTTCAATGAAGCTAACCATGGAAATAAACAGGAGACTGACTTTTGTTCAAGGACCAGTGGAAATGTGTTTTCCTGTGAAAGAACCTAACACTCATGAGAAACAGGCTGCTGGTGGGAGACATGCATTTAAGAAGGCAGTAGATATATCACTGGGAATTAGAAGAATTTTCCTTCTCTGTCAGCACAAAATTCTAGTCCTGTGCATTTAAAAAAATAAAATCCTTTCAATTTTTGGTCATCTTTGCCTCTTTTAAGCCACTTCTTAATTTTAGTTTCATGTCCAAAAGTAGTCCAGATATTTTAGTTCAGTTGTAAATTTTGCTAGCTAGTTCAAGCTGGTATTTATTAATATTCATTATTAAATGAAGCAGATAGTGAGGCTTGGAATGGTAAAATTAGACTTCAACAAAATTCTTTCAGTACAAGTAGCTACTTATGAGCTTTTCTTTCTTTGTGTTCACTGTGGCCAAGATGACCACCGATCACTACCTCACCACTTCACTCAAACAGCAATAAATCGAGGAGGACACCATTCCTAGTTGACTTCCTTAGTATCTGTACCATGAAGTTATCATCCAGGTGTTTTAAGAATCCTCTGTCCCAGCTGTGTGATGTTCCTAGTTAACCTCTGGCAGGTTGAAATCCCTGCTAAGAACATGGAAAGTTGATTTGGAGCTGTTCCTTTGTTCGTTGAAGAAAAATTCATTAGTGCCATCATCTTCCATTCTTGTTATTTGTTTGTCCCTTAACCCTCACCCAGATGGTCCCAATCACACCAATGCTGACTGTGAGCTCTGTACTCTGCAGCCCCTCCTTCGCACACAGTGCCACTCCACTGTCCCACCTGCCCTGCCTGTCCCTCCTGAAGAGCCTGTAACCATCCCACATCCACACCAGTCACAGCACTCGCTCATCCCACCAGGTTTTGCTTGTGCCAATGATGTCACTTGTCTGGGCCAAATCTTTGAGCTCATCTTGCCTGTTTCTCAGGCTGCATGTGCTGGTTTCAGGTGTGGTTTGTTGTTGCCAATACCTCACAGAGCAGATTGAGGGCTTGCACTCTCAGTCAGCTCCTCAAGATTTGGTGTGCCATCCCACTCATTATCCCTGGCAACAACTGCTTTTGTGCCTTTCCCCCTTCCAATCTAGTTTTAAGATCTATCAATGAGTCCTTCTAGCTCCTGTATGAACTTTCTTTCTCCCTCTGAAAAAGGTGCATCCCATCAAGTATCAGTAGTCCAGGTGGTGGTAGAGACCATCTTCTGGTCAAAACCCCCCAAAATTCTACCAACAGCTCCAGCCTTTAAGTCCTGTATTGATTTGGTACAGGGCCTGCCTGTTTCTTTCAAAATTCTTCAAATAGATGACAGTCCTCCTAATATTTGATGGAAATTAAGTCTAATGTTCAAGAAACACATAGCTGTAGTTTCAGGTGATGCATCTGTTTGAGACCTGTTCACAAACATTCAGATTTGATTAAAACAGAAGGTAGAGGCAGTTTGCATGTTATGAAGGAATCCATAATAGCATTCCAGCTGAAAAAACTCAGACTTTTAAATTAGCAAAAATGCTTAAATGCTCCAAAAAATATTTTTACAAATTTCACTTATATCTCTGTCTCGGCTATAACATTAGCTTTGAAAGATAGGGAATGAATTAATAGCACTACAATGAAAAGATTTATATATTTGTTTTGATAGTTCTAGAGGATGTTTCCTCCTTTCTGAGAAGGTTTCTGATGATAGCTACATATTGATTAATTTCAAGTTCTTACATAGTTTAAAAATCAAATTACAAATTTATATGCAATTCAAGTTGAGAATCTTGGAAGTCAAAACCTGTAATTTTGTCTCCAACTGCAGAGAAATGCTTTTTCCTTAAACCACCAGCATTAACAAGAGCAGCCACAGGTCTGGTTAAAGCCAGGTAATGCTTGGTGCCACTCTGATCTTCTAGCAGGCTGGGGCTTTCAACTGGCCCTGAATATGTTAATAACATGACATGGACCAGAATTTTTCAGTTTAATCTTACATTCTAATTTGAATAAAGCCCCCTTTTAAGTCTATTAACTGGAAGAAGACTACTTAATATTGTTCCTCATCATCTTGCAGAATCTGTGTATTTTCAGGCCTATGGAGTTCCTGACTGGGTCACACATTTAGGTCAACAGCCTAATAAACTAGGTGAGATTGTGGTGCTCCCATGAGGGAGTACCTTACCTGGGAGTCACTGACCAGGGAGTCATTTACCCTGCCAGGGAGTCACTTACCCGGCCAGAATAGTGATTTACTATGGATTTTGAAAGAGTTTGATAAAGGGTCATGAAGATTAGCAGTGTTAATTTCTGTTAAGGCCGAGAAATATAATTTTGGGGGGAAAAGGAAAAAAAGGTATACTTGCCCTTCCCTGTTCTAAAACTTGCTTGGCTGTATTGAAAGTGAGTAGAAATGGCACTGCCACAGAGATGAAAGTGTTAGTTAACTAATAATATATGGAGTTCATGCAGCTATTAGAATATTTGTGACCATTAACTCTGCCTGTTCTACATTCAGTGTTATGTCTGAAGAATATAGAAATAGTATATAAACACATACTCCCATTGGATAAAGTTGCTTGCACATGCCTTCTATTATTCCAGTGCCAACATGTCTATAGCTGTTTTTTGCATTAGCTTGCGCAATTATTTACTTCCCAGAAACCTATTCCAGGTGACCTGCAAGCCATGTTTCCTTTATGATTCAGGCAGTAATTATATAAAAGCCTAATTCCTGGAGAGGACAAAAAACAAGTCACTTTCTTACTTGTATTCTGATAAGGGCTTCCTTTTATTTGAAAAAAAAAAAAAAAAAAGTTAATAGAATTCTTTCCTTACTATGGTGTGAAATTTTTTTAGAAAATTTCAAAACTAATTAATATCAAGACTTTCACTTAAAGGTAATCAGATGTGCCTTTCAATATGCTACAAGAAAGACATTTCTCAGTCCAGTGTGTTCAAAGATATGTGAAAAAGTCCAATCTCATTTGTTCCATGCAGTTTAAATGCTTATTTTCACTAGTCATCCAATTTGTTGATACTATAACAGGAGACTGCCTCACTTTTTCTTGAATAAATCATGGTAAAATTTTCTTTGTAAGGCTTAAGCAATTAATTGATACATTTATTCAATTCTCTGTGGTCTGAAATCGGAAGCCAACAAAACAGAATGATTTCATTGGAGAAAAACAGTAAGGAATTATTTTCTGCCAAGCACTATTTCCTTTGCATTAAGCCCTTGTGGGAGGATCTCGCCAGAATAAATATTTTCCCCACATGAGGAATAGATTGAGTAACTGATGCTGCTGAATCAGAGTTACTGGGCTCAATGCTCCAAAACAAAAATCCTCCCTCTCTCCCTTCACATTTTGTGTTTATCACAGAGTCTGAATTTTATTGAATTCATGGCCTCCATGTTCAAACCCCCAGTTCATAGTTTTCATTGAATGAAACTGCTGCCAATGCCACTTACCCTTGAAGATGTTCAATGTTTCAGATGCTTGAAAAGCGTTTTTGTGATGTTTTGCATTGGCTGTTGCAAGCATCTCTTAGCATTTCAACGTCTAATCAGGAAAAAAAATCCCCTGATGATATTTGGCCTTCCTGCTTTTGAATATGCTCAGCTATAAAGCTTTGAAATAGTGCTCACAGTATGTGAATTAGGTCTTTAAGAGATGTGAATTAGGTCTTTACACTTCATTCTAATCTAGTCTTTCCAATTTGCGCTTATTTTTCCAAAATGGATATAGGCTGTGATCACTGAAGCCAAACTCCAGCATTCTATGGCTTCCAGTTTAGAAAGCCCAACAGACCCTGAATAAATACCCACAGAAAAAGTCAAAACTGTCTAGATTAAGAATATAGAGCCATAATGATATTTTGGCAGTTATTATGAAGCTGATGATCAGTTTAGAATGCAATTGCTAAATTTAACTGCCTCTTTGAATGGTACTGCTTCTGTGCATTTAAACCTTACAATTCATTTTCTCTTGTTATTGGAGAGACTGAAAGTGTTAGAATTGCCCTTCATACTCCCTGTTGTTTGTTCCTGAAGCATATGGATTTGGTGGCTTATATTGCTTTGGGTTTGTTTGGAGCGTTTTGAAGATTTCTTTTCTGCAAAAGATTAATAGTGGATTTATGTGCTAAAAGAGGTTTTGTGGGCTTGTGGTCTTTGAGGATGAAACTTTCTATTTATGGAAATTTATTTATAGATACTCCACAGTGTTTTTTAACTCTCTTACCAGAGCATCTTGCCATATTTATTGATCAGATTAAATTACTAATAACTGTATTGGGTAAAGTAATAAGAAAAAGATAAGCAGTTGGGAATTTCCTTATGTGTCAACTAATCGTTTCAAAACCAAGCCAAATTTGGGTTATTTTTTAAATTTAAAGCAACACAGGAAATATCGTAATTGGGAGGAGCAAGAGATTCCTGTTTTGAAAAATATTCTGAGGCAGACTGGTAGGGATCATTGTTGCCTTCCTGGCTGCATAATTACCTAGGGCACCACATCAGGGTCTTTTTCAAGAAGGTATCTGACTAAATTACCAATATTTTCAGATAACAGAAGCCATGATGTCTTCTAAAGCTAAACATAATGAACTATATTGTGACTTGGTATATATCTAAGATCTCTGTTCTTACTAATTAGTCTTAACAGGAAGGTCACATGGAAGGAAGTCTGGCTTTTTGCTCCATTTCCTTCCAGGGAACCTGAAGTCCAAGGGGGCGAGAGAGGCAGAACAGAGCAGATGGTAACTTCATGCCTGTTCCTGAACCACAACACTCAGGATAGCCTGGAGAAGGAAAGCTAGTGGTTTACTCTTAGGACAGGAGACCAGTAAATTACAAACTTCTTTGGGCAAGGAGTGAGGATTGTAATTCAAAAATGATGTCTGACACTCTGCCTCCAGAATCTAATCTAAATGCAGAGTAAGCATCACTTTTACTCAGCACTGCTCCAAAAATTGGCAGATTCTCCCAAATGTTTAATTAAAACTAATAAAATATAATGCTCTTAATTTCTTTTTATGTTTTCCTTATTTTTTTTAATGTCCAGCATTACTGACAAAAAACTGCAAGAATTTTTGCTAATTTAATTAAAGAAAATACATTATTTTTTTTTAAATTCAAATTGTTTTTGTCTTATTTCCTGTCCATGACATCTCAACTTTGGGATGATTTGAAATAACACGTCAGTGGAACAGTTGCTGCCCATTTCAAACACTTCAGCAGTTCATAGATTTCTATGCTTCTTGAATGTTGCACAAAACAATTTATACTAGCACATACAGATAAATTGCTTGGCCCTGCAATTCTGTTAAAGTGGAGATCTTGGTAGCCTCTGACTACACATTATATAGTGCATTAATACTTCTACTATTGTCACATTACACCTTGAGAGAATTTTTATGTGCATGTATACATGCATAGACATTTATAAGTCCTGTTTATATTAGATTTATAGTCCTGTTTTAATTAGTTTAAATTAAATTCCTAAATTAGTAGGAAATTGCCAAGAAGTCTCTCTTTGCTTCTACTAAAGAATGCTGTGTCAGTATTAATATTTTATTTAGTGACCTTTATAAATTACTTGTGCTATTTAGGAAAACACGGAAAGTGGCCCACAAAAAAGTGGGATAAATTATTGATAAAAAATACTGGAAAAGCTTGTGCAAAAGAAAAGAAAACGGTGCATATTAAGAATTGTGTAACTTTTTAGCTTTATTCTCTATGTTATACAAAACATTGTTTGTAGCAACCATGCCTGGGAAGAGATATTCAGTATATTTATGTGAATTACAAAACAAGAAGCTCCTTAGTTACCACATGATTTTCAGTTTACCTCCTTCTTTAGCTTATGGAGTAGAATGTTTACTATAATCTTCATTTTGACAAGCAGCTCTTGGATGTGTCAAACCCAGCTGAAATGCTCTCCTTCTCTCTGATTCTTACATGATGTTGGACCATATTTCAGCTCCAATGCTCTCTTAACAAGCTTCCTCTGCAGCCCTTGCTCTCCTGAGCAATGATTACTTGCCTTTAGTAGGGAAGACCTGGGAAATCTCTTAAAGTCTGTACTGAGACAAATCTTCAGCTTGCATAAATCAGACTAATTCCACCAAAGCAATGAAGGAAGCTACATGGGTTTACACACGTGCAAAATCCTGCTCTGTAAATCTGTAGGGCCTGACATTTCAAGGGCCTTTGTACTCAATCTCTAGGACTAATTTAGTGCTGAAACTTGAGATCTTTGCTGGAGCAGAGCCAGGCTTCTCCTCAGGAGCAAGAAGCCACATATAATTACTATTAATCCATTATTTCTTTCTATATTCAGGATGTTAAAGTAAAATAAATAGTGCAGTAAAATGTAAGTAACTATTTGAAATCTGTATAGTTTTTGAAAGAATACATTAATGCTCAACTTGTTTTGTCATAGCACTTGCAGTACATTTCATATTGAACCTTATCAATGCTTAATTAAAAAAATATTTGTGTTATAGTATAATTTGTAAACAGAAAGGGCAGAAGTAAAAGAAATAAGAAACACTGTTGCCAAATACTAAAGATTTTTATAGACACCTTCTGTTAAATGTTCATAGACGTTTCCCTCCACTTAACATATCTTGTACATGCAATTTATTCTCAGCTACTACATCTCAGATGCTGAGACTGACCTTTGAAAAACCAATGAGCACCTGTAAAGGAACTGAATAGGTACATTTTGATGAATTATTTTTCCCTCAAAACTAAAACTACTTTTTCTTTGTCCAGCCTTTTAGTACCCAGAGTATTTCCTTTAACTCACCTATACCTAATAAAGTTTAAAGGGTTGTTTTCAGGGTGTTTTGGTTCACGTTGGCATTTCCAGAAAGGAAATCACACGTTATTTTCTTCTGACTCAGTTGCAGCAATATGTAGTTGTACTCTTGGCCAGTTAATAAAAAAAGAGTGTTTTTATGAAGGCCACTAACTTAACATTACTCAAGAGCTTTGGCCCATAACTATCTGGCTGAGGTCCGCAAATAACTTTTTTGTGTACACATCTGCACCCCTGCACACACCTCATTAAGAGAGCAGGCACTGGACTATGCCAATTAATGCTTCACACTGCGTATGAAAGCCAGAAGTAGGATCTAGCACCTAAATCTCAAGACTTTCCAGTTCACTCCCCTGCCTTACAAAAGCAGAAGAGCTGCACCTGGAAAAAGGGCTATGTTATACATTTTCTGCCTCCCAGGCTGGGGGGTTGCTCCTTCCAGCTAGAAAAAAATGGGAAAAGCAAAGGTAAATACTCTAATTTTTATATTATCTGGTACTCCTTACATCACTCACTGCCCTGTATGGTATTTTAAAGTGAAAAAGCCATTTTATAGGCTAAATCCTGTATCTAATGGCTTTATTACATATCTATGAAAAGTACCATTTCGTAACAGAAAAAAATAGAAAATAGAAAAAAAAATCTGAATTTATAACCAGACTCTAAATGAAACCTTCTGTGAAGATTTCCTGCAAACCTATGTGCAGAATCACTTTCGGTTTTTCATGCATCTCTGGAGTTGCTTTCTCACTGGCAGCAATATTTTTCATTGGTTGCCACTTTAAAGACTTTAAAAAATTTTCAATCTACAGATCATGTGAACCATGAAGCAGGAAGTGGGTGGAGCATTAATAAACACACAGCCAGTAAATTTCTTCAATCCTCACTAAGATAAACCAAAATGATGCCTGAAGGTGAATGAAAAATTACCAGACTGCATATAACACAGTTACTTTACAAGCATTATAGGACACGGAGTTCCAAAAATGTATTACTTTAAAATAAAAAGTAAATCAAACCAAACAAAAAAACTTTCATGTTCTATTAAAAATGTCATTGTAAGCTAACTTGTTCTGCAGAAATTAGGGGTTTTTTGTTAAAGTGCTTGACTTAAAGGCCTCGTTTAAATTACTTTTAGTCTTTTTTTTTTTTTTAATCTTGATTTCTGGAACTGCAATTTCCTGTTGAAGGCTTTCTGTAAATGTTTGCCCAAGTTTTCCATAAAATCTGCAATCTTGCTCATAGCAAGTCAGTCTTGGTAACCTAGGTCAGTCCTCTGGAACTGAGGTACCACTGCAGAGTATCTGATATAAAATTCTAACCTGTTGGGCAAAAACTTGATATCTGCAGAAGCCATTTACACAAAGAACACTTACCAAAAGCAGAGAATGGAAAATTAAATTGTTTTGATTTTAAACAAAGCATAAGTGATTTTTACTGTCAATGTTCTGGGATGCAAGTCAATAAAATCTATATTTTTTTGGTCAGAAGCTGGAGAGAGGCAGGCCCGCTAGTGTTGAGGTGAAAACACAGCATGAAATCTAACCAGCCACATGGAAAGAGAACAAGAGTTTGGACAATTCATTAATTTGAACTTGAATAGGAGTAACACAAAGTGATTTATGAACAAAAAAATTTTGTAATTTATAAAATTTTTAAACAAATATTTTGTTTTATTTGAACTTTTAATAGGCAGATGTCTACTTCAAACAAACTACCTCCACACCTGGCACTAATGGACATCCCTGGTGTCACTTCCAACAGAGAGGTCTGTGATTTCTGTGGGCCTAAGGACTGTACACATATGCTCAATTGTGACAGTTGCCGTATCTTATGATAAAAGGGTCATATTTACAACAATATCTGTCCAGTCCTGCGCCCAGCACAAGAGGAATGCTTTTCAGCTCTGTGAGCACTGTGCTGCTCCACAAGATAGAGCGCAGCACTCACGCAGGAGCAGAGCAATGCCATCACTCATTCTAGCAGGGGAGCTCTATGGACATGAGTCTGGGATTTTGCTTTGAAGACTGAATAGGGCAATATAATTGGATGGGCTTAGGTTTTTACACCAATGTGTTTGGAAGACAGGGTAGTGTTGACACTACTACACTTTGCTGTCTGACTTTCTGTAGCAGTAAAACAGGGTATTTAAAAGAGTAGTTCTGATTATAAAGCTGAAAAAATAAAATCAAGACAGAAGACTGAAGAGAAAGACCAATTAATATTTGATCCTAACATCTCTTGTGTTGTTCAAAACCTTGGACTTTACTAGTAAATGTATCATTTGTTCACAGTCTTTCAACACTTAGGTTATTGTGCATGTGTTAGTGTGTACACAGCCTTCATCACTTGAGTCCTACTTTTCTAGGCAAGTAATTTTTGCTCTGATTTTCTTGATCTACAATTTTAAACCCTTTGGGTTTTTAAAGCTGACAGTGCTGTTTCACTGGATATTATTTTATTCATGGAGATTTTATTTAATTCTTCAAAGTTTTTTCTTTCAAATAACCTTCAAATTTAGGAAAGTTATTCAACAGAACTTCATGTCTGAGATACTGTAATGACAGAATGATCACTTGAACATTCAGCAATGGTTCACATATGAGTCTGAAGAAATTGTCAGCATTCATTAATAAAAAGTAGCAGATCATTTATAATACATCAGATAGAGCCCTTCAGGAATGGAATGGGGTGGGGAAGGTTTGCTTTATTTTTCATGAAATGAGATAGTGAAAGCCAAGTGTTTTTCTCTTAAACAGGATTTCATTTTGATCAGTCTTTCTTTAGTTGCAGTCTAAAATTTATTTTATGTGGATTGCTAATGAAATTGTGAATAAATCCTACATAATATGCATCTGTAAACTGTATTCTTAAACAGAATGAGTAAGAAATGGTGAAAGAATAATTTTATGTTGCTGGGAATAGTGTTTCACTGGAAGTACATATTGGAATGCACTAAAAATAACCAGAAGCCTGCAGAACTTATTTATCAATCCTCTGATGGCAAATAGCAGCTTGTAGTTGCTGTTCATCAGTTGCACAAAGGATTAATTTAACTTTGAACACTAAGTCCACATTAGCTTGATGCTGTGCAAATTTAATAACTTATTGGGCTATAGGGAGTTATAGACTGGAATAGCTCTGTTTTGGTGCTGGTGCTTCATCCATTGTTGATAGCTTCAGATCTCACTAGGACTTTGAGAGGAACATTGCATCCGTCAGGTCAGGAAGGGGAGAATCTCCAAATGCTATGATTGCCTCACCTCTGCATAGGAAATCATCACTACAATTCTAGCCCTACACTCTGCCAAATGAAATTGAGACTTAAAACCACTGAAGAGATGACCAAGGCTACCATTTCTGAACACAGCATAGTCATTTGAAATAATTTATTTCTTTTGGGCTGCCCCTGTAAACATGCAGTACTAGACAACTGCTTTAATTAACCAGTTACTAATTTCCAGCTAACACAGAGTTGTAAATATTAAAATTATGACAACTTCTATGCAGTGCTCTCCAGTGAAAATGCAAGAAGTATTTATAGTAAGGCCCTTTTCAAACACTTTCTTAGCAATCTGAAAACAAAAAAAAAACCCTTATTTAGCTTTTGGTACCTGGCTGAACCCATGTTTTTAGTAATATAAACTATAATTAGAATCCAAACATTAACTTCAAACCAATATTAAATATTAACCTCTCCCTAAGGTACTTCTATTTCATGTATTATGTAGCATTATGTGGCTTCCTATTTTTAGCCTTTAAAACCTAATTCAGCTATCCAAGACCATAAAAGTAATAATTTCTGCTATCACATTAATCTGACAACAAGGATAGTAAAGCCCAAACTAAATCTTGATGTGATCAATTTGAAAAATTAATGGAACTTAGAGCTTATGACACTTGTATTCAGTGAGAAAATCCTGGCATGCTGACATTATGAGGAGAGCTTGATAGACAAAGAGCAAAATCCATTTTCTTGTCACCATTAAAACAAAACCAAGATGTTTCTGTTTGAATTTTTACAAAACATTAGTGTATACATATTCAAAAGACACATGTGATGGGTTAACCTCAGCTAGCAGTCAAATGCCCACTCATCTGCTCACTCACTTCCTCTTGTCAGCAGGACAGAGGGAGAAAATAGGATAGCAATACTTATGGACTGAGATAAAAATAGGGAGATCACTTACTAATTTCTGCCTTGGACAAATCAGTCTCAGCGTGGGGGAAATTATATTACATTTACTTCTAATGAAATTATATTTAATAACAATAAATTATTAGAAACAATAAAAAATATTTTCAGTAATATTTTTTATTTACATATTTTTAAAAAGAGCTTAAAAGACACCTTGTCTCCTTTCTTAGTTCCAGCTTCCCTGCTGCACTCCCAACTTCACTCACATCAAATGGTTCACAGCTAATTGTTAAAAATGGTATTATGGTAAGTATGTGACTGTTTCCTAGCATTACCCTTCCCTCATCACTCTTTTTCATGCTCCAGCCTGGGCTTTTCAGACTGTATTTATACCAGAAAATATACACTGGCTCCAGTGTGAGGGTTCCCCGCAGGCTGCAGTGGAGGGTTTCCCACAGGCTCCAGTGTGAGGGTTCCCCACAGCTTCACCGTGGAGCATCTCAATCTGCGTGTGGTGTTCTCTCTACTTTTTCTCATTTTCTTTCTTTCACCTTCTTTTCCCACTCCCCTGCACACTTGTCTGGTGTGTTCTGATCTTTCTGGAATGTGCTTTCAGAGAAGTATCTCTAGCTTGGCTGACAGGCTCAGCTATGTCCTGTGACATGTTTTTTGGATACAGAGTGATTTTGTCTGCCCCTGTCCTCTTCCCACAGGTGCCACTTCTGCAGTCTGCACATTTGCTGCTGTGTGGCTTTTCAGTGTTTGCTGCAGTTCACTTTAAACCTGTTCCAAAATTTCCATGTTCAAAAGCAGGAAAAGACAGGATTTCTGCCTAATATCTACACCTTTATCCAAATCATGCAGGTAAATTGAACTGACAAGACCCTTAAATTTGGTATGCCTCTACCTGCATTCACTAGAGCCATCTCCACACCGTATCCTGTTGCTTCAGCAGAGGTATGGCTGCCTGAGCAAGGACTGCTACTGCTTCATTCCCTGTGTGTTTTTCCTGGGTTTTGAGTCATTTGGTCTAGGAGTCTTCCTTCACTGTTTCTTTTCTCAATGAGGGGTGTCACTCTAGATTGCCATCAGGTGCTTTTGGGATATGGCAGCTCAGAAGAAGTTTGGACTCAGAGCTGGTATGGTGTGATGGCAAGAACCATGTGTTGCAGCAACACCTTAATCTCAACACCACAACCCTGCCACTTCCAGTTGTGCCACAGGAGTGAGCAGGTGGTAAAATAGCAGATAACTTTGAATAAGGGATATGGCCACAGCCCTGAGGGGGGGGGTGCATGCCAAAACAACACTGGAAAACAATGTCCTAACATTAATCTTTAGCAATAATCTTTAAAAATAATCAAGATACTATGCCTTCTGGGGTAGCTTTCAAATCTCTCAGCTGCTGTTGTTTATTTCAGTATCTCATGTTTCTGTAGTGCTTTCCTTTAACAGATAACTACAGCCTTTATAAGCAGGCCAGACAAGGAAACAGCAATAAACATTCTTTTCTAATCCACACAAGACTCAATGTCTTTCTGTAAATGGATCAATTTGTAGGAAATACCTTTAGGTCATGTACAGTCCCCTCTAACAATAGGGAAAGCAACTGCATGCACTTTTCCATCAGAATTACTGTATTCCATCAGTATATTTTTTGTTAGAGAGTGTGTTCTTGAGGCATCAGAGTAGAGAATTTATTCTATAGCTGAAGTTCATTCTTTATCATTCTGAAATAATGAATTTACTATGAAAAGGCTTATAGTTTCTAGGCTGTGACTTCTAAAGAAAATTACTGCAGTCCTGCTGGACAAAGGAGAGCTATGCTGGAAAGGCAGAGAGGGTCAATCAACAGACAACAATCTTAAAAATATTTTTATAGAATATGCAGAATATATTAAAAGTGTTAGAGGGAAGGACCATGCAATATTCAGTACCCTTTGTCAATCTAGGATATCCCAAACACAAAGGAACAAAATTAGATTACTTATTACAACAGCATGTATTTTTCCCATATCTTTTCTGCCACTTTGAGAATATTCAACTGTGGGTGAATTGTGTCCTTCTGCGTATTTCTATGTACTAATGTATTTCTATGTACTAATGTACCTAATTTCTTTTCTTCAAGTTCTGACAGAAATCAAGAAAGTTATTCTCAAGGTTCATATCAATTTTCTTAACCCCTAATTGGAGATCAAAAAAGAATGGGAAAGATTTGGCATTTTTGTCAGATCATCCTATAGTCTAATGAAAAAGAAAATTATTTTCAAACTGTCAAGAGGAATTATTTCTTCTATTTTTAATGTGCATTTTATATTTTCACATTTTGATTTTAAAATATGCTTTTAATAAGAAGCTTTTAGATTCCTTATTGTTTTAGTAATCTGTCTGCTTTTCATTGACCTGTTTTATCTCTCTGCTGATATTTAGCTAGTGGCAAGAAGAGATTATTTTTGCTAGATTAAGACACAAAATCAAATGCTGAAAACAAGCCCCTAAGCCCCTAACATTATGGTTAGAAGAATCACTTCTCTAAACCACTAACTGCCTGTAAGTGGTTATTCTAGCTCCTTCACAGATACTTGTATTCACATATGGCATTAACTTTGCAATCCAAATCTAAATTCAAGATGATTATGTGAAGTATGATTAATTTTTAATGCGACAACAAAGCTGAACATGTAGAGAAAAACTAGAGCATGCAGCTTGGCCAAACACTGAATTATCATTTTCTTTAAAAGAAAGAATAATCCTGAAATGTTCTGCAGGGCTAAAGAAGCACTTGTCATCACATTTATAAGGAAAAAACTTTTATAGAAAGTTTTTGTAGGAAAAAATGGCAAAAGTAATTCTAGTTGTTGAGGAATGTTGATACAAAGGTATCAAGGTATTTCTGTTAAGAGGTATTCCTAAAAAATGAAGTTACCACCTTCCTATTTAATTCCTAAATTATTTTATCAGCCTCATATCTGAGGGCTGGTTTTTGGCTGGCTGTTTTGGATTTTATCTGTCCATGTGAAGTGATAGTGGCAGCATAATTTGGGCTGATATGAGCAGCAAAGATTTGCAGACAGAACTAAACCCATCTGTTAGACAAGCAGGGTAACTTTCTGAGCATAGACACATTCGTCTGAAATTATAGGAGAATATTTTACCCAGCTTCTGTTTCAGACCTGAAAAAGAGCTTTTGTACCCCAAGCCTTGTTCTGGTTTTCTCCCCACGTTCTCTGGACTAAGAAAATTAAATTTCCTTTCCCTTCAAGCTGTTGCTTGTGAACAACTCTGTTTTTCTATATCAGTTTGGCTTTCATAATATATTGTTTCCTTCTACTAAATTAATGCAATAGATTCTCTCTGAATTTTTAACTACAGAATATTCATATATGTACTAGTCCATATGATCTTTACCTCATTTACTTCAATCTCTGTCCAAAACAAAATTTAGATGAGTTTTCAAGTATTTTTCTAATTAAATAGTAGAAATCTGCATCAGAGGGAAAATACATCAACTAAACACTACTTTCTCTGAAAATTCATCACAGTTTTCTTTTTCCTGATGTTTTTTGTCTAGAATAGATAAATATATGTGGTATTTTTCCCTTAGATGGGATTTAAAATAGAAAACATGGAAGAAAAGCATGAGTGAATTACAGTGGCATAGGCTGTAGTGGCTGAAATATTGCTGATATAAGAACTACTTAGTGAGCAGTGGACCAGTGAAGATTACCCCTTACAGTAAATCTGAGTCCACACATTTTGTTTGTAGAAAAAACAAGAGATAATTAGAACATGTTTTTCATCATGTTACAAATAGTAGAAAAGGACAGTGGATTTTCAATTCACCAGCCAACCTGTTTGATCTTTCTCCAGTTTTGCTTTGCCCTCCTTGGCAGGTCTTTGGGCTCTGACACTTTCATATGAAATTGGAAGTGGAGAGCGGTGGCTGTGCCAGTGGGAGCAGCCCCCTCACACTTCTCCTTGCCCCATGGGCCCCTAAGGGTGTAGAAAGCATTGATTCACTTGTGTCCCTCTCCTTATGAAATATAAGACAAGTTAAAGAAAGCACTGTGGAGAGGGCTGGGTTTAGGCAGTGTGAGCATGACCAGATGCAGGTGCCCCACCACAGTGAGCTTGTTGGTGCAGCATGGCTTGACTGCACTGATTCACAGGCCAGGGATCATTTAGGAAACAAGTATGGCAGAGATGGTTCACCTCCTACTTATGACACCCACTTGGTACCTCATCAAAGCATGGCTTGTGAAACAGTGAGTCTTTTAGCTGTCTGTGCAAAGTACTGCAGTGTGGGCTTGCCATCTAACTGTGGATTTTAGCTTATATTCATTTAGGCTTTGTTACATGAGAGCAAGCCAGATTTCAGACCTCCTTTAGCCAGGAATGATCTGCTTGGCATATTATCCAGATAAATTTTAGAAAGCTTGATTAGTGTGTAAGTAAGCTCATCAGTGAATTTTACTTGGATAATGATGCTTCTTATAATGCCTCAGTACTAACTAGGTCCTTTTTATGGCTGGTTTGTGTTCATAAAACCTTATTCATTATTTCTGTCTTTTTGTAGGCCTATACAGTTTGCTAGTCCTGAAACCTTTGTACAATTTGCCTTTTTTAGCCTGTCGAAAGCCTCTACTCATTCTTTGAATCAGTAGTTTTCATACAGTAATTGTATGTCTGCCTGCACAGAAAAGCATCAGGCACAGAGTTATTTATGGTTTGTTGGGAAAGATGGACTCAACAGGCTAGAATATAGAGTATTTTATCAATATAAAATCTGAAGAAAGTCCAGCTCTTTCTGAGACTGTTTAGTCTCATTTCATTGTGCAAAAGAGGCCACCATGGAGCCAATCTGTACTTTTGTAAAGTTATGTCATGTATGCATAAAATCTTTTTAGAAATTTTGTGGAGGAACATTTCTTCCGCAATTTCCTCTATGAGGAGATCATTTCTTTAGAACACAAATAAATGAACATTAAACATGGAACCATTTTAACCTTTTATTCAGAATTTTTTAAAGAATATTTAGTGTGTATTTTCATTTTCAGATTTTTTCAGCTGAAAATGACTGCAAGAAGTCAGTATCCCAATGTATAGGGATTCATCATGGAGTCAATAAACAAGCCAAAATGAGTTTTTCCACCTGATTTTCCAAAATGGTTTGGAGCCACTTGGGGGTAATCAGAACTCTCTTAATGTCCTGGATAAACATGTGAGCTTACATCATCAATTCAAGGGGTCCCATCCCTCTTTTTTCCCAATTCTTGAATGTGAAAGTGAGTGGTCTTCAAATCAAAGAGGAAAGATATTTCCTGGAAATAGACCAGATGAACTAAATAAGAGAGCTGGGATAGTGAAGCAACCTAAAGAAAACAAACAAAAAAACCCCCTAATTATGTTGTAAGAGAAATTTCTGTCTCTCAATTATTCCAGAGTAGATTCAGCCCATTTAGCTTAATGTTCCTAGGACAGTCTTAAATTTTTTGGTTCCTGCAAAAATTACATTTCATCCTTTAAGTATAGAATCAGCCAAGTTTGTTTCTTGGAAGCAAGATTAGCATGCACCTGATTTTTGTGTTTTAGATATCACAGGTTTTGTAACCTGCCTGTAACTTTGCTGCTTTCCAGAACAGGAAGGGATGGTGTGATGTGTGAGTTTGTGTGGGCGAGAGAGAATGGTAATCGCACAGGACTCAGACCTGGCCAAGTACTCTGTGCCCCTGTACAGCAAAGCTGTTGCAGTGTGTTAACATTTGACTCTGCCTGTTAAGCAGTGAGAAGTACTGATCCATATATACCATGCTTTACACGTGTTCTTTGAGTATCTGCACTATTTCAGCCGTCAATAAATAGACAATTGATGGAAAACAATCAGTTATGAATGAGAGGCAAAGAAAAATGGGCAGACAGACTCTGAACTTGAATCTTGCATATTGTTGATTAGCCTTAAAGTCAGAAAGAAATAATCTACAAATTAGATTAGGCTTTCGATATTATCATCTCTTCATTTCTGAAAAAAAGTTTACATTTCATATGTAACCAGAGACTGAAAATCAAAAGTTGTGAATTGAATCAGTCAATGAATTTTCTTTATTTGAATTTGTTTCACTTTGACTGCTTTGCTTCAGACCTTTTTTGTACTCTTCCAGTGACTCCTGGTAAAAAAGGAAATTCTGTTCCAGTGAGAGTCCTTTTGCTATAGAAAATGTTAAAACAGGAAAGCTATGTGAAATAAACCAAATTCTTTTTTCCAAAGCAGAATACCAGAATTTGCTGATGTAAACAAACAAAGTAAAAGTTTCTTAAGAATCTAGACCTTTGTAACACTTATTTATGACTAGTTCATATTAGCCTCATGACATTAACAATTACTGGAATTTCAGAGGAGTATCTACAGGATATCTGATAAAAAGCTGGAAACTTTATTTTGAAACGTTGCCTAAATCTCTAAATAAATCTGATCTGCATTGTTGAAGTGAATTAATGTAACTAAAAGGAGTTAATAAAACATAGCATTACAAAGGCCAGATTCAAGCTGAAGGTTTTCCAGGATGTGTGCAACTGGAATATAGAAAATGTAATAAGTCTTCGAGTTCTAGACTAATGAAAATGTTTTGTTGCAGTGATGACAATTGCACATTGGAATGGGTTGCCCAGAAAGGCTGTCCAAATTCCATCCTCTGAGCAATGTGGTCTAAATTCAATACTGGTATTGCTGTGAGCAGCAGGTTAGACAAGACTACCCCCTGAGATTCCATCTGCATTATTCTGCAATTTTAATTTGTAAGAGATATTAAAAATTGATTATGTAGCTGTGGTCTAGGTGCAATTTCATCTATACAACTAACACTGAAAACTCTGTCCTATTTTGTGTAATACATGACAAATTTTGGACTATCTACTTGGGAAATCAAACAGCTAAATCATGTTTTCTTTTCTAAACAGCCTTCAAGGAAACTTAATTGGAAGAATCTGAGGAAAAGTCAATTTTCTGTTGAAAGTGGTGGTTTTTGTGGATCTATCCTTAGGTTATTTTTACTCCTAATCATTTTTATGATACAGGAAGAATGTTCACCTTCATATTTAATACTCGAAGCAGATGATTCAGTAATCCTTTAACCACCAAGGATAATTCTGTTTTCAAAATCATAACTGTAATTAGAGAAAATGCCTTGTCTTTAAAATAATACAAAATAAAATTTAAAAAGAGAGAGAGAGATAGAGAGACTTTTCCAAATAACACATATTACACATGTTATGATCTTGCCTCATGCTATTTGCGACTCTCTGGGCACCATGGCTCTAAAAGTGCACATGGAAGTAATTCTGATGGCATAAGTATTGAGAGACCTTAAGATACAAAAGAAAATAAGGAAGAATTTTATATTAAGGAATAAAAGAACTGCCTCAAGAATACTTATTAATGGAAGCTAGTAATTTTGTGGCAAAACAAATGGCAGGTAAGAGAGCAGTAAGAAATTCAAGCTAGAAACATGGAACTGAGCAGCATTATATATGCTTTGGAAATTACTGCTTAAAGATCATTCACAAAACCTTCTTGGAAAATAAGTTTTTTGTTTAAATACATGCCTTTTCCGCCAGAAAATAGTGTAAGATGCTTCCTTTTTTTCCTTCTTCTTTTCCTATGGGTGAACTGGAAGATAAAAATTCTGATAATTGATAAACCACTTCACAACTTATGAAGCTCCAGTAAAAAATAGGTTTGATTAAAATAAAAAAAAGAAAAAGAGCAAATATTTTTTAAAATTTTAAAAATCACTGTTAAAGACACCTTTTTGTCTCATTTGGTACTCAGCTAAGATTGTTCCTTTAAAAAAAAATCAGACTGCAGTGTGGTCATGTTAGAAAAGAGTCAGCTGCCAATTGCTTGTAGGAGAAAGAATAAGCCAGGTTCCCTGGCCAAAATTCAGGAAAAAAAAGGGGATGTAATCCCCCTCCCCAAAAAATACCTCCCAACCAAAACAAAACAAAAAACCCAACCACAATCACCCCAAAGAGAGTAAAAAGGGAGGGAAACAGAAATAAAGGCTGTTTGTCAGTCTTGCTTCATAATAGCAAAGAAACAGTAGTTTATGGCTTCCACAGCCACTTGTGATTAGGTAACCCAACAACTTCAACAGGCTATAGGAGTGCAGCAGCTGCCCCATGACAGCACAGTCCTAGGACAGCAAACTTATTTTTTTCTTAAAAAGACTGAAAACCAAATCCATTATTATTATTATTATTATTATTATTATTACCTTGTTGGAGGTCAATTTTTTCCTGCATTCATAACATAGCAGATTTTCAGCAGAAATATTAATTCTCTCAAGAGGACTATCTTGCCAGCAAAAGAATTAGAATGAAATGGAAATACATCAGCAAATTCAAGTGTCATTAAACCCCCAAACTCTTCTTTTATTTGCTTGCAAGCACTAGGTAGAGTAGACAAGAGTCCAGTGATGTTAGGAAATCCAGGAACTGTGGCAGCTCCCGCATGGTCAGGTGCCCTCTTCTGTGGGGTGCAGGGTGCAGGTCCCAGGGTTCCCTGCCAGGTGAGTGACTGCCTGCACTGCCCAGAACACAGGCAAGATGCAAAGCCATTACTGACCAACATCCTGCTATTTCCTTTTGGGGGCACTTGTTCCATCTTAGCCTGCTGCCGTGATAAACTCCAATGAGTTTCCTTGGAATAGGTTGCACTTTAGTCTAACATATGTCAGAAAAGTCAGTCCCTACCTATTAAGTGCAAGAGAATCTGTTGCCTGAGGCATTTTCAGATAAGTTCCCAGTGTTCATTTCCTGTCTCAGAACAACTTAATCTCTTAGCTGATGAAATAGGTGCCATTCACTTGTGAAACAAAATTACTTCCTTGAAAGGGTATATTTTCACTTCCAAGGTAAATCACAATGCCAAAAAACGCTCTTTTTAACTTATTAAGGTCTTTGAGGTCATCTGTACCCTGACTTGCAAGGAAGCAGTGAGAGCACATCTTCCAGATACATGTAATTTGATATATTTTTGCACGTATTTCTGTGTATATACACGTTAGATCAGCACCTACATACCTGCAAATCATATCTGCTATATGTACCAGAAATGATAGATAAATTGCAACTAAATGTACAACCAAAGACTCAGTTCCATCTGAAACTAAGACAATTGTAAAATATTAAGCAGCTTCATGCAATTAAGACACCTAGATATTCTCAAGAAGCATCAGGCTAAAAACATAATGACCTTTATCCGAAAATATCAGAGTAGCTAAGTGTGCTGTCACTGTAAGGATGTTTCCCTACACTGGAATCCCTAGGTACATACACCTGAATATCGTTATCGTTGTGCTGCCTCATTCCTCAGGATTTTCAGTGAATGCAGATAAAACCAGCAGGGAGAACAAACAGCTTCATGCTGATCAAGCAAACAGGAGAGAACAAACAGCTCCATGCTGATAGTGAACTTCCCTGACTTTTTAAACTAAAGAAGCTTTATTTAGATTAGATATAAGGAAGAAGTCCTTTGCAGTGGGGTTGGTGAAACACGGGAATAGTGGGTTTTTCAAAGATGCGGTAGGTGCCTCATCCCTGGAAACACTCAAAGTACTACTCAGCACTGGTGAGGCCATGTTTGGAGTACAAAAAGTTGAAAGTTGAAAAAGGCAAGCTCTTTTTCTTTCCTTATAGCATGAAGCCATCCAATCAACAAGATTGAGTGTAATTTTCCCTCAGCACATAAATGCAATTCTCTCTGAAGATTTTGCTTGCCAGAAGACTCCTGAAACTATGTTCTAAACCATGTAAAGCTGTGCATTAGAACAAAAAATAAAACCAATGCAAGGAGGTTTAGAGGAGAGTGCATTTATGAAAATATCAACAGTAAAATCACTATACCAGGACTTTGAAGGCACATTTTTCAACAAACTACCAACCTGCTATGTGAGATTCAAGAGCGAAAGAAAAGAAAAACAAAATAGTTTTAACCCAGAACTGATGAATAGAACAAAATACAGAACCAGTCATTTCAATTAGAATGAAATACTAGCTAGACTTTAATTTCATCTCTAAATACCATATCTCTTCAGCCCATTGTTGTTGTCTTTTTGATACAAGAGCTCTTTAAATTCGAAAACCTGAACCAACATTCTTTCAAAAGAATTCTAAGGGCAAAAAGCTGTCATAAGTGTTATACAGTGTCTATATTTCTAAAATAGAAGATGGACCTGCTGCACAAGTTTTTTAAATCAGGACAATCTTTGAAGGTACTCCAAAAGAAACAATGTCTACTCTACAGAATCAGAATTTGGCCCTAGTAAAAGAACTCAGAACTCTGATTTTCTGCAAAAATTAAAGAAAGAAATAAAGAAAGAGTCAAGCCAAAATTCTGCAGTATGCAGGTGTCTGTGACATGAGTCACCCTTTCTCCATGAGGCAAAGTTTAAGGCTGGAAGTAGAAAAAATTATTAAAGCAATCAAAACTTGTGCTTATACTGAGCCCACCTGTAGTTGACAAGTTCCCCAGGTGATTCACATGGAAAGAATCCTATCAGAATCTTGTGTGTATATTGATCCAAAGATCTATTATCTTATGCTTTTGAGCAGTGTTTTTTGGAAACAAAATTTTTTGTTTTGAAACCAAATGCAAAACTTCTGATTTGAAAATAAACTCTATAGATACTACTTCATCTACAGTAAATTGTCAAAACTCAGTGTTTGTCTCACAAACAAACACTCTGTACTCTTTTCCTTACCTTTGTGACCATCTCCATATGAAATAACATATGTAGCCAGCACAGGTGTTTCTTTTTTTCCCTCCATCTCCTTTGTAAATATTAAAATAGCTGTAAACAACCTAATCCTGTCATAATATTTTATTACTTTTCAGTTATAAGAAGCTTCTGTAAGAGCATATTCAGTAGTGGATTTTTTTAACCTTTATTATACTTGAAAGTTGATTGTGGTACATGCTAATGGTTATTCCAGGCCTTTTGCATTAGGTATAGAGATTTTCAGACTAATGAAAGTGGCATATGCTTACAATAAGTCTTTATGTTAACTTTCACTGCTTCCACATCTGATTTTTTATGTGTTACCCAAGAGACTCAGTGAGTAAGTTTTAGCTTCTTTGCAATGGCAGAGAAAAGCTGGGCAATGATTTGGCAAACATTTCAGAGATGAAGAGGGAAAAAGAGAGGGGTGACAGTGTGGCTGGCTTGGCTGGATAAAAAACAGCAGGTGTCTGTGGAGGGCCTCAGGGGGCAGGCAGCATTCAGAGGAGGTATCAGGTTTTGCAAATTACCAATATCACATTATATTCTAACTTCAGGTCTCCAAAGCATACAGTCAGCTATTACTTTTGGGAGAATACTACTGTTGGTAACATGAAATTATGCAGCTGCAGGGAGTTTTTGCATTTATCTATATAGCTCCAGGACATCCACAGTATTTCAATCTAAACAAAACAAAACCATTTATTTTTCTCTGCCAGAATTCATTTTTCCCTCTTTCTAAACATGAGAAATGCCTGAATGTTTTTATTATTTTTACTAGAAAATAAATTGTGATTCCTGTTGAAAAGTAAAGAAAAAATTTAAACCAGCATCTGTTAATTTGAGCACTATCATGTTCTTTTCTGTTTATCATTGAAACCATATCTCCCAGCTGTTCAGACTGTCACACCTCTAGGTATCTGATGACTGATGTAATCATTGTGCAGTCAGTGGGATCTCCCTCGCAACTATCTAACCCTCTCAGAGCAGTTTCTGGGATGATGTTGTGAAGTAGTTTAGCTGTATCTCTTAACAAATGATATTTAAAATCCCCCATTGTATCTCTGAGAGCTGACAACAGTTCTAGGCCTGGATCTTCCCAATCTCAGTACAGGCTTGCACAGAAAAGCAGCATTTTAATCTGCTTTCATCACCCTCCAGAAACCCAAAACATGTATGATTTTTATGGGGTAAAATTTAAAGTACATTTTTTGTCAGTTCTGTCATAGAGGAACTTTTTTATGGTCGTTTCAACAAAAGAGTGTGCATAAATATATATATATAAGTATGTATATATGCACACAGGTATGTTTATACGTAAATGTATGTATGTATTTCCTGGTCAAGAAAAAAAATTGCTGCTGCTCCAAAATGCTGACTCAAGTCTGACTAATGTGAAAATCTCCATTTTCTTTCAGACAAAATACATGGCGGCTCTGTGGTAAGCTGGCATTCTAATCCAATTTTTTTTAACATCAAAGGGTTTTTTGACCATTTTTGAACCTATGTGTCATATTGGACTGAAATTTTGAATTTTAATACATTTTTATACATTTTTTTCAGATAAAATGCGTTGATTTAAAAAAAAATTATCTACTTGGAGAAATGAGGTAGAATACCATCTCTTTTGGGTATAGAGATTCATCTGAGCTACCTCACTCTACTAAGTAGATTTATCACACTGACTTAGCGTACAATACAAGTGAAATGATGAACTGAGTTTTTCCATAGTCGTTCATGCCATAAAAAAACAAAGAGTCAGCAAAACTCAGTAGTCATCAAGTTAACTTTGTTTTGTTTAATACCATGAGGAGGAGGAGGATAATCATGATGATGAGGATGATGCAAAAATGCATCATAGCCACTCTGCATATTAATTTACCAAGGAAGCTCTCTTTAAAGATGATTTCTGAAAGATTCTGGTGGATTGAGGGGTCCACACTATAAGAGTTCTGACCTCAATGTCCAGAGGTCAGAATTACAGGGAGAACTTCAGCAAATCAATTGCCTAAATCAAAAACACTCTGCATTTTCGTACTTTCTATTGATTTGATGTTAGTACCAGAATTTATACATTTCTTTTTCTAAACTTATCACTGCAGTCAAACTAGCCAGGAAAATTACCTGTTCTATCTCTTTGTCCATTAACCTAATTTCATTAACTGCCATTCTATCGTTCCCCATATCTGTTTTCTTGAAGGCTTTTAAGCTGCTGCAGTCCTAGCCTGATATAAAATTTCAAGCAATGGAAAATTTATCAAGGTCGGACATGCAGTTTGTAATAGGAAAGCCACTTAAATGATGATTGAAATCCTCATCCAAAACAAATCCTGACTCCTGTTCTCAAGACCTTATAACTGTTTTAATTTTGCACAAAAACAATAACAAATATGGTTATTTGTGCACTACAGCAATTCTGAAACACTTACTTTCTTTTTTCAAAGCCTTATTGCTTCACTGTAATGTATTTCCACTAACCAAGTGATCTGAGCTCAGTGTGAGAATAACCTCTTGACAGAAGGCAGAAATTAAAATCAGATCATCAGCACCCCATTTAGTGCAATACTCGGTGAGCTACAGGGATATCTGTCACTTGGAGGTCAAGAATATGCACAAAAACCTAAAAAAAGGAATTGCATGTTGCATATACCTGGGATCTTCTCTGTGGCAGGACCACCGAGCTTTCTTCACCATGAGATTTCACTCTTCAGTTGTGAAGCCAGCTCTGAGAAGTCTCCTGAAAAGATCTTTTGGACTCCTGACTTTGAAGACACAAGTACAAAGCAAACAATATCTCCAGGAATAGGGATTCCTAAACCATTCAGACAGTGGTCAGATTACTTTCAAACTTAGATATTTTGCAGTTTTTTTCCCTGAACCAGCTTCCTAAAGGCCTATGAAAAATGTCCCAAATCATAAAACCCTTCACTTTTAAACAGACTATTATATGTAGTGTGAGCCTGTGTAAGTCTGTCTTTCAACTAGCTCACAAGCCAATATATAGATTACTCTACCAGGAAGTGCTATAATGAGAAACTTGAGCACCAAGTTTTTGTGGGTTTATTTGTTTTTTGGGGTTTTTTTTATGAGCACTTAACAATTCTGATTTGCACTTTCCTCAAAAATAATTCAAAAATAACATGCTGACAGTAAAATGTAATAGTGAATGAATTCATTAGGTAATTTACAGTATTCTCAAGAAAAAAGAAATTCCTTTTTTCTATTACTACGGACAGCTAATTAGCTTTACTTACCTCTGATTAGTGCTATGAACAGGAGGTACATGTTTTTGTTTTTCATAAGCACTGACTGCAGACTGTCCAGTACAGAGTCAGGCAGCTTCTTCTGATTTCTCTGTATTTCTGTTCCCAACCAAACTGCCTTTGGGATTGTCACATCTGGAAGCAAAGGGTTCTGAAGCACTAATGAGCAGGAGTATAAAGCTGTGGTAAAGATTCAAAAGGCCTGTAAGCCTTCCATTTTACTACATGTAATGAGGACAAAGTGGTTTTATTATGCTTTGAGATTTGCACTGGATCTATCACATAAAAAAATTAGTTAAAAATCTTGGGAAAAGAACTAGGACTAGCATAAGGTGTCAATATTAAATCAAGTACTGTCTAAGTTTTTATTTGGGGAAAAATAACCCAGAATTTATGTACCTGATAAATACAATGAAGCAAGTCTGGTTAATTGGCTGTAGATTGTTAATACCCCTGTGTCTTCCTGCAAACCATTAACATGAGAGAGTTTAGGGATTGGAATAATAAAGGCAAATATATAGGGGAAGGCAAGGGGGACATTTTGCCTTTATCCTATACTGATCTATCAGACCTGATGAAATATGGGGACTCAAATTTGTACTCTGAAGAGGAAAGTTGAAAGATAATTTTATATTTTTTTCCTTTTCTGCTCCTTTTAATCCTTAACAAAGCCAGCTAGGACATAAAAAAACGTGACAAGCAAATTCCTTATGTAGATTTCTCCTCTATAGTCATAGAATTTCTTAAGAATACCTAACCAACTTGAAAGTGCATCTATGAAGAAATCAATTCTACGTCACCATAAAACACTGACTTGCAGAAGTTTGAGCTTAATTGAAGTTGAGGAGCTGAATGGGTTGACTATATTTCAAAATACAACACATATGTGTTCCCTAGCCTTTCACTTGAACAGTTAACTTTGAAAAGTTTCAATCCTCATTTAGGCCTCAAAAAAAGTACTGTGGAGAGATGCAGTCTTTTTGAGCTTCCCTCCTTTGAGTGAGCCAGAAAATCCTAGTTCACCTGTGCTCTAAGCATCACTGTAATTAGCTTCCCTGCTGGAACTAAAACAAAGCCAGTATTTAGGAGACATCTGTAGGAATCTTCTAGGGCCCTTTACTTCCACTAGATGAATACAGTCATGTTAGTGGAAAACTTTCTATTTGGAAACCTCAGCAGGAGATATTTTTTCTCCTTGTGCACTCCCCCTGAACTCCTGCACTCCTACTGCTCATTCCTCTACTGTTCCTTATAGGACTCTCTTGCATATTCCTATCTTCAAGGGGTGGTGCAGGCTGTTAATTTGCTGGGATTTTAAGAGACTCCTAACAGTTTTAAAATGGCATATGTTTCAGAATAAGCCATGAAGGATGTGTGCAAGGGAGAGGGCTTGGCAGGTTTTGCACATTTTTGTTTTTCATCACATCTATTTCGGCCTTTCCACCACATACAATGACAAAAATTTGTGGAGCCTGAGAGTAAATACAATGGGAAATGTTCGACTTTCAGCCTCACATCACTGCAAGTGTTTGGACTAAATTGTGGGGCTTTTAAAGCAATAGGTAACAACAATTTTTTCACCCCTTTTTGAATAGCCATCATTTTGAGACATTTCCAAGTTGCTTGTTTCACTAAAATGGCCTTGTCTATATTCTGTAGGGCATACTGAATGATGAACATTTTCAAATTACATGGTTTGCAGTTCCTAGTACCACTGAATTTACAGCTGCTTTCAGACTCAGTGAACTGCATTTGATAAGGCTGTATTCAGTCCAGAACCTTTCTTTAGGTACATAATTGAAACTATTCTACCAAATCTGTTTCACTTAGACTACAATCATGTTCTGCCAGCCACTCAAAAATCCCCATTCTGCCATGAGCAGTTAGTTAGTGGTGGGTGTATAATATCATTTAATCATTTCCCTCTAAAGCTCTGGCATGTGAGAACAATACTGCAATGATGATCAGGTATGTGTCCAAGCAGTGTCTCAGGCTATTCCACTGTGTGATCTTGTGGTGTGGCAGCTATAAATTTAGAGACACAGATGTCCCATTAAGGGACAGTTCAGACTTTGTGCTGTCATTTAGAGGCTGGCATGTGGCTGGTAAAGGACTCGGTGGAGTTTTCCATCTGTTTGACCAGCTACAGCCTGCATAGCGAACACCTCCCCCTTCTTGCTGTCATATTACAACTTGGGGGCCGTCACTTTTTTTTTCAGTCTGTGCTGTAATAAAGGGGCTCTGAGAACACATTTTTCTTATACATTCTCAAAGTGATTTGTTTACTAATTTTTTCCCTCTGTCACTGCAGAATTAATCTTGCTTTACAAATTACTGCATCACTTTGTCCAGACATTTCTATGACAGGAGATTTCCAGTTCTTTCACCAATCTGTGTAAAATGAAAGAGAAAAAACAATTGCAGTGCTATTCACCATATTCCAGAAAAATTTCAAAGCAAAAGAAAAAAAAGTTGGAGTTTCTTTTTGTTTGTTTGTTTGTTTGTGTGACCTGCTAATTAGGTTACTTAAAGAAACAGGATTGTGACTTTATAGGCAGCGAAATTAATGAAGAACGCATTAAACACTTTCTTCAGATAAGGATTCTCAAAGATATAGAAAAAAAATGTATAACTCCTCTTCTGAGTTGTAAATGAGAATCCTAGAAGTCTAAATCTGCTTTCTATTTTAAGAATATTGATATTTCTTTCATTCAATTTTAAAATTATATTTTTTTAATAAATCTGTTAAAGCAGCTCATTTTATGTTTTGTTTGAAAGAGATAACTAAGAGATGTTTTTGCTGCACCACTAATTTTATATTTTTCGAAGCTGTCATAATTAGACATTTACTATTTAATCCAAAATCAGTTCAGTTTATTGCTTTGTGTGGAGCAGAGGGATTTGTAAGAACTTCTAACTTACTTTAAACCCAGCTGTTAAGTGACAGAGAGACTTGTTACCATCAGCAGCCATACTGACAGAGACTTCCTTTTGGCTTCCCCAAGGAAAGGTTTGCCTCTTTCCTAAAAAAGGACAAGGGATGAGTTTTGGGATAGATGAAGGTGCCCTGCTTCCACAGGTGGCATTGCACTTCTGCTGGGAACAAAGACAAGGAGTCATCCTCTACATGATGGGGCCCACTGCAAAAACTCTACACAAACTCTGGGCTCTTCTTGGGCAACAATGATGTTTTCGGGAAACAGGCACCGAAAATTTGGACCTAAAGGAACAAATTCCTTTTCTGAAGGTATCATTTTCTTTAGTGAATTTCTTCAGTAATACTTCATTAGCATTTCGTGTGGGTATTCCTTGTTGTTTGGCACTCTTTCTGCTCCTTGGCTGTTGTAAGTAGCCAAGTAAGTAAGGAGAATAGGAAATGATCAAACCAAATGGATAACTTTCAGTTCCTTTTCAGGAAATATTAAAATATTGTATCTTTTAAAACCTCTAGGAATAATAAAGAAAAAATATTAAATTTTTGTATTGCTTACATCAGAAAACATCTGAAAATTAATTACAATGGAAACAAAAATATATGTGTATAGATGTCTGATAGAGCCAACCTACTGGTGGCTCTCAGTCTATGGTCAACAAACAAACAATTGTCTGCAAAACATTTCATTCTTTTGACAACAAGATATTTTGAGAGAAATATACTTGGAAAGATAGAAAATGAAATTGATTTTATCAAACTTCCCACAAAATTAAAAGGTAGAAATGCCTCAGATGTGTAGTATATTGTTTTTCTCCAGAGTTGTACATAGTGGGTAAAGCCCCACAAAGCCCTTACCAGTCCTGTAGATCCCATTTCAAACAAAGGCATGGCTCAACACAATTCCTGCTCTAAAGACTATGTGGTTTAGGGCACAAGAGAATGTATCAGCCCTTGTAAAGGCAGAAATAAGGTACACCAAACAAAATATTTCTGCACTCCCATTGCACTATGGAAAAAGCAAAGACAGGATGAACACTTTCAGAAACATCAGTATTTCCTGTGGCTGTTCTTAGCCTGGATCATCCCTATGTCGATCAATTCATGGATTAGACAGAAAAGCAGATACAGATGGAAACATATATACATCTGCACACTTAATATATGTGCAGTACTAAGGTCAGTTTTACTAAACATTTTTTGACAGTCTTTTATTCTGGAAGTAGGCAAAACACATTTGTCAGATTCCTCTTTTGCAGCAGGCAGAAAATCAGTACCTTTTACAGAAATTTTTTGAACTCAGACATTCATTAGATATATAAAAGGAATGGCCTCTGCAGACTATGGAGCAAGGGTGAAGAGGGTAGCAAAGGGCAAGGGAGGCTGATTGAGCACTTGGAAAGTTGAAAATAGGGTTTGTTTTATTAGAGAGAAGGTTGGAGGTTATAAGACAAGGAGAAAAGATAGCTCCTCTGACAGGAAATTTAGAGACCCACAGAGCCAATTAAGAGTGTGGAGGACTTTCCAGGTGGGGAAAATGCTGAGTGGTGCTGGGGGTTGGCACTAGGAATGTGGAATAGAGGAGGAGGAGGGAAAGGATGTGTAGCTCAGCAGCCAGAACAGGGAAGGCAATGCTGTAAATCACATGAACTGCCTTGGTCCTACATGGGAAGAAAAGAAGAGGAGGTCAGTTGGATTTGCTTGGGGTTTCACCTTGGGTTATCAAATGGATCTAGAAACAAAGTGCTTGTTAGAGAGAGTAATTAGGGACAGGATTGTAAAGCCAACAGTTACCCTGATGTTTACAGAGAGTAGGTTGAGGCTAAAAGGAAGATGAATCAAGTAAACATGTCTGGAGGCACTCTGAAAGTAGATGTGCCTGTTTGGATTTTTTTAAAGTAATCAGAAAATACCTGAAACCCCCTTTCTACTCATATTCTTATCTAATCTGATACATATCTTGAACTAACTCACCAGCTTTAAGAGATTCAACCTTAGTGTTTATAGTTTTCCATTTATCTTTCAAAAGGGGATTGTGGGGATATAGTGGGGAGCTCAAACAATTCTGAATAACTAAATAAATACAACTGTATATCCATGATTATCTGTGTGTGCAACTGTGTAGAGAGAATGTGTGTTTCTGGCAGAGTGCCTTGTGTTTGACTGTTCCCTCTGTGGAGCAGTGGTGTGTTCAGGTAGTCATGCCTATATCTAATAAACACAACAAATTAACAATTCTATTTCTGAAAAATTAATCCTGGGTCAAAAACCACATCAGAAAAAACCTTGCCAACACACATACACAAAAGCCATCCCACTATCAAGTGCCCATTGCATTTTACATTAATACAAATTACTTAGGAAAAGAAACCACAGGATTAGATATGCTTAAGACATTAGTATTATTTTGGAAAGATCATAATGTGTGAAAGACTGGAAATGCTATAGCCAGTCTTCATAACCTGAAAGTGCTTAACCCCAAGCCTTCATGCACCTCAGCTCTGACCACGAGCTTCTCAACATAAATAAACTATCAACAAAGTCCTACCTCTAGGTATGTAAATTAAAAATATATTGGCAGACACTATATTATAATCTTGATAAGAAAATACTTATAAATCAAAGAATACATCATTTATTTAGCTTAAAAGTCAGAACTTTCAGCTAAAATTTATGAATCACAGAATTATTTAGAATTAAAACGACTTTAAGTCTTCCAGTGCAATCTCTCTGCTCAAGCAGAATCAACTAGAGTAGGTGGCACAGGACCATGTCCAGCTGGGTTTTGAGTATCTTCAAGAAAAACTCCACAACCTTTCTAGAAAATCTGTGCCAGTGTTTGACTGCCTGCACAGTGAAAAGGTATCTTCTCATGTTCACAGATAGTTTCACATGTTTATAGCTTTAGTTTTAACGTATAGTTTTAACTGTCCTGTTAGTGGGTTCTTCTGGGAAGAGTTTGGCCCCTCTTCTCCTTTCCTTCCTATCCAGTACTTGTACATGTGGACAAGATTCCCTTGAGCCTTCTCTTCTGCAGGGTAATGGGTAGCAGCCTTCTTTGTTTATGGAAAAGATGCTCCAGTCTCTTAAACTTCTTTGTGGCCCTGGTGTGCCTCACCAATATAATTACTTCTGGGATGATGTGACAGGATGATTTGTGGATGAGGGGAGAGCAGTTGGTACAATTTTCCTCAGTTTTAGCAAAGCTTTGGCTGCCTTTCATACAGTACTCTCAAATCCAAGTGAAAATTTTATTGTTTGCATGTGTGCACTACCAGATGGAGGAAACCCTGGCTGGATGTTGGACTCAGGGGATTTTGGTTAATGCCACTGTCAAGAGAACTACTGCAGAGATCTGTACTGGGATATGTCCTGATTGGGATTATGTAACCTGGAGGAGCAGAGGTGCTGTACCTGTATCAAGCTTGAAGCTGTTGTCAAATTAGGGGAAGTTTAAAACAAGGAATTCAACAAGAAAAAATGGAGATTTTGCCCCTGAGAGGGATAACCCCTCCAGTGGACTGCTTGGTTGGGAGGAGCTCTGGAAGAAGGATTTGGGATCTGAGTGAACAGAAATCAGCAGTGTGCTCTGACAGCTGTGAAGGCCAACTGGACTGTGAACTAGCCTGTCAATTAAGGAATAGGATTTTCTCCACTGGTTTGGCACTCACTAGTCTACACCAATATACTGCCCACAGTTTATGACCCCCAACAAAGAGATTGATAAAATCAAGCTAGATCAGCAGAGGGACGCTTAGGTTATTAGAACAAAACAATTTCAGCACATTCCAAGAAGACACAATATCTAGGGAAAAAAAACCATACTGCTATGTTATACAGAATGGTCATGTGTATTCTTGAAAGCAGTGATCTGGAAGAATTAAAAGTCATAGGAGACAAATAATTTTGTGTGGACTTCAATGACTTAAATTCTGAGGTGATATTTACATGTATAAGCAGGGAAATAGAGTCAGGAGAGAAAAAGAAGGCACAGAAACCTCTAAATGTGAAATACAATATCACTGTCCATAAATATTATGTAGAGGATTTTTTCCCCATAGCTTTAAAAATAGGTGGAAAATCAGAGAAAGAAAATAATCACACCCAAGAGCATGAGAAGTTGTCTGGTGGTGGTTTTTTTTTGTTTTTTTTTTTTTGGTGAGAAACATACAGAGCTTTATCAATTTACTTTACCATATCAGTGAAGAGACAGCTTGATTATGATGTGCAAGTGGGGGATAAACTACCTGTAAATAAAGAGCCTTTTAAACTACCTGTGAAGTGCCTAACAAGAGTGAATTGCTGCAAGTTAGAGCCAGTCACATTCAAACGACTTATACAGCACATTTTTAAATGATGCTGATTATCCGGTAAAACAATCTGCCAATAACAGTGAGAGATTCTCTATATTTGAGTGAGGAGTTGTTCCTTTCTGGAAAATATTTTGTTGGGCTTTTGCATATGATTGCAGGTGTGAGACATAGGACATTTAGAGAAATTATGAGCTTTTGGCTGGAGGGTGTAACGACATAGAAACTAATCTGAATTCAGACCAATTTGTTGCAAATGTGCTACAAAGTGGCAAACTCAAGGTGTTGCAATGGACTAGGATCAGCATGTTGGATTTTTCAAATGAGGTAATTCTAACATTTGTAACTATGTGAGCATACTGTTACTTACAAAAAAAAAAAAAAAAAAACCCAAAAAACCAAAAAACCAAACCGTAATGGGTTCTGTTGAGTGAGAAACGGATGTAATATGATGGATAAACAGACAGATGGTATAATGATCCTTTCTGGTCTTAAAACTTCTGAATCTGAAAAAAGCAAAAATTCTACTTTACCTTTGCTTTAGGGTACCCAGCTACATGTTATACCTAATAACAGCAATATGATTTACTTTGATGATTTTTAAGCAATTTTAGAACCTTAGATAAAGTCTGAGCCATAATTGTCATATTTATTGCAAATGATCAATTCGCATCAAACAAATCTTGGATAACAAGGAGTCACAGTGGGAGTTTGTTGGGTTTTTGAGGAGGGTGGTTTTGCCTATGCATCCTGAAAACCACCTTTGCTGTGGCAGCATTTTCAAGGCAGGCTCAGGTGGAATCTCTGCGAGGAGGAGAGAGAACAAGCAGGCAGCCCAGGGAGGCAGTCGCCCTCAGCTGTGGAGGCTCAAGGTGCTCAGGGGGCAGGGCTGCCACCTCCCTCTGGACCCAGGGTCTGGCAGATAAAACTTGCTGTGAGAAGGTCATGACAGAAAACTTGTCGGGAGAAAGAGTCTTCACAGATTATGCATATTAATCTGAGAACTCTAAGACAATTTGTCAACACTGCACATTATTTGCACTAGTTGAACAATTTGTGGCCTCTACCAATTCACAGGAATTTCCTTGCAGTTTAACAAGTAAAAAGGGCTGTGATGAAAGAGGCAAGGAGTGGAGGGAAAAAGCAACAGTTACAGGGATACAAAATCATGTTCAGCCCTCAGTAAATCAGTCTAACATGCAGGAGGAGCCCTCAGGTGCCCTCCCAGCAGCTAATATATTGATGGCTTTGCCTTCTCTGTAATACATTAATTTCCTTTCTAATGTGACTGTTTTGAACAGAGGTAATTTTTGTTTTTTGGAATACTGATCCTTTCCTGTTGCCACCCCCACATCCCTGTGAAACAGAGTCCAACGTTATTCCCAGCAAATAGCCCTCACACCAGCATTGCAGGGGGCACACTTCCAATGGGCAGGACAGAGCCTGGTTCTCTCACAACTTTGGAGAGAGCTGGACATGGTCACTTGAAGACCACTGCTTGATTTACAGCTTGTGCACAAAACTGAAATTCATTCTTGCTGAGAGAGTCTGTCCCTCCTCTCTAATAGTGCCTGAGAGGCTTGAAACAAATTTCTGTTTCTAAACTCTGATTTTTACACAAAAGTTTATACTCTTGGTGGGTGGATACTTTCATATTTTATGAGTAATTTTGTGTCTGTGGCATTTAAATTTCTTTTTTATGTGCTGAAATATGCCCACAAAAATATATGTTTAATATGAACACATGAACAGGTACATAGGTCCTCATTGTACATAGAGCTAGCAAAATTCGGCTTACATATTACCTAAGAGAAGACCTTAGTCAGAATTGTATCATAGTTACTCTTTCTACCCCATATTGAAACAATATTTCAGAACTATTGGGAATCAAACACAGAATTTTAAAACAATAAATTATAAACACATTTTAAACAGCAGTGACATTATTTTGCCCTTTGATTTCTGTTTTTCAGAGCATTATTACCAATGCAAATTTACAAAATTTAACATTGCATCTTTTATTATCAGCAGAGTGACTTTATCACTTTGGCCAAATAAAAAGAATCTGGGAGGTAAGCCACCATTGCAATTTTAAGAAATTTGGACTCACATTTTTAACTTTTGGGTATTTTAATGACTGTTTATTGTTTGATAGTGATTATTCAAAAAGGTTATGTAGATACCACTTTTTAAAGCAAATTGTGTGCAATAACCAGAATAGGCAATATTTTACTCGACTTCAGGTTGTTCAATGGAGGTTTAACCATGTCTGTCCCTTCAGTTCCCCGAAGAATTAGCAGGATTAAGAGAGACAAGTGCTAGATGCATTTTTCTATTCAGCTGTTAGCTTCCCTCTATTCTCTGCTAATGCACTTGAACCCTTGCCTACAGTAAATGCAGGAAGACCACTGAGAAGGTAATGGAGTTTATCTCTGCTCGAGGTCACTGCTCAGCACTTGTGCTACCTGACATGACCTGGTCTTTCAGAGGGGCAGGCACATAGCTGTAGAAGGCAAGATGAGGATGAGATGGATTTATTCACTGGGGAAGTACTTTTTGCTGAAAAACTAAGTTGTGAATACAGCAGCATACATTTTAATCACAGAATGATTTAAGCAAATTGAACTGCTTTTTGGGGATGTGATGAGTATAAGCCTTCTGATCCTTAGAGCTAGCTGGAGGAGTTTAGAGGAGAGTCCTGCATTTGCAGAGAATGCATTGAGTGTTTCATGCATATGTAACCACCCCCCTTCACAGCTACTCAGACCTGCAGCTCTCTCAGCACAACCACAACAGAAAGAAGAAACAATCAATCAATCAATCAATCAAACAAACAAACAAACAAAAATCCAAATAACTCCAATCTCCCCCCCAAAAAACACCCCCAATACCAAAAACATACAAAAAAAGCCCCTAGACCAGCACCATTCACTTTAACAAAAAAAAAATATGATACAGATGAAATATAACAACTGCTAAGAAAGCAGATTACATTTATTTGCAAACATGCAAAGGAAATCTTATATTTCTCTTCCTTCTTCTTGTTTTATTTCTAGAGCAAATCGCAGCATGAAGCAGCTCTACCCTCAAAATGGCACAAAGAGCCTGAGCAGTGGCATTTTAACAGGCCTAAATGATTTAGGGCCTGTAGTGATCTTGTTCTTTGATTGGATGCAATTAGTATGAGAGATACATGCCTGAATGCACTGAGCTGTGCACTCTAATGGTCTGACCCATTAAGGGACTTCACTGTGAACTGCGTCCTGCTATACTGCAGGCAAGTAGGGCAGTCAATGATTTCAGTTTTATCACTGAAAAAGGCAAGAGGTGAGAGGTACTCAGGTGATGCTGGCTTTCTCTTTCCCCACTGTGACTTGATCTTTTCTGACTGTTCATGTAAAATTGTGAACAGAGAGCTGGCAAATAACATGACTGCAATCAGAAGTGGGGAAAAATATCAAGAGAGAGCTCATAGAAAACTCTACAGTATTGCACCAGATGATAAGAATATGAAGCCACCTATCTCCTACTAGTAGAAATCTTAGCCCTAGATATCATCCTAGCCAGTGACATTCAATGTCTTATTTTGTTGTTTGTTTTTTTTTTAAGTTTGAAAACACAAAACTGAAAATGTTAAAGCATTTTAGGAGAGCATAAATTCTTTGCATTCTATTTCAAGTACCAGAAAAATCAGACCTATTGAAAAAAATTAACCCTATAAAATTTCCCAGCCCATTTTGCTGGGTTTCAAAGTGTTTGCTTCAATTCAGGTGCACTTTGAACATTGAAATAAAAGTTGGCTGCTCACTGAGAGCAGTGCTTCTCATTGTCTGTATCAAGTTATTGCCTCATATGATGATGATTTGGGTAACAGGATATTTTCATTATTCACAGTGTCTAGGCAAGACAGGATTCTGTCCCATGAATATAATTTCTATCCTCTATCTTAAAACATGATATAAACAATGAATAAACTTTAGGCCAAACAAAGGAGTCCACTGAAATTGTATGGATATGACCCCAAGATGAAAAGTAGCATTTGCTAGTGTAGTTATTGATCTCCTGTGGTGTCTGAAAATAAAAACACACAAAAAGGATGCTCATCATTAAACAGTTCTTAAGCAAACTGCAAAATTTACAGATTGGGTTGTATAGATTCTTCTCCAGTTTGTACCACAGAGACCCTGGTGAACAACTGAAATTACATGTAGCTTATATTGTTTAGAGTGTGAATAGAATTTACTGCCTCAGTTATCCTTGAAGCTGGCATACATGCTCTCTGTGCGTGTGTATTAAGAGCATTGACCACATCTTCCCCAAAATATCTGACCAAAACCTTCACAATGCCTCCATGGACATGTGGAAACATTCAACACTATGACTGTGCTCAATCACTAACTCAAATACAAAGTTCAAGGCTGCTCCTTAAAAAGAAGGGATCAGCAAGCCAGAGGGTGCAGAAAGGGTGGGAAAAGACAGGAGGGAAACAGAGCCTTGTACCTCAGCTGATTTCATGATAGTCTTAAAAACTAGGTCACACAGTTGGAAATACTTAGTTCTGCAAGATTCAGAATAAAACATCCACAAAGATGTTAATCTCCCAGTCAAAAGTCACTCAGGTCAAACAGAAGATTCTGGAAGAAAGCATTAATGAAGGTGTCATACCAAAATGCTGCAAGAAGACAACTCACTATAGAAAGCAGACAGATTGAGTTTGAGGTTGAAATTTACATTTTCCCTAGGCAAAAAAAAACCCTTTACTTTTCCTTAGGAGAAAAAAAGAAGCGGTGTTCTAAGGGATTTGAGCAATTTTCAGTCATTTGTTGAAGCTAACACAGCACAAATAAGGAGGGCATGGGCAGTTGCAAGCTGAGTTCTCTGTGGACCACTGGACAAGATTACAAACAAAGGAAATCAGACAAACAGCCTGAAAAGCAAAAGAGGGTATATTGATTTTTAGCTGGAGACAAATCAGTGTGTTGCTGCTGACAGTTATTGGTACTAGAGTGGAAAGACATTATGGTGTGGAAAAAACATGACGCTAAGTAGGAGACAATTAAATGTATGTTAAAAAGTATGTTAGAGAACTAGAAAAAAAAGGTGGGATGGATGAAAAATGTTCATTTGGAGTTCAAAAACTCTTTTGTCTCCTTCCTCTTGTAAGACTTTACTTCTAGGAAGAATAGGGAATGAAGACTACTCAACAGAGGTTGGGAAATATGCCCTGGTCATGGGATGGTCCTCAGGTGAGCACTGCTGGTTCTGTTGTCCAAGTGGTACAGGATACTTGTGAGTGTGGGTTGTATTTATACTGTTAATTTACATTGTGTTAAAAATTTTGGCTTGGAAAGTATGGTAACAGGGTCTGTTACATTTAATGACCTCTGGAGATGACAGATGGAACAGCAGGAAAATATGTATTACCGACTAGTGAAATGAGCCAAAAAGAAAGGTCTACATATAAGAACGAATAATAAAGTAAATACTGAAAAGCTGGCAATTAAAAAAGGGAAATCTGTAAAATTCAATATACCATGGGAGATAAGTAACATTGGGAAAGCATGCCAAAATCTGAAAGGCATATTTGAGAAACAAGTGAGAAACTGATTTTACTGATTTCTGAACCTGATGAGCTTTAAAATATTAACATATTTCCCTTGCATTTGTAGGATTCTTCTGAATCAAACTGATCAAATAATATCTGTAAGGGATTGCCCAAGAGAGAATGATATAATTTAGGAATTTGCTTTAGCAAGATTATAGTTATTGCTTGGAGAATTTCTGTGAGAGAACTGGAAGAGAATTAGTTTTAATAAGATATTCTAATTACCACAAACATATTGTGAGAATCTGGTCTGAGGGCTAAGCAGACCTGAACACCCTGCCAATCTTAATGCTTTTCATTATTTGTGAGAAAAAAAAATTTGCTTTGCTTTTGTTAAATTATATAATTACTTAAATAGCTTCTCAGTAAGCAGCCTTTATGGCTGGTAACTTGTTTGGATCCTGAAATTCTTCCTTGGATACTGTGAGACTCCTAAGGGAGCATCAGGATTTCATCAACTGTGTTATTAATATTTGATTTTTCTCTATAAGATTGGTAATTCTGCCTTGGGTGACTTATACCAATATGCAAGTCCTCAAAAAAGCACATATAAAGTGATAAGCCTGGGTGAGTAGCTATATTTGAATTAGAAGATATTTTCTCATTTAAAACCAGGAGTACATCAAACGGTGTACTGCAAAAGCAATCTACTAGCCTGGCTGTACTTTTCTTGTTTCCACATTGCCCCTAAAAGAACTATCTTAATAATCAATAACAAATAGTAAAAGGTAAATGCATTTCAGTGGAGTTCCCATCAAAACCAAAGAAATCACCTTGGTTTTGACTCTACTTGATGGCATTATTTCCCAATTAAAAAAAAAACAAAACCAAAAACAAAAACAAAACAAAACAATCCTAGATGCAGCAATTGGTATATTTTGAAATAATTTTATGATGAAAATTTGGTCCATTTCTGGACCATTACTGGACCATTTCTGGACCATTACTTTTTTACATATTGCCTGTAAGTTCTATTCTGTTAATTTTTATCTCTTCTGTACAGCTGATGTGTTATCAAGGAAAAATTATATTCTGTGATTTTATAATGGAGATCATCATGTAACAGGGTGTCTTGTTGTCCCAAGAAGTTGTCAAGATACTGATAACAAGTGAAAATTCCCCTCTGCTTATGTTCCTGTGTACCTCATGTACCTGTATGCCTAAGTCTATAGAATATCTGTATTGGTGTTGTGCCAGTGGACCTACATTACTGAAAGGGACATTTTCACCAAAATATTCATTCAGTGAAGTATTGTTTTCTGCAGCAGTTTTGAAAAGCCCTAGAGCAATTATAATGTGCTGTCACCATAGTGTACATAAAAACACTTTTAAACCTGATAAAATACATTCTAGACATCCTTTCTAGGGCAAAACAATGTTGTTATGACAAGAAAAATTATGTAATAGATTCTAAACAGTCACTGTGCTGACCTATTCATTTGCCCTTTGGAAAGGAAATAAAGTTTTATATGGTCACAGCTTGAGTTGCCTTCTCTAAGTCAGTCAGAGCCTCTTTAAGTTGGCTAAGATTTGATAAAATCAGTAGGTACCATCTAGAACTATACCAATTGAAGTAAAAGTTATTAAAATCACACAGTATGAGAGATTATGGTTGCCTTCTTCTATGGACATCTGTTTCATGCATGTATTGACTTCTTGTAGAGTTTATTGCAAACTATTTTGTTAAATGTCTTTAGGTAGTGAATGCAGGCTGCTGTGTCTGCCACAACTTTCTTCTGTTTGGCACCACTTTGATAAACATAAGAGAGAAAGTAATAGCTGTTAATTTGAGACATCTTAACACCCCTGTTTAGATAGGAAAGTCACAATGATGCTAAACTCTCTAAAAAATTTCCTGTAGAAGGAGTTTAGTCTGCGTGTGCTAAAGAAACATGTGGTTGGCTGAAATATTGGGAATTCTGTTGCAAAACCACATTGCTACTCTTAAATTATATTCAATGAGGACGCAGTCCAGATGGACTCATGACACCCAAATCCAAATGCAGCAAAGGATGAAAAATTGAAACCTCTTTGAAAGTTTTTTTATCTGCATCCCCGCTTTTGCAATCAACACAGTAGCTTTCAAATGTTTTTTTTGCTCATTTGGCCAAGACAGAATTTTTGTTAATATGGAGCAGTAGACCATAAGGAAAGAGTAACATCCAGGAAGCAAAGGCAGAAAAAAAATTAATAAATGTTGAGAAAAATGAGGGTTACTTTACTGTGTATGCTGCAGATGTATTGCAGCTATGAATGAGCTCCCACCAGAGCAGTTTCTGGCAGCCAGGAGTCAGCAGTCTGTTCAGCAGCCTATCCACAGCCTTTTTTGCAAAAGGTCATCAGACATGGACGAAAACTCTTCCCTGACTTTTTGTCAATCTAGACCTCTAAGCCCACTTCACAAAAAACTTGAATCTAACCTATCATTCACACCCCGCCTACACAGTTCTCCTGCACACCTCTGCTCTGTACAGTCATCTGAAATGATACAGAAATACCCTGCAGAAATGATGATTCAAAAACCCATTAATCTCATCACATGACATCACAAGCTTGTCATGATTAATGAGAGAGTTTTAGGAGCTGATGCTATTTGCCTACCATGTCTTAGTGAAATACAATATAATGGTGTCCCTATCTGATGAAAATTACTGAATTTAAAGAACATCTCAGATGTTTTCTTATTAACTCCTGTTGTGGTTTAGCACACCTTCTGAAAGGTCATATTTCAAAAAGGCCTGTGCAGCTTCCAGTGTTTTTGAGTTTTGGATGCAATATGCTGTGGAACAAAACTGGATGTTACAGTAATTGTTGCCCCATTCCATTGAAATGTACCATAATTTTCCAAGTTGTCTCTGCCTTGATATAATTTTACTGGAAAAAAGGCAGCCTTTTGATTTTAATGTAAAGAATTTTCCAGAGCTCATCTGCAGAGCCCTGAAAGTCAGCACGAGTAACAACTGACTAAGAAAAAATACTAGTTAATCTTCTGGGGATAATCTGATTTCAATTATTTAGTGTTTACTGAAAATTTGAAGTAGGTACATGCGCAATTTCTATGGATCAACCAAAATGCAACAGCTTCTCACTCTACAATAAGCTGTTTGTATGTATAAAAACATTATTGCTTGCTTTGCATGGCATTCAAACACTCAGTTTTCCTTAGTTTTAGTATAGAAGACTGAAGAGCTGGTGTTCTATTATCTCCCTTGCTAGTTTCAAATAAATTTGTACTGCTTATGAAATTTTTATTTGCCCTCTGCTTTTTGCTTTCTGGAAACCTGAAGGGAAAATTATTTTCTGTTTGACAGAATCATGGAAACCTACAATGTTTGCAAAGATCCCTAAGAACATCAAGTTCAATAATTAAATTAGCACCACTGTGTTCACCACTAAAACATGTCCCCAGGTTCCACAGCTACATGCCTTTTGAACTCTTCCAGCGATGATGATTCAGCCAATTCCCAAGAAACCTATTCCACTGCTTTACCATTCTTCCAGTGAAGAAAATTTTCCTAATATCTAACCTAAGCCTCCCCTGCAGTGGGGCCATTTCCACTTCTTGCATAAATTTTTACTTGGGAGAAGATGCCAACCCCCACCTGGCTACAGCCTCCTTTCAAGTAGCTTGATGAGAGTGATAAGGTTTCCCCTGAGTCTCCTTTTCTCCAGGTTTAACAACCCCAACTCCTTGAGCATCCTCACAGCACTTGCTCCAGACCCTTCACCAGCTCCATTGCCCTTCTCTGATCATTCTCCAGGGCCTCAAGTGTCTTTCTTGTCATGAGGGGACAAGAACTGGCACAGGACCCCCTGGCACTGGCCTCATCAGTGCCCAGTACAGGTCACTGCCCTGGTCCTCCTGGCCACACTGTGGCTGACACAGGATAAGATGCCATTGGCTTTCCTGGCCACCTGGGCACATGCAGGCTCATGTTAAGCTTTTGCTGAGCAGCACCTGCATCAGTGCACCTCCATCAGGTTCTTTTCCATCGGTGTCTTTACAGACCCTCTTTCCCAAGCCTTTAGCACTGCCTGGGGTTGGTGTGACATGAACTTCTGACCCAGCACTTTACCTTGTTGAACCTCATCTAACTGGCTTTGGTCCACAAATCCAGATCCTTCTGCAGAGCCTTCTGACCCTGCAGCAGATTAACACTTGCCCAACCCAACACTTGCAAATGAGAGGACACTCAATCCTCACATCCAAATAAAGATATTGAACAGGACTGTTCCCAGCCCTGAGCTCTGGGGAACCCCACTTGTGACTGCACACAGGTTAGATTTAAATCCGTTCATCATACACTCTGGGCACAGCAGGTCTTTAATTCAGTTGGCAATGCACCCACCCAAACCATGAGCAGCCAGTTTCTGAGGAAAAATGAGAGTGTCAAAAGCTTAGAGAAAGGCAGGCAGACACATCTACAGCCTTTTCATCTTCCAACAAGCAGGTTAGCTCGTCACAGAAGGAGATAAGTTTGGTCAAGCAGGATCTACCTTTCATAAAACCATGTTGTCTGAGCCTGATCCCATGGTCATGCTGTATAATGAAACACAAGATGGTCTGCTCCATTGCCTTCCCTGTCACTGAGGTGAGACTGGAAAGCCTGTAGTTTTCTGGATCTTCCTTCCTGTCATTCTTGTCAATGGACATCACATTTGCTAACTTCCAGCCACTTGGGTCCTCCCTGGTTGAACAGGTAAATGACTGAAATTAGTTTGGCAAGTTTTTCTGCTTCCAGAAGACCAATAGCTGGGTATTTATCACTTTCATAATATTCTGTTCCATTTTTAACCCCAACAATAAAGACACGTGTGCATGTAATACCATAAAGACATATGTGCATGTAATAAAAATTAATCAGAGGAGAATTTCTGAGGAGGCTTAACATTTCTGTAATCATAGAGAATGCAAAGAAAAGTTAATCAGATTTTCAAGTAAAGATAATGGACAATTGTCATCACAACTAACTTAATCTTAAAGTGGGGTTATGATGAGCCCGTGTCTAAGACTAAGGCATGCATTTAGCTCTGTTACTTGACACAGAAATTAATACAACTGACAACAGCAGTATCAGGTTTTGATTTTTTAAAACACATATTTATAAGTGACTAATTTGAACAATTTAATAGAAGTTCTAAACAGATAAAATATAAATGAGAACAATTACTCCTTCATAATTACTTGATCTATTAAAAAAGAGGGTTTAATTTATAAAATTTTTTTCATATTTACATCAAGAAATGCATGAATGTTATTCATGTTAAAAACATGATTTCACCAAGAAGTAAGTTTAAGAGTAAAGCAAATATAATTTGTAAATCTTGACTGACCTGTTAAGGTTCAAAGCTATTCTTTCTCTTCAAGGCCCTCTGAGACCTTTCAGCAAACAGTAAAAAAGGGTGCAAATCTTGCTTTATAGAGCTAAGCCTGTCATCACCATATGGACATTTTCATGAAAACCACACATGATCACAGTGTGAAAAAAGAGATAAAGAGGACAAGAAATTCCTCAGTGCTTTGGTTACAGAGCTGCTATTGTCCTGTCATATTGTGAAAATCATGTGGGTACTGTGGACAGCACACAGAACTTCTAGCAGGCCTACAATGCTCTCTTTCACTATGGCTTTGCAGAGAATTGTATCACCCATGAAAATGAAACAGGGTGAAGAGACAAAGGTGCTGTAGGTACTCCCCTTAATCTATGTTTTCTGTGGCTGCATCTGCAAAAACACAAAGGCTTATTAACATCCACTCTCTTGACTAAATTCTAATTCCAAGACAGAAATACTTGTAATCTGCTTGGCTTCTATACTTGTAAAGTCTTAGCTAACCAGGCCATCATATGCACAGTATACAAACATGATAAGAAATAATTTTTTTTTATTTAAAAGTAAAATATTTTCACACCTGAAAAATTTCCAAGATGCAAGAAAACAAATGAAAATATACTTGAATGTTTTTTAGACAAGAGAAGTTAGAGCTGATTTGTTTTTCAATGTTTTCTTGATAGTACAGTGTACTTTGCTTCCAAATTACAATAAGAAAATTCTGCTTTCTCAAAATATCTTATTCATCTCCAATATTTGAACTTCTGTCCAGCAAAAAAGCCCCAATATATGGATCTGTGAATTCATATCATTCTCTCCTTCCCTTGGCACTAGTGGCCCTTTTGGATTAGTGTATTTGAGTACAGGTACATTAATGTTATTAGATCCAAACCAATTTCCAGCCCTTGAGGAGACAGTCTTTCCTGCTCTGTCTCAATGCAAGTCACATTATTTGGCCATTCCATGAGGGAGGTAGAAGAGCTATCACCCAAAAAACATAACTAGGTATTTGATGTGGATGATTATGCTAGGAAAGCCAAATTAGAAACTCATTTTCTCTTGATATGTGTGCACAAAATCAGAGTAGTTTCCCTATAATTAAAACTTTGAAGGTCCCTCCCTTTTAGAGCATTAATTCCTGAATGAACCAAACTTTAGGTTCTCCACTACTGCTCACATTTGTATTTTATTAGCAATTAATAGGCATACTGAAAAAGGAGGGTAATTTTTTAGAATTCTCTCTAATTTATATATCAAGCAACAACCAGCTCAAGGCATTGCCTGTTTTGAAATAAAAACACCTCATCTCTTAGTGAAGAAATCTTACAGTTAAGGGAAAAGTTCCAATTTTATCAATCCTATTTGCCTAGGGGTTATATGCCTTTCAATTTCATTTGGGTTGAAATACAGTTTATGATGTTTTGCAAGTTACAAATTCAGATTTGAAATTTTAGGGTAACCACTGGTGCAGTAGCTAAGTGATAAAGCCTCAAACAGAATTTGAGGAGCTTTGAGGAGCCTGAGCGATGCTGGTCCCAGGTCAAGCAGTAACGTCAGACATCAGATCCCCTTTCACTGTGCTACAGACCTTAATCTAGTGGAGGAAGAGGCTGCATCCCTCTGGGTACCCCTGTGAAGTTCCTGAAAAATCTTCTCTGCCTGGCAGAGATTTGCAGGAATCCTTGTAACTGTGCAGGAGAGAGCAGGTAAGGGGAAGGGCCTCACAGCGAGAGAGCAACAAAGTCTCTGCTGGGGCTGCATTATACTTACCTCAGGCATGGGGTAAATCACTCATCAGCCAAACGCAAACCTGATGGCCACTAGGCTGTTGAAATAAAAGAAATATAAGGCAGAAAAATAAGGGGAAGGGGAGTTGTGTTAGCTTCCTTTAAACACTGCACATTCCTGAAATACATACATACATCTGTGTGGATGTTTTTCATAAATATGTCCTAAGTATATGGAGAGATAGAACTTAGTCATTACTGATCCCAGTGGGATGATATATACTTTGTGACTTTTCTCTGTGTTAATTTCATAGGATGTTTAGTGCCTTGGCAATGCTATTATGCAGAAATCTGTTTACATAATGGACAAGCATGACCTTACTTTTGATCTATATTTGAAAATCTTACTGAGATGTACATTTTTGCAGCCAATGAAGTTGGTATGGTCTTCTGGGAAAAGCAGTGAAAAAAGTCCTCATTGCTCAAAAGTAAAGAAATGTGGACTTCCTTTTCACACATCAATAATATTTTTTTTAATACAGAATTTAGTTCCACTTTAATAGTCTCAAAAGAATAAATTTATTTTCCAAGTGCAAAAGGTCCAAGGAAGAAGATTCATATTTCAATGGGTCAGATTGTATTTTCTGAGTTTTTATAACAGTTTATCATAAGATATAAGGCTATTTATCTGGGTAATAGCTTCAAATTATGAGGATAGTGGATTTTATTCCAAGTTATTCTCCCAACTTTGACATGACCAAATATCCCAAATTACAAAAGCTGTTTTACAAATCCCAGTCATTTATGGGAGTATATTTGGTTTTGGGACCTTTTTGATTGAAATGTTTTCTGATTAAGCATCTGTAGGCTAGAACCTTACTTAGCCAATCAACATTTAGGAGGCCTGTTTTGGGAGTTTTTGAACTTTATTTTTTGTCTCCCTTATAAAGAAAGGAAATATACCACTTGTTACCACTTTCAACTTCAGAAATCTTGGATTCTAATACCACTGCTCTACTGTGAAAAAACATTTAAGTAGATGTAACTGTTTCTTGAAAAACTTTGCTTTATGTTTTGATAGAAAAGTGTGGAAGTTCCTTTTAAGGAAGTGAAATCAAATTGTGGTAACAGAACATGTTTTCTAGCAGGAGTTTTAACAATTCATGACGATGCAGGGTGGTCAAGTCTGTTGATAGAGTCAGCAGAAACAGCAAGTTTTTTCATTGTGGGTTAGAAAAATAAAGGTAGTGTGTCCAACCAGGACAGGGTGAATTTTTTGCAGTAGCTAGGAGGGGGTATGTCCAGGACCCCAAGGTTATTCTATACTACCTCACATCATTTTCTGGGGATGGCAGGGAAGGCTCTCTTCCAGGTGGGAACAGGGTGGCAGCAGAGAAAGGTTGGGTATTTTCAGGGGTATTGCATGTGAACCATTTTCTTTCTTGAACTCTCTACCATTATTATTGTTGTTGCTGCTGTTTGTTTGGTCATCTCATTGCTTTTTCCAGTAAATTGTTCTTATCTCAACTGATGATTGTTTCCATTTTTGCCTCTAATTCTCATCTCCAGCTTGTCCAGAGGAGGTCAGAAAAAGAGGTGAGTTAGTGGGCAGCAGGTTTGGAGCGGTTTCAGTGAGAATTGGAGTGAGAATTAAATTGGAGAATGCCATTTTAAACTACAGCAGCCTTACTGCTTACCCATGGTTGCAAGCAAATTGGCATTCACTTTCAAATACTGAATGTGACAAAATGCGAGGACTTGAAACTGGTAGCAGACAGTTAGCTCATTATGTGAAATATTTGGGGCTCTCAGTTTGATCTACTGAGAGTTATACAGAAGAAACTACTAATAATAATGATCCAGACAAAGAAACAATGTCTAGTCCAACTCTAGACAATGTATACACTTTTAAAGAATATATTAACTCAATCTGCTCAGTTAAAAAAAATGCACAGCAGACTTAGTTATTGAAATATAAAGCCATTTACAAAACTCTTTATCATAATATTTACCTCTGCCTGAAGTTTAGGATCAGTTTAAGATCCCAAAATTCTGCCAATTTTTGAATTTTATTTAAAACAGTATCCTTTAATAACATGTATATTTTAATAAATCATGTTTCCATCAATTTTCTAAGACTAAAGACCCAGATGGGGGTTTATCCACATATTAATAAAGTGCCTGGAAGACTATATTACCAAACAAAAATTTTTTCTTAAAAGCATTCTATCATTTTAGAGATCACATTGTTTTCAAAATGTCATTGTCCAGCTACTGGAAAGTCCAGGAAGCTATTGCATTAATTAGCTGATTTTGAAGTAAAATATAACCTTTATTATGACCTTGCTTTCTCTTGAGGCTTTCAACTGCAGTTCAAGCAAATCAAAAATATCTCAGTTATAAGATTTTAATGAACTCAGACAATATACTTTTTCTTCTTCGGGAACTATTCCTGGCTGTCTGAAACACTATTCTCACCCTCTTGTACAGAATTGTGTAAGGCCTGAACAGCTCTTCTCACTAGACAAAAGGAACAGCCAGCTGAGGCTCAGCCTGTGGAATCTGGGGTCCCAAACACGTGCTTGTGTTCACTGCTGCTTCTGTGCAAACCTGTATAATTGGGCATGGACAAATTTCACAGTCTTGTGGAGGCAGCTTCACTGATGAAAACAGGAGAAAAGAATACCTTACCAAGAATAATCCAAGTTAAAAACTAACAGGAAGTTGAAATTTATATTATCACTGGACCAACAAAGTAAGGACAGGATTAGACTCAGGGGATTTTTTTCACATCTGTCCCTTTCAATGTACCCAAAATTATGCAAATGGAGCAAGGGCTGGCAGTGAATAAGCTTGTTTGCCATCCATAGATGGAAAACTCTACTGGAAGAAGCTCTCTTCTGTGTCTATAGCTACATTCACTAAACTTTGACATTAATCATGCTCATTTTTTGCCTTTTGGATGACAGTAAAGACAACATCCATTTTCTTGCTTTTTAAATTAATATATGCACCTGCAGGGTTCATCGAGTGTTGTTGAAAAAGCTCCCCTAGTCACTGAAATGCTATTCTTTATCAACTTTGAGAGTAATTTCATCAGCAAAAATCCCATATGAGTGGAGAAAGGAAAATGTAGTAGAAGGATCTTAAAAAACTCAGGCCTGACAGCTTCAGTTTTACCTCTGTCCCTAGGAAAATCAAGAAATAAATCCTCACAGAAGCCATCTCCAAACACAAAAGGACAAGGAGGCAATTAGGAACAGCTGGACTGGATTTTCCAATACCAAAAATAGATCCAATATCTGGATCTATATTGCTTGGTTTACGTGGCTTAGAGACACATTGGTTACAGTTTAAGAAAAAAATATGGAGAACAAAGAATGCTTTTTACATTGATGTCACAAAGGGTTTCAGTACAGTAATAAGGTACTTATTTCAAAGAGAAACACTGTTCAAAGTGAGCAAAATAAGTGAGATTTTGAGTCTAGAGAGTAGCATAGCTGGTAGGGTTTTGTGATATTTCTCAAGGTTTCAAAATGTGAACATCTTCGTCAATGACTTGTAGGAACGTCATCAAGTTGGATGTGGGATTTTGGGGAATAACTGATAACATAGGACATAAAAGCAATTTCCCTGCAATCAGTTGGAGGAATGGCCTAACAGGAGCTGTGTAAAGTTTGTGACCACGGTGAAGTTATGGATCTAGGCTGGAGTAAACCCTGGATGAGTTGAGACAGTTTGGGGAAGCAATTATTTCCCTTTATTTGACATTAATTCAGGTTACTTCTGAAATATTTGAGTGCAATTTTAGACTTCCTGGTCCAAAGAAATTGGGGTGAAACCAGTAAAGGGCCATAGGGTCGATTAGGAGTCTGGGACAGAAGACATCAGAGGACAAAGAGGAGAGGATAAGGAAACTGGGTTTGTTTGGCACAGAAGCCAGCTAATTACAGCTTTCCTCTGCACAAAGCTGGGTTAAGATGGAGCCAGGCTGTACTCAGAGCTATGAAGGTAAAGGACCAGAGACATCACAAATGGTTTACAGCAGGGAAGGTTCTGTCTGGTTTTAAGGAAATCCATGGGCAATGAAAGTAGTTAAGCACAGGTCCAGAGGGGCTCAATCCATGGAGACCTTTTAAACTTGGTATGACACAGCCCTGAGCAGCTTGATGTACCTGTCACATTAAACTTGCTTTTGAGACTGGTTAGCTGAATTCCAGAGGCCTCTTTCAACCTAAATTTTTCTGTCGTCCTATTGGATCAATGATGATACAAGCTAGTACTCTAGTTATGAAGGGTGAGCAATGATTTTCTCCTAATGATCAGGATCAAAGGCAGCTGATCAGCATAGGTGGGACTCATCCAGAGATGGGGCAAGGATACACTGAGAAATCGAATGCACGTATGAGTCTGGGTAATCAATAAAACAGATTTAAACTTGCTGAGACTGCCTAGGAGGCTAAAGTGGATCCTCTGTGAGTCATGGGATATTGTCAGCTCCAGTTCTCTCCAAAACACACAAAATCAGGCAAACTACATTTTTCTTGTTACAAGTAATAACAAGCACTTTTGAACACCAATCTTTTGCTGAGGTGCACTTCACTAATGACTAAATAGGGTGGGTGAATTACATAATGTATGTGCACTAAATTCTGACAAAAGGTTACCTTTCAATAGACTAAGAAGTTTTTAGATGGATTTTTGGTTTAACTACTACAACAAATAGACATTTTGTTAGAGTTTCCTTATTTTCTAATGCAGATCACTGACTGTTAGATTATATACTTGATGCATATTTCCAACAAATGACAGTGAGCAGAGTGAGTACATTTTTGATTGCAGTTCTAAACTATAAATTGGATCACACAGTATAACATGCCTTTGATACTCTGAACTTCAACAAAGTACTTAAATAGCTTACATCTTCATTTCATAATGATTAATGAAAAATGCTGCGTTTAAAAGGTTGAAAGTGAGAAAGAGAATATTTTAAGTTTCAGTGCTTGGGGAATAAACAAGTAATACAGTTCTGGTCATAATGAAGCAGGTCACCAAACCAAGACAGTCTATGACAAAGAAGTCATGACCTCTAAAGTCATTAAATCTTATTTCTTGCTGTTTAAGATTGAGATGAGAAGCCCAAGCTTCAAATTAACTAATGGGCTTTGAAAGTTTCTCTGGAGGCTTAATGAACTGAAGGAGAGGAAAGGACATTTCAAAGTTGTTATAGCTCAAAACTAAAGTTTATATTTCATACACTTACTCTTTAACCAGAAAGCCCAATAAAGAGTCTAAACACACAGTAGAATTGTAATTTTATTATATAAATAATCTCAAATAACGCATCATTTCAATGATATATTGGCACTTCATGGGACTAGCCATTCCAGAGAACCCCCTCATGGAGAAATGAGATGCTATAAAATACTTATCTGAACTGCAACTTAAAGGGTTGTGGTCATATCCCAAACCTGCAGCTGAGTAATCCCCAATGTCAAAGGACTCATTCAGCCTGTACTATACCCTGTACCAAAGGTCTAGATGGAGCTCAGACTGCTCCCCAGATCTAGTATTAGGGCACAGGATGTGTGAAGAAGTCCTTAACAATTGAATTTTCATTCCTTGCAGCTTTTGACCTTATGTCTTCCAAGCTCACATAAATACAATCAATATTAATCATCAGAATAGACAATCTTACATCTGCCCTGAGCTTCCAGGGTACCACACAAGCATCAAACTCTCTAAAACAGCCTAGGGTAGTTCCAGTACAGATTCAAAATTATCTTTCTTCTTCCTGAACATCTCCAGTTTTTGAGTTTTCCAGAAGTTTCTGAATGTAAAAGTGAGGGAGGTCTAACCCTAGTTAGATGTTAAAATATGGAAGGCTTATTGCAGAACTCAAAGGATTTTGTTATGGTTGGATCTTCTTCAAAATCTATTTAATCCATACACACAAAAAAAATAAATCTGTTTGATTTCAGAGAATTTTTGATAATGCAAAGTTGGCTTATTGCAGTCACTGTAGCTGGTTTCTTATGATAGCACACACTCTTGTAGGTAGCACTGAGAAGATATACTTCCCATGAGTTGTTTGATTCTCTCAGCAGTAGAAGGACATACAGGTGCAAGAGAAAAGATCCTGTTTGCTGCATTTTTTTGCAAGACTGATGCTTTTTCCATGCTTCTTTTGTTCTTTCACCCTGATCATGACGGCAATGACTCCTCTTGCTTTAATTTATTGCAACAGCAATATCTGCAGATTTTTTCTTTCTTGATAACATTTGCTCCTTCCCCTGTCGTGGTAATAGTGTGCTAGCTTTATCATTCTGCTCACCTGCTTCCACTCCCATTGAAGCACTGACCTCTTTTGTTCTTTTACCACATCTGGTGGTTGAGGTCCTCTATTCACCTTCTGCTCTTACACTTCCCTGTGTTTTCATCAATCTGATCCCATTTTTTTTTTTTCTCAAGCAAAATACATTTGAAGAAAATTAGGAGAGTGGAAAAGAGGTGAGAGATTTTTCCATTCTTCACCTTACTTTTTTATATGAGCATCCTCTATCTAGAGCAACAACCATATTACTATTTTAAGTGGAAAATAAAAGAAACAGGTAGGAGCAAGCCTAGTTTGCTTTTGTTTACATTTGTAACTTCAGCTTTTGCTTCAGAATATCAGGAAGAAGTGCTAATATTTTGATGAAAATTGAGGAGCTTAGGCTTTTGCAAAATGTTGTTTCTTACAGTCCATCCAAAAATTTGGAGAAAAACTGAAAGAAGCTTTTATTTTAGTTCTATATCTTTATTTTCTAATAGTGTAATGGTTGCTTATCTTTAATTGCAAGATGCAACAGAATTCTGCAATTGAGTAGTGATATATGACAAGAGAATTGACCCATAATCAATTTAAATAAAGCAAGCAAGTTAAAATTCACCTGTTTCTGGCTTTTCTTATTTATGTCCAGAAAAATTCTACAGGATTAATAAAACAGATATAAGTCATATGAACAAGAGTTGCCCAACAATGTCTAATTTTAATTTACCATCTTTTTAAATATCTGTCCTTATGCTGGGAAATGTGAATTAACTAAGAAGAACAATCTGTAGGGTTACTGTCTCTTACAGATTTATTTAGCCTTTACTGTCATTTTATATCACAAGAAAAAATGAAAAGAAATAACATGCTAGAAAACCATTGTTCATAAAATAAATATCTGTGCCATGGATTTGTGTCAGAGTGCTCTATCCTTCTTGAAACAGTTGTTTAAAAATATGACTTATATAAAATGGGTTTACAAGGGAAAAATTTACTTATAATGTAGTTTCCCCAGAACTGAAGTTAATTGAGTCTCAGAAGTGCTAAAACCACTAAATGTAGGCAAGAAGACACATTAAGGTATTCTCAACATAAAAAATGGCTTCACTGAAGTTTCAGTGAATGCAGTTTAGAAATGCCAGCATTTTAACTTGCAACATTAAAAAAAGAAAAAAAAAGGGGGAAAATAGTTTGGCCAACAGGTTGCCTGAAGATTTTACAGCCACTACATGCATTAAAATTTAAATGATGAACAATATTTCCATCTATTGCTGACTAAACCCTAAAAGAAAGCACTTTGTACTACAAAAATTAAAATTGAAAAAACTAGCGCTAAAGCAAGACCCAATCTTATTAAGTGCTACAGAATTCAGTGAACATTGTTGTTCTATTAAATAACAAGTATGGCTAGATATGAGATGAGATATCTAAGCCAGAAGGAGATAACATAATTTTTACATGATCTGGGTTTGTATATCTGAATTCTGAATAATTTTGATTTCCTGTTATCAAAATGCATATTTTACAAAAGAAACCATACCCCATATACTGCATTTCCTTGTTTTAAAAAATGCATAGTTTTAAAACAAGGAAAGCTACCACTAAAGTTTACAATTCCATTTGTATAGTTTATATTCCTCCAAGAATCATATTTTGCAATAGAACGACGTTACCCTAGGTTAAAAACCTAAATATCAACTATTTTCCTAGTATCTGAATCTCAGAAGGCATTGTTAAAAACCTGCCAAGTTATTCCCTGTGAGTTATTTTCACCACCATAGCTGGAATTGGTCAGAATGTTTGTGAGACAAAAAGCCTCTGGCTTATCGGAAAAATGTGAAATTTATTTTTTCATCAGGTCTTAGAGAAAAAATATTGTAAGGTGAGAAGTGTTTTAAACCCCTAAAGACAGATGAAAGTGATTGAACAACGCTTAAAATTTTTTTTTCAAACTTTCAATTCACATAAATCTGACTATTATTTTATCTTTTGTTACTTTCAGTTTTGATGTAATTTTTAAAATTTTGATTAAACTTGACTCATTTTGCAAGGAGTGGTATAGTAGTGCTACCTCCCACCTTACACAAAGAAATTTCTCTCATTCCTGCACATGTAGGTTGAGAAACTAATTATTACTGTGTTCATTAAGCAATTCTCTGAAAATTACTGTAAAAAGATACCTAAAGACAGGAAATGTTTCCTTTTAGATAAATTGAATACATATCTGTATAAAGCCTAGAGCAAAATACTGCCTTGCTCTGGAAAAACCAGATCAAAAGGGCAAGATTAATTGCTGAAACAAATATTTCACGCAATTTTAATATATATCAGAATTGTGGCAGTAGTAATCTAGTGATGAAGGCCTGAAATGTGAGAGCAGCTGACCTTGGCTCTCATCATTCTTGACCTAATAAGATGCATTCCTGCCCTTGCCTGAATCCTTGAATCCCGACTGAATGGTTCAGCTAGTTCTGTGCTTACACAGCTATTTCCAGCTGGTTACTCAATGATACATGAGCCTAGAGGAGGCATGGGAGGAAGAGCATTTCATACATTTCAAATCTGATCTCAAATATAGTAAAAGTCTCTTTTCCAGGTGGAAAAAAAAACATTTGTGTATATCTACTTAGGACAAGAATCCCAATTAAAATATGGAAACTGTGATGGTCTGCAGACCTACAAGTACACACCCAGCATTTGGTCAAGCACCTCGTCTCAGAGCTGACTGGGATGCAAACGGACTTGCGTAAAATTGTGAATGTTTAGGGACTTTTGAGTCCAGACTTTACCTGTGGTATGCATAATGACTGTAAAAGTCTACCAAATCTTCTCAGAAAAATAACACCTGAGAATATCTTTGACCTAACCTGAGAGGCTTTAATCTAGCAATGTCATGAGACCTTGACCGGTTAATAGTGCTGTTTAAATCCTGTGAAAAATGACTACCACACATACAACGTGATCCTCTGTTGTTAAAGGTTGAGGATGATTTTGAATCTCAACCTTTATAGGGGTTTTTTGTGCCAAAAGACAGAGAAGATTCCTTGTTAAATAATTCACTTCTCTGTAATGGACAAGAACTACACGTTCTTGAGAAGGGACAACTATGCAAGAAAACTCTCTTTAGATTTTGGAGTTTGCACTGGAACAGATTACCAACAGCTGGTATTCATTGCAAATTATCTTTAGTATATATATCTTAAGAGTTTACTATTCAAAAAATCAGTGTAGTCTAGACAGTAAAACATACGAGGACAGCACAAGTGACCTTAAACATCTGGCCATATCCTACATTACTTTGCAAAATTCCTTCGTGGAATACTCTTAGAAGTGTTTGTGGAGGTGCATGGCTTGATTGTTAACGGCTTCTGCTCTGACACCTGAAAAAACTTTATTTTGTGTATATAATTAACCTTCTTACTGCTGCATGGCAGTAGATGAAATGGGCTGCCTGTTCCAACATCTGGAAATTGAGAACATATAGTTGATAGTTTATAAATTAAGAATAACAAAACCATGGAATGGAACACCCAGGGTTTTTCAAGCCACCACACAGATCAAGACAAAGATTAATAATTTCAACCAGTTTTGCATGACCTCTGATACGCCTCATTACAATTGACAAGGATGCATGTGAACTGAAAGATACTGAAGAAAATAGCTAATCAAGAACAACTGTACTAAACCAACCTCTAGCTCATTAAAAATTATATCCTTTGAGTTTTCTCAATGTTTTAAAGTAAAAGAAGCTATGAGAACATTCTTTTTTGGGGAAATATATGTGAGGATTTGAGAAATTTCACATGTAAGCACTGCTTATTTTCTGATTATTTGTAGAAGAAATAAATCTTGGAATTTTAAGATTCATTTTATAAAGCATTATATTTATAAAGCATTTTGTTCAAACCTTTGTTAAGTTCATGAAAAAGCGGGCTCCAAATTTTTACCAGTTTTTCTCTAGTAATAAACTACAGCCAGTTTACAGGAGAGTGAAAATATTCAGACTTTGCTGCTGAGGAGCAAACCTTTACCCAGTTCCCAATGCTTCTTTGCTGGCAAATCTGACTTCCTAAATCTCACTACAACTGACCCTGTTATTCTCTTCTAAATAATCAAAGTCAATGTGTTGCTACTTTTGCTGACAACTAAGACAATTTTATTAATTCATTAAGTTGAAAAGAGCAGCTCTGGAAAACTGCTTTTAATGAGATAATCTACCTTTATCCTGCATGACTATCATGTCCCTTTAAGAAGAGAGGAATTTCTAAGTGTGAAGGTTATGCATTAATTTGCTCTCCCTTTGAGAAAATGTGCTGGTTTTGCAGGTGCTCAGCAGGGAGAATGCTGACTGCCATTTGCTTAGCTCTGCATGGCACAGACTGCCCATCAAGCAAGAGATGGAAGTAATGGGTGCCAAAGTGGGCAAACCCAGCACACAGTGTTTTGTACCAAGCTCCTTTCCAGCACCTCAGTAGGAGCTGAGGTGAATGCCTTGCACAGGTTCCATCATCTTCTCTGACCATTGATCCCAGTATGACTTTTGCATCCAGACTTGCATCTTGGATTGCAGGAAGGAGTTTGACAGCTGATGTGATCATAGAACTAGGTCAAATGAGGCTAATTCCTCAAGACCTTCTCTAAAACTTTCCAAATGATAGATAGAAGAATAATGTTAGAACAAGTGTTCAACGTATTTTCCTTAATTTTTGTGTGATATGAATCACCTGAAGTAGTCAGATCTATTAGCAGACTACTGAACATTTAGTTAAACGGAGGTCACCTCTTTAAATCTCTGTGTACAAAATATGCTTTGTCAGACATGCCAGTAATCCAAATCCCTTAACTGCAGTAAGCTTAGGTTCATTTCAAATACAAGAATGCAAAAACAAAAATTGATTTTTCTAGACATTGGCATTAAAGAGTAGCCAAAGAATGAAATTTGTTTGAAGTTTGTGTGATAACAATTACAGCACCAGCATCAAGCTTAATCTTTTTTTAAAGCCCATTTACATGGAAAATGAGTTTATAACAAGCACTTGAGTCCCACAGGATATAATAAATTATTGCTTTCCTTACAGTTTTTGGATGTTTTCTCACCCTTCATTGCCTTCAATATATAACACTCATAACACAAAGCTTCTAATAAGTCACAGAAAGTGTAATTCAATGAAAGAATATATTAAGTGTTGTGCCCTACAAGGATATAAAAGGAAAGTATTTTTGTTTAAAAATGCCTTCCTGTTTTACCAAAAAAATAAAGAATAGTCCCAATAATTACTGGAAATGTCCCCTCAAAGCACAAACTCCTTTTAGCTGTCCAAATAGATGCTGACATCAAAAGGTGAGATGCACACATTAAGGGCAGATGTTTAGTCAGCAGCTCTTGTTTAGTTTAACAGAGATGTATTCATGAGCATGAGATGAAAAGACCATTTTGCACATGATTACAATCAGTGGTGAAGAGTTCTCATAAATAAGGACTTCCCCTCAGGCTGCATGGTAAACAGCTGGACTTGTACAAAAACAATTTTTAAAATCTTTCCAAGGGGCTGGAATGCTATCCAGAATAAAATTTTCTGTAGATACTGCCTTTCACCCCTTGTTTTCTGTTTAATTAGCCCTAGTGAGATATAGAGATCATTAACACCGTCAGAGAACAATGTTAGTATGCTGGTTTGTGATATGAGGGCATATAATTGAGGAGATAAAAAGCTTCCTATTCCCCTCTAAAACTGAATTCAATGAGTTATTCTTGTTACACTATGAATTATAACTAGGAAAAAGAAAATAACCTTTTCAGAAGAGTTAATCCTTTTGGCAGAAGCAGTGACAGAAGCATTGCCCTTTCCCTAAATCCAAAAGGAGGTTTAAAGGGGAAAAAGGAGACTGTACATTTAATTTCATTGAAAGAGCATATTTATGGGGTGTATTTGTGCTTGAGAATGCTGATTTACAGATATTTATTAAACCAGGAGATGTTTATTTATCTATATATGGCAGCTGTAAGGAGCAGAGCAGGTCAAAGCTAAGCATTATTTAAAATGATAGCAAATGACATTCCCCTCCCTGAAGTCATTAGAGTTTAAAATAAATGTTCATAGAATAACCTTCTAAATACAATTTATGTGCAGCATAAAGCATTCTATTTTAAGAGAGACATATGGGAAGAAGATTGCTAATAAGGTTACATCTACACGCAAGGTTACAAGAAGAGATGTCTCTTCCCTGCTCATGCTCTCGGGTGGATGTTAGCCAGCTCTGGCCTGGAGTGACAGGCTCTGTCACCATAATACTGTCGTGGTGGCAAAATACTCAGTCTCTTAGAAGAACCTGTTGGCCCCGAAGCTACTGGGTTTTTACTAGGCAAGGACTGGATCAAGGCCACAGAGTGCATCAAAGAGAACTGAAACAGGAGCTATTCATGTAAGGGTAGATGGTAATAAAAAGATTACCTCAACACTAGAAACCTTGAACCTGCTGCTAACTTAGCAAATAAATGCCTCAAAGCTGTATAACCCTGTCTTCTTGGCACCCTTTTGTAGAAAGGCAATATTCCTCTGGATGTCAAAAAGGATGTCCAAAGGATGTCAAAATAAGTCTGCCCTCCTTTGGCTTAATTGAGTTATTTTGGACTAGGACCTGTCTCTACCTTTGCTTCCTTTCACTAAGAGTAGATGCACACAAAGTCTTGTGCGATAAATGTCAGAATAACCAAGCTTGGGACTGTGCAGCAATATTTTCTTTTTTTCAGAGATGTGAGAATGGTTCTGTTGGTCATTAAGGACACATTGTAGCACCTTGGTTCTCCATTACTGCTCACCTCCTACCAATTCTGATTACAGACAAGATTTTATTAAATGCCACAAAAGCACAGGAAATGCTTAGCTGGAAGGAATTGCATTCACACCAGGTGAAAGTAGCCTGTAAAGATCAATTACTCAAGACACCTAGTACAAAGAAATATGTTCCCATGGGGTCAGTAGTGCAATACTATCAAACAATTATTATTGAGATATATAGTGAACTGAAATCTAAGCTATATTGAGCTATCTTTACTTGGTTAAAAACCTGTTTGCCTAAGATCAAAGCTAATTCTAGCCTTGCAATTTGCTGAATCTGCATCCTTCTTTTTTTAGGAAAAAAAATTAAAAAAAGAAAGACGCAGGAAGGGCAGTGACAATAGAAAAAGGAATACTTCTGCTGGAATGCAGTATATACAGATCAGATCTCTCCTGAGAAGAACCTAGTGCATAAGAGAATGGAAGAGCACTCTGCTGGCCCCCCTGGAGCCATTAATGCAGCGTTAAATTCCTGCATCCAGATCATGGATCTCACTATCACCCAGCCCTGGGGGGAGAGATGAGCCCTGAGGAGCAGCTGCTGGCCACTCACCAGCCTGCTGGCCAAAACCCTCAGCCCTGCTGCGCAGGGTCCCTCCAGCCAGTGCCCCACTGGCCCACATGGCCACACCTGCACCACTGCTACAGAAGGGTCCTGTGAGGCACAGTATAAAAAGCATCACTAAATGCAGAAAAACCTATATCCTCTGCATCTCTCTATTCACTGGGTGGGTGGCCTTATCCTAGAGGAGATTGGATTGTTCAAACAGGACCTTATCTTTGTGAGACTCTTTGTTGACTGTGCCTGATGGCTGTGCTGTCCTTTAAATGACTTTTTATGGCACCCAGTCTCTATCTGTCTCCTCCATAATTTTTTCAAGTCTTGAGGTTAGACTCACAGGTCTGTGTGTTTCTGGGTTTTCCCTTATACCCTTCTTGTAAATTGGAATAACATGGGCCAGCATTCATACAACAGGGAATACCACAGATTCCTCAACCTTTGGTAGCTGATGGAGAGAATTCTATAAGATCTCCTCGCTCCTTCAGCTCTCTGGGTTCCATCTGATCAGATCCCATGGACACATGAACCTTCCCCTAATGTAGCTGGTCTCTGACAAGCACAGTGTTGAAACAAGTGGGAAGTCCCTGCTCCCTGCATAGTCCTTTGGCTCAGAGGACTGGGCTGTCCATGGTTTATCAGGACTGTTAGAAACTGAGGAAAAGCACGGTCTCATTTTTTGTCTAAACTTACTTCTGCGAATGTGGAACATCCTTGACTGAAAGGAGACGAAGCAGGAAAAAAAAGCAAAAACAGATGGATTACTCACCTCTTTTCCAAGTTCCTCCTCCTCTACTGAATCCATAATCCTTGTCTGAAATTCTTTTGAAAAACAGTAAACCTTGTTATTGCTTTGTGGAATATAACTCTCTTTTTCCTATCATTTATTCACTTCCTATCTTCTTAACCATCCCCTTGCTCTTGAGATATTTTTGAGGTAGAGAAGCCTTTAGATGCTGACTGTCAGTATTAACATCCAGTCAAAGTTACCTTAGAGATATTTTACATCTGCCCAATAGTGACAGCCTGTTACTTGCCACCTGAGTGTCCCTGTTCCCTTGAGCTGAAAGCAAAGAGGAGTCTGGTAAGGATACTATGAGTTACATATCAAGAGTTAGCATTTGATCCCAATTTAGGAGCAGACAGGCAGGTGGTTATATTTCAATTAGGCCAGCAATACAAAGCTGAGCACTTTGGCATAAATAAAGGATCTGCATTACCTTTTCTTGCCAGTGCTAAGTACTCTTCTGGGAATTCTTCTAAATCCCATCTGAAGACTTGGGGAAACATCACCAGTGGCTTTGGTGAAATTTGCATCATTCAACTTGATTTGGATATATTTTTTACATACTAAAATATATTGTTGTTTTTCAGACATTGCCTTGCCCCATACACCTCCAAATCCTAGGAGAATTATTGAAACAAACAGTCTGGGTTCAGCAAGGATAGAAAAAAAGAGAGAAGGCCTATTGTGTTTTCACTGTTTTGTGTACCCACCACCAGGACCACTATCTCAGAGACAGTTTGCGGGTGGAAAGATGCCTACGTGTTTCTGCTGAGGCAGATGTGCCTGTATCTAAATTCTATATTAACTCTGATTTTCTTCTTCTGGGACTTAGCTAAGACAGGCTGTATGTTTCTCTGTATTTCAAAAATTTGTAGTCAGACCTTGGTAACCATTTATCATCACCCTATTTTGTCTAGTAATCATACTTTTTCTCATACATAAAATTATCAGGGATCTAGGGCAGCAATTTCAGTTGGACAAATGATGTCTTGCTGTCACAGAGTATATTCATGATTAACATGAACATACCCTCTTTCAGAATTGCATTTTGACTTAAACTTTCATATAGTTACAAGAGTAAAGAGTTCAAAGAGGCTACAAAACCTTTTAGGCATTGCTGACTTTTTAGTAGTCCAGTCACTCTTTTTAGTCATAAGAGATTCAATTTAATTTTGCATCTTTCTGCCTGACAGAAAGCTCTACTTTTAGTCATAATGAATACTAAACCAGATTAAAGCTATAACATAAAGAATATAACAAAACATAATTACTTAAAATGCCCATATTCAGTTGGGGTAATTCATAGTGACAATATGAAATCAAATACTTCAATTAAACTGGTATGCAAAGTTTTGAATTCCAGCATGTTACAGCAAAAAAAAACCCAACAAAAAATGAAGAATAGAGCATCAAGACATCATGAACAAGGTAAATAATTACCTAGCTATTTCAAATCCATGTTAAATTTTTTTTTAAAAATCCCAGAATAAAAAAACTAACACAAAAAAAGCTTAATGCTGATTCCTTGTAGTAACTACATACCTAGACAAATCAACAACACAATAGCAGAATACAGAAAATTATGCAAGATTAATTTGGCTCAATTTCTTCAAAACAGTGGAATACTGAATATTCAAGATGGCATCCAACTTAGTATAATTTGCTTCTTGTGAATGTAACCCTCAGGAACATACCTACTTTGTTTTACATGAGCACTTTCAAACAAATGAACCCTGAAATATCTTTAGCAGAACCTCTGTATTTCAGGATAATTTCATGCTCCACATAATAAAACATTTTACCACTTTTCTACTGTAGAGTGGAGAAACATATGCATTTGTGGCTTCAAGCAAGCAGTCTTTAGTATCCTACACACAACATTTAGGTCCCCTGTGTAACAACATTCTTTTGCTGACTTGCTAATCTGCCCCCTTATCCAACTTTTGATGCTTTCAGCTGTTTTGTGCAATATATATGGAAACAGGCCTTTTCAAGGCCAGTTAGATTAGTTAGACAGGCTTACTTCTTGCTGGTGGTACACGTGTCACTTTTTTGTTAATGTAATATTTTTAGCTCTTTAAGGCAGTAATGATAGGAGATTTGCCCTCGACACCAAGCATAGAAAGACAGACTTGGGTTTATTGCACCCATAAGAATAGATTCTGAAATCTCAGAATACATATACACATTTATCTCATGTAAACCAGATTCTGTTCTATCTCCTTCTGTGTATCCAGGGCTTGAGTTAGCCTAATTTTGATCTAATTTTTACATGAGCAGGGATAATACAAAAAGGCAAGAGTTCTTGACATTGATTTTATGTGGTTTTCTCACTACATAAATTAAGCACACAAACAATTTTTTTATTCAAGCTAAGACTGCAGCTTTGATTAAATGTTTTTTCTTTGAATTATTCAGAGTTGAATAAAATGCTAAGAAAACATTAAATGCTTTAAAAGGGACTTTGGAGTATCTCGGTTTCTCTTTTATAAATAGCTAAAATAATAACATTAAATAAAAAATGCTCTCCATGTTTTGCAAGATTTGTGCCACTGAGCCTTGATTGTCTGTTTGCAAGGCAGATAAATAGGTATCATTATCTAAAATATAGAACTGTTCCTATGAAGATTTAAGAACAAACATGCCATACAGCATAGAACAAATTTAGGTAGCTAATGTTTTTCTCTGTTCTCCACTCTTTTCAGACATAAAATATTTCTAGCAACACTCAGAGGTACCATAGAAGAGAACACCATAGAGAAACAGCTCTGTCCCACCACAATAGTGTTTCTCTCCCTCTCTCTATCAGACAGAATTGCAGCTACTTACCCATTTTGAATTCCAAAAAAGAAAAATGACTGTATGTCTGGAAGTCAAATGCAGGTGAATATTTTAGGGGCCATGTTTGTGATGAAAAAGATTTAATAATTTTCAGCCAGATATACATGCAGTGAGAAAGCCATCTCCAGGAAAGATAACTTGTAATTTACATAAAATCCTGCCAATTTACACACTGTGAAATGTAAATGTTTTCTCTTTCCCACTAGTTTTCTCCAGCTTCTTCTTGTTCTCTTTTTATATAGAAATCACATTAAAATCAATAGGCAATGGCATTTTCAGTCTCATATTAGAGAGATTATGTTTTAAGCCTACACAAAAAAATTTCACAGCACATCAGGCACTGCAAATACATCAAAATAGTAAATATAGGCTGAATTTTTACATCTGTTGTAAGGATTTTTGGAAGTGCAATACCAAGCTACTGGGTTGCCAAAGTCTTCAAGGTTTTGCTGTGAGACTGCCCACCTGTCTTAGAACTGAGCAGCTCCAGGCTGTGCCCCTCTCAGCATCCACTGAGCATCTCTGGAAATGAGGATCAATGGCTGCAGTTTGCCAGCTACTCCAACCTTTTAAATAGGCCCTTGGAGGAGAAGAAATTAAATAAATAATTTTTTCTGACATAATGCAACAAGCATCCTTGTTCATCTTCATATTCTTGCTCTGCTGTGTCCTCATGTTCCAGATGAACTCAAGAAGACCTAAAAACCAGGAGCTATATCCCAGTTTTAAACATCTTGAAATAGAAGGGACTTCATTACTTCATCTGTGATCTGACAATGATATAGAACTTCACTTATAAAGATAACAAACATGATTTTTAAAGTGATTTGACCTTAAGTCTGTGAGGGAAGGAAACGTTCTTAAAAGGAATTTTAAAACTCACTTTGACCTTCCATTGTGGTCTTTCAGCACTAGGAAAAGATGAATTGGTATTTACGCAATTCTCTTTAACCAAGCACTTCAACACTCATGAAACTTATACTATGAATCTATTAATCTTAATTATTAGGCAGATTAAGCAATTTTCCAGTGAGAATGGAGAGACTTGGTGTTTTTTCAGTTCCATCTCTATGAATAAATTGCATTCTGTGCTCATAGGGGCATCTAGAGGTAATGCTGCAGGTTTCTCTATATTGCACCTCCTTTCTTTGTATGAATTCAGGGTTCATCCATCCCCTCACCTTTTCATTGACTGATGCCTATGCACATAGCACCAGCATGGCACATCCCTGCTGGAGTCCGTACAGAAACAGGACATTTCTCTCTGACAATACAGCATTATGTGTCAGTGACAAAAGGGAAAGTGAAGTGAACCTTACTGAGAAATGGTCTATCTATAGCCCCTGTAGCCAGTGGGATTCATAAGACCTCTGTGTGAATCTAGTCCTAGTCCAGAGTTTTATCATTGCTCTTAACGTCAAACAAATTGTGCATGTCTTTGTGTTCTACCCAAGTAATAAAATTCTGTTTTAATTGGTGCAATTAGTCCATGAGAAGAGACATTAAATAAAATACTACCAGCTCCTTTGCTTTTTTTGGGGAGAGAGGGGGGTTTAAATCTGTGGAATAGTAAGTTTCTTTTATTATTATTATTATTATCACTGAAAAAAATGCCAGCTAACAGTAAGAAAGTTAACATTGCAAACCTTTCAAACTGTTAAAAGCTGAGATTTCTTAAGTGTCATTAAGGGCACCTTGCAAAGTAACAGATTGCATAAGTGAAAAGTCAGCACTACAAGAAAACAGCCACACATTTCTTCCATTCCAAAAAGGATCTCTAGATTGACAAAAATGAGCATTTATGTGAAAGCTAACTATGTATCACCTGGAAGTAACAGACCATTACTGAGTTTTATACTGTACTTGCAAAACTGTGTTTCCTAACACCAATGAAAGATATTTGGTTTGATTTAGGTCTGGTTTTGGTCTATTTTGTCTTCCCAAGAATTGTCCTAGATACATTTCTCTGACTTTTCCCTTATTTTAAAGAGTTCCTGGAAGAATACTGGTTTCACATTTTCCCTGCTTCTTGTTATGAAATGTTTGAAAAGTTTGGATACAACTCTTTTATTGAAAAGCTAGTACTGCTAGTAGTCTCAGCAATCTTTTTATTTTTTTGTTATTGTGCATGTTGTCCCTGGCCAGGGAAGTTATCTGACCCTTAGCAGAAAGAAAGGTAACCAACAGGACACCAAGACAGCTGAAAAAGACAATATCAATTGTCTCAGTTAAAGAGAAGGTTACATGCACATACGTGTACATTGACAGGCAGAGGAACCCGCTTGAAGTCTCTCAGAATTATATTTGCCATCTACACAAAAAAAAATTTAATGAACCCTAACAAAAGAGTAAGAAAGCTGGTTTGATAGTTGTCATTTTTCACCTCCTCCCACTCAAAGCTGGGAGGATTTGAAGCCTGTGTCAGCACTGCATCCCTAATTTCACCTTCTGATGTGAAAGTGGAGTGACAATCGAAGCATATTTCCTGAGTTTTTACAGAGTGACTTTCAGGGCACAGCAACAGTTCTAATAAAGTTCTCATGGCATTATCATAAGGAGAATTTCCCTAACTGGAAATGTTACTGGGAACTCCCTGCCAATGGCTTTTTTTTTGGTAGTAGAGGAGACCCTCCTGATCTTTTGGTGCAAATCCTGACAAGTACTAACCTGTGAGTTGCTGATTGGTTTGGTGGTTTGGTTGAGAGCAGTCATAAATCAGATCTGAAAACAGGACCCAGTTCAGTGAGATTTAAATGAGATTCACTATAGCAAATGATAATGATAAAGAGATGGAAGAGAAAGATAATATTTTTTTCCCAACAATGTTACAAAAGGACTTAAAAACCATTATGTTGATCATTCCTAAAGAGGTTTGCAGAAAGCCCTCATCTGTGTTACATCTGCTCATTGCAGCGCAAATTGCTTATAAAGCTAATACTTTGCATTTTGATAACTTGCTAATTGAAGAATCCCTTCATCCTTTAAGAATATAAATTATATCTTGATGTTACATGCCTCGTTAGATAACAGGTGTTTGGAGGACAGTTGCTTTAGAGAAACACTCGTCTAACTCTTACATAAGAAGTCTTGCAGCCTTGATGTACTCAACTGCTAACATTGTATAAAAGTCCTTCATCTGCTAGTCTGATAAATTGTTCATCAGCATGTAAGAATGATTTCAGTCTAAGCATAAGCTGAACCAGCTTGTTGACTACTTTGACTCAGTATGTCTAATCACATTATTTCTTTGGTTTCAGGTTTCATGATTTGGCACTAATTGTTCTGAAATGGCTTCATTTTAATTGCTGGTATTTCTGATTTAGTGTTAAATCAAACTCTATTTACATTAGTACAAATAGCAACAGAGTGCAAGACAATGGGACACCTCACCTCAATAACATGAGAAAAATTGTTCCAGAGAAAATTATATAATTATAACTAAACAAATCTTATGAGGTACTTTAATTTCATATATTATCGCATCATGCAAGTTGTTCCTTTGGGTCAGCTAAGCTTTTAGTGTCAGTCTTAAATATAATGCAACAATGACAAAAATAGGATAAAATGCTATATGCATGTCCTCTCACAAACCTGCATGACAGGCTGAACAAAATATATGATCAAATCCCATCATTTTAATAACAAAAGAACATTCTGATAAATCTGAATTCTGTGTTGTAGCCCAACTAAATTAATATTTCTCCCTGCATATATTGGGGAAGTGAAACCATAATTCCCACCTATCTTGTAATGAGGAATAAGATAACAAAGAAATAGAGGTAAGATCCCAAACACAGACAAGTTTTAGCCTTCATTTTTGGAGTAGAGATTTTGAGTGTTGGCTGTGTCCAGTACTTTGTGTAGTGTGAACTCCCCATAGGATCTCTATTTTGGCTATATTTGATTAGTGTAATATCACATAATTTTTATTGCATATTATGTCTTAGGTGTTTTTATTTACAATGCGTATTTCAGTTGGACAAAAATTTTAGGTATTTCCTCATCAGATTGTACCTTCCTATCAGAAGAAAACCTTTCTACTGCCTGCTATTATTCAGATTAAGCATATTACAGAAGGAACAAAAAAAAACCAAAACCAAGACAATTCAGTGAAATAAAATTTTTTCACCCTTAATGAAATTAAATGCTTTGGCTCTTTTTCTACTTTCTGCAATCATCTCAATGTTTTTATATTACATTATTTCAAATAAGTTGGCATTGATGATTTATAACACCAAAATGGATTTATTGTAAAGTATATTTAAATGAAAATGAATCAAAGTTTGGAGTGGTTCTCATGTCATGCATGAAAGTCACATTTGTGTTTTAAAATAATCTGAAATAAGAAATGAGAACTTAGCTAGTGTTTACAGAGTGCAAAGCATGAATCCAGTTATAAGATCTTAGTATTGCAAAGATCATTGAAATTAATTAAATTTCATGGGGCAAGAAATCAAAAGAAGCATTCTAGAAGGAGTGGATATATGGCTTTTCATTTAGAAGGCAGGGTGATATCCTTGTTACGCACCCAGTTCTCATTTTTTTAAGAACAGCCTCCAATTGTTCTGTTGTAATTCATACCTGTTTAGTTGGAACAGGTTCTTCTTAGCACAAAAGAAATTAGGTCTTATTTCCTTTCTAAGATAGTCTTCCATATTCCAGTCACTTTCAGACACATGCACCTGAGACAGTGCAGCGAGAAACAGCACACTGAAAAACATCTACAGTTCCCTTTCCAGAAGTTCAGGGCTTTTCCAGCCATTTTGTTCCTCTTCATATCACACAGCGGAGAGATACATGTGGGAAGTTCAGTGCATCTAAATGCAGAATTTGTTGTTGGGCTTTAGATGTAGTCTGCTGATGGGGGGGAAATCAGTCTGACATGTAAAAAAGTTCATGTTGTTCTACTGGTACAAATCAATATACTGAAATGCCAGAGAAGTATTAGAAAGGGAGGATTTCCCCATTTTAGAGTTAAGACAGAATGAATTTTAAATACTTGTCTCATTTAACTTTTCTTAATTCAAAATGGACTGCATGTAGATCTGAAAGCAGAATTCACAGATTCATTTGTTCATTTTTTGTCCCTCAGAAGTTCAAAACCACCCTTATCATGGAAGATTCTCTGTTTCATTCAACTAAAAATTAATTTTCTCTCACTTTAGGGGCCAAGGGGATAAATCAAGGATATTAATTCAATACTATGTATAAACAGATTCCTAACCTCCACTTGGAAAGTGTAGAGGGGAACTAAAGAAATGTCAAACTTTAATACACACTGCTGATGCCTTTCAGAATAGGTGCAGGTGGAAGCTGCCTTGCTAAAATAATGGAAGGATGAGTATTCGGAGGTCATATTTAATCAAAATTAATGTCAGTGTATGCTTTTCCAAACAGGACATCTGAAAGATGGGACTTCAAAGTTCAAATGATTTCTGTTTTAATTGAGGGAACAGAAGATGGCAGCACATAAAGGTATAAGAAGTAAGGCATACGAAAAGTTTTACATATACAGTTTTTGTATATCTAATGAACACACACACCATGTTAACCTCATGCAACATGCAACAGTTTCCAAAAAGGGAGTCTATTAAAATACTACAACAAAAAAGGTGGAAATGCTATATATATATATATATATATGTGTCAATACTACAGTGCTTAATGATGTTACAAAATTTCTCTTACTTTAAAATACTGATTTAAATATATGAATTCATTAACAAAAAAAAGTAGAAAATAATTTTTAAAAAATCACTGCTTTCCTAATTATAGCAAGTGTCATTGCAGAGCTGAGTGAAATAATTATGTGTATTCTTAGGATCCACTGAGATACAGTATTTTGATGATTTTCCTTTGTCATTCCAAATTAAGGACTCAAACAGTTATGGACATCTAATCAATTTTTTAGGTTGTTGCATTCTTATTGTTGGAAAGGAAAACTTTATTAACATGCTTAACACTATCATTTTTCATTTGCTTATCTATTAAATAATGGAAAATAAAAAGTTCAGTCACAGTAAATTTCACACCTCTCTGGTTTCATATACAAATTTCCCAGATATTGTTGTTTGGCCTGTGGTTCAATGGAAGTATTTGACAATTCATATTAAATTTTGCTTTTCTGAGCTAGTGAAATAAATTCAGGAGAAGGACCCAACAGTAATGATGGGAGGCCCTAAATTTTTCAATTTTACTTTTAGATATCTATAATTTCAGATATCTATTTTAATATAATAAAATCTATAATTTCATATCTATATAAAAGAAGTGTCCCCTCTTTTCAGTCATATAATGCAATTCTTATTTAATCTGTAATTTGATCTGTAATCTGTAGTTTCATAAAACAGCAGCTGTCCTGTATCAGTCCAGAGGTTCATATTATTGTGTTCTCCCTCCAGCTGCATCTGTGAACAAATGACTTAGAAGGAATGAGAAGGGGCAAATCATGGTGCTCCTCTTTTAATGTAACTTGCTTCATACTTAATTATATTTTGCACAGAGGCTGCCTGAGTTATTAGTACATATATTTGGTAACCATATATTTTTCCCAAGCCTTTAAATAATAAAGTACTCTTCCAAGAACTTGTGAACTTGTGAACTTTACAATAAAACAAGCTTGACAGAGAGCACAGCTTGCTATTTTTCTGATTAGGAGACACCTTTGGTTGTTTTGAACCAGGCTCCTACTAGTATGTTCTGGAGGTGGTCAGAAAATCAATTTGCTTCCCACACAGCATGATGATTTGTTGACTTGCCTTCCAATATTCTTCTAATCCCAGCTGGAGAGTACTAGTTTACTCAGCCAGATATACTACAGAAGTTGCTTGGAACTTTTTATCATCCTTGTTATCACTTTCTGAAGTTTCTCCTTTTCTACTAGATTTTCTACTGCTTTTTTTTAAGATGGGGAGATCATGACTATGCAGACCATTGAAGAGCAAACTGGCAAAATCAAGTCCTCTTGTTCCACTTAATTATTTTCTAAAAATTCTCAGCTTTATCCTTGTTTAGATCTGAAAATGGTTTGGATCATGTATTTGACTTTTTATGGAACTATACAGCAAATACACATTTTGAAAATCCCCCCTGTGCTGCAATAAAGTCTTAGATATGTTTTGAACATTCTACTTTACAACATTAAACAGCATGTTGTAAGACTGTCACAACACTTGTGCACCTTTCTATCACTGTATCTATCCTTACTAATCCCTCTCAGATGAAGAACAAAAGCCCACAGGCAGTAGGTGAGACACAGCACTGGCAATGATGTGCATGCACAGTGAACAGATTCTCTGTTCTGAGTCAGATCTCTATTCTGGATTAGTCAGATCTCTAACTTGGATTAGGTATTGTCTTTCTTAGCCTGTCTAGACCCTCATCAGGCTTAACTCAGTTTAGCAGTGAACTGGTTATACTGTTTCTAGGTTTTCACAGAATACCAAGTCAGAAGGGGACTCAAGGACCATGTGGCCCAGCCTTCCTTGGCAGAAGCCCAATTTAGACAGCACCTGGTTCAGCCAAATCTTAAAAGTGTCCAGCGCTAGGGAATCCATCGTGTCCCTCTGATTGTTCCAGTGGATGACTGTTCTCATTGAGAAAAATTTTCCTGTTGTGTCCATATGAGATCACCCCAGGAGTGATTTGAACTCTTTACCCCTCAACTTTTCATGTGACTCCTTTAAAAAGGGAGTTTCTATCATCTTTGCAGTCAACCTTTTAAATACTGGAACATGCTGATTAGTTTTCCCTTAAGCCTTCTTTCCCAGGGCAGAAACCCCCAGTTTTCTCAGCTTTATCCCATATGGCAGGTTTCCTTGTCCTTTAGTCATCTTTGTGACCCTTTTGTGGACCCTTTCCAGCCAGTCCACATTTTTTTTACAGGGGCCAAAACTGAAGACAGTATTCCAGGTGTAGTTGACAAGTGCTGAGTAGAGTGAGACAATGACTCCTCTATCTCTGCTGGTGGTGTCCTTGTTGATGCAGGCTGGGATCCCACTGGCTTTCTCTGCCATGGCAAGACTGTTCACTGAGCTTGTTACCCAAAGACAGGCAGGTCCCTTTCCAAGAGCTGCTCCCCAGACAAGTAGATGCCAGCCTGTGCTTATGTTTTCCCAGCTGCATTGCCTTGCACTTGTCCTTGTTGAATCTTCTAAGGGTCTTGTTACTCTTCTAACGTATTCAGGTGTCTCTGCAGGATGGCTGTCCCTTATAGAATGTCCACATCCCCACTCAGTTTGGAATCAGGAACAAGCTTCATTACTGCACACTTGATCCCATACTCCAGACCACTTACTGAAGATACTAACCAGCTTAGGGTCCAATATCTATCCCTGAGGACCACACTTTTGTGATAGGCTGGCAATTTTTAAAGGAGCTTTATATCCTGGGTGCAACCAGGAAGCCAGTTCCCCAACCACGTCACCAACCACATGCCTAGGCTGTAACATATCTGTTTTTCTAGGAGTGACTCCGGGTAACTGCATTGAAAGCCTTGGAGAAATCCATGTGGACAATGTCCACCTCTTGCCCCACACTGACACGGCTGGTTACTTTGTCATAAAGGGAAATCAATTTGCCTGGCATGATTGGCCATTGGTATATCCATGATGACCTTTCCCAGAAATGTTTTTCTTCTCACTTGTAAGACCTCCCAGGAGAAATTGTTCCATAATTTTTCCAGAAAGAGAAGTAAAACTGATGGAACTAAAATTGCTGGATTTAAGTCCTTCCTGCAAATAGGGGTGCCTTTGGCTTTCTCATAGGTTTCTGGCTGTTCTCTGATCTCCACAACTTCTCAAACATTACGGAGTTTAGCCTCATATTGATGTCAACCAGCTCTCTTAACACCCTGAGGTGGATATTGTCAGGGCCCATTGATTTGCAGGGATCAAGTTTCTGTAATAGTTCAAACACCAACTCCTACTTCTCTACTGTTAGGTCTGTGTTTGCATCAACCCAGAATATTCTTCCCAATTTCTGAGACCCTACAGTGCTGGCAAAGACAGAGGTGAAGGAAGTATTAAGAATCTGACACTTTTCAGCATTGTTGGTGGTTAATTCACATCTCCTGTTTAACAGTAGGTCAGTATTTTCTTCCATTTCTGTTTGTTGTTTGAGTACCTGAAGAACACTTTTGTACATCAAATTTCAATTCAAGCTGAGCTTTTTCTTTTTTAACTGCATCTCTGCACACCCTGGCAATGACCTAGTAGTTCTTTAAGGGTAGTTATTTATATTCCTATCTTGATACCTGTACAATGATGGACATGCCACTGTTCAAGGCTGGACCAATAAGAAATGGTGCAATGTACCACAACCTCTCTGACATCATACTGAAGAAGAAAAAAAAATATTTTGCTCTTATAATCAAAGGCAGAGAAGATCAGGGTGAGAATATGTGAGAGGAACTCTGGAAGTGCCAAGGTTAGTGGAGAAGGAAGGTCAGGAAGTGGTCCAGGCACCACAGCTGAGGCTCCTCTGCAGCCCGTGGTGCAAACCATGGTGAAGCAGCTGTGCCCCTGTAGCCCTTGGAGGATCTCAGAGATGCAAAAACCTCCCCACAGCCCATGCAGGAGCCCTGTACTGGGTCAGGGGGATGCCTGAAGGGAGGCTGTGACCCCATGTGAGACCTGTGGAGACAGGGGCCCACATTGGAACACCCTGCCTTTGAAGGACTGCACCCCATGCTAGAGTGACCCATGTTGCAGCAGTTTGGCAAGGACTGTGAGATGGAGCCTTGTGGGAGAAGTTCATGGAGGAACTGTGTCCCCTGGGAGGGGCCCCAGAGTGAGCAGGGGAAGGACTCTTCTCCCTCAGCAGCCAGAGAAGCCACAAGTGATGAAATTACCATAACCCCCATTTGCTGTCTCCCTGCACTACTGGGGTAGGAGGTAGAGCTGGAAGGGAGGGAGGGGTGGGAAAAAGGTGTTTTTAAAGTCTTATTTTACTTCACATTTATCCTTCTCTGATTTTGTTTGTAATAAATTCAATTAACATCCCTAATTCCAGCTGGTTTTTCCTGTGACAATATTTGGTGAGTCGTCTCTCCCCATCCTTATCCCAACTCATGGACCTTTTCTTATATTTTCTGTATAATGAGACAGGAGACCCTGTCCAGTCTGCAGAAGGGAGTGAGATGAGCTTGGCAGGCACCTGGTATCTAGCCAAGGTCAACCCATTACAACATTCAACGTTTTCTTTAACATAAAGTGCTACTTCTATGCCAATTCCTCCTAGTCTGTCTTTACAAAACAAGTCATGTGAGCTGTCTCACCATGTTTCAGATATTTCTGCAATACAACTCTCCCACTGTGTTTGATGTTCCACCTGATCCGGTTTCTTCCCTAGCCTGAGTGTTTTACTATGAAAACTCTTGAGATGGCTGGTCTTCTGTTGCTCATCCTGTGAGGCAGCTAAGTTGCACTTTTTTGCAGCTCTGGTTGTCCTGGTCTATTCATCAGTTTGTTGCAATATCATGAGTGTTGCCACTGTGGATCCTGTACCCCAAGCCCTTCAGTTTAAAAGCTGCCTCACCAAGTTTGTCAGTGTGTTGCTAAAGGTTCCTCTACATCTTCTGGAGAGGTGGATGCCATCCCTGCCTGACAGTCTACAATCATGGTAGAATGCCCCATTTTCATAAAGACCAAAACCCTCAAAATAGGATTTTGCCACAAAGCCAGAAGTTAGTATGCATTGCATGTCTATTTCTGACAACACCCTCTCCTGTCACTCATAAAACAGAAGAAAAAGTAGCTTGGACACCAACACTTCTCACTTTCACTCCCTGGGGTCTGAAGCTCTCCCTCATCTGCCCAAATTCCAGCTTGAAGTATCATTTGTGAAAAAGTAGCAAAGGATAGTAGGCTGTGCTCTGAAGAAGTTGCGGCACCTTCCCAGCATCATCTCAGACCTTAGCTCCCAGAAAGCAGAATGCCTCTCATGGCTGCCTGTGAGCCCAGCAGGTGTGGGAGCCTTGGTAACCCTTAACAGAGTCACCCATGAGTACTCCTCATCTCTTTGTGCAGTTTTCACTGTGAGCTGCTGTACAGTTTCTCCTTGCAGGTCTTGCTTGTTGGTGTCTACAGCTGCTAAGCTGCAAATCTAGTTTTGATTGTAATGCTGGAGGTTTAGGAATGATGCAGAGTCCTGTGTTTGTGGTTATTTTTTCCTAATAGTTTCATGGAACTATATAAATTATATGCCGCTTTGCCAACTCCTATCAAAACACCTAAGAAGTCACAAGAAAGCTGAAGAGGCCTGAAAAAGGTAATCAGATTGTAAATGACTATACCAAAAATTTCAGACTTAATAACAGCATTCACTCATCATGTGATAAATTGCAGATTTTCTCCATCCAGGATCTCAGACAACCTTCACTTCCACCCTTAGCCCTAGACTCAAATTAAAGAGATAGACACAATATCCTTCAGAGATTTCATATGAGCAAATCTCACCAATATATATTTGGCAAAATATTAGCTTGGCCTCATACAGATTACTTATCACACTACCCTCACACTTCATGTCAGAAGCTAGAAACTGATGCAACATTGAGATACAACCAGGTTTTGAGAGTTTACAGGAACTCTCTTTTCTGAAGACATGAACTCTTTAATGAAAGTCTTTTCCAATTTCAAAGTCACAATCATTGTTAAAAATGTGGGTTTAAGTTCTAGGTAAATTAATAACTTTATCTTTTCTAAATAAGAGATCTCACTCACACTTCTCATAAATGTAACACTTGCAGTTGCCTCAGAGTTTTCCACAGAATATTTAGTAAAATGTGTGTACTCTGTGTTTATTTGCTTTTCTCTGTCGGTCCCTCATGCCTTGTGAGGACAAAGGACAGTCCAGAAGGGGATTTTCTCTCTGCAAATTCAAGCATGGACTTCCTTTGTTGAGCAGAGAAAGGGGCATGAGTTCTATAAGGGTGTGAATTTAGAGTTGTTTTTTCTATTCAGCAGATTCTGTGCTAATTTAAAATATTTCCTTGCTGTGTTGCCAAAGAGACATACTTCTAGGCTTTAACCTTTCCCATACTAGCTGTTCTTGGCTTTGATGACTCTTGATTCCAGCAGACATTGTGGTGGTCAACCCTGTAAGACTTCACACTAAATCAACACCAATCTTTCTCTCAGTCTAGCATAACACACTTCAATGGTTAACCTGAAGCATCTCTTTTCTGCTCTAGTTATGAGCTTTCTAGGACTAGGACCATCCTTCTGTCTATGCTGTCTGGCACTCTGCGCAGAGGGCTTTGGGTTCAGTTGCCAAGGCAAAATGCAGGTTAAACAGATACAAGACTCATCAAGGCACCTATCTGCCAACTCATGCTTTAAAACACATTTTCCCACCATTTCTAACTTGTACTGAGATTTCTGAGAAACATATTCAAAATGTGTTTTCAGTTAGCTGGAAGTTTATGTTTTAGAGCATATCATGGTAGTCTTTTCCCCTGGTTTCCATGTGGTTACTCACTTTACCAGCTAGTTTTATTTCATAATAATACTACTTTAAGACAAACTCTATTTCAGAGATTTCATGCCATGTTCATTTTTCAAGCTTCTAATGCTAAAGACTAACTGACATTGCTAGAGCCATCCAACATGAAGATTTTATTTGAAGCGATGTAGCAAAAAAAAAATTAATCTACTTTTCATCACCCATTGTTCTTGTAAGTGATCACAATTTATTTAGTCCTGATTTCAAATAGGGATGTTACCACATGGAATCCCATGGCTACATTACTACTTCTAATTAATAACATTCAGAAGCCCTGAAATGCAAAATTTCACTATTCACTACTTTAAAGTGTTTTAGTCTCTCTCTAGAGTTATAGTGCAGATAATTTAATCATTCCTCATGTAAATTTTATTAATCGTCATACATAACATTTCTTCACTATTGCATCTTAAGCAATGACTCAAGTGTTAAGATAAATGTATATTTTGAATTGGCTAGGAGATCAACCAATAAAGAAGGGGGTTTTTTATGATAAGACAGTGATTTCTGACTCAGATTCCTTTTATTTTATGTAACTTTCAATTCCCCTGTAGCACTTTCTTATGCAAGTTTTCTATTCCTAATCTACTGAACTGTCATTTATGATTAATTTTAAATTAATTTTATTACATGCATCTCATACAAGGGTATGAGAGATAGCAGTACAGTGTTTCACAGAGTTATTGGCAGTTTATACTCAGATCTATGCCTCCCTCAAATTGAGTTTTCCTCTCTTTAAACAGAGAGACAAAATTTTTAAAAGTTCTCTGTTAACTGGATTTTAATGCATATTAAAGCTTTTTATGTTCTAACTCCTTGCTTTAAAATTCAAACTTTTATTTGAGCAAATGAGTGAACCCAAATTTCATATTCTTAACATATATGATACAACAGCTCAAGTCACACATGCAATGAAGCAAAAGGAGTTGAGAAGATGGAGATAAAAAATTGATCCGCAACACTTTCGTCTTGCAGGTCACATTTGGGCAGTAGCAACTCAGGGGCCTAAAAATCAAGGACAGAAAACCTGATTTGCTTCTTGAGAGCTGAGGCAGCACTCCACACCAGACAGGGTTCTTCTACCTCTGAGGGAGCCTTCTGGAGCCAAGATAGTTATCTTGCTACTCCTGGGATCCAACAGCATCAAATTATCCTGTCTGCAGAGTAGATTTTTATTCATTTCCCATCGAAAAATCATTTTTCAATCTTGGAAAAAATGCACCTTTTAAAAAAATTAACACGGATGTTTCTGTTTCCTATATTTTAAATACTTTTCCAGGCTAAATAATGCAGAATGCTAATAGGATATGAAATACTCAGAAAGGAAGAAAAAAAAAGCCTCTGAAAGTATTTGCCTTTGCATATGGGACTCTCTGATTAAAAGAAGCCAAGTACACACCACCTCAGGTAATTTTAGTTATAAAAGCCAGAATCCACAAGTCAGTGATTTCCTTAATGGAAGAGTTTTAATATTTCTTTTGGGAATATCAGGCGCTCAAACACTATTGAAGCAGAATGCCACTTACAGTTTAAAAAAAATTACTGTCAAGTGAATAATGGCTGCTCAAGGCTCATGTTATCTATTTCTGCAATTAGTAGAGAAATCCTGTTGTAAGACTCATTTAAAACATCAGTTTTGCTGCCAGAGGAAAGCAGCAATGTGTGTTGCGTTTGGCAGCACCGCTGTGCTGTAGTTTAAGGCCTGTCAGGCTTACAGTTACAAGGTTTTATTTTGAGAATTGTGCAACCACGAGATATAAATTTTCTCCAAACAAAGTCTGCATTCAAGATTTCCCCTGAGAAGGAGTTTCCTCTTACTGAAAATGAGTCAGTCAAAGGGGATTTTTTCTTTTTTCAATGTTGTCAAAGGTGATTTTTCTTTTTAATGTTAAAAATATTAAAACCTTAAACCTAAATTGCAATAAAATAAGCAGATATTCATATTCTACATGAAGCAGTGGATATGAGACTTGCCAAACTTTATTTCTCTCAGAGCTAAGTCCTGCACACCCAGTGTACTCTTTCCCACCAACTCACATGCTATATACATTAAGAATCAGGTAAGTCTTTCCACAGAGAAATTTGAATAAAGGCTCAGTGAGTATAGCTGTATTCTGCACTCAAGTGAGGACACATGTCCCTGAAAATTGAGTAATTGCGGAGCTATCTCCTTTCCGAAGTAGTAGTAGAAAATCTCTCTATATATACATGTAAAAACTATGATTCCCAGGGAACCTGCTCTAGCATTATAGTTTTAACCTAGAAATTGTAATTGCAAGCATGTATTCACAACATTTCCATGTTGAAAATTCCAACATTTATTGTGCTATAAATAATTCATCAGGGTTGAAAACCTTCAGCCCGTTACTAGCCTCTGTGTAAAAAAGAAGAAAACTTTGAATAAACGGACCTCACAACAGAATTATAGTGGAAAGAGAAAACAATGTCAAGATGGGGACATGACACAAAATGCAATTCCTAATCCACATCCACATGTAGTGCTGTGTTAAGGTTTCTGAATCCTCATATGAGCTACACCATTTGCTTCCTTTCCTCCTCCTTGGTGCTGCCCAGATCAAGGCCCATAGGACAAATGTCATGACAAGTACTTCCACAACATTCCTCATCTGGATGACATAAAGAGAAGAGAGCCAGGACATTCCCCTATCACATCAAGTCAAAGCCATGAAGGGATCTACTGTTACAGAAGTTCAGCCTGAAGTACAGTTTCCTCTGAAAGGAAAATTTGGAAGATCCTGCTATATTCTGTGCATATTTATTACGATACTTTGTGAGAAAAGAGGTCTCTGTGGCTTTTACCATAAGCCAGGATGCAGATTCTAGCTTTGCAGACACGATATTTTGCACTTTTAATGATATTTACTATCTAAGACATACATGGCAAGTAATACCAAATGCTTTGCACTATCAAGAAACACTATGCAAACTGCAATGTTTCCTATGTGACAGTTCTGATGGAGAGAAAAAAAATGTATGTACTAGCACAAGTATAATAAATAAGCCTTAATAATGCACAGAGAACAAAAAACTATGGTACATAAAGTTTTCCTGCTGTGTGGAACAGAAGATTTCCTCTGGAGCAGATTGTCTTCACACTCCATTTTTGTGTAATTTGGCTGGCTCTTTTCTTTGGAGCCTGTACTCAGCAAATTACGTGTACTTCAGGTTTCTTACTGTGGTGATTGGTTTGGTGCTAAATAGCACACATTGTGCAAGCATATTGGTGAGAAGGAACATTTTTCTGGGATGTAAAATGTGGCCTGGGCATAGAAGAGTGTGCAGTTCATGGTTGTGCAACATCCTTTTAGACATTAACGAGATGTGATGTGACTTTCCCTGGGAGAAAGTGTAACACAATGAAATGTTCCCATCTTATTAACCAGCATTACATAGTTTTAGATTTTCATACAATGATGTTCACTGGTCTGGCATCTGCAAATATTGTCTCATGTTACCTTCAATACAAATAAGATATACGTCAAGAAGAAAATCTCAAACAGTACATTTTGCTCCCTTGCTGTATTTCTAGTATTATGCATTTCAAGTTTTGCTTTTAAGGTTATTACATCATAATCAACACAAACAGTAAAAATCAATACTAAAATTATTTTATAATTCAGGCCCTTCTTCTACTGGAATTCCTTCCTTGCCCATTATAAAAAAGAAATATGCTTGCTGTTATATTAGTTTCACTTGGAAACTCAAGCTTGCAGGGTCATAAATAATTTTAAAATTAATATATTTTGTTATTCTATGAATTTCAAACTTCTATCACATCTTTACTTCATGGTAAAAGAAGGAGAAGATATATCAAAATAAGATATATCAGCATAAGCATGAGGCACCCATGACAGTAAGGGTAAATTTAAGTGCTCTAACACACTTAATAGTTCATCTAGTGGAGGTGTAAGAGAACAAGGGCATCAAAACAAAAATAAATGTATTTTAACCACTCCATTTCTGCAGATATAAGGAGACCCAAACAGTCTTTTCTCTCATTGTACAAATTTCCTGTTTCCAGCCCTGTTATATAGTCCTTATGAGAAGACACATTTAATAAATTGATTACAACATAAATCTGAAGTAATTTTGTTCCCTCCTCATACCGTCGTGAATAGAAATCTTTGGTGTTTTGACTGTGTGCCAGTGTGGAGGGTGTCCAAGACAAATCTGCATTCTCCTACATACCCTAAATATTGCCCTAAGGCATGCACTACTCTTTTTCATTCATTCCTGATATATCTGCTATAAGACTGTAAGTTGAAATAACAACTACTAGGCTCTGCAGAAAAAAATTGTACATTAATGACAGATTATCAGCCCATTAAAAGCCTTAGACTATAATTATTTCCGTAGGCTCCATCCTTTCACTCCTTCATTTTGCTCTGGCAGCCGGAAGCAAGCGTAGTTTTTGCTTTTGGAGGCATCCAGTGGAGACCCTCTTCAGAGGACAGAAAACTCACAGGAATCCTTTGTCCTGAATCAAATGCTGCTGGCACAATCTGTGTATCAGCACAGAAGAAGGCCCTGTACACAAATATTCATGCTTCCTTTGAGCAGGTCAAAGCATTACAGCTTTGACATGAAAGCAAGGTCTGAGAGAATTTTTGACAGAAAGATTGACAGCTCTCTACTGGCCCCAGCTGATTTGTGGAAATTTCTTGACTGTGCATAGTTGCAGAAGTCACTTTAACCTTGGGGGGTGTTGTGGGTTAATAACCATGGATGTCTGTTGCTGCAATTTTCCTTTTTTATTTCATATTTTTTCCTTATGTGATTTTTTTTAACAGCTCCTTTCCCTGGCAGTAAGTTGATATATGTTGACAGGTTTAGCTTCATAGTCAGTCAAAAGAATAAATTGCTAGATTGACTATGCACTTGTTTCAAAGATATTAAATTTTTTCATCACTGAAGGAACTAAAATTCACTGTTGTATCTGAGACATTAGTCAACAATATGACTCTGAGCCTAGCTTTTTATTTGCATTAGGGTCACAAGCTTATCAGAAAAACAAGGTTACTGAAGTGTGAGTTTGAAGACATATGAAAGTGACACCTGTTTGTGTTGCACCCCTCCCAGTCTTCCCATTCTCTTGCTTTGTGAAGCCTTTCCAGTCCAGCAACTTCTAAGAGCATTTCAAAATGTATTCTTCCTCGACAAGTGCTTCTGTTTACAGTAGAGCTTTCAAGAACTGACAGGTATGCCTTACTGCACTAATTTATTTATCCTATTCATATGCAGAGCTGCACACAGCTTCTTAGTGCTGTCTCAGGTTGAGAACTGAAAGCACACTACAGCCTGTTAGATACTGAATTTGACATGGAGCTATCCATGCCAACTCAGCTTGCAGATCAGGGTCTCCAAGAGAATAGGGCCTGTGATTTGTAGACTGTTTTTCCAGAAGCAGGTTTCCAATAAACCCTGTTTCTTGCAAAATCAAGTTTTAGAATACACCCTGAAACACTGATTTTGATGAAAAAGCAAATTGACTTGCTTGAAGTGTATGAAGCTGCTCAAAGATAATTTCATAAAGCCTTTGTAAAATTAGCCAAGATAATAGCTTTTATAAGAGAAGTTATAGATAAAGAATTTAAAATACTTATTTTTAATAGTATCATTCCTGACCACAAAATAAGGTATCACTCTTTCCATTAAAAGCAGAGAAAGCAGAGTAGCAGAGTGTGTACTTTTCTATCTTTAAAACCGTAACATGGAATTAAGTTCTCTCAGGGTCCTAGATGTAACTAGCTTACCATTTGTGATAAACTTATCTGGCCATTTGTTGTCTTCATTTCTCTTTCAACTATATGTTCACAGCATTGCCTGATATTTATTCTGACAGACTCTGAGTTAATTATAAAATTCTCAAAAATATTAGTAATCCTGATTGACACATAGGCATGCAAATTTCAGATTATATTGACCATGTTTTAGGGCTCACGGTCCAGATATTTCAGTTTGCTTCTGAAAAAGAAAGTAATTCCAAACAATCTCCTCAGGAAGGCTGCAAACAGAACATTAATAAATCAGAATACATTGTTTTGGATTATTTCTCTCCCTTGTTGTTTGTAATAGGTTTTGCACACGTTTCCTCTTTAGAGGATAATGTCAGAAGAGGCTTAAAAACTCTGCAGAAAGCTGCTAAGACCCCCTGCCAAGACCCAAAGCAATGCTCATGGAAAGTAAAACCGCTTATTTTATCCTCATTTCTTTCCCTGCCCCATTACACCCAGTAAAAGCAAGTGAAACAGAAGACAGTGAGAGCAAGACATCCAATGCAGTGAACAAAGAAAAGCAAGGAGAAAAACATCTGAAGGAAGAGCTGATAAAAAAATAGCATTTATCTCCTGAAATACCCCTGTCCAATTATTTCTAATGTTTTCTATTATCTGATGTATTATATAATTTTCTTTTTAATGCTTTATGTATTGTTTTGTGCTGTAACCGGTTTAACAATGGACACATTTTTATTTCCTTGTACTGATCATGGCTTCAGCATATCCAGTGTACTTGGAATCCATCTTCAAGTGAATCTGGAGCTGCAGTATGTCTCTGTAAGCAAACTGATGATGTGCCACATAAACCAGACAATGAGGAAGGTTTGCAGCAGTAATAGTGTGGTGAGGTAATGTGCTGTAATAACTAAATCTGCTGAAATAAAAGTTCATCTGATTCTTACGTACAATTGTGAACAGTCAAAACAAATCCTGCTAAACCTATTTCCTTTTCCTACTACCCCTAATAACTGAAAGTCTAGAAAATAATTGTAGAATTTAATATTAATATGAAATGTTTTGTTCAACATGGAATAAAATATAATGAGGTCTATTTATGAGTAAGATAGAAAAGCCTGCTTACTACTGTAATTTCTAACTCTTAGTTTCACATGGACTTGCCACAAGTCAAACTAAAATTAAGTCAGGGGTTTGGGGTTTTGTTTTTTTTTGGTTTAAGCACTTTTTCCCATGTTCTGTCCCCCCCTGCCTTCTTTTTTTGGGTTTGGTTGGTTGTTTGTAGCTTCTCTTTTTTTTTTTTTATTTTAGTCTAATTTTAGTTTTTTAGTTTTGTTTAATTTTTAGGGGTTTTTGTGACTAACAGCATATTTGTTTAGGAGGTAAAAAAAGTTTTCTTCTGCTGTAAAACCAGAGTTTGGGAGAGCAAATGTGGGAAGTTTTCTGCCCTTATTTCAGCAAGCTGAACAGGCATCCTGAGGGTGTACAAAACACCTACTTTGCTGTTTTGCTTTTTCCTGTTGTGTCTGCCTCTTACACTGAAGGAAAACCAGCCAAACTCAACTCAGCAGTAAGGGAGGCGAGGTAAGTCCTCACTCTGTGTATACTGCCTACTGAATTAATTTACCATTGCTGCAGACCATAATACTGCATTCTATCTTAGGAGGCACTGGAAATGGAGGACATAGAGCATTTCTGGTATGTTCTGTTTTCCCAAAAGATGATCACACCTTCAGTACAACAGTTCATCTTATCAAACACAGGCAAGTTTGTTGACAAACTCTGCTCTGGTTCAGCAGCTTCCTGCTGCAGTAGGTGTGGCATGGACCCAATGTCACAGCAAGGCTGATGTTTGATGCGCATAACTCAGGAGTAGAACACTGGTTTTTGTTTAGGGAAAAACATTTACCACCCCTGTGGGAAGTCATAGCCACCACAAAATGAAAAGTTAATCTTTGAGAATAACTGAGGTTATCAATATTATCTTTTCACTCTTCATTTTTTGAATTTCATGGTCTTCTTTATAACCTTCAATGTGCTTGTACCTGTCCTTCCTCCTCCTGTTCTGCCTTCTCTGCTTTTTTCAAACACTAAGCAAGATTTTTCAAACACTAAGCAAGATATTGAGAAAGCACCATTTACTGCTAGAGAGGAATTTTGTACCTAATCTGCTTCTAATCCCCCAAATACACGTTCATCTGCTTGATATACAGTGTTCTGCACATCCTGGCCTGAGAGAAACTGTGTAAAAGTAAACATCAGCGTGAGACCAGACTGCCAGGCATTCACAGAGGAGCAGTACCACCCCCTGGAACACCATTCCTTCCTTTGTTTTCCAAAGGCAATCAATCATTTGTCAGTGAAAACCCTCCCACCTTTGCTGATTTTTTTTCCTTTGCTGAATATATTAGTTAAATCTTCTACTTTGCAGCCAAAGGAATATCTCTGCCTGAAATGGTGTCCCCAATTGAAACACAAATTTATCATGCCCATTTAATCCTATAATGCTTATCTGCTTTACCACCTTTGGGCTGTACAGGCTTCCACTATCATCAAAGTCCCAAGCCCTCTCTCCTCCGTTTCCCTATTATAATCCTATAAATAAACATTTGAAGAACAAAAAGGACTACTTTCTGTGTGGGTGGGGGAAGGGGCTCCTAGGTGATTTTTGAAAGGACACCACTAAGCTAATCACTCGCCTTGCAGATGTGTGCCCATCTTTTCAGGCTTGCCAAAAATTGCTTTCATTTGTGTGCTTTCATTTGTGTCAGATTAACCCAACAAAGTGATTTGACAGCCAGATTCAGATCCAAAATGGGCTTGTTTCATAGCCTGCAAACTCAAATTATTCCCAGGCTTTTCATATGTCAGCTGCTGTAAACATGCATGGAGATAACAGCAAATATCAGAGGTTTGACTGAGCTGGCATTGCAGCTCTCAGCACTACTCCTTGAAATGTTTGAAGGTATCTTAGTAACACAACTTCATCTTTTTCCTAAAGAAAAAAAAGGCTGAATGCCTTGCAGACTGTTAAAAATCAAAAAGACTTTCCAATGTGATCACTTACATGAAGCTGCTTTAGAGACAAAATTCTGATGGAGGATATTTAACAAATAACATAAGAAATTTTGAAGAGCAGTGTATGTTTTCAAACATTTTGGTACACTTCATTTTTCCCATAGATTTCTTCCAAAATCCTGGTTCAAATTTAGTAATTTCAGACATTCTGTGAAGGTGCAATGTCTAAGTGGGAATGCTATGAAACCTCAACATGGGCCTAGACAAGATTTTAGAATTTGTGAGATCACTTGTTCCTGCTCACAAGGAATATTGCTGTGTTTCTTATCAAAATTAACATATTTTTGTGTTCTGGGCCCATAAAAAAAACCAGGAAAGTTCATTCACTAAATTAAAAATTAAAAACTCTGATTCACTTCAGTGATGGCTGGATTAGATTTTTTTTCAAAACACCAATCATCTGTCAAAGATAATCCTACAAAGTTAAACTGCCACAAGAAAGCTGAATTACACTCTACCATTATTAGACTCTGTGAAGAAGCTGGTGTGAGAAAAGAACTAAAGTAATGGTGCCAGCTTCTTCTTTAAAATGCCTGTTTGTAGTAATTTGAAATGTTTGTGTCTGGAAAGTCTTGCTTGACAAGTAATAAAACTAGCTTTAAATACTAGTTGAGTTTTTCATAGACTGCTCACTTCCACACAAATATGCAGACGTGTACTGTGTAATCTGAGGTTATTTACAGCCTGACCCTGACTATGAGTCAGGGAAACCAGGACTGTAACACTGCATAACACTAACCTGCACTAAATTTCAGGAAGAAGTAAAATCAAAAGCCTTGAGTTTTAATACCTCTTGCAATTTTGTATTTCCCTTTATTATGAATTGTAAGGTAAGCTGATCCGAGAAAACAAGAGAAACAACATGCCATTTATGATACAATCTATCAAATTTCCAACCATATTCCTTTCCAACTAACATAAGTAGTTACCATTAATCATTAGTGAAGAAAGGTATGTCAAATAGAACTTCATGCACACTTTTTATTGACTGAATGGAAAGAAACTACATAGTATAAAGCCTGCATTCAGTACTTTTCTACAGAAACATAAAAAGACACCCCAAAAAGGTCACTGATCTATAAAGTATAATCCATAGACTTCTAAGGAAAACACTGAAATTATGAAAGTTTTTGGTGTTCCTGAACATATTTAAATAATTTTCAAATTGTCAAACCAAGAGGAGTTACACATCTTTACTATAAAATTTCATGCCACATGTGGTGGGGTTTTTCTCTGTTAATATCTTTAGTACCCCATCAAAAGCTGAAGCATCAGCAAATGCCAGAAACAATGCCATAGTTAACCCCTGCTTGATTAAGGGTGCTTCAGCTGCAATTTCAGTTTAAATGGATGTATAAATAGGATGGGGGGGGGCAAGTTCTAAATTAATCTCTAACTTCAAAAGTGTCTAATCTCAGTAAAGTCTATTTCAAATAAAGGTGGCACCTCTGAATAGTCAAGGGATATAATTAATTACTTGTTTCAGGTTTTATAGAAAGAAGCATATGTATGTATAGGAAAGCTGAATTTGTATTTATGCTCTAAACACTTCTGTCTTCAGCACTTATCTCCATTTGAATGACATTAAATTGAAATCTGGTATATCAGACCAGATGTGTTTGGTGATTCCTTTATTTTGAAGGGAGATGATTGGAAGAGGTTTTGAAAAGGTTGTGCTTTTCATTTAAGAAAGCAAAGCCTATAAACGGGTAAAATTCTTGCAAACGCATAAGTAGTGAGAGAGAAGAACATTAGACTTAAGAATTTGTTCATTCTCCAACACTTTTAACATGGGTTTTTTTTCCCCTGGAATTTTGAAATGCTGCCGTTTGAAAAAGTTAAAACGTATAAAGTGGAAGAATTTAGTATCATGAGGATTCATAGTTATCCTTAGTTAGCCTTGTGTATTACTAATTTCCGGCTCACTTTAATGAAAATGAACAGCATCACAACAGACTCAAAATACACCTCTGCAAAGCTAAGGGTGACAGAATATATTAATGTCCACAGGACATTAGTCTGAGTTCATAGTCTGAGGCTCTTGACACAGCAAAGTCCAAATATTTTTGAGAAATTTTAAGAATTCCCTCTTGACTGAGAATTTTGCAATAGTTTGGGTATATATCCTTAGGGGCTGTATCATAATTTTCATATTTATTTTTTACTGAGCCTAGAGAGAGGGCCTTGTGATATCAGACTTATGGTAAAGCATCTTCTGAGCTTTAGGTCTTTTGGTAAACTTCTGTTGTTCTCAAACATACTAAAATCAAAGCTGATGTTTCAGTACTACCTGAAGAAAGCTGACTGTAACACATAAAAATGTGACGTCAAAAAATTGCAGATGAGTGCCCTGCAAATTGAATCCATCATGGTTCTTAGGGCATTCCATGGAGAGATCTTCCTTACCATATCCAGATCACCTGGGGATCCAGAGTGTTGATTCATGTACTTTCTCGTTTTTCCAGTGGTCTCCAGGAAGCTCTTGTTTTAGGGACTACAGAGTCCTCCCATTCTTAACTTGGAGGCCACTTCAACACCTGAGTTCAGCCTCCTGGGACTATCTGGTACCTCTACAGTCTCTGCAACCCTGGACAAAAGAAGGTGTTTGCCATCAACATGAATATTCATGCACGTGTCTAGTTACATGGGTTATCCTTGCAAGACTTTAATAGTATCCAAACAAGTAGCTAAGCTTCAAAATTTTCAAGTGCTTCCTTCAGTAGGCCTGTTTCCCAGAAATGAAGAAGAGGGTAGAAGAAGACCTTACACTCTGGGGCTGTTTGGAAGTCGTTTTGCATTTCACAGTGCCTCATATAATAATTTTGTAATAAAGTCAAGGCTGGAGTTACATGTTCAAGGGACAGAGATATAGAGACTGCAAACACAAGGAAAACATTGACAGCCTGGATATTCCATTGGTGTCACCAAAATTTGTGTATTAAGGGAAATTTATTAAATAGCCTAAATCTGTATATTCTTTGTTATGAAAAGTTTCATTTGAATGTGGAATTGTTTTCCTTAATTCGACTATTTCCAAAAATTACATTCTTTTTAATTGATTGAAAATGCAAATGTTTAGGTTTTATTAACTGAAGAACAGGTGTGTCACAGTAAACTGTGACACAGAGACACAGAGTAAACCCACAAAGTCAGGACCAAAGTATGGCCTTTAGTAATTTGTCTGCCTTAGCTACACCTTGCAAGTATTTACAAGAAGATTACACCTTTGGTAGTCTACTTTTCATTAGTGATGCGTATGAAGTTGAATTTATTTTCTTGCCCTAGACAACTCTGTTGTCAGAACCTGTTCCCACTTGAAAAACATTACATTAGAGTGTGTAATAAGATAAATCTAACAAAACCTTAATAGACTTATCTTAAATAATTTATTCTTTCCAGGATCAAAAATACCAAGAGGGTCTTTGCAAAAATTTCTGGCATACAGGTTGGTCCTACAGGTTGGCCTGCATGTTATAGACAGAGAGGTAATGTCAGCTAGGCTAAATTTTTGGGTTTTATTCTATTGTGTATTTAACACATTTTGTGCTTCTTAATCTGCCTATGTCCTAATGTATAGGAGCATTACCTTGATGCAGATGATTTGACCTTCTATCAGTTATTTGTGTCTGCTATACACATTCTCAAGTTTCTAAACACTCCCTCAGAAGCCATCATTTGCAAGTGGTTAGCTTGCTCTCCAACAACTCCAATGAGAAGGTATTCTGGAAGAGCATGAGTGTCTCTTGTTTCTTGCAAAACTTAAAATTTAAAAAGTCTCATGTTTGCAGTATTACTAGAGGATCCTTTCTAGCAATAATACAAAGGTCCTATCACTGCTTCCTGAGCTAGCCAGGGAAGTTAAGCTATTTTTACTTTAATATATTTGTGAATTATCTGGGGTTTTTTTCAAAATATATATTTTAAAATTATTAATTGTCATTACTGGTACAACAATAATATTTTGTATATATTGCATTTTCATACTCAAAAATTGCAATATGGTTTCTTAAATTAACGCTGACCAACAGCAGCCTATCCCAGTGCTTGGAATCCAGGACAGGTGAGAGAAAGCAAGTAGTTCTGCTTCACAACCTTTTTCCCCAGAGGTAGTGGGACTAAAGAGAATACAGTGGGATTTACCCCTTCCAGAAAGGGTTTTTGAATGTTTTGGCATATGGAAGAGGGTTGGAATGGGTTTCATTGTTCAATTCATTTCAAAAACAATTTTTCCACTTAATTAACTAAAACCTAAAGAATCAGTCTGTCCCCCTAGTTCACACTGCATGGAGAAGGGACATTCCAAATTCAAGGTCAGCCAGTCTCTTGGAATTAGATCATGTAGTGATTAGCAGTTCCACACATCAGTGCATCTTTACTCAAAAGAATGCAAGGAGCCTTATCTGGATTGATTGGTCCTACTTACACCATTTTATATGCTGAATTAGAAAAGGGCTCCACATCTTGTGTTTGGGGAATAAAACAAAACATCATTCTATTACCATTTCCCAGACAGAACTTTAAAACCGTGATAATAATTAATTTTCTAATACTCTTTAGCTTAAGATGTTAAAAATATATTTCTTTACATAAATCAAATATTACGAAACCTGTTAACCTGGTTGCAGTGTATTAAAATAATAAAATTTTGAGCTGAAAAACTGATCTTCTGGCTAAGGTCTGACTGTCCAACCCAGCAATCCATCCCACCCCCCTACCCCTGCCTAGAATACAAGCAATTACAAAGAGATAGCATTCTACCTTAGTCAGCTTTTTCTGGGGAGATAATTTTCAGCTTTGTTTTGATAAGAACTTCTCCAAATGGTTCATGTTAACACCAGAACTGCTCTGAACTCTGTGTGTATTTGTACAAGCCCAAGACAATTTGTTCACTGAGAGCACTGACTGAAAGTCAGCTTTGCTGGTGAGCTAGAGGTGAAGAAGTCACATGAAAGAACCTATTCTGCTGTTTTTCTGTTAGAGATCCTCCACTGCACCCTCAGAAGTAAAAAAATCCTCACATTTGAATAAGAGAGCTAGAACTAAGCCACAATAGCAGGCACTTTAAAAGCAAGGTCACTTTGCTGGGTTCTGTAGACTGACAGATGTGCCAAGATTTACCCAAAGCAAGAGACATATTTGTTCATCCCTTGCCTTCTCAGCCTTTCCCTCATATCTTAACCTCATTTCACATGTAGATGTATCATCAGCAGCTATAAAAGATTTTACAGTCTGTTTGTCTGTACTCTCCAAGGAACCTTCTGTACAAAGCAGTTCGTACACAGTATATAGATTGTCTTTCCTAACAGAGGAACAAAACTAAGGGAATACAGTTTATCTTCTGATCAAGACACAAGACCATTCATGCAGTAACTTAGGACATGTGTGTTGAAATAAGCAGCAGAATTTGTAGAAATTACATCTAAATACCACTGAAGAAGGAAGGCCTGCCCAAAATCTAGACTGTGGAAGATGGAGAAAATTTAAGACTTTCCACCCCTCTTTCCACAGACTGCCAGCTAGAAATTACTTTTAAGTTTCCTATCAGAGAAAGGAAGAAGCCAGGACTAATAGATTTTATTTTGGTTTTTGATAAAGATTTGTGGCATTTTATGCATTCATATAAATAGGTAATGATATATAAATTTGATAATATATTAAAGCAAATAAAAATAATGGCATTATTCTTCAGCTACAGGCATGATGCAAATTGCAAGTATTCCCTCATATGAGTAGAAGCTCAAAGGATTGTAGAAACAGCTCTGCTGTGTAGACCAGGATTTTACTATTTTACTATTAGTTGTACCCTCATCAGCTCTCTTCTGAGAAATCACTGAAGCTAGACTGAAAATTAACACGTGGAGCCACAAATTCATCTTCACGTGCAAATCCTCAGCAAAGTCAGCTACATGTGGGCTTTGTCTGCAGGATTTCATCCAGAGTAACCCAGATCCAAAGAACAAAGATATAAGTTAAAAATAAGTGAGCAGAAACAAGTCTACACCACTCCTCTGGAAAGCCTTCTTAGAGCACAGCTGCAGTGACACAAGCTATTCATGACCCTCATTGTATGTGCTGCAGTTGTCAAGGGAATATGATGGTGAATCATATAATCATCCAAGTCATAGCAATGTAAAATCACCTATTTTGTCTTTCCCAGAGGTTATGTCTTCCCTGCAAACCATCTTTCTGAATCCCTGCTGGCTGCTGACATGAATACTTTCAGCTGTGTACAAATTGTTAGGAATGGCTCACACTCTTGAAAGGTTCCAAATTTAGCAATATGACTCATATATGTGATAATTTTAAATATCTTCATTATTTATAGTTCATTTCATTCTGAGCTACTATATATAAATTGAGTACCTAGAGCATTAGAGAGATCACTTCTAAAAACTTACTGGCAAAAACATATATATATATATATATATATTTAAGATAGGTTGACCACAGAAATGAACAGTTTTTCAGCACTGATTAATTGTGAGAAGAGTACCATGTGAAGAACAATGAAAGGCTTTTTTTCATATTACAAAGCAATTCCAAAAACATGAAGCAGGCTTTGATCTATACTTAAAATTTACTGCATAAGCAGGATTTTCAAAATGTCAATACAAGATACATAAAACATTTCTCCCAGGTTTTGTTTGAAGAAAGGAATGAGTTCCCACAAACTGATTTTTATGCATCCAAGGTGCAATCAACCCTAATATAAAATTAAGAACATTCAGTAACTAACAATGGAACAAGAAATACAAGCAAATAAAAATACAGAATTTTCTTTCAGGCTCATCTTAGATGTTCAGTCTCCATCAAAGAAGTGATGAGTAAAATACCTTATTTCAATGAGGATCTGCCCAACAAAAAAATAAGACCAGAATATCAACAGAAGAAAATTCCATCCCAAGATAACTGTACTAAGAAATATTAAGCAATTGTATGGAAGAAGCACCACTAAATTTTATAGAGTTTTATTCTGCTAGCACATTTTATAGTTCTCTTAAAGTTTGAATATTTTAAAGTTTCCTTGGTTTTCATCTAAATTTTTCTCAATTTCTGGCCTCTTGGTTCAGAACTCCAGAAGGGCTTACTACAATTTCTATCAGGATAATAATGAATCTTTTTCATTTTATTGCTTGATATGTCAATGGAATTAAACAATTTCTGCAATCTCACCTTGAAACACAGAGACATATTAAAATATTAAGCTAATGGAACAAGTATCCTTCTCTGTGTTTAAACTGAGGGATTTATCCTATTATTATGTCCTACAGCATGTACTCCCACTAGAAGGGTAAAAAGCCCTGTAATTTGTCTTTTACTGAAACTGTTCAAAACACATCTTGCTTTTTATATATTTATAGCTGCCAATGAACTGGTAATGGTGTAGAAAATGAAATTCTCATATACTAATCACAGGTAATGGACAGTTCTTAAGGTGGCTGTATTCCTGATTGCAGTTTTGTAAGCTCAGAAATGGTACTACATCACCTCATGCTGCTCAGATGTGTCAGCTACTGAACAGATTTTAACTAGGAATAAAAAGCAAAGAATGTTTTGAAATGCAAATTCAGAGCTCATATTTTCCTTCTGTGCTTACTATTTAATCTTTCCAAAATGTCTGAATAAAACCGCAAAGCACTGCAGCCCTACTTAACTTCGAAGCATCAACATCCTTTAATTTATAGAGAGTCTCTACTGTTACTTGTTTTTGGGAAAGCTATGAAGATATCCATGATAACCACTCACTGAATAAGTTCCAAGCATATAATTTTGCTTCTGTAATTTGAAATGATGAGTAGTCCTTTCTGACTATGGAGAATGTAGTACTATTTAGTGAATATTCTCCTTGTTCAGTTTTCCCTCTTTTAGCATTTACTTCATTGTAGCTAGTTAGATTCAGCTTTGTTGTGGGTTGCATTTTTTATAGTTATTGTTCTTCAATTCCATGCCTACTTGCAGCAAATGCGCTCATATAGTATAGATAATTATGTGTGATTTTCTCTCTTAATGAAAGATAAATAATTTGGCAGTCTTGCCTCATGTATTTTTTTCTATTTTGATACAACTCATTATTTGGATTAGGTCTTTTTTAATACAGCTTTGCAAGCAGAATGAAGCATATTTCTTAGATCAATTGTGCAGCTTTTAATGCAAGGTACTGCTTTTTGTATTAGAGATTTGCATATGATCATTAATTACTAATTATAATTTAATTATAATTATATAGGTCTTTTGTGTACAAACTAATAAAACTAAATAATTTCTGTTATACAGGCAGAAAAATTTCAAAAGAAACAGCAGAAGGCATATTTATAGCAACTAAATAGAATGAAAAGCAGTAGTCAGTTCTAATTTCTATTAGACCCTATTTCTTCTTGTCAACAACCCTTAATGCTAGGAGACACAAGTCAGAACAGGACAGGACTCAACAAAGACAGAAATATTTATGTAATAATTTCCATTTTCAAATCAGATTGTACTTCAAGGTGTTAGACTTACAAATCTCAGGCAGTTGTTGCAGTTTCACACCTTACAAATGAGTGCTTGACAGAAGAGAAATTTTTTAACAAACTGACACCTGCATGTAAAACTGTTTTCATGAAAAATCTTTGCTTCTAGTTTTTTTAATTGTTGTGAGGAAGCTTAATAATCTGCCAGAAAAGTCAACAGCTCTGCTTCAGTGCTCTCCAGTGACCATGAATGATGCACAAAGATGTTCAGTGCCACCCAGAACAACCAGACAAAAAAGATAACAATCAGCTTTGGCAGTTTTGGTTTTGTGCTCTAGCAATTTTTCTGCTAAAGTGGGACACCACAAAATGAGGAGAACAAAGGGGGCAGAGTGGTTTATGTAGCTCAGAGGTCTGGTTTATCATACTATGTTTATTTAGCTGCTGGAAAAGAAAGTTAGACAGGAAAAACAAATACTGAAAGAAGTGGCAGGAAGAAGAAACTAAATAAATGAGCTTCCAGTTCATATTCTGCTTAATAATCTTTGCAAAGATAAATTAATTAATAACAACACTGGGTTCCAATCAAAAGAGAAGCTGTTACAGTTAAGGAGTAATATGAGGAAATCATAAAACTAAACCAAAGAAATAAACTATTTGCAAGCAAAATATATTTATGGAGAAATGGCAAATTTTAAAACAAAATAATAACCAATGTAAAAAACATCCATGTGACCACTATACCTGATTTTGATGGCATGGTTTTCTTTTGTCTTAACAAACTGAAGCAGATATCAGCATAATTCTGGCAGAAAAAGAAACAAGTCTACAGGTGACAGAGTGGATATGCAGCTGAATAAACCATTGGATAAGAGTACTGCTGTGCAACAGTTTTTATATGTGAAGTCAAGCTGTGTTCCTCAGGCTGAGAAAAGGAAATTCCACATGTATCTGCTTGGGACCACCACTGGAGTAAAACATTTAGGTATGACAAGGTCAAGAAAGAGTCAGGGGAACAAAAAGGCAGGAATAACAGTTAAGTACTTGACTAACTAAAGGTTAAAACTTCTTTCTTCTGGTAGCTAAGTTTAAAGGAGGATTTCCCACAGTGGAAATGAATGAGATCAGCATGGACGAGGGAGAAAAGTATCAAGCCTACAAATCCAATTAGAATTAAACCCAGCATTCCATTACCAACAGCCAAAATTAGCTGCCTTTGAAAGAACCCGTATCTATTCTACATGTATTTTATAAGCATGACATGGTTGCAGAACACATCCAGGAGAAGGAAGGTACATGAAATGGTGAACAGTTCCAGCATCAGGCACCCAGTGCAGTAATGCAAAATGCATTTCAGATGGAGCTGCAGGCTTAGTGCACGTGGGATTTTCTCTGTTCCAACTCTGCAGTAACTTCTTCCTTAAAAATTGAAGTAAATAGAAGAATATGCTATCTAATATGGAATATTATATACATCCAGAATAGCAGATATGATAAATTCACTGTTCAAATACAATAGCACAGTTTACATGGGAGCCTTTTGGAGACCACTGAACCTCATACATGGCCTTACAGAAAAGTCTCCTGAGTACCCAGAAGAACCCTAAGGCCATTGCAGAACACATTAATGTTAGTGAACCTCAGGAAGAGCAGATAGGCAATACATGAATGAAATGGCTGAGGAAAAAAAAAGGATGGTTGAGATGGAGAGGAGAAAGTGAGAAACAACATACATTTTGAGTCCTACTTTCTCCAGCAATTTTGTTTCCTTACTGTTAGGAGTTGAAACTCTTTATAATCACAACTGCTACCTTGTCCTGAAATCTGGAACATTTTTAAAGAAAAAGCCATCATATGCATATCGTTGGCCTTCTGCAAGACTGATGTTATGTCTATCTGCCCACAGAACTTCAGGAAGGACAGCCCTAGTTTTGCATGACCTACCTATTGGTGTCCACACAACAGATTTCATTATTATAAAAAAAAATTCTTATAAATGCCACCATTCTGTTTGTATAAAATAAGTTTACCACCACTTTTCCTTTTGATGAGGAATTGATATCTTTCAAAATTATTGCCATTTTTTTAATATCTGAGATTGAAGTGAGGACTGAGGATTGTGGTAAAAACAACTAGGAACAAATGTGTTCAAATAATTTTTTATTTGGTATAATAATGCTGTGGGACATTCAAAAGCAATATGTATTTTCACTACAAACCAGAAAGTACAGATGAGTTTAGACTGTTTCTGTCGCTTCAATGAATTGAGCAGATGGATTCACTGCTTTCAAAGGTGGTATTGTTAAAGGTCTATAAAATGTGATGTGTTCCATTCAGTGTCACCACTTGTTCTGTCTAGCCTATGTGTCTCATGCAATCTTGCAGATCTCCAATCCCAGTTCTTTTTGGAAAAGCCTTCCCACCCGCCTCTCTCCTTTGTCCTTTATCCAGCATACCAGAAGACAATATGTTTCTGCAATATTTCACTACAGTAGCTTGTAAGAACACTGCAGCAGCTGCCAAAAACTTCACGGCACCTCAAGCAGCTGAGCACTGATTTTGATTGAAGCATCACTCTGCAACAGCAGCTGCTTGTGCTCCTTTACCTCCAGTCCTGACCTGACATTAACCCTGGAACAAGAACAGCAGTAAGGCCACTCACATTTTCTATGATGAATTAAAAACACAGCAGAATGTAGGAGGCAATAACCAGGCCAGAACACAATGCTTTCAGGCAACATTTAAGGAATCCTTGGATCTTCTGCAAGTTGTCTGCACAATAGCAAATTTCACCTGCAATGACTATGAAAAACTTTGTGAACTGAGCAGGAATGTGAATTTCCTGTTATCACTGTGAAGCACAGTTTTTCATTTAGCTTATAAAAAAAAGAAAGAAAAATGAAGATTAAAAAAAAAGTGAATGTATTCTCTTTCTGAGATATAACTTTTCACACTTAAAAGCAGAAGAGTATGAAATAGTGTTCATTGAAACAGAATGAATCCTTTATCCTCTGCGAGTCTTAAATATTTAGGTCATCATTTCTTAAACTCATAAAAGTTTTTGCAAATTGTGGGTTATAATCTACCTAATAATGAAGAGGGGTTCTACCCCTATTCACAGACAGCTTTTATGTTACAGAGGAAGACAAATAGGGGAAGAAAAACAAATCCAAACCAGAACTGGCATGTAACCTGTAGGATTAAAATTAAAGCTGGCCTGTTCTGTCTACTAACCAAGCAGATTTAAAGGGAACAGACTCTGTCTTTCAAGATGAAACAGATATGTTTTTTAAGAATGACACTCTAGAAAATGTATCAGGAAAATCGTGTTTCAAAGGCTTCTTGACATTCTGTTCTATAGGAAGATTTTCTCTTCTCTTATTTTACACAGAAAATCAGGCTTCAATTTTAGACACACAGGATACAGGAGGACAAGGCTGGGCACATTTTTGACTCGGAGCTTTGAACTCATAATTTTTGTAACACGGGAAACAGGTCAATTGATTTTCATTTCAGGGAGAACCTAGTTCCAAATCACCATCTTTGAACAAGTTTGTTGGTATTATTTTTATATTGTACAACTTTTTTTCCTTTTTTTTTTAATGCAATTTTCCATCTACTACCCAGGAGTCTTCACAATACTGAGAAGCCCTTGTTCTTAGATTGCATTTCAACTTCAAAGGCTTTCCAGCAAGTTTTACTGTACTGAAAATGTCTTTCTTTAAAGATGCCATGTCATTGTTAGCAATGTGACCTTGGGAAATTTTCTGTGGCAGAAAACAGTACCTCTTGAAAGATTGGAATGGAATTCCTGCACACATATCCATAATGTTTTCAGACTCCCAGACATGGAGAAAATAAAACTTTGACAAACACTTGTCTTTCACAGTCCAGGATTTTATTATCACATAATTTCCCTGGGTTTTCAAAAAATACCTGAGTATATATGTGGCAAGTGGTTTTAAACCTCTGTGCCTTATGCAAAGAGGAGCAAGTGAAAGAAAGGCGAAGTCTCAGCACTTGTGCTTGACAGAAACAATGGCCATTGCTTGGTGTGTTTGCATGACTGCTAACTACTCCTGGTGAGAGCAAAAATATTCAGATACTCAGGAGAAAGACATCCAACATATTAGGTCTATGAAGTCAGCAAATCCCACTCCAAGTGTGCGTCTTCCCACAATGACTCTTCATAGTCCAAGTACATTGAAAGTGTCAGGAAAAATGCCTTTTCATAAGCCAGAGGAAAAAAGAAATTTTAGCCTCTAAAGACTGCAGAAATTATTTCTGCCAAAATATAATGGTAGCCTAACTGAGGCACACTTTATTATTTTATAGCATGCTACTAATTAATTGAGTGCTCTACCTCATGCTTTTCCTCATGTATTTACTTTATATTTCAAGAGTTTAGCACCTTAAGTTTTCTTTTTTTATTTAATCATGAAGTCACATTTGAATATATACATATATATATGTAACCTTCTTGAAAACTCCAGAAGAATATTCTCACAAATCCACTTAAAATGTAGATTTTCAATTAAATAATTCAAATTCAAATCAAACTTCCATACAGAAGTGCAATAAATAATTGGTCATTAAATTCTATTTCCCTGCCAGACCATATTTTTCAAAGTTTTTTTTTTTATCTGAAAGAGGATTTGCAAAAAAAAGACATTTCAGATGCAAACAAACAAAATAAATTTTAGATACACACATGTTGCCTCACCATTTCTAGACTCAGCAAAAAACCCAAACTGATTTGCTCAAACAGATAAAAAAGGTAGGGTTTTGTCACAAAGTCTTGAGATTCTTAGAGAATATACACAGCAATCAAACAAAAATACTGCTAACAAAATTGTGCCCTTAATCCATACCCTTAAAACAGCCTCAGTCTACCCTGTAAGCTGTAAAGAAAGGATTTAGTTGAATGAATCTTTCTATTTATTGCAGCCATCATTTGATTCTTCCTCCTGCATCTTAAACTAGTAGTTTTACCTTCTCAATTTGGCCTTCTAGCTGTTGAAAATATTACACAAATAAACTAGATAACAAGCAAGATAAATAAATAATGCACCCAAAATGAGATGGAACAAAAAAGTTGCAGGAGAAAACATAGCTGACAAGAATCAAAAAGCTCTGACAATACATTTTTTTAGTCAGGGAGAGAAAATGTTCTTTTTCCATCCCTTTCAAGAAAATGAAATTTTAATGCACTGAGTTGCAATGGAGTACAAGACCTCAATTAATTATAGTTTCTCATGAATTAGGTATATTCAGAAGCTAACTGATACAAATTGATTTTTCAGGTGGTTGTTTACTGGTGGATGATTTTTTTTCTTTTGTCATATCTAGAACATCTCACTCTTGGAGAAAGCTGTTGTTTCTGTTCTCTGACCAATCTTTATTCTTTAAGATGAACTATTCCTCTCCCATATAAACTAGAGAAACTATAGTTTTCCAATTAAAGAAAAAACCTTTCTCTCTCCTGCCAATTTCAGTCTCCAAATGGCAGAGCAATGTAGTGGTGAATCCACACAGACCCTAGAAAAGGTCTTTTTGGATGAAATACATTAAACTTGGGAAAAGACAGACAGGATACACTAAGCTCTGGCATTCCCCGAGCAATGATTAACAGTGAATATTTTTTGCAACAACAAAAACAACAACAAAAAAGCTTAAGCTGCACTAAACCAAGAAATTGTGGCAAAATATGAAAACAAAACCCAAAAACCAACCAACCAAAAAACCAAGTGCCTCTGGAAGTCACAAGGAGCTTCTCTGTGCAAATCTTTCCCTACCACTCAGGTGGCCCCCAAGATCAATATTTGATGAAAGCTACTCCTTTGACCTCAATAGAAGCAGTTCAAGGCACAGCCCAGGGAAATTTTCTCTCCTTTAAATTATATGTGTTCAAATAACACTACCGCTCTTCAAGATAAAAGAAAACATAACAGTTTCCCTCAATACTTTCCACTGTCACATTTGATGGATTGAAGTAAGTTTTTTGTGGGGCTTAGTGCAGGTTACACTTGAGGAAATCATGTCATATAATCATGATGTAATTACAAATCAGTACATGCACTTCATTTGTTTGCTTGTGCAATGGAGTACAATGTAGGCACATTTCTGATTCATTACATCTTCTGCCGTCCCCATCAGGAGCAGAAATAATTTTGCAGTCCTAATTGCATGGTTCCTCCTCAGCAAAGACCAAAGATGCAGAGAGATGGAGAAAAGCAAGAGTCACAATAGTCAGCCAATTCCCAATAATAATATTAATTTTGAGAATGATAAGCTATAGGAATCAATTTTATTTATGCAACTTTCAAGAGAAAATTGTTTTATATTCTCTATAATTCCTTGAGAAATTATGTATTTTATATGCATGTGTTCGTGTATAACTCTATCTCTCTCTCTGTACATATATACTATATAAATTGCACAAACATACTGAAACACTTTGAGAAAATTTATTCATATAATCTTCTACTTCAGGAATGTCATGGCAGCAAGTTTTTAATTAGGATAGGAGCATTAGTAAGTTATATATTTCCTTGACAAAATCCATCAGATCAGTGCTTCACATGCAAATATCTCCAGTGTTTAGGTAGTGACAGATTAACACAAAGCTAAGATAAATACCATGGTTAGTGTTATTTGTACTTGTACTGTGAAGATTTCTAACCAATTTCTGTGCATAAAGGTACTTTAGGTTTTCAGCAGAATAACCTTCAAAATTTTAAAATGTGTTTTTTCACAGAATACTTAAGGAGTTCAGATTTTATATGCCCCTTTTTTCCTTTTAATTTCACAGAACTATAAAATTATTAAGGTTGGAAAAAACCTTCAAGATCATCAAGGCCAACCACAACCAAACACCACCAAGCCAAAAAAGACCATGTCACTAAAGCCCCTCATCCAGTCATTTCTTGAACACCTGTTGTTTAATATGGTGGCTGCACCTCCCTGGGCAGCCCATTCCAATGCTTAACCATCCCTCAAGTGAAAAAAGCCTTCTTGATATCCAGATGGAACCTCTCCCGGCACACAGCCTGAGACTGTTCTCTTGTCCTGTCACTGACTGCTTGGGAGAAGAGACGACCCCCTACCTGGCTACAGCCTCCTTTCAGGCAGTTGTACAGAGTCCTGAGCATCCTTTGCTCCAGACTTGACAACCCTATCTCCTGCAGCTGCTCCTCGTAGGTCTTTTACTCCAGACTCTTCTCCAGCTCCATTGCCTTTCTCTGGACACTCTCCAAGCACCTCAATGTCCTTGTTTTCAGGGCCCCATCACTGGACACAGCCCTCTAGCTGTATCTTCACCTGTGCCCAGTACAGGGGGACAGTCACTGCCTGCTCCTGCTGGCCACACTATTGTGGACACAGGCCAGGATGCCACTGGCCTTCTTGGCCACCTGGGCACAGCTGGCTCATGTTCAGCTGCCATTGACCAGCATCCGCAGGTTCTTTTCCATCAATATCTTTACCCTTTCTCAAGCCTTTAGCACTGCCTGGGATTCTTGTGACCCAAACTTCTGACCCAGCACTTTCCCTTGTTAAATGTCACATAACTGCCCTTGCCCATCAATCCAGCCTGTCCAGATCCCTCTGCAGGTCCTTCCTACCTTCCAGCAGATTAGCACTCTCACTTGTGTCATCTGAAAACTTACTCAGGGGATGCTCAAACCCCTCATTCAGATCACTGATAAACATATTAGAGTCCTGGCCCCTGTACTGAGCCATGGGGAACACCACTGCTGAGCAGCCTCCAGCTGGATGTAACTCCATTCACCTTCACTCTCGGAGCCTGGCCATCCAGACAGATTCTAACCCAGATTCTAACCCAGAGTGCCCCTGTCCTAGCCACAAGCTGCCAGTAGGACTTCACCTGTTTTCAAAAGACCCACGTTCCTCAAAACCTCAGCTATCATCTAAATAAGGAATTTTCTCATCTAAATAATAAAGTGTTTCAGTAAAGGAAATTTTGTAGTACAATATATTATTGAACACACTAATAGAAATCCAAAAAAATCTCTGCAGTTTTAATTTTCTAATCAATGTTTCTTGCCTAGAAAACCATTTATAACAAAGATTAATCCATAAAAGAAAAGCTTAGGGTACTTTTATCTAGGATCCATACATTACTCTTAAAATCCAAACTGCATGTACTAAAGAAATATACAGTTTCCAGCTAGTCATCTAAAAGAAAATAGTGCAGGTTCTTGTCACAGTGTACCGTATTAATTGTCTTATTTATTGTAATTATTTCAACCTGGAAAAAAGTGTTCTTCCTGTCTAAATAGAGGGCAATGGGAGGTGAAGTTGTGCAAGCTACATCAGTTGTTTTTATGGGGACTCTTGACAATTGTTACACAAACAAGGAAGAAGTATTTTCATTCCGTTTTTTTAGTAATCTTAATAAAGAATTTTATCAATGGTCTCTCTGTTTGAGAGCAAAAGTAAGCCCATTTCCATGCACCAAGTTACATAGTATTCATAATAATTCTCATCCATTCTCACATCACAAAACAAAGCAATAAAAGGCCTGGCATATCATACAGGCATAAAATAATACACTCTGATGAAACAAGAGCTGGCACTTTTTGACACCACTAACTCCACATAGATAATGCAAAGAAGGAAAAATCATGACAGGAAATAGGCTTAAGAATGTATAACACTGTGCCTTGAAAGAATAACTGTTTAAAAATTAAAAGAACAGTAACATGCTTATGTAGATCTTTATAATTCTTCCATATTACCAAACAGTGACCAAACCTGCCTCATACCTTTGCAAGGAAAATAAAACCAACATGCAATACACATTGCTACTACCATAAAGAATATGGAATTTTCTATATTTGAACTCATTTCTTACATTCACCTCTAATTTCCTACATTTTAAAGCCCCCTTTGCTTTGCAAGTTATTCATGACACATATTTTTTTAAGAATCATATTTCTCAAAGGAATTAAAGGATGTAAGTTTCTTCAGTCATTTACCACAGTTATTGAATAAATACAAATGGACTTAAAGGAGTTTCTGCATCTGACAGATGCTTGGTCTCTACTCAAATTGTCACTTATCCTTCGTATCATACAAAAACAGAAGGGCATCAAACAAAGTCTAACTGCGTGACAGAATTTGTTTTTCCTCTAGAGGGTTGGTTGGTAAAGTTAGAGCTCCTGTTATCAGAAAAAATCTAATGTCACCCTGGTTTTTTAAGATTTTCTACGCCTTCTGATGCTGACATTCTTGTAGTGAACTTTCTCACATACTTTCTGTAAATAACTCATTGTTTTGCATTCCTTTATGGAGGAGGAGAGAGTTGATGGACTGTTGGTTTGACCAGTGGCATTGGAGAGGTGTCACTGTCACCGTCCAATCCGCTGTCACTTTTGGAAAACTATAAATGTTGGAGTCAGAAAATAAACTTCCCTTTTTTTATTCACCTTGAGAACGGTGGTGAGCTTGTGTTCTTTCATGTCCTATAGCGACAATCTAGTAACTCTAAAAATAAATAATAACCCTAAAATAAATCTACAAACTTGAAATTGTCTATAGAAATAAATTTTTTATAGTACAATAAAAGATAAAATATGAAAATAGCTGTCATTATTCTATGGAGTATTATCACTGATGATTTATATCCAGAAAAATATTTCAAGACTAAGAGTATTTCACAAGTATGATTTTGAAATATACATGATAAATAAATCCAAAAACTGGTATCTGCATTACCAACAATATGTACTGCTGAATCTGTTCACTTTCTATATAAGTAAAGACATAGAGGTATACACAGTTGTGCCTCTGTGTAGGGTTAAAAATCTTCCTACTTTGGAACATCAGCACTTTTTTACAATGAAGGCTTCATAAACTGAATTAGCTTTGACCTCGGTATCTGGAGTAAGGACAACCTCACAGACATAGAAATAAAGGTTGCAAAACTTTCCTCAGGAGATGAAAACAGTTTTTTGTCTCCATTTAACTTCAGGCATAATACTTGTAATATCAAGTCTAGCAATGGAAGGACAGCCTTAAGTGGTTCTTTTAAAAGCCAGTTCACACACAGATTTATCAGAAAAAAATGCTACACACAAATTGTTCACTTTTGCTGACTTGTAGCATCTACACGTGCTTGTGAAAAGCAAAGAGAACTGAAATGGTATATGGAAATTCTTTCCTTATTTTCAACTTCCCTCATGCCTTCTGCTGACTTTATAAAGTCTGAAAACCTCTTTTCAAAACTGCTTGATGTGAACACAAAGCTTGGTTAAACCAGGATTGCTTAAATGTGTGAAAAGCTGAGAGTTCATTCTGAAACAGAAGTAACACTGACAGTTTCTTTACAAAGGTGTCTGCTATTCAACATTGTATAATAATAATCTTTAATAATACTGCAATCTGCAGTTGCAATAGCTGCTACTGCAGAATGCTTGGTAAATATTGAATTTCTGATCGGTTTCATATATTAGATATTTTGTCCTGGCTTTGATATTTAAGCCTGATAATGAAAGATTGGTCATTTCTAGGCTATGCTTGTAGGCAGACATGAGTCATTACAATAGAGTAGCAGAAATATAAACCAAATATACACTAGCAAAGGGCAGGTAAATATAACTGCCCCATTTTCACTGTAATTTTTTTGTTGCTGTTGGGGTAAAATATGATAATTTAATTGAAAAAGAAAAAAGACAAAATTTCTGCATTAAGAAGATTAAAGAAGAAATTAAAAGTCAAAATATAAAAAGAGAAAAACCTGAAATTTTTATGAAGTGCACTTCATAAAAGAGTAAGTAAGGAGACCAAGCACTCCTTGAAGGTGCTTTCTGTGCCTTCCTACAGACGTGTTTTTCTATCTCTCATCATTCACATTAGAAATTTTTAAATTTAAAGCAATTTAAAAAAAATGGATAAAAAATATGTGGCTTACCTGCTATGGGACCACCCCACGGCCTTCCCTGCCGAAGCACCTTCAAAATAGGGAAGCCTCACTTGAATAATTTTTTAACTATAAACTGAATGGGGTTGATACTGAAGAGATGGGACATTTCCCTGCAACACAGGAAGATCCCAGCATAAGGTTATCCTGTGTGAATCTATTTCAGTATTAGTTTTCCACCTTTGACTGTAAAGAAAAGTTGATAATGACTTGATAAATTTCTTATTCTGGCTGTATTAGAAATCTCAAAAGTCACTGAAGAATCTTTACTCCCTTCCTTCCTCTCCAGTATTAACACAACTACTGCCTTTTACCACAGCTTTTTATTATAATCATAGAAAAATATATTTTTGAATAATGGATTAAATTAATTAATATTCTAGATTAACTGTATCTTTGATGATATTTCAAGATCATGTTTCTCTCTCTTGAAATGCTGTGATGAAGGTTTTTCTTGGACATACCATGGAATCACTTTGAGACAACAGAAAAAACATCAGTAGAAAAGCAGCAAAAGGGTCTCTGGGGTTGACAAAACAACTTAAACTCTTGTACTCAGTTGTACCTTCCAGTGAGGATGTGCCTCATTGTCTTACCTTTTAAGTATGTGTATCAGTTAATGAAGTAGACACAATATGCTTTTGGCAGTCTTGAGTCCTGGAAAGCAAATGAAAAATGCTAAGAGAACTTGCTTGTGTCCCCTGCCACTATTAAACTCTGCTCAATATCTCTGGGGAAGGTAACAGAACTGTTGACTGAGGATTGAAGAAAATAGGCTGACATCTCATGTTATAAGGTGCAGTCTGAAAGGATTCTTCAAACATAAAGCAGAAAACCATTCACTGACATCTATGATCCTCTATGACTAAGTGAAAAGCAGCCAGAGAGGTACTAGAGCTTGTATTTGCTAGCTTTGTGCATTTAATAGTGCTCAGAAAACAAGTGTTCTGACCGATGTTTCCTAATCTCAAACTGATCTCTCTGGAGTTTTCTGCTAATGCACACAATGAACACAATTCCCCTTACTGCAAGTGGAATAATGAAGAATATTCATGGAGTTAAAAAGACCAGTAAGCCTGGTAAATTTGTTCCTTGACTACCTGGACAGAACACAACAGATGTGCAATGAATAGACAGTGCAGAGAACTGAAGTGGAGCATTGGTAATATGTTGGCATGGGGAAAAAAAAGGAAATTCTCCAGATTTCTCAAAACCTGAAATTCCAGTGTCCTCTCTTGAAACATTAACTAGGGACTCTGATTCCCATCCGTGTCTCATTACCAATAAAGATATGCAACCCCTTCGTCAATGAGGACTGACAGTTTGGGAACACAGCACAACAAAAGAGAATCACAAGTGACACTCTCAGCTACAAGGAAAGAACCACTCAGCACTTCCCATTTTTCAGGAAGAAAACCCCAGTGTCACTAGAAATATGCAGACACTATGAGCAAAAAATATTAATAATAACATCCCTTTTTATGACAATATAATTCTCAGCTGACTGCAGGTTAAAATTTTAGATCAGCCTTCTATATTATACATTATAATTTTTTAAAAGACTTTAGAGAAATTCAACTTTGCACACCAGACAGCTTAATACACATAAATACACCATACGCTAAAAAACATTTCCAGCTGAAAAATCATTTACTTAAAACTGAAAAATCCTGAATATTGCTATTTAGCAAATAGTTTGAAAGTGCTATAGAACTGTATTGCAATTTAAATGCATATTATAATCAGTTTTTCAAAGGTGTCAAGGCAACTACATACCAAGGGATTTTCTGGTCTTCCAGTACTTCACACAAATTTTGAAAGCAGCCTCCACAAATAAGCATTTGAGATGTATAATATAATTCTTAGGAAAAAAATACGCACTGTATCTGTTCCAAAGTGAAATATAAAAAGACTCTTCTCAGCACCTACGTAGATTAAAGCACTGGTGGCCAGTGAAGTAAAGGTGTCAGCCTACTTGGCTTAGTTATAGTGACAGAGAAAAAGATGGACTGATGATATCTATTGCAGCTCAAAATGACACTTGCAGGACAAAAGCCAATACTTTGCTGAAAGCAAGGCCTTATAATTTCCAGTAAATAAACACATGATTAGAGCAGAATAAATAAAAGTCATCCGTTGCCTCCATAGTTTTGGAATGACATAATTACAACCAATTAAAGGAAATATATGCAATAGTCAAACAGAGCTTTATCAGCAGCCCTGCCCAAATTATGAAAACAGGACATCGTCATTGCCAGACAGTCTCTAGATTAAACACACTTCTCTGATCCTGTCTTCTGTAGTACAGCAAATATTCAATTTTTGCCATAGGTGGAAATAAATACACTCTTTAGCTTCATTTAAGGATACTGAGGAGTCATAGTAACATGAGCAATGTAAGAATTCTAAGAACAGAAAATGGGAACTAGAGTCATTTTGGCACTATTTTTCATGAGCAATATTTGTATTGGCAAGCAAGGTGCTCTTTCTGTCCCTCTTTGAAAAGAATATTAAATTTTGGAAAAAATAAATAAATTATTTATACTTTTTTATCAGGTTTATATACTAAACTAATAGAAAGATGTCTCTTGTGGTGCACCATCATCAATTGATTGATACGTCTTTTCATTTAACAAAATAATATATGTAATTAATCAAAATAAAGTGCAAGACTGTTTTAACAAGAGAAGGTTTTAATTTGTTTTAGAGGTAAATCTAGTTGGTATACAGTACCTCTAATACATCAAGATTGCACACAAATTGGGATTGTATCTGACCATGAGAGTTTCCCAGCACAGTTAAGAACTGTGCTGGGAAAAAGTGGCACTGACAAAAGATACATTTCAAGGCTCCCTCCAAGTTTATGATAGGTGGATTTGTAACAGAGTCTTGTGAAAAAAAGCTAATTAACAGTGTACTGAGATGTGGAGGATGAACGTACAAACAATACCCAACCACTAACATGAGTAATAAAGGTGTAATAAAATTTTTCATTAATAAAGACAAAAAATAATGATTACATCATGTGGAACATGTCTAATAAACTATTCAGCAGACAGAGTCTGCATTTATACATGGGTCATGAATCTTACAACAGACAAAGAAAATTTAGAAATGTAAGCTTTTTGTGGTATATCTATTAATTATTGTTAAGAATCCAGTTAAGAACAAGAACATAACAGAATATTCTGAATGGTAACAGCAAGGGTTATCACTTAAGCTCTTGAGTATATGTTAGAAAGACTTATCATTGAATATTAGAAGACATGGAAGAACTACTGTTCTTTAGATTCAGACCTGGGAAAAGTATGAAGTAGAAAAGGAATTGCATAAAAAAACCTTGCCAAAATCATGCTTTTAATATTTTACTGTCAGACTTCTGATAGTAAGAAATAAATAAAGAGACAGTAGTCTGGAACACAAAAACAATCACTGAAGCCAAGGTAAGGACAGAAGCAGGGTACCACCAGACTGCTGAAATTCTTTGGACAGCATATCGTTCAACAGGGAATCATGGAATTCAATTGGGCTTGGGTTGGAAGAGACCTTAAACATCACATCATTCCAGTTGTCATGCCACGGACAGAAACACCTTTCACTAGACCAGATTGCTCATCCAATTGTCTTGAGCTTTTGCCACATTACTATTCTCAAAGAAACTAAAAGTAAGAGGACAAAGAGCAAAGCATACAAAATTATTCAGGAAATATAAAGGGAAGTCAAAATACAGCCTCATTGCAGGTTATTCACCTCCCAGTTTCTTTTGCAAGGCAACCCAAGAAGTTGTGCTTATCATAGGATCATAGAATGTTCAGGGCTGTTTAAGACCTCGAATATCATCTAACTCCAACCCTCCCTGCCATGGGCAGGACCATCTCCCAGATTCCATCCAGCCTGGCCTTGAACACTTCCAGGGCTGGGCCATCCAAAGATTCTCTGGGCAACCTGTGCCAGTGCCTCACTGTCCTTACAATAAAAAATTCCTGTCCAATATATAACCTAAATACAATTTGAACAAATAGAAAAGCAAGGAATGTTTTTACTGGAGCTTTAGCTTTGAACTGCCAAATTTTTTTCAAAATTTTTCCTATTGCATTTTTTTCCATCTAGTTCAACGTTTTAGCCCCAGCTGTGGTATTTTGGAACTTCTTTACAAACCTTACTGTAGTGCACTTTTCTATATTGGCCCTGTTTCTCTCTCTCTGTTCCTCTGCAAGTACTGCATCTGTCAAAACCAGACAAATTAATAATTGCTAGCATTGTTATGACATGCAGCATAAACCAAAGCTGCAGGCATGCAAGCCACTGGCCAAAATGGATAGCTACCACTATTATCTTTTGTCTGCATTCAAAAGTTTTATTCTGAATCAACTTTCTGGCTGCCTTTGTTTTGTGATGAACAGCACCTGTTCATCACACATTTGGACTGTATAATCCTTCAATAAATTTTTTTATGAGGCTTATAAAGAATGATAATCCTACAGGTAAATTAGATGGGTAAGGAGTTCATTCTAATACTCATTAGCTTAAATAAATGTAAAAGATTTATCAAGCTGATGTAGTTAATACCATAAAAGCTGCAATCTCATCCCGTGGCCTCTGGAGCTGACGGGTGCTGGCCAGCCGCTCCCGGAGTGAGCAGTGGAGACTATGAATCCTGCTACCCCCAGCTGCTCTGAGAGAACCCCCAGGCAGTGGCTCCCTCTGTGGCGTGGTGACGCAGACAAGAGCAGGACTGCGGAGCACTGAGCAAAGGAAGGAAGGAGTGGACACACGTGCAGGTGCCAAGGCACTTTATTGATCCAGGCAGGGCCAGTGACAGTGTCAGAGAAAACCCCTTGGGGAGGCACTGATAAAGGGGACGGGCATGACACGAGGAGCCACGAGGGACCAATGAACGAAGCCCAGGGGAGGAGCGAGGGACACAACTGAACCAATAGGAATGGCCCAGGGGAGGGAAAAGGCTCAGGGGACAAATCATATGTTCGGTAAGAGAAGACTGACATAGAAATTTCTAGAAATGAAAGGGGGTTGGTTACAATGATGGACAGGTAACTGGTGGAAGGAATAAACCATTATGAGGGAGAGCATGGGGGGTACCGAGGGTCAAACCAAATTCTTAATTTATAAAAAATAATCAACTTTACAATAAACCCATATAAAACACACAATGCTACAAAAAGTCACTTAATATGAATTTCAGAGAAAAGTATTTCTACAAAATTAGAAAACTCTCTAGTTTCTTACCAGTCTTTTCTTTATAGCTTAAATACATGTATATGTCGCTTAGAGACACCATAGATCTTCCAAACTGGTCAAATTCATATCTGTCTAGTTCAGCACCTTTTTCAACTAATGATTTGAACCTACCTTTGTCATCACTGTCACAATCCAGATGAAAAACTGTTACATACCTGAAGAGTTAAGAACTTCAAAAGCAAAAGTTGTTGCACACAAATCCTACCCCATGTCGCATAAACAAGTAATTTTTAATATACACCAGCATATCAACATGGCTAAAAGTTCTGTTGAATATCACAGTCAATCACAGAATGACTGAGATTGGAAGGGACCTCCAGAGCTCATCTAGTCCAACGCAGTTGCAAAAGCAGGACAGCCTAGAGCAAGTGGCCCAAGACTATGTAGAGCTTTTGGATGTCTCTTCAGTTAGTAAATATTTCCTGATGTTCAGAGGGAACGTTATGCATTTTTGTTCATGCCCATTGCCTCTTGCCACATGGCTGGGAACAATCAGAAGGATCCTGGCTCCATCTTCTTTGTACCCTCTCTCCAGGAATTTATACACATTAATAAAACTCTCCCTGAGTCTTCTCTTCTCCAGGTGAAACAGTCCCAGATCTCTCATAGCAGAGATTCTTCAGGCCCTTCATTGTCTTCATGATCCTTTGCTGGACTTTGAAACTCTTCCAATTGAATTTCTCTCCTGCCGGGTGGCCACCAGGTTTTTTCTCCCCAGATGCAAGACATTACATTTCCCCTTATTGAACTTACTGAACTAGGTGCTCCTGTCCTCCCACCTCTCCAGCCTGTTGAGGTACATCTGGAAGACAGCATGACCTTTTGGTGATTCATCCACTTTTTCCAGTTTTATGTCTGATTCTGATGCAAATTTACTGATAATACATTCTGCAATATTGTCCAAATCATTAATGAAGATGTTAAACAGGAGTGGATCCAGGACTATCCATAGGGGTACACCACTAGTTCAATCACCCTTCTACCTTCCCCCAGATTCTGGAGCTCCTCCTTCACTCAGCTCCCGTCACTGCAGCAAGGCTGCCTCTGGTGTTTACATGCTCCTTGTTGGTGAGTTTGTGGCCCAGCTCAGTATCTCTCCTTGCTGACTTCTCTATCACTTGGCAGAGCAGGGTATCATCAAAGTAGTGCAAGAATCTTCTGGATTGTTTATGTGCTCATGTGTTGTCCCTCCAACACGTATCAAGGTGGTTGAAGACACCCATGAAGACCAGCACCTTCAAACCTGAGAATCTAAACCATTAGTTGAAGAACTATGGTCAACCATAGTTAACTCTGTGGTCATGTGGACTATTGTAGACACTATATTGCTATCTTTGTCTAATTCTAACATGTAAAATCCCCATTGGCTGCTCATCCACCAGTAGGTAGATTTCCAAGACCTTAAGCTGCTGTGTCATATAAAAGGAACTTTTCCTCATCATACTTTCCTGATTTTCTGAAAGAGCCTGTATCATTCCTTTACAACATTTCAGTCATGGGAGCCAACTCACTATAGTTCCATCATCCCAACAAAAACATAGTCCTGCAACTGCAATATAGGTGTACATACACATATAAGTATTTGCAATAGGAATGCTCTTCACTTTTGATTTTCCACTGTCATTGCTGTTCACCTTATGACCCTCTCTGGAAATCTTGTCAGGTAAGATTTATTACAAACAGATTCCCTCCTGTCCTGTCTCTGATGGGAGAGAATATCAAGGGAACGACTGAGAAATCAGAAATGGGAAACAGAAAAAACTGCAATTAATAGCTAAGAAATAAATAACAAAATGGCAAATTCTTCCCCCACACTCCCCCCACCCCCAGCCCAACATTCAAAAGCTACTTAGATGTAGCTCAAAAAATTACCCCCAGCTATGCCCAGGAACAAAAGTCCAGTCAAGAAAATGAGGATGAGGCTGCTACTTGTTTCCAAATATTTTAAAATTGTGTTTTAAAGCCTAACAAATGTTTACTGCTTGCCCTATGATGACAAATATGTTACATACAGCGCACCACAATAAAAAGAAATAAAAAAGTGAATGGCGTATGCATTGTAGAATCCACTTTAAACATGATGCAGTTAGCAATATCAGAAAGGAATGTGGTCATGCCAGTAGGGCAGGGATGGCAAAGATTTGGTAAGATTGCGGGAGATAAGTCTATTCTGTAGTAGAAATATAGGCAGTCATACTAAGCAGTTGTATTTTTTATTCAGTATAACTTTACTGTAAAAGAGATTCCTTCCACTTTCAAGTAAGTGCTTTAAAGTTTAAATCACTTGTAAATTTAGATACAAATAATAGCTTCAAAAATTATTAGATAATTTGTCATCCCCTATATAGTTCAGGTCTTTAGAATTGCTAAAAGTGTCAGAAGTATTGAAATGTAAAGTAAAAAAAGTTAGCTGGAGATGTTGTTTGTTATTTGAAATCAATACTAGTATTAAGTTTCACCAAGAAATTAAAGTACATTGTCTTAATAGCCCAGAAGCAAATCTCATTTCTTACAGGTAACTCATACTGCATGTCAGAAAACACCATCTTAGACTGCTGCATTCCCTTGTGTTTCACTGCATTCAGAATTTCGTTGTTTCTTTTAGCAACATGTGAGTTATTTGTTGGACAGAGGGAAAAGTGTACACCCAGCTTAATGTGTACACCCTTATCAGGGTCAGGTCTTATTGTAGTGCTTTCCCTTTTAAAAGAAACAATCCATGCAGAAAAGGAGCTGGGCATTCCTCAGATGTAGATACCTCCAAATGCACCTCCAACACTTGTTGCCTATATACTCTTGTTAACTTTCTCCTGTTTAAATGTGACAGTCAGAAGCTATTTTACACACTTACAGTGGCTAGTTGCTCAACATTAACCTAGAGCACCTTACACTGTTTTGGCACAGATTACTTGGAGTCTAAAGTGGACGAGAGCTATATGCAAGGCAGTGGCATAAGGTTGAGCATAAACCATCTCCTTCTGCTCTGGTAACCCATAACATAAAGCATAACATCACTTTAATTCTTAAAGCACTAGATACTTCAATGGAGACAAAGATAAAATGTATCCTGTCTTCCTATGAGCCCTGGTAAACTTGCATGCTGTGGCTGTGACCTGACTTACTATGATAAGAGACTTGTTTTATATATAATTTTAAATAATTAGTCATTGAATTAACTTCTGAATAGGTGAAATTGCAATGTCTGCCTTTTCTAGACTAAGAGCTGATAGTACTGCTGGAGGGAGAAAGCCTTTACCATTCCCAGTGGAAATGGCCTTGAACTCAGGAAATCATTAAGTGAAACAGTAAATGGAAATTACTCAGTAGCTGAGCTGCTGAAAAAAGGACATTAAAGAGGAACAGGGATTTCTTTTTTCCCCCTCTTGCCTTGCCTTTTGAGGGTCGCTGAGCAAGATACTTGTTTAGGCAAAGATGTCAGCAAGGAGCATTCTGAGAGAGAAGTGAGCTCCTTACTCATCAAATACATTCTCTAGAATAATGTAAAACAGAACATTACATCGGTGATTAAGTGTATATACATTATATACATATATATATACATTATATATATATATATAATATATATACATACATATATATATTCTTCACTGATAACTGAGACAAGAGAGAGAACATTAAAGCCCTAATATAAGAATTTCAGGTAATTTTTTCTACTCTGAGATAGTTTCTTCCAAATTTTTCATATCCTAGTACTATCAGAAGACTTTTATTTATACAGTCTTCTGGAATAAATTTGCTTAACATCAACAGAACCTGACCTGATTTCTAACCTTTATTAAGGTTTGCATCAACCAAGCCTTAAGGTTAACTGAAGTAAATTTTCATTTCTACTCTTACAGATCTGCCCTTCTCCCTGGATTTTGTTATGTTTGGATTTTTGGAGGGTTTTTTTGTTCTTATAACCTTTACATCAGATCAAAATTAATGATTTTTCTTCTGTGGGAAGAGAAGATTGGAGCTATGTGTTGACTGGCCAAAGCTGCTAAGGAAAACAACTTCAGGCACTCAGCAAGGAGTTTAAAAGATATAGGAGAACAGAGGGAGAACAGAAACTTTCCTGAGTTTCTGTATTCTGTGTATTTCCTTTATTTTTGCCTTACTGTATTGTGTGATTTCCTTTTTATTATTTATGCATGTTAGATTTGTCTCCCTTGTAATGTTAATATAAATGTTGTATTTTAGAATATGATCATTGATTTCAGGATGGGTCCATTAACTTTTCCTTAGCTGAGAATCAATAGATGCAATTATTTTCCAGTGAGATAATTCAGGATGGTATTCAGAGAATGATCTTTATCCAGTATAAATATCAAAGATGTTGACAAAATGGAGTTTAATTTTGTTTACTTGCAGCAGATATTTTCCTCAAAACCTGTAGTTTTTAGGTTTTAGGGTGGCTTTGCAATTAATAGAAATAGTTATGGGGTTAAAAAGACATTGTGTTAAAAAAAAAGAGAACATATAAAAATTCACTGCAGTCACTATAAGCACTTAGAATATGGTCAAGTTCTGGTGGTCTCAGATCACTGATATTTTATAATTCTGAAAATATTTTCAAAATATAACAATTTTAAAAGTATTTCAGATAATGTATTAGCTATCCTTTAAAAAAATTCTGGATGTATCTGTAATTTAATAATGGTGTTAGGGAAACTGTGCAGAGTAGGACCAAGTGACTTAGAAAAAGCCCTATTATTGCTCTGGTTATTTGTCCCGTATGATAAATAAGGTAAATGTATATTTAACTTCACTGCGATGCCACCCTAGAAAAAGTTTAATGTAAAGTTCTATAATAGCTATTTCCTTTCTTTATCTTGGACACATTTTTTAAGTAATATTTATTCTTCTCCAGTGTGGAGATACCAAGCACAGACCCATTCTCATGCTTCTGTCCATAAACCAACACGGTGTTTATGCAGAGATCTCTTGTTTTTCTACAGAAGGGAACATGCAATAAACAGCAATAAACAGCCAACCAAAGGAGGTTCTTCTGATTTTTTCATTCATTTATTGCAGTAATTCTTCATGACTTTGTTGGATTCTGTGACAAATTAATTCCCTCACTGTTACTCCTTACAGGTTTAAGTATTTCTCCCATATGCACTCCAAATATTCTTTATATAAAGAATATGTATTATACGACTTCTTAACAAGAAGTGGTTTTTGTGGTCCCAGTTAAATATCTTGATATGTAATACAGGGATTTTGCTCATGCCTCCTGTCGTCTCAAAATGTCCCCAGAGGAGTGATCGATGAGAGATCCTGTTTTCACAGCCCTGTGCTGGAATTCAAAACACAGAAAAAAACCTTTTCATCAAGGTCTTTACAGTCCTATCTTTATAACCGTTTGCTGCCTGGCATAAGGACATTCAGGAAAAAACTATTCTAGCCCTTTCTACCTTCCCAGACAATCATGTTCTTACAAAAGCAGTTTAAGTACAAAACAACTTTGGAGCATCAATTGAAAAATTTCCTAGATCAGTCCCTCGGGAAAACAAGTCTTAAAAAAAAATCTGATGCGTTTTAGAGGGTATCCTAAAGAACTGTTTGGACCTGAGCAGGGCAGAGCAAATGCCAGGGCAGAGCTGAGTTGGAAGTCTGGCACCATGGGACCTGTCCAGTAGCACAGGAACAGATCACACTGTGCAGACCCCCCAAGGAACTGCTGTTCTGCCTTATATGACACAGCTCACTTCTTCCCTCCCAATTCTGATTCCACCAGTCATGCCTCAGCTTAAGTAACAGGAAAAACAGAGGAAATCATACTGTAGCTAAACAAAAGAAAATATATCTGAATAATAAGAAATTAATAAGAAATAAAAATTAATTTTAAAAGGACTAGAGAAATAAAGAATGAAGAAATATGTACCTAGAAAACAAAATATTACATATGATGTTTTTCATGATATCTTATCGAGATGTCTTATGATAATGTAAATTGTTTAAAAAGATATATGTGGCCATGAAAAAAAACCAAAAATGTAACTGCTAAATATGCAAGAGTTGGAAGAGTTACAGTAATATTGTCCCAAATTTATGAACTTCCGCATTTCTTAAAGTCACATGTATCTGTATTTATACATATACCCACATTCACACACACACAGGTATATGCATATTTCAAAGGCAGATTTTCAGGTATGAACTCTACAGCAAAACAAATTCTTACCAGGATCTGTTTGTGCCAGTCACAAAAATACTGTTAGGCAAAGTTCATCAATTATCTAAATTTATCTTTCAATTATCTTTGTATTTGTCTACAAAGAAATAACATCAGGAATTAAATACAGCAGTAGAAAAGTTTAGTTAGTAATTTATCTCCTAAAACAAAACTCTGACAATGTATCTAATAATAATTAATTATAATTTCATAATTTTAAAGGAAGGTATAACTGCTACTATTATCCTACCACGTAAAAAAAATAATTATACCCTGTATGAGTATCCCTTTAAACAAGTTCTTATGAAGAACACAGAATACAGTTACAAAAGACTGCCAAAATGCCATGTTATGCCATATTCAAATATAAGTCCTGAACTTTTCAATTGCCAGAGGCACAGGGAAAAGTCTCATAATGCTCTTTTTCCTACTTCCCTTGATTATCATCAGTTTTTATATAAAGTCAGACAAGTTAAATGATCTGTGGCAGTGTTTGTTATTGAATATTGAAAGGGACTAGGTTTCATATATGCAGAAATGGATTGAATGTGCCTGAAGAAAAATGTGAAATCAATAAACTACTAGGATATAGTTTATGATACCATATGTTGTCATCAAAGTGGGTGAACAGCAGCCTCTGAAATTCAGAGTCTTGGTGCTGTAAAAGCACTGTGTGTTCAGGAATGAATGCTGGCTTTAGAATTCAGCATGAGGTAAAATAAAACTAGAATTCAGCACTTTCCAACATAAAATTAGGCTCATTAACATATTCTAATTAAATTAACACAAAAAAAAGATGTCTTAACATAAATTTTCCTAGTTTTTTTGTGTAAAAGTCATTAAGATAGTAATGGAAGGACTTCAGAAATAATGAAGAGTATGGTTAAATAACAAATATTTTACTTTGAATGAAAACAACTTTTCCATTGACAAGTAACTAAAAAAAATACAAAAGTTCCAAAAAACTCTCCTAAGCTGTGGGCAGTTCAATAAGTTGGAGGAAAGAGCTCAGCCCCAAAACAGAAATAAATATATTTTCACTACATCTGCCACAAACAACAGTATCTTTTCATTTAAGACATACCAAACAACTTCATTCTGTCTGCCAACTGCGTGTGGTTCCTTATGACACATACACACATGAGAATTATGTTCTGCATGCAACTGTTTATTTCTGTGAATTTGTAATGTTATCCTACAGGCAACAGACTTGTGTTTAAGACTCTGCAATATTGGAGAATGAAAAAACAAAAACTTGTGTGAGGGAAATGCATTAAACTGTTCATAGCTTTTGCAATAAAGCTGAAATCACTCTCTCATTCCTTGTTTGCAACACATTTATTAGTTAATACTGATATAAAATGTTTTTTTCCTGAGCAAAAAGGTCACTTTTTCAATTTTTTTAAGAGTTTTAAGTACAAGATTGACCTACATATTCCTTTTGTCTGTTAGCTTAGCTAATATATCTAAATACTGCAGCACAAGCACATCAAAGGCAGGATTAGGTTTATCCAGCCTAAACCTGAACTTCTCATTCCACTGAATAGAAGGCCAACACATACATGTGGATTTAACATAAATATCCTGTCTGCAATCCATTTAGTCATTTGCTTACGCCTTTCCTTTATATTTCCCAAATATGTTTTTATTCCCTGTGTCATTCTAAGTCACATAAAAAATTTAAATGCATAACTTAAAGGAGCAGAGTATTTATGTCTGGGACAACTGGTCCTAATCCTTCTCTAATTTTTTTTACTCTCCTAGTAGTGATGAACCTACAGCAGCACTTCAGATTATTTTCTCACAAGACAATAGACAAAATAACAAAAGGCAAAAGACAGGAGGTGCAATTATAATTGTGACATCAATCAGCTTCTGAACTCCTTTCTTAAAATTTTGGAGTAGGAATTTAGAATTAATATGTCACAATGTTATTGCCGGGCAATGATCCTCTAATCTGAATGGCTATTCACTACACAAATAATAAATATTAAGTACTGGATATATAAAAAAGTCTTACATCTTGATAACTATTGACATGTGACTGTAGTTTATATTATTTGCTTTATAGTGGGAAAACCCTTAAATTATTATCACATCTTTTTATTATTATTGTAAGTATTTTTTATTTATTACCTAAAATTAAGGAGAATAAGTCTTAACAGAGAAACTACTGAAACATATAATTAGATTATTTCCATGGTCAAGTGGTAAAATAAATGCTAAGCACTGACGCTAAGCAATGGGAGAAGAATCAAATGCAACACCCACCTGAAAATATGTCTGAAGTAACAGCTCAAGTACAACAGATGATAGATCAAAACCTATGCAGAACCAAGTGCTCCATGTCACTCACCAAATTGTTAAAATGTAGCTGCTTCACCTGAGACAGGGGAGAAATCTTCATTGGACATTATTTTTTACCACAATTTTCTGCCCTGTTAGCAAATGCTAGTTGAAGCATTTCTTGCCTACTTGAGTCAATTACTCAAGTAATTGAGTAGTAACAAAGTAACAAATGCTTGAAGTATTACTGTTCAGTAACGGTAATACTTCAAGCATTTCCCAGTAAGGCTATGTCTGGCTCTATGATGGTGTCAATTATCTAATAGGACTTGTCTAATCTTCTAGGTGTTAGAATAATACAGTTTGTAAAGAACAAGATATAAAAAGGAAAACACTGAAAATAGCATTTCATAATCTTACTGAGGATTTCTTTTGGGAAAACACAGAGATTTTGCTCAAACTGAAACTGATATTTACTTATTTAACCAAATAACTTTTCCCCTCATTTAAAAGATAAATTGTTTTTCCCATTATCAAAGCTGATCTTGAACATAACTGCTGAAATACTAAAGCAGATGTTCAACAATAGCTCTATTTCTCTCATGAGAATATTGAAAGTGCATTTTTGAGGATTATGCTGGCAAAATTTCTTCACACTCAATGAAAAATGGCTTTTTCTATACTTTGTTTACCAGGGCTCAGAACACTATCAAGGTAACAGTTCACTCAGGTTCTATTCAAAACACACGGTATCTTTATAGAAGTCATCATCAGGCAGCCAAATTATCAAAATATCTTTAAATATGAGCTACCTTTTTGGTTTCGTATGACAAGCAGGGAAGATCTGTTACCATAATAACACTTGCCCCTCAAGCATGGAAGAAAGTATGTGGGAGGTTCTTCAGATCACTAGGTTTAGACTTGCTAACAGCAAATTCTTGTGTTGCAATACTAGTAGAGTTTTATTTAAAATGCTCTATAACTTTTTCCTAAAGTGAAAATTTAACCCTATCGGGAAAATTTATGGAATTTTTGACAGACAAACCTAAAACATAGTCTTATATAAAAGATGTAAAATATTATTCAGCAGAACTATTATTCAAATATTTTTATTGGCATTGATTGAACTGCAGCAACTGTTGGTTATTGTTGAGATGCAGCAGAAAAGTAGGAAAGCCTACTTTGTTTTCCCCATCCAAGTCAGAGTTGGCCTGTCTTCACAAGAGGAAGGTCCTGCTTATCAAACCTGAATTCATTGCATGACAAGGTAACCCACCCAGCTGATCAAGGGAAGCCAGTGGGCATAACATTTTGGATTACAATAAAGCTTTTGATACTGTCTCTCCTAGTATCCTTCTGGACAAAACATCCAGCTCACAGCTGGATAAACACATCATGGGGTGGGTGAGCAGCTGGCTCATGGGTCAGACGCAAAAGGTGACATGAGTGAATGGGGTGACACCAGGCTGGGGACACTTGACTAGTGGGGTTCTGCGGGGTTCCATCCTCAGCCCTGTGCCCTTCAACACCTCCAGCAATGACCTGGGCACAGGACTGGAAAGGATACTGTCCTGGGGTGACTTCATGGTACTGAATTGTAGCCCAATTTGTCTGTTTAGCCCAAAAATAAGTTTTGTGTCTTTAAAATTAGTTCCAAGAGTGAAGGGGCAGAAAGGGAAAAGCAGTGGAATTTTTTTGTATTTGAAAACATAGAGGTAAGAACTTCAGTTCTCTCTCTGGGTGCATGTGGTCTGCAGCATGGACAGGGAATGGGAGAGAGCTCGCCTTTGCTTTTAGTTGGTATATTTTAGCTAGCTGAGACCACTTTTTTGGAACTGTTCAGCTATGGTTCAGTCTAGGAACACCATGACTATTGTCCAGGGGCCCCCAAGCTGCACTGCAGCTGGGACATCAGACCTAAGCCCCCAAGAGACTGAGAGACAGTCAAGGACACATCCACAAAAAGGACTCTGAACTACAGCAGGGCTTTCTAAATTGGCCATCTCTTCAGAAAAACAAGAGGTTCCATTGTTTAATATTATTCACTTTCTCAGGTTTGTGAATACTTTGCTTGTCAAATAAAGAGGTTTTTTCCAGTTTTCTCAAAGGAGAATTGTGTCTTTCAAACCAGCTGGGGGAGGGGTAGCTTAAATTTGCTTTATAGACGAGACCACTTCAAAAGTTTCCTCCCAAATTTGCCCTAAACCAGGACAGATACTAAGCAAGTAACAAAGCTGGGAGGAGCTGTTGATCCCTCAGAGGTAGAGAGGCCCTGCAGAGAGACCTCAACATTTTAGAGGGTTGGGCAGTCACCACTGTATGAAATTCAACAAGGGAATATGCTGGATTCTGCACCTGGGGTGGAGAAACCCTGGATGAATGGACAGACTGGGGAATAAGAGGCTGGAGAGCAGAGCCATGGAAAGGGACCTGGGGGTCCTGGTCAATGGCAAGTTGAACATGAGCCAGCAATGCCCTGGCAGCCAGAAGGGCCCCCATGTGCAGGGGGGCATCAGGCACAGCATCACCAGACCAGCAAGGGAGGGGATTGTCCTGCTCTGCTCTGGGGCAGCCTCACCTCCAGTGCTGGGGGCAGTTTTGGGTGCCGCAATGTAAGAAGGAGGGTCTAAAGTTATTAGAAAGTGTCCAAAGAAGAGCACTGAAGAAATGAAGATGATGAAGAGCCTTGAGAGGAAGCCATATGGGGAGCAGCTGAGGTCCCTTGGTCTGTTCAGCCTGGAGAAGGGGAGACTGAGGGGAGACCTCCCCTCATCTTCCTTGTGAGGGGAAGAGGAGGGCAGGCACTGATCTCTTCTCTGTGGTGACAGTGACAGGGCCCAAGGGAATGGCCTGAAGATGTATCAGGGGATGTTTAGGTTGGATATCAAGATAAAGTTTTTCACCCAGAGGGTGGCTGGTTCACTGGAACAGAGAAGTGATCACAGCCCAGCCTGACAAAAGAGTTCAAAGAGCATTTGGACAATGTTCTCAGGCACATGACATGGTGTGATCCTTGGGGCGGCCTGTGCAGGGGCAGGAGTTGACTCAATGATCCTTGTTAGTTCCTTCCAACACAGCATATTCTGTGGTTCTGTGAAAAATCAAAATAAAAAGAAAGAATGTATGAGATAAATAAGGGTAGTTTTGGAAAATGGAAAGGCAGAAGTATTCATTTTGGAGAAGGGAGAAAGGTACTTTCTCCACCTGAGTAACATTATAACAATGGAAATAAGGTGCAATAACCAGTCTGAAAGTGTGACTGTCCTTGTGAGGGACTCAACAGATTCAGAATAATCCATGGCTCAGTAACGATGTAGAAAAATTGTAGAAAAAACCTTTTTTCAGTATCATCGATATGGGGGTTGCTCTTTTGGGAAAACTAAGAAATCTATGAACTAGAACAGAGTTTTTTGCCTTTAACTTGTTAAAGTAATAATAAGTAACACTTCTAATTTTATTATACATGGCAACACTGTAAAGGTAAAATGAATTCCTCATTGCAGCTTCCAAATTACACTATATTTATCTGTCAGAATGGGAAGGCTGCATCTCCTAATCTCTTTTCCTTCCCTGAGTACCTCTGTTGAATAAATATTAAGTAGATATTGAATAAAGATGTATCTTTTCTCCTCTTGTGCAAGACTGAATGGGGTTGCACAGGTCTTATGTCAACATTCAGTGCTAGCTATTTTTCTTCCTTATTTCTACTGAGAGCTTTCACTTAACGTATACTACCCTTATGAAAACTTCACAGAAATATTTTATATTGAGTATTTACTGTTTAGAAAGATAACAACACGTTGACTTTCTCAATGTCACGGAACTCATTACTGTTGATTTCAACATTCCTGATACTTTGTATTTGTTCTTCTAATACAGTAGCTACTAAGGTGACATTACATAGATGAGAATGATTAAGAACATCTCAATGCATATTTTCAGAAAAAAAAACACCATTATTGTACCAGATTTTTCCATTAGCAATGATTTTTAAAAAGATATTCCATATAATACTTTAATATAAGCACAGATCCAGAGGAGGACTTAAACACTTCCAAGAAATTGTGCTTGGCTTTCAGTGTCAATCAGAAACTGGCATATGATTTTAAGCTCTTTCTGGCATATTAAAATGGAGGAAAGTTACTGAGTAGAGAGGAATGATCACCACTCCTGACCTGCTGGTTGCACTCTCCCAGTGCTGACCAGGAGGCTGAAATCTCCTTTTCACTGCAAGGGCATAATGCTGATCCATCTTCAGTCTGAGTGAGATAACACTGCCTTTCTTTTTCATTTCATCTATGCCTGATCTATTTATAGATTTCTGTAACCTGAGAACTTTGTATAAGAGAAGAGATTATTCACAAGTTTCACAGCTTTCAAAATGTAAACAAAGGACAAAGAATAGAGACAGGCAAAGGGAGAAAAAAGTGAAGACAAGATGAAAAAGAATTAAATTCATCAAAACATCACATCTGAATAGTTGAAGGATTAAAAGCACATCAGATTTTCAGTGTATGCTGTGACCAGTGTTGTCTTGCATATGCTTGCATAAAAAGACAAAGAGTTCAAAAAGAGCATATTTATAAAGAGGTATATTTTCTCATGAGTGACAAATCATGTATAATGCACCCCTTCAGGTGTTATTTGATATTTTTAGCAGGGGTGATATGATTTGATAACTGTAACTGCTAAGTGTAGTTCATAGTGTCACTTCTCAGCACTTTCAGTCCATCAGCTAATGCATTTATGCACTTCTGCAAAAAACTGGAACTCCACTATGTATATATCGATAGAGCACAAGAGCTCAGAAGATTCTATTAACTAAATGTGGGCATGAGTTTCATGAGGTATATTTGGTAACTGTAGAAAGAAAGTACCCTATGACCATAATTATCCAACAGAAATAGAAACCTCTCCCCATGTCTTCTTTACTACTTTCAGAAATAAGAAAAGCATGCAACTTGTTTCTTTAAAATCACAGCAAACTTTTTGGCTGTTTCAGTTTGGTCTCTTCAGTAAGAAAGATTCATACATGTACTTTTAATTGTTGGTTATGCAAATCAGATTACTCCTGTTTTCCTCTAAAATTTTCATTTAAGAAAATCTGTGGTTAATTTGGGGGCTTTCTTTGGCTTTTGAATAGTGAAGTAATTCCACCCACCCCCCAAACCATAATATCAGAACAACTACATTTTGGCTTTTCAAGACACCAGTCAACAAAATTCCCTCCATTCTGGAAAATGAGGGACTATGAATAGCAGTGCAATTCTGCCTTCAAAATCAAATGTATTAGGGGGCTAGGTGCTGTTCCCAAAGTGTTGATTTGCAAGGGTCTGGAGATTTTAACAAAAGTGATGAGGAAGTTACGGATCCTGAATGACTCCATCTTATGCCTATCCTTTTCATAGCAGTATAATTTTCAGATGCACTGAAATAAGGAAAACAGCTTAATTAAACCAAGTCAAACAATCCACTGCGTTCTTGGATTATCTTCTCCTACTTGTTTGATGATGCAGTCCCACATACAAAGGGTTGTGCTGACAAGCATGTGGTGTTACTGCATAGGAAGAGTTCCAGGAGTTCCAGAAAGCATTAAAACATCTTCCCCACTGAAGCCAGCATCTCATGATGCATTCCTCCAGTCTACAAGCCCTTTTTTCCCAATTGCCTCATTAATTCTAATGAGCTTTCTCAGCAAGACCATGAGTTGCCAAAGTTGGATTTGAAATATATTCTCAGCAAAAGACTTATATTGTTCCAGCAATATAATTTTTAATACGAGCAGCAGTCAAAATACTTTTCCTTAATTTTTTTTTTCATAAACTAAATAACATTGTAAACCAGTAATCATTTCTCTTTGTTTAGGTATAGTCATGTCTCTGTGAACAGCAGTTTATGCATTCACAGGTTTATGTGGACATAGAGTATAAATATACCCATGCATCCTTATTTAAGGATAATGTACGAACAAGAATAATTCTTGTGATATCCAACAGTCTTGCATCTAATAATAATGGCTTTCAGGGATAACTTCAAAAAGCAGAACCTTGAAATATCATAACAAAGTCATAATTTCTAGTCTGTTGCACTTATAGTCCAGGAAAGCATACTCAACATACATAATTTCTGTATAAATTTTGTGATATGTGTATTGGCTGCACTGCAGAAATGGCAAGGGCCCAGGTTACTGATTCTTTGCTTCACTGCTTTTAATACAAGTCATCTAACAAGGTAATGAGGTAGACAACATGAAATTTAATATTAATTTTCCATGGCCTATTCAAACCTTTTTCTTATAAGAGTTTTTTTGATTTACCTTAACTAATATCACCTAGTCAGAGAAATCATTATTTGAATCTATTTAAGCAGAACAGTATAACTGACTGCTACACAGAATGTACCAGTGCTAACATTATACCTTGCCTACAGCAAGACAATAAAAGCTTGGCTTTCCAAAGCAAAAGCATTTATATGCAATGCTGCAGTTGATTTCCTTTCTACAACTGATTTTTATTATATTCCATAGCAAACACTTTCAGCAAATTTACAGTTTATCTGCAATATGCATTCTTGGAATAAACCTGCTGTGGTTATACAAGGAATTCTATAAACTATTCCTATAGATTCATCTTACAGTTTAATATCCTTAGATTAAAGAGACCATCATGGCATTTTATATGCTGAGCTATGCAAAAAATGTACAGTGGTAAATATTGGTAAATATTTATTATTGGTAATATTAAATATTGGTAATATTGGTAAATATTACTTCAAGACTTGAGGATCTATTCCACATACATAACAGGATATAGTACTGAATCAAATAAATTTTTTTTTTATTTTTAGTGATATCTTCATTTGGACTTAGTCTCTACCACAAAAATTATCTTTCCAGTAACCTATTTTTCTATGAACATTAATTAGGCAACATGTTTTAATGAATATACAGACAGTATTCTTAGTATATAGTTTCTCATCTCACAGCACTAAAACAGATAGGGAAACAGTCATCAAAACCTCTTCTTGAGCAGTGGAGTATTGGCTGAAGCTTATTTCAGATTTCCATTCAAACAGTCTTAGAAACAATGACATTTCCAAAGAAATGTCCTCTGATCTAGAACACCTGCTATTTGCCACATATGAGTGAGTTGCATCATTGATTGAAAATCTACAAAAGTTGAAAGGACTTGGACAATGATACAAAGAGCTTATTCACTGTAATGTAACTAGCTTTCAGCATACTGTCTTCTGATGTTGGAGTTAGAAATGTCAAGGGTGGCCTCTTGGCCGCAGACAAATCCTGCATCCTCAGGTCGCCTGCTTGGCACAGAAGGAGCAGGGACTTGCTCCTGGACAGACTGTGAGAGGATTGTACCCAGAGGCCATCAGAGTCCCAAACACACCCTCAGCAGAAGAAAGTGGGCATCTTCAGCTGACAGAGGGCATCTTCAGCTGACAAAGTTCCTGCCTTTGTGCAGGGATAAGACACTGGCAACAAGCTGCCTCACCATCATTTACTAGCACATCACATCTTGTGGTGCCTTTTGATATCTTGCCATCAGGCAAGGTTTGCTATGGGTGGTTATCAGTTAGGACTGGTTGTTTCTCCTTTTCTGAACCAAAGGACGACATACATGTACTTACAATGCTTGCTTCAAACATATCTACTAAGAAAGCAAATAATACATTTTATATATATATATAATTCTTGGCAGTGATGACAGCTTCTTTGCTGGCCTTAAGAAATAGATCCTTTAGGACTAATAATTTTTAAAAATTCTCACTTTGTTCTCTATTTTACCAGGTAGCTGTGCTTTTGCATTTCTTTAATTGGAGAGGTGCTGTTTTCTCAGTTACTCAGTTCATTAGCAGTGTGAAAGACCCAAGGCTCTGGTGGTATAATTTTTAAAGAGAGATTCACCTTTCTCAAGGATCAATGGAAAAGGCAAAGTCATGACATAATTCTTCATTTTATAATGGGGAATTTATTCAAACATGTTTTGGTTACCATTTATTACTGAGGACACCTTACAATTAAATGCCTTCATTTGCACATAAGTATTCCCAAAACCTTTTGAATTCTTGTTAAACTCACTCTGGATTTTGCATCTTTTTTCTTCATTTTCACTTAGTCTCTCAGATCTGTCCTGCAACAAGATAGTCATGCTGACATAATTAACAGGTTTTTTGCTTGCATGTTTGAAGAATCAGTATTTAATTAATAACAGGAGCTTTGTGAAAATTAAAAAAGGTTTGTTTCGAAAGTGCATTTGAGAACATAGGGACAAAGTAAGTTTTCAGGATGGCAACTATCCTTTTTCTTTTTCTCTTGAATTATCACTGTATGAAAAAATTGAAACAGTTGCCATCTTTTGCACAGCAGCCAGAAAATCAGACACTGCTTAGAGTCATGGAGAAGATTTATTATTAGGTGATATAGAACATTTTCAGATGAACATGACAAGTTAATTCCCAGGAATCCAAACAAAATATATAGCCCAAATTCCCATATTTATACAAACTCACTTTCACACTACTGGCTGCCTTTTAAAGTCATTCTCATAACAGTGTTTCATTACACTATCATTAAAACAGTCACATGAAAATATTTTTCATACTTTTAGCTATTATTTCTCTGCTTATAGATTGGGGTTTTTTTATAATTATGATATTAAAAAAATATATATAGAGAAACTGAAATCTATCCCTCTAGTGATTATTTCCTTCTGACTGTGGTTTGGCTGTGCAGGGCTATGCATGCTGAGAACTGAACTACTGGCACATTATTTACAGCGTGAAGAGCACAGATACATTTTCTTTGAGTTACCAGAGAAGTAGGTAAGGACTCAGCTATATAGGAGCATCTCAGCTGGGACCACAGTCAAAAAAGTAACCTTACCAGTGTCAACATTATTGCAGTTCCTGGCAGCCAGCTTAGACAAGAGTTAATTTGAAATGCAATTCAGAAAAGGAAGTGTGGGGATCTAACAGCTAAAACCAGATTTCTCCCTTCCCCACCACCACCCTCACTGTGCACATAAATCTTTCTCTTTTTCTCTTGAATTACTTTTCTCCACACAAGCCTTTCTGTGAATATTGCAGGCCACATTTTTGCAACTATTTCTACCACCTCCCATCTCCCTTCACATTGAAACTTGCACTCCATGTTGTTCATATATCTAATCTCCTAGTTTTACCCTGGGAACTGAGGAAGCAGCGTTGCTCTGTGCTCTCTAGAAATGCCAGGAGATGCCACGACCCAAAACGACCCAGGACAGCGCTGGAGAGAGAACATTTGCAGGCACTGACAGCATTGTGCATACCAGAGCACTGTTGAGAGATCTCAGGGTTATTGGCTCAAGAAAATGAGATGGTTGACAATATAGAAAGATGTATTTATTAATTTTGAGTAATCTACCTCAATTGTCAATATATTGTATATTTCAGTTTGTTCAGATTTGTGTGCTATTTCACAAAAGCACATCACAGGCTTTTGCAAATTCTGTGGTATAAATCATAATAATATTTATTCTCCACTGTCAGTAAGGCAAAACACCTAATGAATAAAAATAGAGATAGAAGTGTGATTAACAAGACAGTTTTCCATAAGGAAACCAAGCCAGGTAGATGGTCAGGAGCAGAGAAGCAGCCTGTCTTTTCACTCTGAGGAGTAGCAAAGGCATTGGAGGTTCCCTCCACAAAGCAGAAACATTTTTTCTGGGAAAGTAGAGGGATTTGATAACCAAATTTCCTGGCCATCTGTGTGTTATTTCACATACCTCAGCCCCTCCTGCTACACAGCCACTGCCCTAGAGCAGTAGGATGCTGCACACCCTGCCTGGTCTGCAGCTGCAAGCACACAAAACTACCATCACCCAGCAAAACCGTGGTTATGTGGGGGAGCTTGGTCCAGAGGCTTCTCCCAGGGAAACCTATGGGAAAAAAATTAAAAAGTCACCTCTGCTTGCCCTCCTGTTTCCCACAGACCTATTTCCTATTTCATGCTGTTTCCCTACCAGAAAGAGCATTTCCCCTCTCCACCTATTTCTTATTAAGCCTGTCTTCAATATGCTTTCAGGGCCCTTATGGAAGTAAGACACTTCCATAAATAAAACTCTGCAGAGTACAGCATTTTAACAAATTACAACAGCCTGGCATTTGTATCATACATATATGATGCAACTTATAGGAGATTTTATTACCTTTACTTTTCTAACACATGAAGATGTGTTTCTTTGATTTCATCCCTGCTTCTGCTAATTGCAGAGTACTTTCAGGATGGGGCTGCCTTTTACATTCATATTACATTAAAATATGTTGCAAAGAAACAATAGTATCTTTTTGTCTCCAGTAAGGTCCAAATTGAACCATCAGCTTTTAAAAAACAATTATTTTCTCATTTCAGCTGACACAATTCAATTAATGTTCTTTTTAGGAACATTCATTTTGAATTTACAGTTCCAAACATTCATTTTGATCTATTTTGTTGTTATCAACAAGAATCTTTACGCTTTCTCTGTTCCTGTGGTTTGCAGTTCTTTTAGTCTTAAAACAAATAAAACAGCACTAACTTGACTGAGTAGTCAACTGACCCTCACCATTTGCTTCTAGGGACACAGAATAAAGCAAACATTCTTGTTTATTTTTCTTGTGTACCTTAAATTATGGAGGCATCTTGCCAGTCTTTGTGAAGTTTATTACTTTGTTTGTCTGAGCAATACTTCAGGTTATCCTGATAAATAAATAAAGTGAGATTTTTAAATATAGTTTTCCTCTATCTTTACTTTTCCATAAATAAAGATAATTTTTCTTAACACTGTGAAAGGAAAAGCAGAAACTAAAAGAAAAACATCAGTAAGAAAAATAAATTTTGACAAGGAGCACAGTTTTCAGCTGCAGACTGTAATATAATATTTTAGTTCAAACAAAAGCAAAGGAATTTCTATGTAGGTGTAGACAAACAGTAGCAATGCTGTGACCTGCCATTTTTTGTTTCACATGGGAAAGGAATATCAGTAGAGCATATACAGACATCTGAATCTACTTACTAACATCAATAAACACAAGCTATAGAGAGAAAATCTCTTCACTAGATTACTTTTCACTGAGAACAGTAACTACTCTGTTAATGTTATCTTTGAAAATTCTGTTTCATGGTGGATACTCTAAGAACAAGTAAAGTATTTTCTCACATAGTTCATTAACAACACTAGAAAGGGATCAGTTCTGAATTAACATTTACCTGAATACAAAGATCCAAACAGGAGAGGCTTTTACATACAAGTCATTTTAATGCCTTTCTCTCAGAAAGACAACCGGCTGTAAAAGTGCTTATTACATCAAATTTGGGCCAAACGTGAAGTTGGCCTAATGAAGGAAACAACCTTTATCTTGTGAGAGGTTTAAAAAAATTTTAAAAAGAAAAAAATACCCTCAGAAATGTTTAATGCAAAAATCCATTAGATGTAGATTGGAACATAAAAAAAAAAGACAAAAAACAGTATGAGTTGCTTGGTCCTTATTTCAGGTTCTCATGTGCAAAGTCTTTCTCTAGAAAAGCCTTTTATATATCTTCGTTTGATAAAAAACAACAAACAAATAAACTAGTCTCAGTTCAATACTGATGATGTGCTTGGTATTGTTATTTTGTTGTGGAAATTATATATGCCTCTTTTTAATTTTGCTCCACTTATATAGCAACTATGTCTAAGGAAAGTTTTCTTACTAAAAAAAAAGAAGATAAAAATAAGTCTATAATTTAAGTACATTGGTTTTAATACTTTGATCCTGTTCCTATCTTCCATAAGAAAAGCATTAAAATCATGAGAATTTTTTTAAGTTGCATTATTTTATTCACACCATTTTTCTACTGAGAAGTAAGGTTATGACAAAAGAGAGAAATTTAAAGTTCAAATTAGATTTTTTTAAGCAATTTGAAGAACTGTTTTTAAAATAAAATATTTGATAAATTGATTGAAAAAGTATAATGAAGTAGGAAAAGACACGGATCTTTCTAATATTTTTACTTGCATCATGATGTCAGAAAACAGACACACTAGAGTAACACATATAAAAGTACACTGAAAGCAACTTCCTGTTAAATACCTGCTTTTTCTGTCCTCTAATGAGGAAATTACAGTTTTACCTACAAAGTTACTGCTTAATTCAGAATTGTGAGAGAGTTTGGTAACGCATCTGTTATAATAAAACACCATAACAGAGGTATTTCCTTTTCTTCTCCATGGTAAGAAGATTTTCCACAGGATGACAAAACATTTATTCTGTTGCTTTTAAGCAGGCAATTACCCACTTCAATGACAGCAGAAAAATTTTCAGTTTCTTTGCATTTGATACTAATTCTCTGCATTGAAAATCTGTTGATGCATTGTCCCTCAGAGCTTAAGGCAGCCTGTCAACCCTCAAATCAAAGTCACAAGAGCACCTGGACTTTCCTCTTCTTCAGAGACAGCCAACATTTGTTTTTGGAGGATGACCTATTGTATCTCACCCAAGACCAAGAAATAACAATATCATCTGATAATCATAGAAGTAGTAACTGCTTATGCAAAACAATCCACACACAAATGTTCATTTTTGTCTTTGTCTCATTTTCAATTTTAAGCAGACTTCTTCATTCGGACACACACCTACCTTTACCAATTTAGCATTCAACAAAATGTCACAGTACATAAGCAATTCTCTGAGACTACAGCTGAAGCTTCACCATCCTCTTCAGTGACAGAGCCACAGTCAAGGTCACCTGTAGCAAGGTCTAAAACTGACATTTCTGAAATAGCACTGCATGAATAAGTACAATGAAAAAATAAACAGAAAAGGCAGAATAGACAGAAAGAGAGGGGCTAGTAAAGGAATGAGAACAGTGAAGGAAATGAAAAGTAGGGATGCACAGCTTATCAATACCTCTCCACACAGTGGGGGAGATTGCTTGCTCCTTTGTTTCTCAGGTTCTCATGCACAGATTTCTTTCAAATCCTACCTGTAAATTCCCATTCTGCCAAACTGAGAATATGTGGATTTTTTTTTATTGTTTCTACTCTTTATTTTATGATAACTCAGTCACTTCTCATCAGTCTTTGACTAGTATTTTAAATGTTGTGGCTACTTCAGTTCATGGCACAGGATTTACTCATCAAGGGATAATGAAATCATTAAAGATCGTTCTATGACTAACAGAGCTTTAGGCATCAACCAGTAATAGCTGATGATGCAACATTTTATGTATATGTTTACTCTATTAGAAAAAAGAGTTATTCAACCTTTACATTCAAGGTAGGGATTGTAACTTATTAAAGACTTAATTTTAAAACTAGGACAAAAGAATGCTATTGCCATGAGTGATGTTATATTTCTGCTACAGCCAAAGTGTGTAACTTCCATCCTCAAGAAGCATGCAGAATTGCATATTTGCTTCTGAAGCATTTTCCAGGTTGTACTTGTATCAATATGAAAAAAATTTTGACTCTTGGAAAGTGCGTAAAGCTGAAATCATGGAAGGTGTATTTAGAACTGGTGTCTAGCACCCAAGTGTAACTTGAAGAATTACATTATTATTTTCTTGTGTTACAATTTCTACTTCTTATTTACTCCTAGAATGGTTGATTTTTTCCCCTAGAAGAAACTTCTGCAGCACAGAAGATGCAGAAGCACCGTATCTGCAAATGACAGGATTTCATGCTTGAATATAGCAATTTGTACTGGTATTGACATGTTCTTTAGAATTCCACAATTTCTTTTTGAGTTTAGTGAGTCAGGGTACACTACCCTGGGTTTATGACTGAATGTTTTGCATAAAGACATGTACATATGCATATACACAGTTTCCTGAATGTGCTAATACACTTACTGGGCCTTCGCTGAACATAAAATATGTGCATAGTCCCTCATGGCTCAAAAGCAACAATCCAGTTTCTTGACCTTTTTTTCCAAAACTTCATTAAATTTACAGGAACTTGCCATCTTCTCTTTGTCAGCTTAGTTTAAACTGACCTATGATAAGAATGTTTTGGAGGATAAACAAGAAAAAACTTTTGAATAATCTTTTTTTACTCAGGAAACTGAGACTCTTGGTGTCCCCTTTTGTATTACACCTAGCAGATGGGAGTTCCTTTATGAAAATTCAGTGCAAGAAGTAATAATTATTGTAAATATGCCTATTATTTTTTACTACAGTAAAAAAGTAAAGGAGTACTTCTGTTATGTATTTAATATGTTGCTTGAAAGGAGATATAACTTAAGCTTTAAACAACCATTATTACCATATGCTTCTTAGAGACATCTTTCAGTTCTCTTGTACTTTTGAATTTTCATTTCATTTTCTGTAGAAGACAAGAGAAAATTTCTTATATACAAAAATATGCTAGTTCAGAGATTCTATACTTTTTTCCCTATGCAAAGCTTAAACTTTGTTTTGTAAAACATTATTTGTGTTAGAAATCACAAAGAAACAAATGAGATAGATATAAGTAGAGAAAAAAGCTAGTGGACCAAAAGTTGTTTTCATAATATTTTTAACACTGTTTACAGAGTGATATGAAATACTGGACATCCCCCTAAGAAAGTAGATTATTGTTAAGTAACAGTATATCTATACAGCAGTCATGCATGTTTTGGAACAGATGTAAAGTCTATGTATGAAGAGAAAGGGAAAATGAGAAAGGAAAAATAAGTAATTTCCATGCCTCTGTGCCCTAAGTTTTTCTTGGCAGACAGAGACATATAGCATGGCATCAGCCCATTAGCCCACAGCTTTTCTGAGCTATGCTAGCAGTAGTAGAGAGGTGGCAGCTTCATCATGTTATTCCATTTACACTGAATGATGAACCATCATATAGAGCTATCAGCGTAGTGTTTACAGCTAGCTCTGAGATGGCAGAAGTCCTCTGATGCAAAATTTTCCCCTTCCACTCTGCGAACTCTAAAAAGGATATATTGTTGTACAATACATCCATGTAGTGTGGAGACCTGGCCAGGTTTTCCATTCCAGCAGAACTTTGGCCATCCCTGCAGCACACCTCTAGCTGTGTACAAGACATTGTCCTGCTGCACTCAGGACATGTGAGCAAAGGCCATGACATCAAGTTATTGCTATACAAGTTTGAGAGCTCATGCTGTGGGTCTGTCTAGGTCCACTAAGACACAGGTCAGTAAAAGATCTCTCTCAAACTCCCAGAATGAGAAACCTCTTTTGAAGGAACACATGATTGTTTTGGCACCATCTGAAATACAAAAATGAATGCTACTCATTGACTTCTGTGTAAAAATTCTTTTTTATTCTGAGTACCAAATAAGTCACTCTAATCCAATGTCCTACGTGTTCAGTGTGTGTTAAAATAACACCTAAAGTGATAAGATAGCTGACAAGAGTACATCTTCATCAAGAATGGAGGAATGGATCCTCAGGACTGAAAATAATATAATTGAACTCTTTGTAAAGGGAGCAGTCCAAGCTCATATTACTCATCTTTAGTGATTTTAAAAGAATATGCAGATAAAGTCAGCTCTTTAAGGTAATTTGAATGCTTAAAGATTTATACTATTACTTAATTGGTAATTATAGTAATTATACTATTACTTAATTGGTATTTCGGCAGGACCTGATGTCTGAATCTTATTTAAACTTCTGAAAAATTCTCTGCGGGTGTCCATCATCATTTGTTTAAAAGTCTGGTCCCAGTTCTACATTTCAAAGATTTAACAGAGAATTAGGATAAATTTTAAATCCTTTCTTTGTGATCTTGAGCCCACTCTCTGAGTAGGCTTCTAAAGGCATTGCTTACATGTGTTTTTATTTCTCAAGTAATCTACTGTATCTGAAGTCTGAGAAAAGCTGTGATAGTAATTTTCCTTAACTACACAATTGCTTTCCCATTTAAAACAACGGGGAGTGAAATGTCACTATTTCAAACTGAAACCTAATTACAAGAGCAGCCATAACTGAAGATTAATTATAAAAACCTCACGACCTCCACCACCAAGGCCATCCTCTGCTAACATTAATTTTGTCACCAATTCTGGATGCAGGTGTACCCAATTGCCTGGCCTTCTTTTCCCCTTTCTTCCCTCCTGACTCCCAGCAGATATCAATACTGTATGGATGTTCTCTTCCAAGCTTGTTGCAGAGAGAGGTGCCCTAAAGGAAGGCGTGGAGTGACTGATGCTGTCTAAAGTCAGTGCTGTCCCAACAACAGCCACGAGGCTTCATGGAGCTTCACAGGCATGCCTCTGCCCCTTATGCTTAATTTTGCACTGAGGTAATGCAGTGCAAAAAAGTACTGTTTGTTATGATTTCTACATTGGCCAAACTTTTCTGTCTCCTGACAGAAAAACCTATAGAATAATTTTCTAGTAATTTTTGTGACATAAATATGACAGAAATTACTTTCTATGCCAAGCTACATTCAGAGTTTCAGTTTTATTTCTATTTGTGCTGAAGTGTTGAAATCATTAAAACATTACAAAACAATGAGAGGACACAAAATAAGGTATTGTCTTTGTGCAGCACCTTGGAGATGTGATACCCTTCACTGGATCCTCAGGCAAATGAACTTTAGACCCACTGAATTAATTTGATTTCAAGGCAAATTAATTGAACAGCAATACTACTGAATACTCCTGCAATGTTCCAGTAGGTTTAACACGTGGTTATGTCATCACTCTCTTTTAAGAGCCAGCTTTGTTATCTAGTCTACAAATCCCATGAGGCCTTACAGAAACTCAGGGAAACATAAGTTTATGTCCAAAAGATAGACATAAATACTTCATGTTTGACCAGGAAACTTCACTGAAACCTCTGAATTTGCAAATGTCAAATCCTTTGCTGATTTGTTTGTTTCTATAAAGTTCATTTAGGGTTCCATAATAATTTATTCAGTGAAAATGTTATTTCAAATCACCAAAAAACAAATAATAAACCCATGTCAAACAATCAGAAAGAAATTTCAACTTCAGTGCAATCCTTTCTAAATCAGTTACATTTCATCTTGTCAATTTTACAAGATCTTCAAACACAGGCTGCAGTTTTTAAGAACGTGCCACACTTCACTTATCTCTCACACACTGAACATAACAGGGAGAATTTTTGCTTGTTCAGCTCAATTCTCATGGAATACTTCAACACTGCAAAACTCCTTTTCATCTTCTTATTTCTGTATGAAAGAAAAAAAAAGTGTTGCAGAAATGTGTCTCCAGTATCAGTAATCACCTCTTTAGTGGTATAGCCATATTCTAGAATGACAGATTCTGTTGTTCCCTCCAACTTAGGAGCATTTTGCAGCATATCAATGAATCTTCCTCATTTGTTAATGCTGATAATGTTTTCTTCTGGTGCTATTAAGCCTCATATCTTTCAGATAATGTCTAAATACCTTTCAAGCATGATGAAGAATGTTAGGAATTAGGTATTTATTGTTAATATCTCCAAAAGACTTAATTTGAAGATCAGTTATATTTCTTCTGGTCTAGTTGTTTTGAAAATTGGTCACTTATGCTGGTTTTGGCTGGGGTAAAACCTCACAGTGGTTAATATGAGCCCTCAAAACAATATGTTTTGGATTTGTGCTGAACACAGGGATGTTTTGTTATTGCTGAGCAGGGCTCACACAGAGCCAAGGCCTGTTCTGCTGTTCATGCTGCCACCCTGGCGAGTGGGCTGGTTGTGCATGGGAGGCTGGGAGGAGACACAGCCAGGACAGGTGACACAAAGTGACCAAAGAGATATTCCACATCATCTGACATCGTGGTCAGTGCATAAACGGGGGGGAAGAAGGAGGAAGGGGGAGATGTGATGTTTGTCTTCCCGAGTCACTGTTATCCCTGATGGGCCCTGCTCTCCTGGAGATGGGTGAACATCTGCCTGTCATGGGAAGCAGTGAACTGATTCCTTGTTTTACCTTCTTTGTGTGTGTGGCCTTTGTTGTAACTGCCTTTGTCTCTATCCATGGTTTTCTGGCTTTTGCTCTTCTGATCCTCTTCCCAGCCTACTGGTGAGGGATTGAAGGAGCGACTGCTTGGGACTTGGTGTCAGCTGGGGTTAAACCACACCTGCAGTGCAACTGAGATTAAGGTAAAGTACATGGAGAAATTCAATTATGGAATCCAGAATACACCACACACTCACAGAGAAATCTTGCCTACTAAACAGGTTTTTTCCTTTCCACATGAGGGCCTTCACAAAGGAGGAAGCATCAATTGTGAATTTGGGATGTGCATATTCGTTTGCTGGAACAATTTCCACGGTCTCCCATTCCCATCATTTTGACAGGAAATTCTTTTATCCTAGTCTGAATGTTCCTTTCTCCCACTTGAGCTCACTTAGCTATGACTGGAGAAAGTTAAAGAAAGGAGTGAGAATTTGGTAGTCAGGTAGGTAAAATAACTACCCTTTTTGCAAACATATTTATATTTTCCCCATTCTTTGGGAAGTACTATTTGCTTATTAGTAGTTCTTGTTTGCCAGCAACACTGTAACTGTGTTATGAGTTCATGACAAAGTACCTTTCTGACACAGGAAAGGGAGAATGAAATTCTGCAATTTTTAAAGTCTGTTTTCATTTTGACAGTATCAAAATACACAAATACATGCCTGCTTTATTATATGATAAGCAGTAAGTTGTTTTCACCAGACTCCTAGAAACAGCTGTATTTACAGAGAACATCCCCAAAATTGTCTGTGTTTTTATTTCATACAGCATTTACTTTCTGTATTAGTTAGAAAACTATAAAGCTTCAGGAAATGAGAGTTCCTAGGGTTAGATAGCAGACAAATAAAAATATAAATCCTCCACTAATTAAAAAATTAAAATAAATCTACTCAATTAACATGTTACTGCATCTTCAAGTCCTATTGTCATATTAAGCACCTGGGCAAAACGTACAACACAGTAAGAAAACCACATTTTTATTGATTTATTAAAAAAATTAACTAATGAGCAGCTTTCTTGTCCAGCTTAGGTCCCTTCTAACCTAAATTTTCTTTTCTTTTCTATTTAGCTTTAGGTGTGAAAGAGAAACAGGACTCTTAAAAAAATCAAAGATATTTTGTGAAAAAATGCCATTACATGGCATTACATTTTGTGAAAAACATTATGCCTGAACTTCCAGCAAAACCAAAATATGACTACTCCAAAAGTATACTGTATCAGCTAAAAAATGTCAAAAAATTCCAAAAAGGGAAAGAGGAAAACAGACCGTACAGGTCCAATAGCTTCACCTCAAAGCAAAAACAGAAACAGAAAAATACCCATCCCCTCCCACTGCCTATGGACCTAGTAACAGATGGGCCTCTATGCTGGTAAACATTCTCTGAGGAGAGGCTGAGGACTCTGGGCTTGCCTAATGTGGAAAAAAGGAGATTGAGGGGTGACCTCATTGCTCTCTGCAGCTTCCTGGTGATAAGGATGTGGAGAAGGAGGTACTGATTTTGTCTCCCTAGGATCTAGTGACATGGGAATGGCTCAAAGCTGCACCATGGGAGATTCAGACTGGGCATCTGGAAGCATTTTTTAACTGAGATGGTGGTCAGACACTGGAACAGGCTCCCTTGAGAAGTGGTTGATACTCCAAGTTTCTCTGTGTTTAAGAGTCATTTGAACCGTGTTCTTAACAGTGTGTTTGGTCAGCCCTGAAGTTGGGGTTCTTGCCTTTTTCCTATCTTTTGTTTTCCTCCTTCTCTCTGTGTCTCCCAAGAGCTGTAGGCAATGGTAATGCAGTTGCTGTAGGGGACAGGTCTGGGCCAAGGACAGGGTGGACAGTGCTCAGGGTGGGCCAGTGTGTGAGACACTGCACAATATTTTTCCTGATTTTTTTAAGCATTACCTGTAGCAGGACAAGTTAAAAGGCAGAAAACACCTTTAATACAGTTTTAATACAGAAAAAATAATGTCAACTAAAATTATCTATGACTCAAACTGGACACATATGACCATAGGTGGAAATCAACAGTAACATGAAATCTAATCAAGAATTGAGAAGAACTGCTCACAAAAGTTTCATATGATTTTGATTCATATACTTGTTTCATATACCTTTGGTCTAAAGGTCCATATATTGTTGGAAAAAGTATCTGGACCAAAGAGAAGAAACCAGAAGCTCATGAGTAAAATGACAAATTAATTGGCTTTAAAAAAAATACTAAATTCAGGCCATTATTAGGTGATTATGTTGCAGATAAAGGATGTAATATCTTACAGAAGATTTTTAAAAGTGCAAAAAGTATCAAAGAAATATAAATCTTTTTCACTATTCAGAGTGCTGATGGTCTCTGAATATAGAAAAGAAGACAACAAAGAAGATGTTGTTGTGATAGGGATGTGTTAAAGAAATCCAGATTCAGAAAGAAAATCATTAGACTAAGGCTTTCTTTGTACAACAAACAGAGTTTCAAGGTCATCTAGAATTAGAGCTCACTAACTGCTTCATTAGGAAAGGAATATTGTAGAATATGGGTTGTCCAGTGAAATCTTAGAATGAATATTCCACTCAAGGCAGAATGTTTTTAAAAGACTGTTACTACAAAGGAATGAAAAACAGCAGCCTCTTTAGAGCACAGAGAGGATAAAGTTCTTGGTTTCCCCTATCTTCTCATTTAAAGACAAACAAGGAAACAAAAAACATGGGAAAAAACCCCTTTTGGGTAATTTGAAGAATATGCTCGAGAAGAAAAGAAAGAAATAGCAGAATTGCAGTTATAAATTTTTATTATGCTTAATCACTCAATATATATAATGCATGCATTAAAAAACTAATGCAAAAATGAATCTACCTCACTACAGGCACTGTTAATTGTAGATGTATTATTTTCACACCTGACATAGTTTGAAATGGAACACATTTTATTTTCATTTTCTAATTGGGAACCAGCTGCATTGAGTCCTGTACTTCTAAAAAAGTAAGAAAGACACAATCTGTTCAATGTGCTTAGAAGAATTTGGAAAAGGCACACTATACATTACTTACTCCAAGCCATTCAATGAACAGACTAGTAATGCGCAGAGCAAGAATGCTGTTATAGAAGTTAGAGTTGCCACACTAATTATTTAGATAAATAACCTGAGTTTTACCTCTTTCATAATTTCTATTCTAAGATAAGAACTACTCGTGAATTCTGTCACTGTACTGGAAGCTGATGTGTTAGGTTCCTATGCAGACATTGGCTAAACTTAAAAGTGAAAACCTGTGAGCAGTTTCTAGTCTGCAAATACAGACACAAAGATATAACACTAATTTGTGATATTGACACATAATCTCTTCAGTGAAAAATTGAATGAAATTTTACTTTTAGGTAATTTAAACACAATTGCTGTGACCAATAGAATTACTTGAGACTTTTTCCCTTATAAACCACATAAATACTGTGGTTGTCATCATTGTCTTACTTTTGTATGCTATTTACAAACTCTTTTTGGATCAAAATGTTTCTCTGCTATTCACACTAAAGAGTCCTTCATTACTGGAGCAAATCCCACACAAAATACACTTCAAGACATCTATTCCTTGTATTTGCTGGCATGGTACTGTTGTTCTGCTTTTAGGAGACTACTAATTGCTGGCCATAGACATGATTAAAGTGTACAGCTGATGTAAGCATCATTCTATCAAGTTAAGTAGACAGAATATTCAAATTTACCTTAGTGTGGTGAAAAGTGGAGCCTATTGCCGTAGGGATGGAGTACCTGGTACAGCTAATGGGTATCTAAGCCAGATAAGGAAAAGTGTTTCCCTGGTAACAGACACTTAACAGTATGGGTGTTGTGGAATGGATGTCTGTACGCCTCTAAGATCACAGGAGAAAGTCAAACAAGCAGGAGTCCTAGGGTGAAGTCATGAAACAAAGCAACCTTAGAGCAGAGTACTTACAGGCAAAAATGATTCTGATTTCTAAGTAGGACACTCTCCTTTAGACATAGTTTTTCCTGAATGCAGCAAAACAGAATTTGTTTAGTCTCAGTAATGGACAAGATATCAACAAACTGGTGTATATTCACTGTCAGTTCTTCTTCCTAAGAGAATCAGCAAAAGGAAAAAGTAACCCCGTTATTTATTTAGCTAACTAAAAGCACTTAATATGCAGGAGATGTTACTGAAGAGGATACCAAGGGTGTTTTGCTTGAAGGCAATGTGGGTTTTGCAAATGGAAGTTGTTACATAAATAAGTCAAATGAAAAACAGATGGTTATTCTAAATCTTCCCAGCATGTTGTTCTTATTATTAATAAATCATAGAAAATTCATGAAGACAGTATTACAGATGTTAACAGAACCTACTTGAATGAATATAGTTAGTAAATTTGATTTATCCAGATAGTTTATTGTGGTAAAGCATGTATTGACTAAAGGGTTAACAGAAATAATAATTTATTTTTACAATTCATTTTAGTGTGGCAATTCAATGAGATTAGCAATAAAAAAAATTCATCCTTAGAAACAGCACTTTGGGGTTCTTCACAATACAGCTCTGAAACAAGTGAAAAGGGTAAGTTCAAATACTCAGCTTCTCGGGTTTTACTGAAGGCTTTCTGTAATATGCTCAAAATAAAGGAAAAGAATAAAGATTATGCTCAAGGAGCCCTAATTCAGGGAAAGGGATGACACTTCAGAGACACAGTCTAAGAATGCCCAATAGCAGACTATCTAAAGTACTTCTTCAGCAACCCCAAGGCATTTTGTCATCTGAGCAAAATTCATCACTAGCACAGTTACAGCAGGAGCAGTTGGATAGAAGATTTAGATAAAAGAATACGGAATAAGGAACCTTAGTACTCCTGGGCTTTTGACCTATGGAATGTATGAAGTTAACAGAATCTTCAAACAGTCAAGGAGTCCTACAAGCCACTGGACATAAGAACTAAAGAGGTCAAAGACATGTGAGGTGATTTAATCTATTTTCCTTCTCCAGTTTTTCAGAAAGTACATTGTATTTTCCAGTCTATACAGGTTTAAAATTATAAAATAACAGCATTCCTTGTAGAACAGGATGAAGGAAGATATGTGGTAAACTTAATGATAGCATATTTTGAATTCTGTTTTCTCTATTTTTCCTATCAAGTACTTGGATTTGTAGCTTAAACATCACTAGAACTAGTATTTTCAGCATTTGTATTTGCACTTTGTTATGAGATCTCTGACTGCATATTAAAAACAGGACTACTTGCTGAAAAGTATCCAAAAACCTCAAGAAAAGTATAAATGTAAACATAAATATTACCTAAAAAAATTGATTTAACAAATCTTATCTCAAACAATCCCTAATAAAAACCTATAGTGAAAAGATGGAAAGATACAGAGGTTTTGATTTTTTTTTTATTCAGTAATATAGTAGAGTCAATAATGTTAATTTCTACAAGTTGTTTCTATAGGTATGAAATATTTTATTCAGAACTGGTTAAACATGCAGGAAGATATTAATACCATATCTATAGGGAACTCAGCCCACTATTTTGAGTGATAAAAAGCAGAGCGTTGTAAAGTTGGTACAATGTGCAATGTGCTGCCATCCACCTCTGCCCACATTAGTGACTGACAGCAAATCTTCCTTTAGGAGGCAGGGCTTATGAAAATCCTGGTAGATATCCTCAGAGAGAAATAAATATCAGGGAAAATGCACACACACACTCAGCATACATAGAATTATCCTTTTTTTTTAATAAGAATTGGACTAATTATTTCTGACTAAGAAAATTGATTTGCTGCCAGGTATCAGTAGTTGCCTATGGACATAGACTTTAACAAAAACTAAATGTACATATATGAGACAGAAAAGCACAACTGAAAATGTAGGCATTTGTGATAGATCTTTTATTTATAGCAAAATATAAACTGTCCTGATAATCAGATAAAAGTCAAGTTGTATGGAAAATCTTGAAATTAGGTGCCAGATGTTATTTTAGAAATGTTAGGTACTTCTTTTTAAATGTGTCTGTTGTTTCACTTGGTCACATCCAATACCTGGGACCTCCTCCTTACATTGCTTTCATTGACACTTTTTTTTTTTATTAACACTGTAGTTAATTATAAAAGGTGTCAGGCTATAGCCTTTGAAGATACCTCTTTCTATGTTATAACTCTTAGCTTTTCAATTCACAGGGTAAGTCTCTGCCTATCACTGAAAGCTAGTTAGCATGAAGGCAAAGGGCTGTATTCAGGATTAGGTCTTGCCAAATGAGACCTGTGACAAAATCCCATTAAATTTCAACAATTTTCAGTGGCTTTCATTTGCCTAGCACCTTATTACCTGTCAGATTACATGCTTTTTCCTCCTTATTGATTTCTGTCTCATTATTTGTTGGACTAATTTCTAATATCTGCCATATTGACTGCTGCATTTTGACTGTCCATAAATTTGTCTTCTAAGTCCCACATTTATGACTGCCTTATTACTTGTCTTAATATTATCTGCAATATTATCTAATGTTGTCTTTCTATAGATTTACTGGTGTTTTCCTATTCCTCTTAAGGCAGTTATCTGTCTGACTCTCCTTTTTGCCTTTCCATTTATCTCTCATATTTTTCTCCTTCATCTTCAATTTCTTCAAGCTTTCTTTAGTTTGTGACAATGGATACTGAGCTATTGATTTTTCAAGCCTATAATAGAGTCATAGGATGATGCCTTTTTCCACTGTCCAGCTAGGTGTCTGATGTATTTTCTCATTTGACTTGTACAGCCTACCCTTAACTCTACCCTCTTTCTTCCAGGGAGGGAATGACATCTTCCCCAGCTTAAACAGCAGTGTGAGGAGGAAAAAAAAAAAGAAAAAGCTTTTCAATATATGTTGTAATCTTGTTTGAAGCATTTTATTTATCTTGTTGAAGATAGGAAAAAAATGTTATGACTCAGGTGGCCATTTATTTATGTATGAATAGCAAAAATCTCAAATGGAGAAGACTTCATACTCCACCCATTCACTAAAACATATTTGAACCAGTGGCTCAAAGAAATTCAAATTAAAAAATCATTCTTTCGAAACAAAACCTAGGGAAAAAAATTACAAAACAGAAAAGGAATAGGTAAATACATTCATCAGATAAAAAGTGTCAGATAAAAGCTTTACTGATCACTGTCATTGTCTGTGCCTCTCATTCTTTACAGGTAAATTCTTCATAGTGGAACATATAAGACTACAGCATCTGATGGACACTGATATATCTTGCGTTTTGTTGGTATTTTTTTATTTTTGTTGGTATTTTTCTTTTAGCTCTTGGAAAGTATGTTTTGGAACTAAGCTGGTTGCTGTCTTTTGAAAAATGATGTGTTCTTTGGGCTTACAAAAAGCTCAATCTCTCTGTCGTGACAAATATTCATAAATTAAACACATTACCCAGTGTACTTTCACAGTTTGCTTAAGAAGATTCTTATGTTTGTGAGATCAGTGAATTTTTTTTCTCTTTTAAATTTTTCAATCCCTTTCTATTATTAAATTTATCTTTCAACTGTTGGCCTGGAAGTATTTATTTTGATTTCAGCTGTGAAGTTTGAAACTGTTCACTTAGAAGCTTGAACATTTTGGGGTCACCTCATGCACAATGTAAAAGGGAGGAGGAACACATCTCTAGCTTGTTGCACATGGCTTTCAGCCATTGTTTTTCATCTTTTTGGATGCTGTCTCACAAGTTTGACAAATACTTGGTTGTATAGTGAGATTTTAGTGCTGCACTTTTATACACTAGTAACAGTTCTGGAAACCCTGGCAGTACCTACATCATATGTTCTGATTCAGAACACAAAAACAGTGAGTGGGTATTAAATTAAATATTTAATTTAAAATGTATTTGAATTTGTCTTTCTTCTTTCATACCTTATGCCCTCTAAAATTTTTATTTTAAGGTTGTTTCTTCTCTTTGGATCTGTGAGAATTTTTCCTGTGTCTCTGAATGCCCCCATTCAGTTTTTTCTCACATTCACTACCAAGTTCAAAGATCTATTCTTGCTATTGAAAGTACCACTCACTTCCTTTTCTTCTTGAAATAGTTTCTGGCTTTTTATTGTTCCTCAAGTTATCTCAAACTACTCTTGCTGCATTGTCCTTTTCTAATAATTTTTATAGTATGGGTTTTTTGTGTGTGTTTGTGACCGCCAAATGTTCTTTATCTGGGTTTATCTTTTTATCATCAGTAATCTGATGAATTAGTCCTCTTTTTGGTGCATGTAATATATTGTTTTTGATAACACAAGGAAGATGTGCTGTAAAATACACAAATACTAAACTGAAATGGTAATATTGGAAACTGAGTTAATAATTATATATCTGTATCTTCTTTGTATGGGACTCAATTTCCTCTTTCTTAAGGAAAATAATTTTTCAGTAATTTTATGGAGGATGCTTCATACAGTTATGAAACAACTGATGCTTCATAACTTTCTGCCGTGTATGCAGACAGTTAAAATGTACTCTAAAAAAATAGTCTGTCATTTCCCAGGTAATGAAAAATATAGGATGCATGCTGTCAGCAAAATTACTCAATTCACCTGTGAAGATGCCCTGAGAATAAAATTGTTTCTCTGTTTTTTTAAGCTTTATATGTTCTATAATAAATGTGGTTTCTTCTCTATGTTAATCTGGGCCCTAAGCTCACACATACTGGGACATTTTATTTTGGTCAGTCACAAACATATACATCAAATATCAAGTGATTGAATGATGCTCTTTGCACCACTTTAAACAACTCTATATCTTTCCAAGCAATTTTTAGTAAAGATTTTTAATCTAATTTTAATTAACAACTAAATTGTTAATTAAATGCTAATTTAATTTAACAATTTAATATAAAAATGCTAATTTAATTTAACAATTTTTAATCTAAACAGTTTGATTGCACACATTTTTTAAAGTAAATATTACACAGTGTCACACCTGTAGTGTACTTAACCTTTGTCAGATATTTTTCCTTTTCCTGTACTCCCTACTACATATGTTATCCTTGCTTTCTGGAAAAAATCATTTAATCTGTTGTAATTTTTAAATTTCTAGGCATTTTTATCTGATAGAAACCAATACAGCCTACGCAACCTATACCATAGCTCACTAGGCTGGTAGATGAAAGTTAAGTTAAAGATGAGGAACTCTGGTTCAGAGCTAGCTTGCAGTTCTTATACTGACTTATTTCACAATGCATTGGACCCCTGGTTGACCACAAAAAATTAAAAATTTTTCATGCTAACCTTGACTAGTTGAAATACCTCATCCTAAAACATGAGTGTTGCAAAGATTAATTTCTGTAAATGGTTCTGAATAGGAAGACTCTTTACTATGATAATGTAGCTCTTAAATTGTAATGGGCATAAGTAATTAACATCCTGTTTTAACATATTTTTTTACTTTGATAGTGTTTCTGTGTATAAATCTCCACTGCCTTGTGGTGTGATAACTTTATTCTTTCTGCCTTATTATTTTTTGTTTCAACTAAAATAATTCTCACAGCAAAGGATTTTCAGTATGTGTGGCAGTTAAGTTATTACATTCAATTAGTCACTTGTGTCATCTCAGTCAGGGTAAAACATGTTTAGTAGCAAACAAAAACTAGAAAACTGACATATCTTTTGCCTTTAAGAAATTATATAGTAAAGCCACAGCAGTGAAAGCTCATACAATAAAATAAATTACTTTCATGATAGGATACCAAAGGTTTTCTACCAGTTTCACTCCAGGTAATGACAAACAAACCATGACAGGATAATTGGCATTGCAAGTTGACAAAGATCAATGATTTTCTTTTATTATGGCAGGTAAACAGCCTTCAGAGATTCTACCACAGAAAAGTCCTATTGGTCAAATAATTTTCACAAAAAATATCACTGCAGACTTTTAGTCATCAAAACAATTTTTCCGAAATTGCTTTGGAAAAAAATGACATGTAAATTTACACAAAGAAAGTACATTTCTTTAGTTTATTCTCAGGCTGGCAGTCTGAGGCTTAACTTGAGCCTTAATCCCTTTTAGCTGAAAGCTCCTTTAGCTGGAAGTTCATCTGCCAGCAGTCTGTCAGTCCAGCTATTTCTCATGTCAGCTACTGATGAACAATTACTGGCACATTAATCCTGTATCACTTCCTCACAGACTGGGCTTTGTCTGGGTATGAACAGAATGAGATGAGATGTAGCAACTGTTTTGGACTGTCTAGGGGTAGTGAGGAGGAAAGGAAAAATAAAGTTTAAGGAATATACATCATTAAAAAGGACTCTGACCTCTTTGAGCATGAATTAGTAAGATCATAAGAAACTATCATCAAAATATTTTCAAGTTTATAGTGGAAGTATGGGAATGAGTTCCGAAAAATTAAAAAAGCTTTAATTTTTAAATAGGCTGCTGCAACCAAGTAGAAAGAGTCATTCACAGAGGCAAAAAATACAAATTTCTTTCTGTAATGTGACTCTAATTCAGTTCTTACTTTTTGTTTTTTCTTAACTATATAAATATATTGCAAATTAGGAAGTATTTGTGAACCTCAGATAAAAAACAGCTCTCAATGCAGCAAACTGGATCTTCCACTGAATTTTCCCTCATTCTAAATCTTAGCTTTTCAGAAGGGATTAATTTAAGGTGTAGAAAATAAAGCCATCATTTTAAACTTTTATAAGTGCATCAACTTTATTTTGATTTTAATTTAAGTGATTAACTAATTAGATTAATGTTTTGCTGGTTATTAAAATAAAATTTCAAAAATTATAGTGCACACATGTTTTATAAAGTAAAAGTGCAGTATACTGTGCTGACCTTTCCAATATTCTGAATAATGATTGTTGTTGTATTTCTCTTCTTCTATTAAGGAGCTCTAAACGTACAAAAGAGATTATATAAGAGCAATCAACTTAATAACTCTAGCAGAACAATGCTAAGCTTCTAGCCTGACCTAAAGACAAAAATGAAGGTGAGAGGGAAAAAGAAGTAAACTGTTCTTTTCCAGAAGAAAATGCTTATATGAAAATAAGAAATTATTATAAGAAAATGCTCTGTGTTTCGGAGTATTTTGACATATGTGTAAAAATTAGTTATTTAGCAATATTTCTCTCACACTCTATTGTTATCACTCAGTTCCAGCCACAGCTGATTTGTAGCAGGCTTAGATTTTAGCATCACATGATCTTCAGAACTGATTGTTCATTCTGAAGAGCCAAGTTATGAACTTAAAATTTTAAGATTTGTGTTTCGGTAGCTGTAGACCCAAAGGTATCAAAACAACCACTTATACTGTCACATCTGATCCAGTCAATGTTTCAGCTACAAATACCCATGGAGAGGGCTGTCATTTTATAGATTTTGATGCCCTATCCCTGTTTTTTTCCTTACAAATTTTTTGATACCTGAGGGAAATACTGCACAAAAATTATTTAGTTAACTATTACAAACACATTATTAGTAAATGGCACTATCATAGGATCTTTCCTGCAAGGCAGAAAAAATCATGTCTTTGGCTTTAAAAAACCCCATATTTCTGTTTTTCTTGGAAAAATATGGCTGCATCTGGTTTATAATACAGAACAAGTTACAATATTATAAGAATCTTACAACATTATAATAATTTTATAGAGTTGTAATATTCCAAAGAGTTGATTTTAAATAGTTTCCAACAAGCTGGAAGAGTTTTCAAGACTTTGGGTTTAATTGTTTTCACACACAAACTGTTTGCCATTATTTTGTGATACTTTCAGTCACACCTCGTGTAAATGAATAAAAGTGGGTGGCTGGTTTCTTGACCATTCCTCTTTCTCCTGCTCTATTGCAACCTGTACATAACTCTTAGTCAAACAAGGAGAGAACTCAGTGGTAAGTCTTAAAAAAGCTGTAAAAGATTAAACTTGGAACTTAGAAAACTAAACAGTCAATGACATACATAAATATAAGAGTCAAATTTAACATTTTTATGGCAACATAAAAATCTTTATCATAGCTAAAAATGAGAACCTTAGGAATGTGTTGTGCATTTGTTCAGTATCGGGTACAAAGAGGGATGGTGGGAACAGAAAAAATAGTTTGTGATCTACACCTCAAAGAGGATGATTTATTCCTCTTGGAATAAATTTTTCTTCATACAACCTCCACAAGGAGGATGCAACTATATATAGCCTGTAACTTTTACTTTTCTGGGAATATATGGGCTTTTGATGTGACACTTGGGAGTTCTAGAATCAACAATGAAACTACCTTCCTAAAATATCTCATTAATTTAGTCCTTTCAGTTTGTTTTTTTTTTAATTTAAATAAATTATTAATTTCTGCAAAATGAGGAGAATTATAAGCATCAGTTGCTTTTCTGCTCTATCTCAAAGTTGTGTCTTTTTAGTATAAAAGAACACACATGTTGGAACATTCTAGCATACTTATTTTAAAACCTATTATGGAGCAGTTTGTCATATGGACTACTGCAATAGTTTAATGATGAAAAAGCTGCCAGCTGTGAAATTGTAAAATAATCAGTATAACTGAATATGTTTAAGTGTGGAAAACTATTTTTTTCTCACATATGATTAAGAACAACTATCTAACCAAGCTCTATTTTCAATTTCACATCATTTATTAGGTCAGGAATTTACCAATCATAAGCATCTCAAAAACATTCAGATCCCTACATTAAACCACTGTCTGTTTCCTTGAATGAAAATGACATGACACAGTGCCATAAGAGCCCATGACCAGAATCTGAACCCATCTTATGCATACTCAAGTATGCATAAGATATCCACCCTAATAGTGACTCACCCTATTAGTGACTTTGCCTTCAAGAGGATCTATCTTGTAAGTAGCTGACAAAGGTCATCAATACCATCTTTAATCAAATTTGCTTTTTCAGTGGAGGATAATAGAGGTTTTTGAATAAAAAAATAGAAAAAAAGAGAAAAAATTATGATGCACAAAAGGTACTTGGAGGACTTCTACCCACAGCAGAAATTCCATCATTTTTGGCAGTCATCTTTAAACAGACTTAGATATGATATGGTGGCTATGAGAAGTATTATACTGAAATATTTCTGTGACAGTCATGCTGTCTTGGGTGCAAAATGAAATGTGCAGTTTGAAGACTTAATTCTGCATAATCCATTTCCCTGTAAGTAGAGCCCTCAGTTCTTACCCTGAATGTATGACTTTCTGTATGACTCCCTGAACACAATGGTATTTTAACTCAGACTGTGTAATAACCAGTGTCTCATAGTTTGTTGACAAACTTTTGATTTCTTGTGTAATTAAACTTCAATGAAACACCAGTAAATTTTCACATATCTATAAATGGAATTCTCAGGGAAATGGAAGCCTTGCAAAAAGATATTGCTGTACCTTGAGAGTCAGCACAGATTGTGAAAAGTCAGCCAATTTTATTAAATATGCCATTGACATACATAAGAATCTCTTATAGGAGAATAGGTGCCAGCGATGGAGAGAGATGGGGAGACCAACTTGGTGATCAGAATCCAATTTATTGTGGGATACAAATGCTTATATACTATTTCAGGGAGACTAGTAATGTGTACTACAATAATTAGGTTGAAGTCACATACACAAACATGCATATAACAACATCTCTTGCTTGCAGAGTTTAATGGAATTTTCTTTATCTGGTAGACCCATTTGATTTAATCTTCTTGCAATCTAGGTCTAATTTTCAAAGTTCTGTTTGCTTTTACCAAGGCATCCTGTTATCAAATCTCTTATGTTAACCCGGTCCAAAGTCCATCATCTGTCTTGTGTCCTTCAACATTCCAACCAACAGGTTCTTTAGAAAGTTCACAAGATGCTCTTAGTAGAGTTCATGAACTGTAAGTCTCCTAGCTCTGCTCAGACCTTGATGCTGCGCAAGCTCTGCTCAGCAACATCTAGAAGTGGTGATGACATTATTAGGAGTGTTTTGGTCACAAATCTGAAACACAATACCATAGAGGATGCTATGAGGAAAGCTCACTCCATCCCGTTCAGACTCAGAATTGCTGGAAGTGTTGCTCATACTAAAGCCAGAGACTTGGGTTTGACAGGTGTAGCACTCAGTGGATAAGGAATTGGATAGATGGTTGCACTCAAAAAGCTGCAGTCAAGGTCTCCAAGTCCATGTGGATGTTATTGATGAGAAACATTCCTCAGGGGTTGGTGCTGGGACAAACAATGCAATGCCACCTTTGTCAGCATCAGAGACAATGGGATCAGAGCACCCTCAGCAACTTCACCAACACCAAGCCATGAGGTGCAGCCAACATGGAGGGAAGGAATGCAATCCAGAGGGACTTTGATAAGCTTGAGAAGTGGGTTCATGGGAATCTTATTCATTTTAGAAGGCCAGTTGTAAGATCCTGCGGCTGTGTTGGAACCATCCCAAGCACAAGTACAGTCTGAGTGTAGAACGGATAGAGAGCAGCTCTAGAGCGAAGGACTTGTGGATGTTGGTGGATGAAACGTTTGACATGATGTAGCAATGTGAACTGGCAGCTCTTAAAGCCAACCTGGGCTGCATCCAAAGCAGCCTGTGCAGCTGGGATGGCAAGGGAGGGGATTCTGCCCCTCTGCTCTGCTCTGGTGGGACCTCACCACCCAGCTCTGGGGCCCCCAGCATAGCAGGGACATGGATCTGCTATAGCAAGTCCAGAGGAGAAACAGGAAGGTGATCTGAGGTCTAGAGCACTTCTGTGAAGACAGGCAGAGAGAGAGCTCAGCCTGGAGAAGGCTCTAGGGAGGTCTTCCAGCACCTCTCAGTACCTGAAATAAACAGCTGGTGAGTGACTTTTACAAGGGCATGTAGTAATAGGAAATGGGGAATGGGATTAAATGGAAAAAGTCTAGGTTTAGATTAGGTTTTTGGAAGAAATTCCTTACCGTGAGGGTGGTGAGGCACTAGGACAAGTTGCCCAGGGAAGTTGTGGATGCCTATTCCTGGAATTGTTCAAGACCCTAGGCTTAATAGGGATTTGAGCCACCCTGTCTGCTGCGAGTAATCCCTATTTATGAGGCTGAATTGAAACTAGATGATCTTTAGAGTCCCTTCCAACCCAAATTATTCTGTGATTCTATGATAAAAATTAGCAAAACAAGAATTGATAGCTTTTCAGCAGCTCATTTATCAAATGTATTCAAGGTGCATAGTAAAGTCTGACTGCATATAGTGTCCTAATTTCCACACTGAGTTTGTCTCAGAAAATAGTTTCTATGTCTCATCAAATCACTGGAGAAAAACAGAAACCTGGGAGCCAGAAAGTAAAAAAAAAAAACCGCTTCTGAACTGTTAAAAGGTGAGTTGTTTTCAGTTTTCCAGACTATGTTGAAAGCAATGGCTGCAGATACAATATGCAGGATCAATCTGGAAAGTACAAAGGCAAGTTAGCTTGTGAGTGTACAGATGACAACAAAAGTAAATGGGTTAAGGCCTACAAAGCATTTTATTCCTCTCTCTATTTTTTCTTGTTACTGTCAGCTCTCTATATGAACTGTGAATGCTGCACTACAGGGATGTCCTGTTACTTCTGACCCCATTTCAAGGACTATAATTATTTAATAACATCACAGATAACATAATTAGCTCCTCAAATCTGGGTTAGTTGCATGACATATTTAACAGACAGACCCAGAATAACTCTCCCCTGTGAGACACGGTGCTGTAGGAAAAGGAGAAAATAATATCAGAATAAGTGCATGAATAATATTCTGCAATATTAAGACATCTGTTTCACTGCAAGCAAGTGACATGTTCTGGAATTTTAAAGTGTATACATACTTGGTTTTTTGTTGAATAAAGATAATTCATCAGACCAGAAATATCTATTCAGTGGAATTAATTAATGGTATAGTCAATGTCCTTGTTAAATTCATTATGTATTAATTTCCCTCTGCCTTTTTTTTTCATAATTTATCATTATTATTTGGTTTATTGATGTTTACCTAGTCCTTTACATTCCTGACTTTTTCCGCCCTCATTAACAAAGGTGCAGGACAAAATTTGGCTGACTGAAGTTCATCACTGGTGCAGCAATGCCATGGAGGCCTTACTGCAGGCATATCTGTCACTGCTGGGGTCCTGCAAGGGCTATGGATGCTCCACCAAGTGTCAAGCAGGAACAGGAGAGGCAACAGAGCAGTCAGGAGATACAAGGCTTTATGTCTGTACATCTGCTGTTGGGAAGTTAGGAAACATCCCATCAAGAGATAAAGGATCAAGAGCATGTGTTTGTGTGCATTGTATTTGCAGTTTTTACACTTTTTACAGAGGAAGTCAATGTCTCAGCACAGTTCTTTGCAGCATTCATAAGATGCAAGACACTTGCAAAGAAGGGACATCATCAATGCAAATGCTGCACAGAAGATAAATAAAACTGCAACATGTACATATTGACATCTGAGCAAAAATTATTTCACACAATTTTAATAGGCCACAGTGAGCTGATGCAGCAAATAAAAGCAGTCACATTTCCCATAAACCACCTTTGACAGTTATATTTCCTCAGGAGAATACATAAATGAATTAAAAAACACTTTTTCTTAAATGTGTTATATGAAGAAATAAACCTAAATGTACCAAACAAAGTGCAAAATGTGTTTGATCTCCATTATCTGTATGCAAACACAAAGTGCTCTCTGGTAGGGGCTGTTCAGAAAACAACCCAAAAAAAGAAAGAGGCAGCAATTTGGAAATCACTCTGTTATTTGAATTTACTTTTTAGATCAAAAAGCTCAAATTATTTTTGCAGGGATACATACTGCTCATGGCTACAAGGAAGCAACTGCACAGTGTAAAATATTCATCCAGAGCATTTAACTAAAGCCAAAAAGCCGAAAAGCTCTTTGGACTGCTCACATTTGAGCCTGACTAGCAACAAAAGTATTATTTCATTTCTGGCTCCTCTTCATATAAATACACACTAAATACACACTAAATACTTTCAGAGAGCATATTAACTTCACATTCTGAATAAATGAAAGTATATGAATCCAAACTACTTTTTGCCTCCACCAAACAAATCAATTTTAAAAAATCTAAATAAATCATTGTATCATAACAAAAATTAAATTGATTTCTACTACCCAGGTGACTATTCTGAACATGGAGAGGAAATAAGAAAAGTTGTAGAAATGTGTAACAGAAATATGTGATAAGATAAAAAATCATAACTGTTCTGGTCAATTTTTTATTTTAAGAAAAAAGTGTCAAATTCCATAAACTTCTTCAGAGACTAGCTATTACTATTGATTTTACACAGAAAACATTCAGATATTGTAGCAATAACTCAAATTTTAAAAAGCCCTTAGAGATAAAATTTATTTGTTGCTAATCAACCAAGTATTTAAACACATAGAGAGCATGAAACCTTGAAACCTTAAGCACAAGTGTGGGTGTGGTTCTTCTGTTTCAAAATTACCTGAGTGATGAAGTACTTGTGTCCAGAGGCACCCTGTTAATGTCACAGCTTTCATTTCTGAAAGAGTAATATCTCCTACTTATATTTAAGAAAAATTCAATTTTTTCACAAAACAAACCAGATTTACAGGACTTAGTATAAGATACTCTTCCTCTTGTGTACAAAAAGGCCAGGCAAAGAGCAATTACAAAATATAATTTCAACAGTTTCATTATGTATGTAAACAGATAACATCTGATTCATGTTTATCTATAGTATCCATATTGCTCAATTTTAGGTAAACACAAAATAACAAACAATGACATTTTCTTCACAAAAATTGTAATGGAGTTCTTATGCAGAACAGATTTTGAAGGAAGTGACAGCTGGTTTCCAAGAGAAAAGAATTTATTCTTGGATGCCTTTTTTCCCAGAGAAGCTTATAGGTTAAAAAGATAATTCAGTAATTTTTCTAACATATTGCACTCCTCATAAACTAACAGGATTTAAAATTACAGTCAGTCTGAGAAACTGGTAACAAACTAGACAGGATGTGAGACATTTTAGAAAATTATGATTTTTTAAATTTTTTTAGAGAAGAATTGTCCTCCAGAGACAATGTTTCAATCATAACTAGCTCAGCATATTAATTTTGGATCTCATATCATGTTTTTCAAATCATATATGAAACTAAGAATAGAACAGGACCTGCACCTGTAGATGGGTAGAAAATGTCACAATTTGTTATGCTTCCTGATAGAAACAAAAATAAAAAACTAACATGTAAGCCCTTATTGTAAATTCAATCTGAAGTGGGATCCATTAGCAAAGTTATGAATCCTGAAGAAAAGATGATCTGCAGACTTCAGGTCATTCAGAATTTCAGAAAACAAACAGCAGGTTCATCCCTGAAGGCCTGGATTACAAACACGACAGATGCTTCAGAAGTAGAACTAGAAATAGAGATTTTCCCCCTAAACATTTCTAGAACATGTAAGTACAAACATTTTAGCAAATTTTTAGCTCCCCTCTACACCTAACCAAAAGATAGTTCTGACCAATTGTCCATTAAATGCATTTACTGTAATTCATTTTGTCTTTGACAATGGCTTTAGGTGTCAAAAGGTGTAGACAAGCATAAGTGAGAATAAGGACAGGATGCAGAAGCTGACATTTTGAAAAATATAAAAAAGAGTGGAGCAGGGTTAACTATACTCATGCCTTTTGTTCTTTTTGCCAATGGCTGCTGATTAAGTCACTCTTAATTCTGTATATTTAACACTTGATGCCAAGTAGATGTTACAAGAAGCAAAACCGACAGGGACATTTACATTCATGTTACTCTCTATATTTTGTGATTTTTTTTTTTCCTTCCAGGTCCATTGCTTAATTTAGGTTATCCCATGCAGGGCCACTGTCAGTTGAAAACTTACCCTCAACTGCATTCACTGGAAGGCATGAAGTGACTGCCTTCCTTAACATGAGATCTGTGGGCGAATGAGGCTTGAGACTTCACAGCTTTTTCTCAGGGTTAAACACCCAGATGACTAAGAAGATCTTTCAATAACTGCCTTCTATCTGAAAGACAACTGGCTAATCTCTAATGGTTTGGGGTTTCTTTATATTAAAGCTGCTAAAATTAAATTTCATTACATTTGTTGTAAAATTATTTATGCTAAGTAATCTGGTTAAGATCGTCTGTTTTTTGAAAGCTTAATGGATACCCGAGATGTGCATTTTCCTTCACTGCAAGACTTCACTACAGTTTGTATAGTATACTTTAAATTCTTAATATCATAATAAGAAAATACCACACTGAAAAAAGTCTGTGGAAACTAGAAAAATATTTGGATATGATATGCCTATTTGTATAGCACCCTCCCATCCCTCGTTTTATGCTATGACACTACTGAGCTAACTGCATATATTTACTAAAAATGCATGGTGTTAGATATTGCACATGTCCACAAAGATAATTTCTTCATGAAAGCAGATATTTCGAGAGAAATATAAAACTCTATTCTTCCAGTTCTTAGATCATAGGTTTGGAAGTACAATTTCTTGTTTACTTCATCATCTATTACAGGCCAGCAGATGTAACACACCATGTTTTATTATTGTTCACTCTTCTTGGAACACTGCATTTCCTTCCTTTGGTTTTAGTAGAGATTGCTACACAAGACAAAGTTAATGAATCTCTAGAAACTATTTCGAGCAGTCAAAATAATTAGATCGGCTTTAGAAAAATCAAAACAACTTCTTGGAAAAATTAATTTGATGATTTTTTACAAGAGACTTTCAAAATTCCATCTTAGAAATTGTTCCAAGAAACAGAATAATTATAGTTTGCCATTAGCAGTAAAAATCACATACACTAAATAGTAGAATATTATTATAATATATTATAAAGATATTATCAGATATTATAAACCACACTCACTTTAATTAAACCTAATTATATAATAATTATAGTGCAATGCAATACATGAAAATTACATCGTGTAATGCCCCAAGAAATTAAATATTTAGATGTTCTTCCAAATAAGCAGAAAGAGATGTATACTGATATTGACTTCCAGTAAATTCTGGTGTGCATGTCTGTGAAGATTCAAAATATTTTCAGGATGGGCCAAGGGAAGGCACTGATCTGGGGCATTGGTGGCATGTTCCACAGGCACAATGTTAAATTTCTAGCAGTACCTGCTTTATGCTTACGTTACCTGGTAGAAGACCATCGGCCACATCAAAATGGCTGGGGTGGGATTTTGTGCTATTATTTAGAAATGACTGTCTATTTGAACATTGTTATTGGAGTTTTCTCTGGATACAGAACTTCTGTTTGTAGAATTGGCTATGCTGCAACCTGCCTACCAATCTTGTAGCTGCTTTTGTGTTTTCTTCACAGAAGGGTGAGCACATGGTGCAATCATCTTGGATCAGTCTGACGAGCCGAGTATTGCAGAGAAGCATTAACACTGCAGTGTTATTTGTAGCCTACAGAGATTTATAACCTCTGTGGAACACAGAGCAAGGTATTACTTTTCCAAAATAACAACTAAAATAATTGATACCACTCTTTTATTTGTAAAGGCAAAAAGATACCCGTCTTAATCTCTCAGCTAATGTTAATCATATGAGCAACATCAGCTCAAAAATATACACATTTTGCATATACAACATAATCTATTTAGCGATCTTGGCCTCAACAGACACAGTCAAGACAATTGCAGTTTCTAGACTATCTTTCTGGTTTCAAAAAGCATAGCATGGTTTGCTTTTTAATCTTTTAAGGAGCAGTATCCTAAAAGACATTTAAGCATGGACTTGTCTTACAAATATAAAAACCTTAAAAATTCATAAACCAGAGAGAATAAAAAAATGGGTCAGTGTCAGGAATAGATTAATTTTTCAACACAAGAATTCAATTCTCCAGCACACTCTTTCCAGGACCCTTTGAAGTAAACACCAGTAAAATTGGAACATGTTTGAGTTCAGAATTTGCCTATTACATTTTTTAATGGAGCTGCTTTTGAGTACAAAGGAAATTAATGAGTCCTTTAAAACTACATCATTTTATGTTTTGCTTTGAACATACGGTTACACTGAATGGCAAGGTTTGTGAAGACTGGAATAAACAAGAAAGAGTAAGTGTCTATGTCTCAGCAGTTCAAAGGAATACCATGGGGAGCCTGCATCAAACCACGAAGTCCCTTCGTTACCATCATTTCAAGCAGATATTTGGGGTGTGTAATTGCAAAGGGGGGTGGGGGGATTAGCTTTTAAATTTTTTAATTATTTTGCTCTTTTTGAAACACCATGAAGGTTATGCAAATGTATAAAACCATGTTTAACATTAACCATGAATCAATTATAGGAAGTCTGTCCTTCAAAAAGTCATACAAACTTCAACTCAAACTATATGGAGATTCATGAAGAAAAGACCACTACATTTAGCACTGTCATGCTTTTAAATCAATTTTGTAGGAAGGCTACTTGTACCACATTCCTTTTAACTGTACAAACCACAGTCTTGTTTTCAAAAACAATTTAAATAATACTGTACTAATTGTGCACTCAAGTTGCTTCTACAGTGCTCACCACAAAATCCAAGTCACCCCAGGCGGATTTGGATAAGCCAACTTACTTACAATTTGTTGCACTGTTTTTCTGATCTGTCCTCAGAATATTTGTTAAAAACTTAATTCCATATTCCTAATTTATTGGAATTTGATCAATTAAAAAAATCAAAGAAAAATAAATTCTAAAAAAAGTTATTTTAGGAAAGCCTGTTATACCTGTTCATCAAGAACAAAACAGCTAGGGAGAGTAGCACACTTCAGACAAAATAAAAATATCTTACCTCAAGCTTCATAACTCTAATAAAAAATGTTCAATAAAGCATCCTATTATGAAGGTCATAGCCATGAGTAGATGAACATCTATACTTATATTTATAATTATTTACTGACATTATTTACATACGGTTAACAATAAATTATGGTGAGGTAAATATTTTTTTTTAGCAGTAAAAAAATAGCTCCATTAAATGCTGGATTTCTCTTTTCTCATTGATGCTTGATTTCTATTTTATGTGAGTACTTTTTCTGAAAGAACTACTCCAAAATCCATGCTGATGTACTCAAAAGTGGTATGAACAGGACTAATAGTTTTTCCTGTCTTTTTTTTTTTTATTCTATTTGAATACGCACACAGAGTAAACAAAGCTTTGGAATAGGCACATGGCAATGATCTGCTTTTTCATTGTCACAGTGGGTAAAAGGATTATGGGTAGGTTTTACATCTCAGCCAGAACACTGTCAAGACAATTTTCCATACATACATGCAAACATACAAAGTAGAAATATGCCTATGCTTCACTAAAGAGTATGCTAAAAGCAATTAATCTCTCCTACACACTTGGTTTGAACAGCTTAAAGATTATTTATTATTAATTTTCATCTTCTAACATTTTCCTCTAAAAAATGAAGAAGTTATTTCATCATATTTTTGTATGTAAGGCTTTGAGTATAATTGAATCACAAAATCAATTTGCATGTTCTTTTTCTCACCCAAGGCAACTGGTCCTGGGGTAGCTTAGCACACTAGGTTTTGCTCTGGCCATGAGTTTGATGAAAAGATTGCCAACTTGAAACTAAAGAATGGCCTAAGAGGTTTCATACCCATCAGCCATACTTCTATTGAATTCTGTTCACTGTGAACATAAATCTGACTCAAAAGTTCATCTATGGACAATCAACACCATATATCAGTGCCAATCTCTTAACTTTTCTCTTTTTTCCACTAGTAAGTGAATTATTAGAAGTAATTTCTCAGGGCATGAGGGCATGTCTCTTTAGATCAAAGCTTGGAATGAACCTTTATTATTTACAATTGCACTTCTTCATAGCCTAATAGTGCTTACATCATTTAATTGTATTATCAGCAGATTAACTACATAATACTGAAAAATTTTTGTACTTTATGCAAATCTTCCTATAGAAGAAATCTTGGATCACATTTTTTGTTTAATTGTATTGTTAATAACTTCACTGGAATCAATTAAATACCTTATTTTTAATAATGTTGTAAATTATTTTTTCATAGTGAAAGATGGAATATATCAAAATATATTAATAATATATTACTCATAAATAATACATCTAGCACACAAAGATAGGGTATAAATAAGAATATATATAATTGTATCCAGCAGAAGAAAACAAAAGAATATCAATTTTTGTTTTCCTTCCCTGCCATTAAAGAAAAACTTCAAAACAATATCAATTTTTGTTTTCTTTTTTTTCCTTCCCTGCCTATAAAGAAAAACTTCTTGCCCTTAGTTTTAAATATCTTTGAAGCTGGCTTATCCATTGTAATGTCCCTGTGGGCTGTACATATTCTGTTCTAAAAAATAATTAAATATATGTTGATCTATATGATGCTAATGAAACTGGAAGTAAATGTCTTTGTACAGAAAAAGGAAATATAATTCATTCATAAGGCACACCTACTTTCAGAATGGCCCAAATAGCCTCCTGAACAGAAATGTAGAGCATACTCAGAGCTAAAGTGTGGCTCTGCATCACCAGGCAGGGAAAGCCTGAGACTGTGTGGCAGCTCTTTAAGTCTGCTGGAGGATGAGTTCCCCCATGTTGTTGCTGGCCTTTGGATGAAGTTTTGCCAGACTGCTACTCCTATCAGGGTAAAAAGAAACAAAACCCTTTCATAGGCATGTTATGCTTAGACAACAACATAGAAATCAGTATAAAATCCAGCCTGGTTGTTATTTACACTTATTACACCTTATTACCATGCTTTATTATTCTTTTCCTTGTGGATGAATCATCTTTTCTTTAACTCTGTTTCAAATCCTTCATGCCCAAAGCTTCAATATTCAAGGTCACAGATATATCACATTATATATATATATATATATATATATATATATATATCCATGGTACAAAATACTGTATTGTTTGTCAGATTGTCACAAGAGCTAAGGATCTGACAGATACTTGTAGTTGCCTTAAGTTTGGCTTCTTCTTACACCAAGAAGTAAATATCTACAGTTACCCACAGCTCTACAGTTTCAGCAATAATGAGTGGCAACTCAGGGAGTCAGATTCAGATATTGTAGTATTTTACAGCATAGAAACTTCTTCTTAATATAAAATGAGATATCTTTTTTAAAATCCCTCTTATTCTCTCAATATTTAAAATCCATGTCAACTCAAAACAAGGGTGTGGACCTGGTAAAGATGGTCCAGGGGATGGCCATGAATGTGATCTGAGACACAGAGCACCTCTTCTGTGAAAACAGGCTCAGAGACCTGGAGCTCTAGGGCCTGGAGAAAAGAAGGCTCCAGGGAGACTTGACTGCAGCTTTCCAGTGCCTGAAGGGGGCTTGTAAAAGGGAAGGAGATGGATTTTTTTATACAGGCAGGACAACAGGCGATGGTAAACTGAGAGAAGACAGGTTTAGATTAGATGTTAGTGGGAAGTTCCTTACTCACAGAGTGGTGAGGTGCAGGCACAGCTTGTCCAGAGAAGCTGTGGATGCCCCTGTTTCGGAAGGGCTCAAGGCCATGTTGGATCAGGCCATGAGCAACCTCATCTAGTGAAGAGCAGGATGGCTGGAACCAGATGATCTTTAAGGTCCCTTCCAAACCAAGCAATTTGATTCTTTGAGTCTATGCATTTTCAAGTCTGTTTGACTTTTACCAGCAAACCTATTTTCACAGATCTATAACTTAGCATAAAATCTCAGTTCTTGCCTGAAATCTAGAACCAGGCAAATTCTCTTTGCAATCAATTTGCTGTGGAAAATGAAATAAGCTAAAAATGCTTTTAGTCTTTCCTTTATGATGCAAAAACACCTATTCTTACTAAATTATACTTAGGTAAAATAAAAAGTTATATGAGCAACATACATCAGAAAGGGGTCACAATATTTTAGAGATTGTCTTTTCCTTCAACAGCCAGGTGAAATTTCATACTAATCCATAGATCTAACAGTTTTACTCCATAAGATTACTGCTTCCAGCTATCAAGAAATCCACACATCTACTTTTTAGATCTTGATGAGGTCTAAAGAGGCAAAAAATTCCTTTAACAGACACATTTAAACAATAATAAAAGAAGAGCTTGTGTGTGAGTCAGGAAAGGAACCAGACATCAAATATTTAATGAAGTGCATGCAGCCAAATGCAGGAAAACCTGAAAGTTTTAACTACAAAACCAACTTTTAGGAAATAATATCCTTCAAGCAAACATGATGTGACCACTCAGATTGCTGTTTACCCAAGTCAGCTTCTGGTCATGTCCATCAATATGAGCTACAATATAATTGCTCACTTGCCCTTTTTTCTCCCACTTTCGTACTTGAAAAATCTCCTGTCTACTGCCCTAATGCATATATATATGTGTGTGTGGTATTCACATTCTGTGAAGAGAGAGACGTAACTCTCCCTCCCAGGATTTTTCATGGGGAAGGCAGTAAGAAGCTCAGAAGTTCAGAGAGAGAAAAGAAAAATATTCTTACCTCTACTTGTCTTGCCTGTTATTTGGCACATGTGGAATGTGCTATGGAGATTGTTTAGAAAAAGGAATTTGTTAATTGGCCTCAGCAGATGGTTGTTTGGACTGATTGACCAATTTGTTCAAAGTGTGTTGTAACTGTCTGATAAGAGTCATGGGTTTTTCTTTAGTATTGTATAGTTTAGGATTGTATTGTATAGTTTTAGGATAATATAGTATAATACAGTGTAGCATACTAAAGCATTTGTTCAGGTTTCTGAATCATGGAGTCAGAGCATGTCATTCCCTGGCTGGGGGCTGCCCTGCATGGATATATACATGTCTATATATATACATATATATGTACTTTTAGGGCATAGTTCAGTATAATTTCACTTCACTAATACAAAATGACTGTCTTCAGTTGCAAATGCAAGATGTGGCTGGGAGTGTGCATTCTATTATCATCTGTCAGAGGTGGGGCAGTAATCTTCTGTTAATTGGGCCACCTGTTAAAACCCAGTGGGACAGTTTTCTATATCTCTTCCATGAGCCATCCTCCCTCAGGGGAGATATCTTCTGTTAATGGGCCATTGAGTCTCACTGCATGACTGATAAAATTACATCATCCCCTTGTGAGATGCTCTGCCCAGGGGGAGGAGCCAAGCATTCCTACCTGGATATAATCTGAGATTTGGAGCACCACAGGCAGTGCTTCTCCCTGGATTGCCAGAGAAGCAGCTTTCTTCTCCACTGGATTCCCAGAGGAACATCAGGCCCATCTACACCACCACTGGACCTTCAGAGGAAAAGTCCACCCTTCTACAGGATCACTGCTCCAACAGAACCACACCTGACACTGCAGGAGGACTGCAGCCACCATTTCAACTGGACTGCTACCAACCCCCAGACCAACAAGGTGTCAGGTTGTATTCTAACTCTGTTGGTGTTGTTTGTGTTACTGCATTTTTATTTTTCCTAATAAAAAACTGTTATTCCTACTCCTATATCTTTGTCTGAGGGCCACCTTAATTTCAAAATTATAATAATTTGGAGGGAGGGAGTTTACATTTTTCATTTCAAGGTAGGTTCCTTCCTTTGTTAGCAGACACCTGTCTTTTCAAACCAAGACAGTGACAGTTCAAAAAGTGCTTATGTTTTAGGTCTGTTGATGTAGTGCATGATGCTGCCATTTTGAGGTGCTATGTTTGCTAAACCCAGGGGAGCACAGCACTGGATTCAGTTCTGCAATCTTCTCTAAATTGTCGGCTAAGTTAATATTTTAAGGGAATAAGAATTAGTCTTCTGCTTAGCTGAAGAAGCATGCTCATTGCCACATGAGTGTTCCTGAGTGCAGCAGTTCCTGAGTCAGCAAAGCAAGTGTGGAACTTCCCATTGCTGTCACTGGGTTAAGATTAGGGCTTTGTCATGTTTTGCTGAATGAAGTGTAGTGGCACCAACTTCTTATGAGAGCAAAAATTAATCAACCAATGTAGCAGAAGGCCAGATGAAGATCCTGCCTGACTCTACAGACAGAAAGTACATTTAGACTATTTTGGCAGAATTTACAACTGTGATATAAAAGAAGCTGGATATACTCAGAAAATAATGCACTTGGTTTTTGAAAAAGCAGGATCTCCAGTCCATTAAATGGAAATCTTAATATCTTTTTTTTTTTTTTGTACTTCAGGCCCTGATGAATATCATTCAAAAAAAGTAAAAACACAGGACAAATAATTTTTTTCTGTATGCAAAATTTTGCTTAAAATAGACATGGATCAAAGAACAAGAACATGAAAACAGATTTGTTTCTTGTCAGGATTTTGTATATCTTTTTTCTCAGAAACACCAGTTTCAAAAAATGATGTTTTCAGTTTTTGTGCTTGTTATTAACTTAGTTGAGATTCATCCCACAGAAATTCATCCCATCATTAATTTTCAAGTAATTTTCTTTCTTTTTATGTAAGACAAAAGGCTGAGTTCTATGCTGGACACATACAAGGAGTGAATTTTAATTTATGTAATGAGTGAAAAGTACATTTTATGATCTCTGCAGAATAGCAAAATTTTTGAATCATGATTTTTTTATATTGAAGCCTGCCAAATATTGTTTTATTGTCTCAAAAGGCTGTTCATATTATATAATTTTTCTACACTTAAGGAATTAATTAACAAAAAAAATGTACCATTTAATGATAAACAATTAATGGTCTTTTTCTGTATCTTCCAATACACAAAATAATCCTTCTGGGTTTTTCTTGAGGTGTTTTGCAACCAAATCTTTCTTACATGTCACAGAGAATAAAAGAAATCTTGTTATAGAATATAGTAAAATAAGAGAGACTGGAACATCAAAAAGTCCAATGGAGGATTAATGAGGTCTGTTGCAACACTGGGTAAGTAGTTTCCAAAAGCTTTGGTGGACCATATTCAAATAGTTGCTCCAATCAGGTATTTTAGTGTAAAACACTTTATGATTTGAATGACTACCCCATCAAAATCTTTCTTTCTGTAATTTTACTTTGTTTTTTCTTGTCTTAACCTCAGTGGTCATGAAACACATTATACACCATCCATCTCTGAAGCTTCTATTTAGTCTTTGAAGACAAATCAGACTTCTTCAACTTTTTTTCAGCTAGTCTATTATTCCATGGGTGTTCTCTGGAGCCAGTTGGCTAATATCTTTCTTGAACTGCGGTTATCAGGAAAATGCAGAAATACCAAGACAAAATCTTTAGCTCTTACAGTTTTTTTAACAGCATGACAGGTCTGAGTCATGTTCTGCTTGTTATTCATGATAAACTGCTAGTTTCCTGCACTGCATTCCTATTTGTGTTGCAGATTATCTGAGCTAACTTTAGAAATTTCCTCGTGTTCTTATTTCTCTTCTGCATAAATTAGATTGATTTCTCAAATTATTTTGAAAAGTAAACCTTCTCTATGGTCCTGATTTTGAACCTTAATGGTTTCACAGAATCTGCAAAACCAGTAAATGGACTATATATTCTGTGGATTATTGCTAAGGAGAGTAAAGATATGGTTTATATTTGCATTGAGATATGTATTTTTATTGGAGCATATATTTGTATGTCTGTCTGCAGTTCATGGCAGACTCCCATGGAACCCTATTTGTTACATCTCCCTTTTGACAATGAACCAAAATCAATCTTAGATACTGTCACTTTATACAAGTTTCATCTAAACAGTGTTTTCCTTCAGACTTCCAGGTGGGAAGACAATTTCTCTCCTGGAATGGAGCGGAAGTGTAATTTTCCTCAAATAAGCACAAGGCTGTTGAATGTGAATAAACTAAGTTGATTCTGTGAATACATTCCATGACCAGAGTAAATCTCTTCTAATGTAAACAGCTGCCAAAAGGGATGGAAGACAAATAGCTAGTGAGGGAAGTAGAAATGGCTCAAGCTCCCTTACCGTTAAATTCACACTTACATTTTTTATATGATATGTATTCATCTGACAGATTAATCAAATATATATTTCATAAGAAAATCTTTATACACTTTATAGTCTTTAAAAAGAATATTTGGGAATTAGAATGAGTGTGGAAAGTTCATACACAGAGATCTAGCGGAGTCCAAAGTGCCTCCTATTTTATATATCGTTTTGTTTACAGCCTCTTTCAAAGTGTCTGGCTGTGATATCCACTCCACAGAGCTATTTGAATTGTCTGTATAAACATCCATGTACAACATTCACTAAATAGAACTCAGATTTATTTAGTTTTTCTTGCTAATGACATTCAGAAAAGGACACAAAAATGGCTGATGCCCTGAAACCTGCCTGACAGTCAAGGAAAGCATGACATACTCTGCACGGAAGAGCAGAGAGCAGAAAAGAGGTCACAGTTTTCTATCAGACTTTAAATATTTTCTGAATTGCTGAAGAGCACCATATAACATCAAGGGACACAAGTGAACATCAGCTGCATGGTGTTTACAATAGGACTAGGTTTGTATTTCATAAGATAGACATTTTCATTGCATTCTCAAAAAGGTGGAGTCTCTTTCTTGAAGGAAAAAAAAACCTCCAAAGAACAACCAACCAACCAAACCAGAATCAGGCAACAAAAACAACAAAGAGCTTTATAAAAAACCATTAATCAATAATACACATAAAGAGGAGGGGTATTAAGGACAGAATTTTTTCCTTTTTCACCTGCAAGGTGAAATGTGTTCAGACTTCAACAGAATGACATTTTCATCTGAGCTACAGTGGTCATTAAGTCAAGCACACTCAAGTGAGAGTATGTACTAAAAGGCAAAGACATGATGTGGGCTCTGAAAACACCTGAATCTAGTGGTTAGGGGGTATCATAACATATGTCCTAAAGCACAAGCTGCTGCTGTGTCCTATATATGTTGATTTTCTGATTTTGCTACCATAGCGTCACTGTGCATTTCAGAAAGGTACATTTTCACATAGCCTCCTTCTTAAGATCAGAGAGAAGAAGCACTGCTGCTTCAAGAGATTGGTTGTTGAAGCTGGCATTTAACTGACTCTCAATTCAAAAGTTTTAGTTCAGTAACCTTTTATTTCTTGTCCTCTTCCTTACTACTTTGAGAGACTATTTCGCGCAAGAAATTAGTGGAGCTATACCATCTATACCCCCTGAATATCTGACAGCACATTTCAAATACATTTAATTCTTCTCTTTTAGAGTCTTTTCCTGTGAAAGAATTGAATTTAAATGTTCATATTTTCATGAGAAATATGCTGCAGCATTTATAAAAATAGCAGGCATTCTACCCAGAGGAAGTAAAGCAGATTTTATCTGTCAAATATATATGGTTTGATTTTTTTTTTCTCTACCTGTTTATTTGTTTTTGCCTTTTCAGTGATAGTTGTTTGGTTGGTATTCTAGAGCATGAGAATAATCACAACATTTCATCAACATCATAGCTGATATGCTGCCTAGTGGAACAGTAGGAGAGAATGCCAGCTGAATGCAAATTGAGATAAAGTTCAGGAAATAATTAAATTTTTAATTGTAAAGGTCTTCAGAATGTTTCTGTAGCTCCTACACATCTGATTTCTCCTTAAGAAGCAACAAGGCAAAAAACAGGCCATGATATTCAGGGTGGGAGGAGAAAAAACTGGGAAAAAACACCACAAACATTGTGGATACTTAAAGAAACAGGAGCTAGTGAATTTCTTAAATACATGGCATCATTCGGACCTGCTTGGTCATGACATTTTTCATTACTATCATGGACCTGAGAATATTTACCTGAGAGAGAATTTTACAGCTGATAAAGCACTGACATATTGAGTGGACTACTGAAAAGAAGTCTGTACTGTATCCTTGAAAAAAAAAGTGACTAAGATTGAGATAACATCCCGTCATTTTTATTAAGGCTAAATCTATTCACTTTATGAAATTAATCTTTTGCTTATATGAAATGTGAAAACATGCCTCTTTAGTATGTGAAAACATGGTGTATGCTGAAACACAGCTTTCTGATAACACATGTGGTTCAAAACAGCATAGGTCACCTGGCTTAACGCAGCAAGAACAGATTATCCATAACTGACTTAATATCACTCATACTGTACTATTCCAAGTTATCACAACTAGACTCATCTTATTTTTTTTATACTGTAAGTATGTTTAGTTCAGGAATTCTTTGTCCTTATTACTTAATTGTATGTGTCAAACCACATTTTGCAAAAAAAAGAAAATCACTATATCCATGTTAATCTTCTTTCCATTCTGCTTATACTAATTCTATAGCATACTCTCTTGGTTTGAAACAGGACACACACAGTTCTTAAAGAGTGGGCTGACCATGATTTCTTTGGTTGCTCTTAAAATTTCCACAGAATTAAGAGAAATTACATATATTGAGGGGATTTTTCAGCATAGAATTTGGCTTTTATATGAATAAAATAGAAAATGTACTGGCTTTTCCACATTAAAAGTTGATGGAATTGATGTTTCAAATAGTCATTTTGTTACAAAGCATATGCTTTTCCCTATAACTTGGTGTCTCATGGTTCTTTGGAGCAGAGAAGAATGTGTGGTTTTGAATGAGGAATCCACTTCAAATGATGACTTTATAAACAAAGCCCATGTCAATACCTAGAAAAAGAATAACTAGGGAAGGGGAAGGTAGAGGTAAGGAGTCTATCTGTCAAGTCATAATTTTAAATTTTTAATCTGAGTTCTTACCAGACTTTGATCAGAATCAGACAGAATTCTCTGATGCATAATGGCTTGCACCCATGTAGTGCACACAGGAAACTCAATTTGTCTCATCAAAGAGGGGCACAAAAACATCAACCTACTAGCATTATTTTTAATCTCCATTATTATCTCCAATTGAGGTCTAGGTTACTGAGAAGACAGAATTCATAAATGTTGTATTAAGCAACAACAATATATATAGATATATGAGCACAGATTGAGTAACTTTTATATTCATGTTACTTGAAAGTATATTTCACCATTAAGAATGCTTTTTTGTTGTTCCATACTCTTGATCTTTTGAAGGGGGATGATTTCTGGTTATAGCTTGTGCAATTTTGAAGGTAATCAGCTTACCAATTTACCATCAAATCGAAACACCTGCTCTTCATCCATTTAAAATCCCTTAGGAGGGATATTTCTGTTGCATAAAAAAGAAAAATCAGCCCAACACTATCTTACAGTAGGTTTTTCTGTTTAAAACTATAAAAGCTAAGCCCAGAAATATAGGAACTACAGAACTCAGGTTAACTCATTAAAATTTTCACAAATTATTTTAGCATTGCCTAAAGTAATTTATATTCAGAAGAGAGGTCAGTCTTTGCTTTGAAATGGATGTACCTTATTCTCAAAAAGAAATAATATGCAATATTTGGGAGTGAGCAAAATAATGTTTTCAGAACAGAAACACAGTTATTTCTGTTATTTATCTTTGCTATTCAGTAGCTTAAATATAAATGCACACATACTCACATACGTCTCTCACCCCCAGACACGTCTGGAGAATTTTAATACTGGAATAAAAATTCATTCCTGATTAAGTGTAACATTTTTCTTTTTGCCACTTTTCCTTTTTTTGCATGGCAGGGAACAGAGAAATTAAAAGCTTTCTGCACAATGTCTTGGAATCTGATAGAGATTGATAGCTTCTGCAGAGAGACATAAGATAAGGAAAGCAGACTTAGAAAACCAACACATGAAGAGAGCTGCCTAGCATCTCTAAAATCAAAACTGCTCCAACAAACTAATGCTAGGACAAGGAGATGAATTCTAACAAAAGCAGTGGAACTGTAATAATGTTTCACTATACAATATAAGCATTACATGGGAACCCTCAATACCTGTAATATTCTAGGACATAAAAAGATTTGGCTACCACGAGGAGAATACAATTAGAGCTTTCACACTTAGCCAGATGTAAAATCACCCTATTGTTTTCCCAGTTATTATTCATAATAATTATTCACCTTTTCCAAAACTAGTAGACCTCCTATAATATTTCTGCTGATTTCAAAAGCTTCTGCCCCACATTGCCTATCTGAATTCTTTCTTTTGGAATTGGTATAAGCCTTGGAAATAAATAGTCATAAATATTTCCACGTCCTATTCCATATGTTCTCCTTAGTAAAGATATTGAAGCTCTAATTAGGTCAAAAAACTTTACTCCTTCTTATTAGAAAGAAGGGGGAATGACAGAACTGGTAACAAAATCCATTATTTTTTTCACTAAACATGTGGCTGAGGAATGTTTGAATACAATAGATGGAGTTGAAATTTTAGGGAAACTTTCTTTTATTTAGAAATTCATTATTGTTTAGTTGCACTGTGATAAAACTGTTTACTGTTTGTCTCATTTTCAGATCTTTAAAACTAGGCTATAAGATTTTTTTTTTCATTTCATCTTGAGAAGGAAGCCATTACAGATGGTAAGCTGTGAAAGTACAAGGGGAGAAGTGAAAACCTAACCTGAGCGGGGATTCCACTTATACTTATGGTATTAAGACAGAGATGCTTTTAGACAAAATCGGTTCAATTGGTAGAGTGTGAAAAGTTTCAAAAGAGCAACTGAAGGGATATTTGGGATTTAGCAGCAGGAAAACATATGGAAGAGTTACTACTTTATAATATATAAAAATGTAAAAAAACTGTTAAAGAAAAACAAAATTGCAGTTTCATTGTTCTTATTCCTTCTGCTCAGAGCTTCTTGTCTCATATTTACTATCTACCTGATCTTTCCTACTGATGAGCTGACATTCCCTTGTCTTCCTTTGAAATTCCTCTTTCCAATATCTTTGGCCTCCATCTCTCGTTTGCTTTTGACCTGACATCTGAAGGGTTTTGCACTCTCAGAAGGCCAATGCTATTGATGCCCGAGCCTCTGTACCTTCACGGAGCTTCTCTTTCTCCAGTATCAGAATCTAATTTTCAGTCTCCCTGCAAGTGACCTTTATTTACTCTCACATATCAGCTTTGATGATATTCCAGTCTTTAATGAAAACAAATTTGCAGTTTAACCTCTCTCAAAATGCTTTCTATAAATTATTGCTTATTTTTACATAGAAATTAATCAATTCTGCATCTTTTTCCTTCTAAATTGTCATGATATTTATGAGTTGAGCTCAATACATTTGCTATGAAGTGGGCAGTTAACTTATGTATAAAACACACATCCCTAAAAGGGATCAATAATCTCTTTTTGGTTAATGTTTTCCTATAGATTCAGATTCCTATAGATTTGGAATATAACATATGTCTTTGGGAGCTAATGAGGTGTTTTTAGGCAGGAACTCTTCATCTGACTTCTGTTCTAAGTTTCATTTTCAGAGAACTACCTTAAAACACCTTGAATCTCACTGCTTTGAAGTGGGTCAACAAAGTAATTTCCTAAAAGGGGAAAAAATTCCTAAATGTAGGTGGAAATATAGATACTTCAAGGGCAGACTGTGCAAATCATGTATTCAATTTTAGTTTTATATACTGGAAGAAAAATATGGGCTTCAAGGTCTCCTGTAAACCTCTGGGTTTCTGTGATTTTTGGAGTAGACTGCAGATGAGGATGGAAAAGGAGCTATCTCATTAATAGGTAGGAGAGCAGCATTTCAGGGTACTGTCTTCAGC